>NC_051179.1:57691307-58291307 GCF_013339695.2 Rhipicephalus sanguineus
TAAGCTGGTAGTTTTATTTTTATACTATTCTTCCAATAATATGCATTCACTGTTTAATTGAACTTTTCAATGATTTTTTGTTTTTCTTTTTAAAGAAAATAAGAATGTAAGCCAAACCCATCCACAGCCAAAGCCCAATGCTATCTATCTATTATATTCTAGCCACTATATCACTATATATCTATTGTGTTGTTACGGCTGGCCTCGGCGTCTCGTTACGTCCACTGGAACTTCAAGGCAAAAGCGTTAATTTCGTGTGCGAAAGCGCCGTCCATCGTTTGTGCGATGTGTAAAGATTGCGCGCAATTCTCGCGGTTCTTGGAGCTTCGGTCAAGTACGAGCTGTTCAAGGAATCGGCGGAAGAAGACGCCGCATGTGATGGCCGACTCCCGTGGCTACCTACTGCACCGCTGCATGAAAGAAGCTAAAGGTAAGTTGCACAGGATATTTTGGAAAGTATGCAACTTAGTGCAAGGCTGTGTCACCGCATACGGACGAAATGTCGTAAAGACTCAGCCATACGCACCTCTATGGGTGACGGACATTGCGCGCGTTACCGATTCGTTTTGACGACGCTCGTTTGAGCAGAGCCATGGCGCATTGGCACGGTCGCACGCAAGCAAATATATAACAACTGCGAGAAAATGCATGTGTATAATGATCGATTTTTGTTATGTGTATTGTAGTCAGCGGCACTTGCGTTGCATTGTTGTTAAAAGCTGCAACGCGATTTACAGTTTGTCACCATCGTGCTCACGTTCGTGTGCGATATAACTTGCAACTTGGCTTATTTCTGCTTGCCTAGCGTCGAAGTGGTGCTAATAAGCAGAAATTCGTGAAATGTTTATTATGCATTTGAACTGTGGCTTGAGTTAGTTAAACGTAGTTGTTTTTGATGAAACAGTAACTTGGACCCGTGCCTCGAGTGTAGAGACGTTCGTGCTGTCTGTGTGTGTGCGTGTGCATCACCTTTGCTTGTCAGTAATATTGTACCAATGAGCATTCACGTTTGACATCGTACAGTTATGAAAGCTGGCATGCAGGCTTCATATTCTGCCAGAGTGTTGCTGTTTACACATGAATGTACTGTCAGCATGCAATTGTATACATGAAGCTGCCAGTGGTATAATTAGCATGGTCCTGTGTGCTTGCTGATGAAAGGATGTGTACTGACGAGGCAGAAAATTCTCTGATAAGGCTAGTTAGCTCATCAGGCGTGTGTTTTAGCGCAAACGGGACATGGAAAGAAATAGGACATGTAATGACAGGACCAGCGCTGTTACAAGTCTCCCTTCTCTCCGTATCTTTTAGACTACGGCATCTGTGTTGTATAGCTATAGCAACTGGCTTTTGTGTTATGCTTGTCTTGCATATGTAATGCTACAAGTACTAATCAAAATAGCTGGTGAATATAAAACATGCTCTTCGACAGAACTTCCATGCTACTACACTGAAACACTTAAAGGGGTGGTGCACACAAATTTTCAGGCTATAAAACAGCCTGCTGCTGTAGGCTTGCTCTGTATGCAAGGACACCCTGCACGAAGTGTTGGACACAGCAAATGTTTAGAATATATTTTAATTCGCTTCCAAAGTGTGCCCAAGTTCTTGAAATCGAGGCCCATCGCTAGTGCATCTGACACAGATGTCACTGTGTAGGAAGTGTAACGAAAGATTTAGTGACGTGTAATTAGCAGTGACCCACAGCACCGCTGCACCGAGCAAGCCAAGAGAGCGCCGACTGCAAACCTACAGGGACTCATTTTTCTCAGCATGTTGCCAAACTAGCCAAGCTTGCTGGTATCTTGCAAAGTGCTTCACATCATCACCCGAACCAGTGACAATACAGAATGTTAGTTTGTTCGCACGCTTCTTTGCATTAGCATACCGGGCTACCGTAGCCGTAAACGTGCGAGGCTAGATAAGTAGGGCCACCTGGCAGCAGGAAGATAAACCAGGCAAGCACCGAATCCGCCTTTTCAATTTTTTTGCGCTGCCATTTTGGTAGGGGCCGGGACAACCGGTATCGCCAGAAGGAAAGCCTCCAAGATGAAGAGACGTTTTGCAACTATTCCGCTGGGGGAAGGGCACATGCACCGGGGCATCGCGAAAGAGGTGGATTGTTGTTGCAAAAACCTAGTGTATTCTACTTCTCTGCCAGAGTAAATTCTCGGCAACGGTGTAGTACCGACTGCGTTGCCTTTTTAAAAAAATTTTCGCCGAGGTCACTCATCGAAGACAAAGAAACGCGCCTATAATTGTGGTTGCACGAAATGTCGCAAGATGTCGATACCGTTGTCCAGTAACCGGTATTCCACAAACATCTCTGCATATTCTGGAATGCCGTACACTAATGTTGTCTATGAGAAAATCTTAGCAAGTGTTGAAGGCATCCGGACAGTTGCTTGCGTGTGTGTGCGAGAGCAGACGGTGCAGCACTTCGTGTGTTACAGCTTTGTGGGCCCAGGTGTTCAAACTTCCTACACAGTGACATCAGTGTTTAACTCAGCACCCAGAAACCGAAAGTCATTCGCATAAATAAGGCGGCATTACATTACTTGGCAAGAATTTTAGAGTGTGCATCATGTTTCCTGGAGCACTAAGAAACGTTTGCCACAGGGAATGTGCAAGCCACAACTTTGATGGCACCACCCCTTTAACAAAAGCCCGCTGCATGCTCAGTTGCCACTTGCTTGAGCATTTTTGAAACATATTCCAATTCCTCACCACACTGACACGCCTCATTGAGGGCAACGTTACCATAGTTTGAGTTCTTTTTTGAAAAAATATTAAGCTGCATATAGGATGCTTCTGTGTCTAATACCGGTACCACACATGCACTTTTGATCGCGATCAAGGTTGATCTGGATTGAGTTTGGTACAGACATAATTCCAATCGCGATCTGAGCCAGATTTCGATGCGCAGATCGTGATCGTCTTGATCTTGATTGGGCCTGATCGCGATTAGAAATGACCGTGTAGCAGCGCCTGATCCCGATCGAGCCTAATTCGGATCGGCCCTGATCGCAATCAAAATTGCTCGTGTGACACCAGTATTACATGTATATTATAACATTAATGACAACCAACAGACAACCAAGGCAAGGAAAGCATCGGGGATGTTATTTCTAGTAATTATGATATAAATGTGAAGAAATTAAAGTGGATGAATAGACAGCTTGCCACCAGCAGTGACTGAATGAACCTGCAACGTTGAAGTAATGCGTCCGATCCTGTACCAAATAAGGTACGACAGTGGTCGTCCTCCCGTACACTTTATTGGGTATATCTGTGTATTTAAACCTGAGAGTGTTAGCCAGCGCCGTTCGTAGCCGTGGTGGCGAATGTGGAACATTCTTTTTTTTTCTTGCTGGCGTCACATGGCACATGATCTTAATTTCTTGACATTTATATCATAATTACTACAAACGACGTCTCCTATATCTTCCTTGCCATGATTGTCTGTTGGTTGTCTCTAATGTTGTGTCTAACGAAGAAAATGATCCCTTAAATTCCCTTTATTTCATTAAAGGTGTATATAACTCGGAAATATTAGGTAAACTATACTCCCATCTCACAAGTTGGTCGCACTGCTGTGGAGACTGCTTAGCCAATAGGAAAAATGAAAATCCCTCAAAATGTATTCATCCGTGCTGTGCTGGCTGCTTTGCATCTCCATTTTGTCTAAAGGCACTTGTTTGGCAAGTAAAGCCAGCATATGGTAGCACAGGAAAAAACAAAGCATTGCGGCATCGCTTGAAGTGGGTGCCTTCTGAGTCAAATTTTTCAACTCTTCATTGTGCACTGTTGCCCATAATTTCTAAAGTGATGCTTTTTATTTGATTTATATTTGTGTCTTGGCACTTCAACAGCAATGTGTTTGCGAATATTTTGCATTGTTTCAAAGATCCACTCTCAAATTCTTAGCAGGTGTGAGCGAACAAGCACCTGATCTCAATAATAAAGACAAAACATGCCTTATGCTTTGTCCTCAGCATGAGATGACACAAAGTCATAGCTGATTGCGTAGTTTATTTTTTGATGTCAAGATAGTGGGCAAGTAGCAATCATGAGATCGGATCAAAGCAGGTGGTCACATCTGATGGATGCGGCCACGTCGCTTTATAATCACAATCACCAGCAGTTACCTCTTTAATAATTAGTCCTAGGACGTACGTGCAAAGTGGGATTAGTGTGTCACATATCGCTCTGACGTAGCATGTGCCAAACAAATGCGAACGTTTCCACCTTGCCAATTCTAAGGCAGTTGTATGTAGAACTATGTTTTGCTTCATAAGCATGTGGCTTGCTTACACCTCATAGCTTCCACACTGCTGCAACGAGCTTGTGAGATGAAGTATAGTTGTCGATAGTGAAAAAAGAGGAAAAATAATTGAACTGCTTATATTACAACGAAATTCGTTCACGATGAATCAGTCCTAAAGAAAGTAGTTCATTGGGAGATGGAAGCTTGAAGAGGTGAAAAATGCTTGAACGCGGGGTGTCACTGGAGCCAACGTTTCAAGAAGTGGTCTTGTCTTCTTCAAGGTAGTTGCTGCCATGAAGACAAGACCACATGTTGAAACATTGGCTCCAGCAACACACTGAAGGATTTTTCATCTGCTAAAGAAGGTGTGATATTTGGAAAAAATTCACAGAGAAGCTCACGAGGAGAAGCTGTTGCCACTTTAATGTGAAAGAAATGTCATGCTTTCGAGAGGTGGGTAGACATTGTCTAGTGGCTACGCCATTACGCACAGTGTATAATCGTGTGGGAAGGTGCTTTCCTTACGTGTTGTCGTTGAGATGCGTTTTCAAACAAAGCAACTGTTTATTGTCGCTTTGTCACCTATCGATAAAGATCGCTTAAAATAGGCGCAGTGCAGAAATCGGTACAGGCCTCTTACTTTTGAGTGACTGATTTATCTTTTCAACAGATGAAAGTTCATTTCAGATAAAATAATGAAAGCTCTAAAAGCTTTATTCATAATACAGCTGGTGTGTTTTAACAATATACCCTGATACTGTTCAATGCTATCGATGTGCTCGAGTAATGTGTAATGTGACAAAAATAATAGTATTTGACCTCAGAGACTGCATATGCACATTTACACAACTTCAAATGTGTGTGGCTTTTGAGAGCATGCTAATAGTTTCTGGACAAGTTTTTGTTTCACTCCTAGTGAGCGTTCTGGCAGTGCTCGCTGTGTGGGAAGTTATGTTGTCACGGCATAATTGGACGTTTCATTGTCAGCTGACTCACCTCTCTTAAGCCCTGCATCCCGTTCATCTTAAACTGTGTGGCTCAGTTCCTTTTTAATAAGCTGTTTTTCTTTGAGGAGGGGGGGGGGGGGGGGTGGGGGGAGGGAGGGAGATGCACGCTTCTGTCACGCAATGTGACTTGATTAGCTGTTGATTGTTAGAAGACATATCTCACATTCTGAAAAAACCAGCAGAATGTGCCACTGTCAATGTTGCCTCTTCTCGTGCGAGCAAGTTGTGTATTGGAGAATCGGTCATTCTGCTGTTACACGGGGGGGGGGGGGGGGGGGGGGGGGGGGGTTGTAGCAAGTGGCACTTAATACATTTTGTTAACTTCAGACTGAGTAATCTGTGAAATACAGAAAGTATTACATAGGCCAGAGTGCACATGCCTTGGTGGCAAGTAGAAGTACTAAAACAAAACCAAATGGCTGTTCAGCATGAAACTAGGGTCACTCTATACATTTGGCTTGAGCTCTATGATGTGGCACATTCTGGGTTCTACAGTGGCACAGCTCATATACACCTGATTGTGTTGAGTGCTATGCTGACTAATATAAAAAGATGGGACAAAGCGTTATGTATTAAAAGAGCACTGACACAAAATTTTGAAGATGATATAACTCGTATGAGAGATTTGTGTTGACACACATGCACATCATCTACAAAATATCGATAATTAATATAGCCTAGAACATATTTAGAATAAATTTTAAAGTGTGTGCCATGCAACTGGGCGCAAAATGGAGCTTTGTGAAATCACTTTGGTGTGTGTGTAAACCAACAGCCATCTACATCACGAGTTTGTGCAGGCTGCCATGACCCTTATGTGCTCTAACCAGCAGTCGTCAACGCGGTGCTGACATGCAGTCACACTCTGCGGCATGTATTGTGAGTGCGTTGCTGTTTTGTGTGTTCATGTGGCCAGCTGTGTTTACAAACCACGCTAGACCCCACCTCTCTCAGCACTCTCTGAAACCGAAATTGCGACTGGGTGCTATAAATATGTGTCCAAATGATTCATCGTTGTGTGCTCTAGCAAACGAGATTTCCAGCCATGATTAGTGTGTCATTAGCTGATTATTTCAACAGAAAAAAGCGAGATGTAAAATTTTTGTGTCAGTACTTTTTTAATTAGATAATGTTTTATGAATACTTGTTGCTGGGCTAACTGCTACATGCTTGCTTGAATACACAAAATTCATAACTACCATACAAGGAGATGAGACTAGTCTCATCGTTGTCTCATCTCCCTTCTATTGTTGTTGCGCATCTTGTGTATTCCAGAGGTAATGTTGACATATCTTTCAATGTAGTTGCGCAGTTGCAGTTCGTGTGAAGCTTTTTCATTGAGGAAGCTTTCCAGGGCATACAGTTAATATTGCTTCCCTGTGCACTTAGAGTTGTGGCTGTGCTTAAATGACCTTAGTACTTTTCTCATATACGGTACAGAGTAATCATGCATCGTCAAAGTCATGTGCAGCATTTGGCGGATTGTGGTAGTTCAGAAAAAGTAAAATAAAGGTTGTAATTGCAGAGCCTTACCTATTGAGATATTTTACGAGTGGAAAACAGCGCTAAAAGATGGGGCAAGAAAAGAGATCATGGCACTGATTAACAACCAGATGTGTTGATTCTTCCAGTCTGCATTTATATACTGCGCCACTAACGCAAGGAAACAGTAAGTGAAGACTCAGCCTGTGCAGAGGCAATAAAATGATCAATAGGACAGCAATTCTATTTCCTTCGGAAGCAGGGAAATCAAGGGGGGGCTTACACATGCCTTGCCACTATTGTGGATATAAGTTTCTGAAATGAGATGCGCTCATCTTATCGTATCAACAATAGTGGCGAGGCATGTGTAAGCTTCCCTTCGATTTGCCGGCTTCCGAAGGAGATAGAATTCCCGTCCCATTGATTACTTTATTTCCTCTGCACACGCTGAGTCTTCAGTTCTTGTTTTTTTTTTCTGTTGTTTCACTGCGTTACTGGTGCAGTATATATGTGCTGACTGGAAGAATAAAACACATTTGGTTGTTAGTCAGTGCCATGGTCTGTGTCCTTTCTTGTCCCGCCTTTTTAGTACCGTTTTCCACTTGTAAATATGAACCAACCATCCCAAATGAGTACCCTACCTTTAAAAAAGGATGCCTGGATTGGCCTCTTGAAAATCTGTTTTTTTTCTTCTACAGAAATTCCAATGTAAGATTTTGCAGTTTTAAAGACCTTATGTGTGGCCTTGTGCAGATTGACCTTGGCGAGGAATTTTAATGGAAAACCATAAGTGGCAGTGGCTTCCAAAAGAAACCGAGGGCTCCCTGGCTCTCATAGAGAGAAAGAGCAAAGGCACCGTGGTGCATCGAAAACCTGCACAACTAGAGCATCCCTGGTTCCCCGTGCTGCTCTTTCATCAAAGAGGAAGGTCATCATCCTCAGAGAAGCTTCATGCACTGAAGCGTGAGTCCCTATATATTTTTGTTCTGTTATCATATTTTTGTTCTGTTACAGGCAGAAAACACTGAGATTCAGCCAGGATGTCTAGAATGAGTAAGGGTGACAAGTGTGGAGATTTTCTTGCCGGGCAGTGTCGCATTTTGCACCAGTGCCGTTAGTGGCCTTGAGAGGTGCCGCTGTTTAGAGTTGCAGATAGCCACAGCTGCCGTTGCAGATTACTGTGGCCTTGTCCGAGACCTCAGTAAGTGTGCTAGTGTGCTCGGTCATTGCTTTGTGCACTGCCAGAGCATTTGACACCACTTGTTTTTTATCCGCATCATTCTGATGTTGCCACAGCAGCTGTTTAATGTGGCCCATCTCCCCTATGTAAATGCTCTCCCAGTCTGCACAGGGGTTCTTGTAAGCAACATCAGGAAAGTCTTCTTTCTGTAGCTGGTCCTTTGCACTTATAAGTGCACGCCTCAGTTGGTACACAGAAATGTCAGCAACCTCAACGTCATATTTACACAGCACGCATGATGAGGTCTCGCTTATCCTGTACACGTGAGGTATGGAAGCACGTTTCTTCTGTTGGACGCTGGCAGGCTGGGAGGTTTTGGACAAACTGTTTACCACATCCTTTATGAACGCAGGAGTGTAACTGTTTGTTGGAAAGTCGCTTTCGCTTTTCTACATATAGGAAGTCAGGTCTTCAGGTTTTGCGCAAATACAACATAACGATCCAAGACGACAACTACTGACCTTGGCAAGCATCAGAATGACACTTGCCAAATGTTCAAGTACCAGCCAATGTATGTACTCTTTCTGTAGATGTAGAAGAAAAGTGCTCCATTGTTCCTTTTTGCCAACACATCCCAAAAAGGCAGTTTCTAGTCAGCCTCCACCTATCCTGCGACCTCAATTAGATCTTTATAGTTTAGTTGTGTGATGAAGCTTCTAAAGCAGCAAGCTTAATCACTCAAAAAAGGATAGTCTACATAATACACCAGAATACTTGGTATTGTGCTGAAAAGCAAAGGCAGGCGAGCTTTTCCAGCCACCGCATCATCAGATTCGCAGTGGTCACTGAGACAGGCACCGATTGGTGTGTCGCGTACTTGCCTGTAGTGGGCCTTTTCAAAACTTAAGTAGGTGTTACCCAGGCAAAAAACTGAGGTGCTTCCTCAAGTCGGGGGGCATCAGTAGGAGACCTTTCTTGTTGGGCCAACCAGCGTCAAGAGCAGCAGCACGCACCCCAGTGGTCGTATTAGTCCGAATGTAAGTGAACAGAACTGTACGCTCCATTCCCATTGACATGGTTGTTGACGAGCAAGTCCACTGCTCTTCAATAGTTGCCTCTCTCTTGGTGGCTGCTGCTAATCTGGCAATGCAGTGGCTCCAAAATAACGCTCTCACTTTTGGTCCAATACCAAGAGTTTTTTTGTGCTACATGGAGGATTTTTTTGCATGATTAAGTGTTTTGCTTTAGGAGCTTTCACCACGCATCAAAACAACCAATCAGATTCCATTCAGTTCACGGTGGCGATAGGGCAGACCACATGCAAGCTTTTTGGATGTGTTTTTAGAAAGGGACTTGGACATTCTTTCAACGTTTACAAAATGAGTACGCATACTGACTGTCTGGACTTTATGTCCGTACATCCTGACACTCATCAAAGAAAAGTACTTGCCTTTCCATTGGACTACTCACATTTGCACGAAATCTGAAGACTAGACTTCTAACATGCAGGCAGGACCTTTTGATGAAGGTTACCCTCCCGAGTTCATGAATGCTCTGGGGCACTGTTTGCCCGTTTCCAGCCTCCCAGTTTTTGACATGGGAGTTGTGCTCCCTTTTCTCGAGTGCAAGTTATCACACATGCTGTGTAAATATAACATTGAGGTTGCTGAAGTTCCCATGTGCAAACTGTGGCACGCACTAGTAAAAGAAAAGGACAAGCTACCAAAATACTTCTTTGGCATTTTCTGCATCTCCTGAGCGGACTAGGTAGGAGACTGTGTCTACCTTGAAGAGATAGCCAACTTTAACAGCAGTTGCGCCAACATAGGAACGATGCAGATGAGAAAAAAGTGACATTAAAAGCACTGACAGAGCACACAGCAATGACGTAAGTACCACGGCCGCTCGATCTCCCCCTTTGGTGCGGCCCGCCGAATGCTCCTCTCCGCCTGTGAAAGCGGTAGTTCCCTTTCAACCCGCTGCGTCGGCTATGGCGCTCGCTATCGGCGAAGCGGGGGTTTCTCCCGAAGCTCCCTTCAGCCAGACTGTGAGCTCTCGGCACGGGCAATTTCATGTTGTTCTGCTCAGTATTTTGTCATGCTTCACTAGAGACGTTCTCATAAACAGGCAGCGCTCACTTATAGAGGCAGATGACTGGCTGAGACATATTATCGCAAGGAAAAAAACGGCGAGCACAGGAAAGAAGACGAAGACACGCGTTACTCGCAACTGTTTATTAGCAGGGAAGAGTTCCTCATATATATTCTTTCGCCACGCATGCGCATACAGGAATAAAATAACCCGTATAAATCACAGGCGTTGGCGCATACATTCAAACTAGGGGTCCAGCAAAGCGATAGACGGCTTACTTATAATTCGGCTCGATTTACTGGACTCCTAATTTAAATTAATGCGCAACCGCCTATAATGTACACGTGTTGCTTTATTCCTGTATGCGCATGCGTGATGAAAGGATATGTATATGAGGAACCTTTTCCTGCTAATAAACTGTTGCGTGTAAAGCTTGTCTTCGTCTTCTTTTTTTTTTTTATTGCGACATCGACTTATCAGGCATAATATTTTGCGTGTATATGTATGGCGTTTTTTGTATTTCTTTTTCTAAAAGAGCCAACTCCAGAAACCAAAACTGGGCTAAATTTCACGGGAGCGTTAAGCAAGTCTAAGTGTCTTTCAATTTTAAAGCAATTGTAATCAAAATGGGGCAATTCCTGATCGTAACGTTTACTCAAAAAGGCAGTTTCGAATAAAAAAATGAGCCAAATGCTACACCTGTTTGAATAAAACTGGGCCTGATCCACCAGCGCTGCCTCAACAATCGTGACCAAAACAATCAACATGGCAGCATCCAAACTGTTTCATTTGTGTTCTAGTTTTCTATCGTGCGTTCGTTCCACAATTAGTTTTTCTTGGGCGAGTTCGTACTCACTCAAGAACGATATTGTTGGGCAAAACTCAAATATAAAGAGTAAGAGGCCGACTTTCCTACTTCTTTTTGCCTCTTGGCGTTTCTTTTCGAGTTTTGCTCGACAGTATCATGTCCTTCTTTCATTCCTTCTCTTCAAGATGGTACACTTGAAATATAAGACAGCTGAAATGAAGATATTGGTTTAGCAGGGTGGCTTCTTGGCCTAGTTGATTGGTGTGTCATGATGATTGCTATACTAGGACAAGAAGACACACGAGCGCTAACTTCAAATGGAGTTTATTGTGCAGAATAAGAAAATATATGCTACAAAAACCACAAATAACAACAGCACGTGACAAATGACGAGCAATGCAAAAGTATATTGAGAACCGATCTATTCCTTGAGAAGAAGTGATCCGAAATGGCGGCCGGGGCATAAAACGAGCTAAGAAGGAGAGCTGAAGCATTTTGGAAGGCCTTGAATAGATGCCAAGAACAAGAAAACGCTGCCGACAGTCCAGAATCGTGCGCCTTTTGCCTGGAAGGACCACTCGCTCTACAAGTCTAGTCATCACCATTACGCCCATGCAACAAAGAACGGCACCGACGGAAGCACGAGGATGGTGTTAATTTTGTTGCAAAATATTGCTATATCATTCATTCGCAGCGATTTAGACTTTTTTATGAGCTAATTCAAGCCCAAATGAAATGTTCCAATCTATACGAGCCAAATCCAAATTTACTACTGAATACCGATGATACGGATTTTAGCCGCAGTATAGATTTGAGGTATTTCGGTGACATGGGCACACTGGCAAAAAAATTGTTGGAGCAGGGCCGACGATGTTGTCATGCGAAAAACTGCGTTTTTCTTAGTTTTCGTAAACATGCACGCGGATTTATTTACGCGTCGTGACGTACTTATTTCCGCGACACGCATCTCGGTATACTATGAATCGGGCAATTATCGGTAATGATTCTTCGTAAATAGCCTCAGATACGCAGTACTTATTACACAAATGTTGCAAGGTTTCACAAGCGGAGGCCTTCGCGGGAAAGTTGTGTCCGAGAACGCCCGAGTATGTTTTCCAGCGAGCTGCTAAGATCACCAGCCGAGTTGGCCAAGAATGGACTCGGTAGCTTTTTGATAGAGAGCTCGGCTTTAAACATAACAGTCCAGAAGAACAAAACTGCATCGCATGCTGACCGCACGACGGCAGGATACGATTGTCACAAAATAGGGATTAGTGGGATTACACCTTCGCTCGACGCAGTGCAAGCAGGTGCAAGGGCGATTGCCTCGCCGATGTGCAGCGCCCTCACCTCCCGTCGTGGCCAGTCAGTCAACTTCCCCTTTCACGCGCGCTCTTTTGTTCGGGAAACGAATCGGCAGGCCGCACCAAAGGGGGGAGATCGAGCGGCCGTGTAAGTACAAAGTAGTCCAGGTGAACTCTAGTGTAATGAAAGAAACTGGAAGTCACACCTGTATCTGTAATTCCTTGAGGGTGATTCCACGAGAGATCGTACATGCATGTCCGATCGATATTTTTGTTTTGTCAGGTTTTTTTATGTTTTGCGTGGGTACATTCAGTGTCCATGGCACTGAAATTTCTAAACAACGCTCCTAGCGGGGCAAAAAAAATGTGGTGGCACGCAATAGTTACCGCAAAATTTTCCAACTTGCGAACAAAGCAAATGAGGACATATGATATTGAAACCGTGTTTTGACTGACCTAAGTGCTCTTAGATAAAAAAATTGTCAAAATTGAGACCCGAGATTTTTTTTCCAAAATGAGCTTTTTTTTAAATAAAATCTTGCTTCTTCAACTACCTTTTTCTTCTTTTGCATGGCCTGTAGAAAACCGATCTTTTATAGAAATGTTGCGAGGGCTTTGTTTTATATTTGACACTTTTTTGGCGTTTTTCTGTGAAATAGCAAACGCGTCAAGGCACATCAAAGTTTGCAAACTTTTTTTACTTGAGCCGTGTTTGCCATTTCTTCACATATTTTTCTCTGTTGAAGAGAGCATAAGGAAAGCATGGATGTAATTGAGAGTGACGCGTATTAAAACCAGCAGCAAACATTTTTGACACGTTTATAACTCATGAAATTCGGCCGTGAAATCTGAAAATATTGTGGTAAGCAAAAAGGGACGCCTGTGCCACCACCTTCAAATATTTTTTGCCGTGCTGGGAGCGTTGTTTGGAAATAAAATTTCCGTGCGCTTTGAATGTGCCCACACAACACAAAAAAAAGCAGACAAGATAAAAATATCTCCCGGACATGCATGTTCGATCCCTCGTGGAATCACCCTTGAGATATGTGTGGTTTTAGCGGTGCCCTTTCTGCCAGTGCTCTCAAAGGCAGAGTGTAACATTGAGTGAGTTGGTACAAAGCTTAGTGAGATATTTGTGACGCAACTGAGAACAAGAAAGAAATGTGAGCGAAGACAGGATAGGGCTCTGGACTTTCAACTATTTTATTTTCCACACATCACCCAAATATATGTATAAACTTTTAGAAATGTGCACACAGGGCACAGTACATGTAAACTATCGCACAGTGCTATCAAAAAGTAAGCATTCACTCTTGTACAGAAATATCGAAGGAACACTGATGCATCCATCCTCTTCTGTATGTGATACGCGTCAAGCACTTCACATGCTAAGGTTTCCCAGCTTCTTCCTATCACATGCATTTCTCCAAACAGGGGTGCACAGCGACACAAAGCACAATGGAAGGCAGGTGTGAACTCACACCATTCTTAATCGATAATACATGGTCCCTTAGGTGATTATTAATGCAGCGGCCGGTATAGCCTATGTACCACTTGCCACAGCTCAATGGCATTTCGTAAACGACACCCACCATGCAACGCAGAACTGGCCTGGTGGGCTTCTTTTTGCACGAAAGCTTGACTTTTTGTGAAAAGATAAGGGCACAAAGCTTCGACAGCTTGTTGGGTGCCGAGTAAACAACTGGAACGTCATGCCTGTTTGCGTTTTTTTTTTTTTTTTCGGAATTGTTGGGCAATCTTGTGCATGTAAAGGAGAACCAGTGGTCTCTTTCTGCACGGCTTCGGGCTGCCTGCTTCATCTTTTCAACTTCCATAGCAAAGATTCGAACACACTGGTCAAGACCACCGAAGGAAGCCGGCTGCAACCAGCCTTGAAATCTGTAACTGGAAACTGTCGTCATAGTGTGCTCACACAACTTCAATAACGCTGACTGGAGACACAGTTTCGCATAGCTCTTTTCACAGTATTTGAGTGAGCAGATTGATAAGGCGGAAGGTCCTTATGGGCACAGGAGCTGTAAATTAGCACGAATGTATAGCATTTAGTAACAGGTTCATATCTAAAAACTGCAAATGATTGCTGACCAGTTCTGCGTTGCAGGGTGGGCGGTTTTTATGAAATTCCATTGAGCTGTGGCAAGTCATATATTGGCGAATCGGCTGCTGCGTTAATGATTGCCTAAAGGAGCATGTATTGTAGATTAAGAATGGTGTGGGTTCACACCTGCCGTCCCATTATGCTTCGTGTGGATGCGCACTGCTGTTTGGAGAAACACATGGGTAGAAAGAAGCAGGGAAACATTGACATGTGAAGATCTTGAAGCGTATCACGCACAGAAGGGGATGGATGCATCAGTGTTACTTCAGTCTTTCTGTACAAGAGTGAATGCTTATTTTTTTATAGCGCTGTGCTTTAGCTTTTTTTGATAGTGCTGTGTGATAGTTTGCATGCGCTACGCTCTGCCTGCATGCATATTTCTGAAAATATGCATGTTTTGATAATGTGCGGAAAATAAGACAGTTGGAAGCGTTCCCTTGTGCTTACTAAGGTTTCCTGGCATGGTTTGTATGTGCTGCAATTCTAACTAAAGCCTATTCAGGGTGATTCCACAAGAGGTCGAACATGCATGTTTGGTCTATATTTTTGTTTTGTCTGGGATTTTTTATATGTTATGTGGGCACTTTCAAAGTGCAAGGAACCAAAATGTTTATTTCCAAAAAACAGTCCCAGCGCGACAAAAAAGTACCTAAGGATGGCGGCGCGGGCGTCCTGTTTGTGCTCACTGCAATATTTTCGGACTTCATGGCCGAATTTAACGCGAACTATAAATGTGTTTAAATATTTTTCTGCAGGTTTTAATATGCATTGCTGTGAATTACATACATGCTTTCTTTATGCTGTGTTCAAAAAGGGAAAAATGGCAAACACTGCCCGAATTAAAAAAGTTTGCTAAGTTTGATGCGCCTTGGCGCGTTTCCTGTTTCACGCAGAAACTTCAAAACAGTGCCAAATATAGAAAAAAGCCTTTGCAACATTTCTGCGAAATATCGGTTTGCTACAGGCAGTACAAAAGAATAAAAAAATAATTCAAGAAGCGAGTTTTTTCAAGAAACCTCATTTTCAAATAATAAAATTAAAAAAAAGCTCCCGTCTCAATTTTGCCGAAAATTTTTTATCGAAGAGCGCTTATGTCAGTCAAAGCACGGTTTCAATATCATATGTCCTCATTTGCTTTGTTCACGCGATATAACGGGCCAAAATGACCCTTGCTGTGTGTTCTCGCTTCAGTGCTATTGATGGTTGTTATCAGCTTGCATTGTGCGTAAATCAACAGTTTTAATTATTTCGCTGCAGAAAAACTTCACTCTGGTGGCCTGTCTTCAGGAAAAATGTATTCTCAGATTTTATTTGTCGAGCGTGTGCGAAGGTGGGCTGCTTCCGCTCTCCAAAGGGCTAATGCATACGCAGTTTGCAGCCTACAACCTCAACTTACCCCGCCATTATTTGCTAATCAAGAGCACGCGAGACACCGCGAGCACATGATTTAGGTGACTTTGCCAAAGCTTGCCTTGCACACCAAATAAAGCATCTGTATGCAGCGACTGGCCAGCTTGTTGTTATGGAGGTGCTTTCTCACTGCCTGCTTGCTTCCCTTCCATTACGTGCATTGAACGCTCTAACCATCTTCCCCATTTGA
Organism: Rhipicephalus sanguineus; assembly: GCF_013339695.2. Taxonomy (NCBI): domain Eukaryota; kingdom Metazoa; phylum Arthropoda; class Arachnida; order Ixodida; family Ixodidae; genus Rhipicephalus; species Rhipicephalus sanguineus. The sequence goes on from NC_051179.1 coordinate 57,707,166, forward strand.
CGCACACTATGCCTAAATAACATTTGTAAAAAGTTATCTCAGCCATTTTCGAGCCGTTTATTTCGCTTCCCGCTATCACATGTTTTTGGTGTCGCAAATAGCGTCTTCCTGTATCTTCTCGACCTTTACCTCAGCGTTTCATCCGCCAGAAAATGTGCAGTGCGGCATGATTAAGCCATAAGTGGCCAAATCTGCCCAATTTATGATGTTTTGTCGGCACTTTGCTTAAGTGCTTTCGCACGTCAGAAACAGCAGAGGTCACTGGTGGCGCCAGACGGACATTATCCTTAATTTCAACAAGTGTGGCGCACACATTGATTATCACCGTACGAAGCCTTTAGACATCCTTGGTCATAGAACGTGAAAGCATGAGCAGTTCTGGAAACTCATTCATGACAGCAGGGCAGAAGTGAGAGAATGTGTGCGACACTGTTCAGTATAAATGTTTTGGCTTGGACTAGCTGTTCACTACAGTCGATGCGCGCCACCCCTGGGTATTCTGTGCCGATTATTTACGCACTCACAAAAAGAAAATTGCTAAGAAAAACATTTTCGTTGCTTAAGTTTTTTTGTTGTTGCTATTTTTGTTGTTGCCCACCTGCGGAAGCTACTGCCACAGGCCGAGAATATTTATGACACATACTAGGTCTGCTAGCATTGCTTTACGCGTCTGAAGGAAAACCTGTCTACATCTATGAGAAGCGCGATGAGGTAGACCAGGCATTTCTTCAGGAAGAAGAAGCGATCGATATCTTGAACAGGTGCGTCCACCTTTCTTCTGATGCTTGTAGGCGAGGTTGTAGGCTGCAAGCTGTGTACGCGTTAGCACTTTAGAGGGCGGTAGCAGCCCACCTTTGCACACGCTAGAGACGAATAAAATCAGAATACATTTTTCTCGAAGACAAGCCACCAGAGCAAAGTTTTGCTGCAGTAGAATAATTAAAACTGTAGATTTACACACAATGCAAGCTGATAACAACCATCAATAGAACTGAAGTGAGCACACACAGTAAGGGTCATTTTGGCCCGTTATATCTCGTGAACATAACAAATGAGGAGATATGATATTGAAACCGTGTTTTGACTGACATAAGCGCTCTTCGATAAAAAATTTTCTTCATGACTGAGAACGGAGTTTTTAAATTTTATTTTTTGAAAATGAGCTTTTTGAAAAAGCTCGCTTAACTTTTTTTTTCTTCTTTTGCGCTGCCTGTAGGAAAACCATCTTTCACAGAAATGTTGCAAAAGCTTTCTTCTATATTTGACACTTTTGAAGTTTCCTTGTGAGACAGAAAATGTGCCAAGGCACATCAAACTTAGCAAACGTTTTTTAATTTGGGCTGTGTTGGTCATTTTTTCATATTTTTTTCCTTTTGAGGACGGCATAAAGAAAGCATAGACGTAATTCACAGTAATGCGTATTAAAACCAGCAGAAAAAATTTCTGACAGCTTTTATAGTTCGCATTAAATTCGGCCATGAAATTTGAAAATATTGTGGTGAGCAAAAACAGGATGCCCGCGTCGTCACCTTCAAATATTTTTTCGTTTCCGTGCACTTTGAGTATGCCCGCATAACATATAAAAAACCCGGTCAAAACAAAAATATCAACTGGACATGCATGTTTGATCTCTCGTGGAATCACCCTTCATGAGATTAGCTTAAGTGTCATTCACTCAGGCATTGTTAAAGTTGATGCAATGGCCATGTTTTCTAACAATGTTCTGCGAGAGCGTTGCTGTCTGCATTGGCACTCCTTTCCTTGCTTCCTTTGTTCGAGTGTAGAGTACATGATGCTTACACCATTTCAGTGTACATCGAGTGGCATTTTGTGGTAAGCTCAGTGACGAGACAACAGAGCAGTGCTTGTTGATGGATGTGGTGGCTTAATCTGATGGACATGATGGCTCACTGAAACTTCAGCAGATTTAACTATCATCAGTTTCTTGGCAGACACTAGCCAAAGAAAATACAAAAATTAACATAATCTCACAGCAGCAACTTCAAATGTCTCTTCTTGTGCCACACACAGTGCTCACTGCATTTTGTGGTCGTAGATATCAGGCCACAATATGTCACTGTTATGGCAATGTTACCCATGTTTTGCACATGTTGTATTTCCTTGCATAACAATCGCAGTAATGAATTCTTTCTCTAATTTTTTTTTGATGTAATGATCACACCCAGAACTTTCCGTTGCACGATGGTAGTTATAATGCCACATGTCTGTTCTGTGAAACAGCCACTGCACGAATCAGTGTAGTAGCACCTTGCTTTGCGCCGTTTTACTGTGAATCCTGTATGTTAATTCTACATTAGCCATTAGCACTTATTGATTATGGGCTCGAGCATCACGCTGTCTCCTCTTATTTCTCTAACATTGAGATTAAATGCATCGTATCTGAAAACGGCAAGAAAACTGGCCGCACGGTGAACTGCGCGAACAAGCGCAGGTGCATCGTCACTGCTCTCGCCTGCGCAACCTTTCTGTTACTGCGTATAGTGCATGAATCAACAACTCGTTGTTTTGTGTTGCCCTCGCTAAATTTCTGATGGGGTGTGCGATTGCTTGACGCATTTAACTTTTCTGGTTCGGCACTCTTGTCAGCTCACCTGAGTCTTGAAACAGGTGCCTCCTCTATCACTGCACATTATCAAATAAAGGTTATGCTTGGCTCTTTGTATGCTGCTGTGGGGTCCTAGTTTTGAACTTTTTAGAGTGAGTGTCAGTTTGCCGCTGTTTACGGTCAATTTATCTGACTATGAGACAGCGGATCAGCGATGTTTTCAGAGTAGGCCTGCAGGTGACCTCTCGGCCTGTGGCACCGGTTGCGACCAAAGCATCGTTGGCATATTGCTGTAGCATCCACTAATCAGAGGTCTGCGAACACTATGAAATTCCGCAGACCTGCTTTCTTTTTTTCCTGCCTTTTAATGCAACCATTGTATGTGAGGAGGGCGGGGGGGTGTAATGTAAAGGCAAAACTTTGAGCTTTGGAACACAAAAAAAGAAATGGCAGCAGAAACGTCTAGACTCCTTCCTGGATTTCGGTTTTTGCGCGTTTTGAGCTCCTTTCTCATCGTTTAAACGAAATTACGTTTGCAGACACAGTGCGTTTTCAGCTCAGTTGTTTGATCAAGCATATATAAAAGTTCGCGTATCTAGTGGCATTGAACTTGTTGAAAAGGGTGGTTTCATTTTTTTCCTTGCAATGTCTTTACGACTAACTTTCCTGTTGGTAATACATTTCAGTCTTTGTACTCAGTGTGAAAATTTCTGCTTACACAGCATTCTCTTCTGGCCTATTTCAGATGCTTTCCACCAAGGGAGCGAGTACCGATACCTGGCGGGTAAGCTGAAAGTCATCAGAAGGCCGAATGAATAAATCGTTGGTGGTTCATCTGCATGTGCAACCATCAACTGTTTTGCGCACCTTTTTGCAGCTCCATATTACTTAGTCACAATCTGTGCCAGTAACACATATCAGTAACTGGCTTTTTGATTGAGGCTTCTTTTATGATGTCTGAAAGTAAGGCATTCTGCATCCAATTAATTACTTCATAAACATGGTTTCATCTGGTTCTACAGACTATATTTCAAGAATAAATGCAACAACACCAAACAAAATTCCAATTCAAACGTGTGAAAATATGTATCACGAATTTTATTGTGGTAATTAATTAGCTGAGCAGGTCTATAGCCATGAATCAAGGCACATTGTCAGCAACTCTACTAACAATATCCACACTACTCTGCTGCATGTATATACCTACATTTCAGTTCTATTAGGATATCCATCGATTTTTCTGCGCGATGCAGGACCAGATATTTCAGTACCGCATCTCCGCAGGACACGGCTATCCGTATCTTACGGATTTTCGTATGATACGGATATCCGTATATTACGGATTTTCGCATGATACGGATTTCCGTACGATACGGCGATACGGCATTCCATATTCCAATAAATCCGTATCTGCGGACTCCGTACATATGGAATTTTTCAATAGGGTTAACTCTACCAAACGCTGGTGTATGGCAATACGGCCGCTCCCGGGAGAGAAGCGGTTTTCGGTCAGTTTGTCGTATCAGTGGTCCGAGCGCGAAGCCGTGAGATACAGCGCTCACAGCGCGTAGAAGGTATACGAGCCGTTCGCTGGGGGATGTCTGCCGAAACAGTGCGCGTGCCAGCGCTCTCGACCGCGCCCTTATAGTCAAAGTTGACAGTTGCTGCTCAAGTTACGCAGTCCCTCTCCCCAGACATCTCTTTCTGCTCCTGCGCGCAGTAAATGACGGGTGGGGTGTTTCCTTCTGCTTGAGGAGCAATCGACGGCAGGCCTCGCACGCGGGTTGATGTTATTCCGTGCGACGGAGATGGCCAGCTTGTTTCATCTCTGCTTTAGCCATGTTCCTTGCAAACGCTCGTGAGCTTTTACTCGCGGGGAACAGACAATGCGCGGAGCGATGTTATCGATTTAGAGGTTATACGAAACATGACGACGACGGTGAAAATCCGCCCTGAGTGTCCATACAATTGCTAATGCAATAAAAAAGATACAAAAAACCTTCGAAGCGGGCTCGCCTTTTTCTTTGAAAGCTGCATCGTCTCCGCTGTAAAGAATTCGTCCGTTGGAAGAATCATGTAATCAGGCGCCTTTTTCCATTGGTTTCGTTCTCGCCTTCAATACCCTCCTTACAGGGGACATTCCTCGTCACTTAATTCTTTTAAGGCACGCGTACAATGTCAGCACTAAGCTTTGAACCTATCATGATTTCGCTCTTGTGGGCTAGTCTGTTATCTCTGCATGCGCGGTCGCAAACGCACAAAATCGAGCGAAATCAGGTAATAGCGCACGATAGTCGTGCGAGAGAAGCAAGAGCGGGTGGGCGGCTGCATAGCAAAGCCATATGGGAGACAATTTACAACTGCTATTTCTCGTATATGAACCAGTCGAGAGTATGTACCCTGATGATGTCGCGCGAATCACTGTTCTGTCATCACGAAGTGCACAAAATGACAAGAAACGCCAAGAGAGAATAACGCGCTCGTTGTTTTTGTTTCTTGTTGTATTTTCAGAGGCTGTTAGGGGCCCTTTATAAAAACAGGGCGTGCAAACACCGACACAGTAAAGTAGTCGAGACACCAGAAACGCCGCTAACAGCTGAAAAATCGCACAGCGGCGGAACCGAAGGTAGACACAAATATTTATCTGCGCATTCGCACATAAGAGGCCATACCTATCAATCAAGTGCGAGTAGTGGGCTACGTGAGAGATAGCTGTTCACTCTGTCGACTTTTCTCTTATGTCCGTGTTTCCACGTCATGTCTTCTTAACATGAATACCTACCAACTAGCTCAGCTATATTCTAAGTTTGCCATTCGCTTTACGTTTGTATTTATTTATCGATTTACTCGAGTAAGAACGAAAGGAAAAAGTGTACTATCGCATCGAGATATATATATCACTTATCTATTTTATTTATTTATGCACAGTGTACTAGGTCCAATACTCCAAGAATATGCAAACCAGCGAGCTTTAAGGCTGGAGGACACGGCAGCGTTAAGGTCAGGCAATAGTCGTGACATATATTTGGAGAAAAAAAAAAAAGGACACTGTGGAGGAGAACGAGACAACGCGAACGCCGAAAAATCACAGCATATCCACGGAGTGAATGATGATGAGTGGGCGAAGCTGCGGAGGTTCATCGGTAAACCGTGAATCTTCCGTGAATTCTGCCCAGTACATCATCACCGACGTGAGATCGGGCGCGTTTATACTGAAGGTTCGGTGAGAGTTATGACGACTTGCAGCTCACTTTAATTTTACATGTACGCTGTGAATTTTCATTGTTTAGAAAGCCATTGCTTTAGAAAACATCTGGCGTCTTTCGTTAAGCAGCTGGCGTCTTTTCGTTTTGCTTTAGAAACATCTGGCGTCTTTTTGTTTTGCTTTTAGAAAACATCTGGCGTCTTTCGTTGGTTTATTTCATCAATCAACGGCGTTTTGAACAAAATTTTTATTGTTTAATCACGCACAGGAGAAATCTCACCAGGCACTACCTTGGAGGTAAACAATGGCTGCTAATGGGAATGAGAAACAGAAGAAGTCGGCTTTTAGCTAACACTTACACTTCTACTTCTACTAACGTTTTCTACTGGAACATGCCAATGGCTGCTAATGGGGAATGAGAGACAGAAGAATTTGGCTTTTAGTTAACGCACACGCTGCGAATTTTTTATTGTTCAACAACGCACAGGAGAAATCTACCACCGGCACCACCTTGGAGGTCAAGATCTGGTACTAGCGTTAAGACTGGTTACGTACTAGGACGGGAACGAACGGGTGCCGCTTTAAGGAGCTTCGCCCCTAAAATATACTACAACTTCTGGGGAGCAATTCTCGATGCGTTCATCCAAAGGAGATGTCCACAGTCCATTTCGGCAGAGCGCATTCGGTGATTCGAAAAAGCGGTGAGCCATGATGTCGCCTCGCTCTTGCCACGTCGCCGCACCGAACCCGCCAGCACATTCCTATTGTAAGAAGAGAGTGGACGAAATGCACAGAAACAGGAACTTTTCAAGTCTGAATTTGCATATGAGTGTGTCCCAGATGGTTGAGAACGATGCAGGGAATGTGTACCCACCCTACAGCTGCGTTAGACGAGCGGCCGCGTTAAACCTAAATTGATGGCTAACACAATCAAAAGACATGTGCACCGAAAATCGGATCTCTGAGGGCTGCGTTCGCTGCATTGAAGCGCATTCCGTCCCTCTCATTTGTGTCGAGAGTGTTTGAAAGCTTCCTGATGTCATGATGGCGTTGCATGCAGAACAAAAAACCGGAAACAGGGGGCGCGCTTCTCGCCGAGCTCCCGCTATTCAGCGGCCGATGAAATGGACTGTTCATTACATGGACACATCGAGAAGAGCTCCTCCTGCGAAGTGCTGTATTTTATTTCTAGATTCCCCATTCGAATTAAAAGAAAAGACTAACGGCGGCGCGCCGCAATTATTGCGCTGCGGCGGTGTGATCTCTCTTGGGACTTCGGCGGCGGCGCGGCCCGGCGGCGCACACCTCTACTTACGCTCTCACCCCAAGTTTGCGTTGAAGCTACAGAGAACACGAAGGTCACTTCGCTGCAGCGGCCGCTTTTGAGAAAGGAGCGAGCTGTTCACAAACAAATAAGTTACAACTGTGACAGTTCGCGCTCATCTTGTGCTTACTTGTGCGTTCGTTTCGTGCGTACTTCTTTGTATTTGACCAGCGCGCTTTAACTGTCGAGCTGTGACAGTTGTTAGTTCGCGCTCATCCTGTGTATGTTCGTTCCGTGCGTCCTTTCTGCTTGAGCAGCGCGTTGCAAGTTTCGAGTTGCTTATCGTTCTTTGCGTGACATTACAACTTGTTGCTATACGCCTATACTCCGTTTCATACATCAGGTGCAACGCTACGGAAGCTAGCGAGACTTCTTGCTGTAGATGCGTTCGCACTAAGAAATAGTACAGTAAATTTGCCACCCGTAATGTGCTTTTTTTTTTCGTTCATGGGCTGTGTAATAAAAGAAGGTGATTTGTGTCCAAGAAATAAACGAACCCCGTTATTTACACTGTTGTCGATAGTTTGTTCTGAATCGCTCAGGTCTCTTTCTTTTTTTGTGTCATGGCCTCCGCGATTAGCACTGGCAGCGCGTAGCCGGAACCAATCGTGGAGGCCAAGCAGAAGACACGCGGATTTACACATTTTGCTGGCCGAACTTCTTGCATAGCTTCCACAGCGTTGCACCTGATGTGTGAAACGGAGTATAGTGCGCGCCGACGGAAGCGCCATAAGCGGCGAACTCAATCATTGCTCTCGGGAAAGCAAGCAGACGGCCGCCGTGATTTCCTACGTCGTTGTACGTGTGTTTCCGCGTTGTTCACGTTTCCGTAGTGAAATAAGCAACGTTCGTTGTATGTGTGGTGGCCGAAACTTCAAGGGATGTTGAATAACAATTGCTGTGGAGTGGTGTGCTCAAACACCTACAAAAACGCGCCCGGAACACGGGTTTACTCACTTACCGCAAGACCTCCTGAGCAAGAGCGACGGAATCAATGGATCGCCGCTGTTCGTTGGCAAAGACGAGCCGCTTCGTCATTGTGCAGGTTAACACGTCGCTTCTTGTTCGAATGCTTTCGTTCTGCCGTATCGGTGCTCGCTGGATGCACTCGATCATGTCGACACTGGTAGACGACCAACGTTATCAGCCTGAGCATGCGTTGGTTCGGTTCGACCGCCGTGCAGGGCACTTCGCTCAAACGTTCTATATTTCAGAAGTGTTGTAGTTCGGGTGAGTTGGTTATCCATGAATTTAGCTTGTACTAGCGCGGTACATGTACCGCGCTATTACAAGCTAAGTTCTATATTTATTATTTACAGAAATGCAGCAATGGTTGACTTCAGAAAAAACAAGAAGTGATTGAGACCTCACCTTTGAAAACAAAACAAAGCGGATGTTCACCTTGAGCTGCACCCCGTAGCTGGATCTTGTTACGCTGGTCTGCGCGACGCACCTTTGATATTCACCGGCATGACGATTCACTCCACGCGGACGTTCGTTCTCCTCCGCAGTCGGTCATCACATGTCTTCTCGGCGACCCTCTTCAAAACTTGTCACTGTCATCTCTTGATACTTAACTCACAGCACTAGATCATCAAACAACACGTCTTCTGCGGTCGAGCGAACGATGCTATCACTAGAACGATATCTTCGCCGATTAACTCCTCACTGACTAACTCTGCCCCCGCGCGCTTGCTGCGCTTGCATTGCCTGTATCGGCTCGCGCCTGGGTTCGGGAAGGTGCGTATGATTCGTCTGTGCGTAGCACAGCGAAAGCTAGGGAAAGGGCGAGATCCTCTCACCGATTCGTCTGCGGAATCAGACGGCGCCGCTGGCTCGGCTTTGCTTTCTCGAATATCCCGATCTTTCGCGTTCGTTGGCTCTGTCGGTGGCGTCTTCTGCGGAGAGGGTAAGAGGCGCGCGGGCGCGCTCCCGCGCCTTTTTATACTTGTTTTTTCGATGCGCGCGCTCTGTCGCGCACGAACCGTCGGCGCCAGGCTTTCATGCCGTGGTTCAAAATCGGCGACGTGCACTTAGTTAAGCGCTCGTTCGTGACAAACATCGTGCACAAGTCCACTTTCGTAAAGGCCCGCGCCTTTCCTGCAGCTGCCAGTGCAGAATTAGCTTTCTGGCACCCGCACGAAGGGGAAGTAACAGCCGCGAATTTCATTCACCTCCTCACAGCAAAGCTGTGCAAAGCGCTGTCGTCTGCTCGGCTTCCCGCACGTACTCTCGGCGGCGCCCGCTAGGTGGCTATCAGTGGCGCCTCTATAGGCGGCGCAGAAGGCGTATAGCATTCATTCCTTCGCCCTCGGGGCGAAACAATGCCCAACAAACTCTCAACTACGTCTGTGAAGACACGTTTTACTTTCGTGTTATAACAATTCCTATGACAGAGGAATCGGCTATGTTTTTTTTAATGTACTTTACATGGCCACATGCGTCTGAGTAAGCGGGGCTTGACAGAAATTGCATAAACGAAAGGTAAGTTTTTTTACATGAAATAAGCACAAAAGATATTATATAAGACACAGCATGTTAAACAGAATAGAAGTAGAACAAAAAAGTCACAGTTTCAGCGCAACGGCGAAGCAATGAATGCGATAGCAACAAATTGGAATGTAACGCAAAGAACGGAAAGCAGCTCGAAATTGCCAGCGCGTCGCTCGAGTCCAAAGGACGCACGAAAAGAACACACACAGGACGAGCGCGAACTATCATGCGTCACAGCTCGATAGTTGAAGCGCACTGCTGAAACATAAAGCAGGACACACGAAACGAACGAAGAGGTGCACACAGGACGAGAGCGAACTAAATGTCGCAGTTACTTATTTCTGTTTGAACAGCGCGCTCCTTTCACAAACGCGGCCGCTGCAGCGAGCGATGTAACCTTCGTTGCACTCCTCGCGCCATCTCGCTGGCAATGAAGAAATGCTTACAAGCGCCTGCCATCTCGGAGTCCGACCAGCGGTAAAGGGTGTGTATATAACGCTCGCCGTTAGCTCTTTAAAGGATCGGCGTTTCGTGGCGTTGTGGCTAGCGCCACGGGCTGCGGAGCGAGAGGTCCCTGGTTCGATTCCGCGCTTCGGAAGCATATTTCTGAATTTTTTTTTCTTTCGGACTTTTATACATATATATATATATATGTATATGTATATATATATATATATACTTTGTGGGGGTGCTATCAGCCCCTGTAAAGTTGTCTGCGCCTAATGGCGCACGCGCGCCTCGCGGATAGGCCGTCGGAGGCAGTGGCGCTGGGCTCGCGAGCGTTGGGGTTTGCGCGTTAGCGACGGCCACGCCACCAGAGAGAAGCGAGCGAGGCCGCCGCGGCCGCCGGGCGGGAAAAAGGAAGTCTCTGGGGATTTGGCGGCTGGCGTGGACGGCGGCTCCCGCGGTGGGTCCCGCAGGGGGACGATACCGCGGCTCGTTTCCCTCGGGGCCCCTTCGTAGTGGTGAGTCGTGCGTCCTCGCGATGCCGCATTCGCCGTTTATTGCTTGTCGTATGTTGTCTTATGTTATGGTGTATTTCATGTCTTACGTTGTTGAGTGTGTGTTATGTTATCCAAGTATTCATTGTCCGCGTGTAATTGTTTTAGCGAGTGACTAGATTGTAATAAGATTCGGCCGGCGAGCTCGCCGAATGTAAAAGCAGTGTGTAATAAACTTGAATGTGTTCGTTGAACCGACCGCGTCTGCTGTCTTCCGTGTGCTCTGAGAGCCGGCGATAATAAGAACACACGATCACGGACCCCCACACGTGAGAGCCGGCGATAATAAGAACACACGATCACAGATCCCACAACTTATACATATACGGTGAATGACGGCGACGAAGACGGACAAAAACCAGCCGAGACTGTCCATATAATTGCTATCGCAATAAAATTACGCCATCTCCCGCTCAAGGGGATGATCATGAGGCGATGCGAAACCGGAGCACTTAACGATCGCGTTTCGTTGGCGTTCGTTGCGCATGCTACCGACCTCGGTCAGATTTTTATCGAACCAAAGTCAGTCGCACATGTTACAGCTGTGCCCGAAGCTCCGGTCGAGGAATTCGCGCTGGAACCGGACGTCGGCACCGTCGAAGCCCGGGCGTTGAAGTTGTCTAGCGAGGTGTTCTGCATGGGCGTTGGACTCGCGTCGTCTGTCCGCAGCCAACGCGTTCGCTCGACGCTGACGCTTGGCTTCGACGTCGACGTTGCGTACCGCGGGGTTTGCTTGCCGAAGCTTCCGTTGCCTTTCGGCATGTCGAGCCCGCGTTTCATCTTTAGCAGTTTCCCGCCGACGTTGCCGCTTGCGCTGGGCTTCCCTAGCCCGGAGCTCGGGGTCCGCTTGCCGACATTTACGTTGCGCTTCGGCGCGTCGAGCCTTCCGCTGCTCCGGGATCTCGGCAGGCGTTAAGGTATTACTGCAACTGGCGCCGACGTTGACGTTGGAACTCATGACACCGGCGCAGCCGGCGCAGTGACTGAGCGTGTGTACGACCTAACGCGAGCCTTTTATCTAAACGAGGAGAGGGAATGGAGAGGGAGAAAGCGGAGAGGAGAGATAAAGTGGAGAGAGGGGGAGTGAAGAGGAGAGAGGGAAATGGGAGAGGGAGTGTGTAGAGAGGGGGAGTGGAGAGGAGGTGTGTGGAGAGGGCCTGCGCATGCGCAGTAAGGGCGGTCATGCCGCACACCGTTTGAGCTCCGCTATAAGATGCTTCGCACCTAATAAAATGCTATAAAAGGTGAATGACAAGAGCCATGCAAGAAAAGTTGGCATCTCATTGATTACGCTAGTAAGTTATTAATATTACGGTTGTGCATAGGGCACAGTGATAGCGGATGGTTTCCGCTTATTGCACTTGCAGAGCTTATGGCTGTCTGGTTTGGAATCTCTCAAAGGGTGACCGGCAATTCGCAAAGCCGGAAATGCGGAAAACCAGAATCAAGCAGTTGATGGAAAACCCGGAGGAGCACAAATTCACCGTCAGCAACCAAGCTGCAATTCACTACTCCAACTGACCAATGAACTCTTTCACGTGTTGTATTCTAACGGGGAAATAAAAGAAATCCAACTAAAAATTTACCTTCACTCAAAATAAAGGCTTCCAGAGGAACAACTCTACGATGCGGACGCACTCATGGAAGCTTAAGTCCAAGCGCTGGCTGTAGGCGCAAAGTGGTCGGACGCGACGACCATTGGCTGGACGGGGGTCCTTTGACGGCGAAAAGCCGCTTTTTTCTTGAATTGTAGCCGAGTATAGCCAATTTCGTGATGGTTAAAACATAATTTGACTTAGCGCTAGTTTCTTCAAGCTCAATCAAGCCGTATCTAGGTGGCTGATAGCCAACTCATGCTGCCGGGGTATATGCTCTATTATACTACACACATAGGCTGCACACAGAAGTACAGAGCGGGAATTAGCTGACGTCAGTGCTTGAGTATGTCCGATCACCTGATGCTGCGGGTGCATTAATTGTGTACTCCTCCAAATCGGATACGGCTTGATTTCGTGGAAATACACTCGACGTGATCGCTAACGTTCACGGAACACTAGGTCTGTGGAAAAAATAAAAAGAAAGCAATATATATAATAACAGAAGAACAGCTGCGCAGAGCAGCCGATCAGAGGGTACAGCAATCCCCACGTTCCTTGGGCCCTCGTCACCTTAGCAGAACTTGAATAAAAGTTGTTACCACCACGAACCAACACCCTACCTGTCTGCCTTTCAATAAAGGCAGATAGGATATATGGAATGACATATGGATGACTATTCATGACATATGAATAGTGGATTTGATTGTAAATCACGTACCAGAACCGTGACCGAACACGTAGATTTCAACAAATAACACTATAAGATCGGGCCGGCGATGGGAGATGTCGATTTCACGGGTATTTATTATGTCGATGTGTATTCGTAGACGAAGGTATCTGTTGATAGTACCGCGTCATCGGCACGTTGTAGTTAAGTTCTGTGAAGTAGACACCGGTGAGGATGTGTGCGCTAATTTTCCACGAGAATGTCGCGGAGTAGGGACAGGCGAGTGCACGAGCAGCTTGGATATCTGTGTGTTAGCTGAGAGCATACAAACCAGGCGTCGAGGAGGGTTCTGGAGGCAGGTACGGGAGGACGATAGCTCAACGCATTCTCACAAGCAGCTATGGATTACCGCAATCAGTTTGGAAACTTGTCAAATGACAAGATTCTTGATATAAAATCTTTGTCTTTTTTTCGTCCTACGGAAACAAATAGTTGTGTGCTGTCACAGAAGCTCCCTATCTTATCTTCCACAACAAATGCTCAAGCTTCTTAAGAAAACTGGTTGAAAGCCATTCTGTTAACCGCATCTATCTATCTATCTATCTATCTATCTATCTATCTATCTATCTATCTATCTATCTATCTATCTACCTACCTACAGGGGTACAGCCGGAAATTTTTTCGGGTTATGTTCACATATATTTCATGTATGTTCATGTGTGCGTGTATATATATACCTATACCCCTATTGAAAATCGCAGCATTGCCATCATAAAATCTATGATCGAAATGCTGGAAATTCTGGTGGGTATGGTAGAAAATGTGGTGCACGTGCTGAGAATAACGGCGGGTATCGTGGGACCCTTCGTGGGTGAGCTGGGTAGATGCTCGGCAAGTTGAGTTGGTGGTTTGGTGCACACTCGGTGGGCATAATGGGTGGGTGGTGGAGCCACAAGGTCGGTAGGTGTTGAGACATGTGGTGGGTGTGCTGGTCGGATGCAGGGATGCTTCGTGCTTGGTGGGAGGCCCAGAGCAGTATATGCTTCGGACAGTTCGGCGGAGGGGAGGGGCCAATAGCCATCCAAATTTAACGGTGGCGCTGTTCGCCATTTAGTGCCGAGGCACCCTAAGCTCGCGTTGCGAGCATCCTAGCGCTCCGTCTGACCAGCTTTTAGCGGAGAATAACTGCAGATGACTTGCGTACTTGAGCATCTTCACAGAAAGACAGTGACGCACCGGCGGGGGGCTTCTGGGGTTCCGCAGCCTTCCGCCGAACACGGAGACGCGCTTCGCATTTTTTCCAACAGGCTGCGCTGGGTGTATGGAGGCTTCAGGTCAGCCGGTTCAACGGGGGCCGCGTCACTTACAAAGGTGCATTTGCGACAACTCTTTAACTGCTGGCCGTTCGTTTTTTATCAGGGTAACCGCACATATCACTCTGATTTGAAAGTTAATGCACAAACATGCACAACATCAAGAAAATTGAGTGGCAGTAGCCAACAGATGGAAACACATTGAAAATATAGCTTCTGCGAACAGCGATAATGAGTTTACAGGTGAACACGAATTTCAGAAATATTGCTGCGTACCAGTGGCATCGCGGTCAACAAGACAAAGAAGAGGACGACAACAAGACAGTCTGGCGCGAGCTGTTCCTATCAGCAGCGCAGCTCCTCAAAGAAGGCGTCCCGTTTTCATGGAGCTCAGGAGAGGCATGTGCGTTTTCGAAGCTCATCGCGCTCCTCACTACTCCTCCGGTTTTGGCCCACTTTGACCCTGCTGCCCCTACAGAGATCCGTACGGATGCAAGTGGCCATGGCATCGGCGCAGTCCTAGCTCAACACCAAGATGTCCACGACTGCGTTATTGCATACGCCAGCCGCCTCCTATCCGCCCCTGAACGCAATTACTCTATCACAGAGCGCGAGTGCTTGGCTCTCGTTTGGGCGGTCGCGAAATTCAGGCCATATCTCTATGGACGCCCATTTTCGGTAGTTACCGACCACCACGCGCTCTGCTGGCTTAACTCTCTTAAAGATCCCTCAGGGCGCCTTGGTCGCTGGGCTTTGCGTCTCCAAGAATTTTCTTACTCGGTCGTGTACAAATTTGGCCTCCTGCACCAGGACGCCGATTGCCTCTCCCGGTACCGTGTTGACGATCCTGATGACACCGACGCGAACATGGTGCACTCCATCTTCTCCGTGTCCGCCTTCATTCACATTGGGGAAGAGCAGAAACGGGATCCACTGCTGCTTGACATCGTCAGCCGCGTGGAATCTTCCCCAAACGACGCGTCCGTCCGTCACTTTGTATTTCAAGAGGGCGTCCTGTACCGCCGCAATTTCCGACCTGACGGGCCTGACCGTCTTCTTGTCGTGCCTAAGCATTTACGGCGCAGTGTCCTCGCTGAACTTCACGATGCGCCCACAGCTGGACACCTTGGCGTATCTCACACGTACGAGCGCGTACGGCACCGTTTCTTCTGGCCAGGCTTTGCTCGCTCGGTACGTCGATACGTTGCTACGTGTGAGTTATGTCAACATCGCAAAACACTCTCGCTGATCCCTGCTGGCCATCTTCAACCAATCGACATACCCACGGAACCGTTTCATTGCGTCGGGTTAGACCTGCTTGGTCCTTTTCTCGCATCAGCATTAGGAAACAAGTGGATAGCTGTGGCTACTGATTACGCTACACGCTACGCTATTAAACGAGCTCTACCGACTAGTTGTGTAACCGACGTTGCTGACTTCCTGTTACGGGACGTTATATTGGTTCACGGTGCCCCAAGACAGCTGCTCACAGACCGTGGCCGTACATTCCTCTCTCAAGTCATCGCCGACATCCTGCGTTCCTGTTCCACGCAGCACAAAGTGACCACTGCTTACCACCCTCAAACCAACGGCCTGACGGAACGCATTAATCGCACTCTTACGGATATGCTCGCTATGTATGTGTCGCCGGACCACCGAGACTGGGATATTGCTCTACCCTACGCAACTTTCGCGTACAACTCATCCCGTTACGACACCAGCAGGCTTTTCACCCTTCTACCTATTGTACAGAAGAGAGCTGACTTTACCACTGGACACTATCATTTTGGCCAATACATCGTCCACCAGCGAGTATGCTCGTGACGCTATCGCGCGAGCCGATCATGCCCGTCAGCTCGCCCGCGCTTGCCTGACGGCGTCGCAGAGCAACCAACGACGTCGGTACGGTGCCTCACATCGAGTCGCATGTTTCGTTCTCGATACCCTTGTGCTTCTCTGGTCCCCTCATCGTCGAGTAGGCCTATTTGAAAAACTTTTGTCTCGTTACACGGGACCTTACCGGGTACTGCGTCAAGTGACACCTGTTACCTATGAGATGGCTCCATCTGTCCGTCGTCATCGGTTGTTCGGTCCAGCGATGATGTTCACGTCTCACGGCTGAAGCCCTAGAATACTGCTTCTGAAAACGACCTTCAAAGCTCCGGGACGGTGGCATATCCCAACAATATTTCCTGGATGCCCGAGCCACCTAACCAAGACTGTGAAGAAAAGGAAACCACCTGCGACCCGTGTTTTCCTTCCCGCCAAGAAACGTTGTGTTAGTGGTGGAGATTCATCAAGCTCCACTCCTGCCATCGAGGAGTCATCGCTGGATAGTCGAGGCTCCGACAGTGGTAGCGCCATCTCCAGAATTGCCGAAGCGATCTCAGTTTCCTGTGTGTTGTAACTTCAGAACCAGGGCATGCTTTTCGAATCCTTTATTCAGGCATGCCAACGGGCAGCCTCAAAACAGCACAACGAACCAGTAACGAAGGGCACACGCCCCTATATACAAGTGGCTCCAGGTTACACATGCGCAGTGGCGATCATTCACTTATCACCGCAACTTGACAACTACGACACGTGTAGCCTATCGCGATATGAACACAACACTCCCTTTCTGACAAACTTTAAGTACGGCTACTATAGCCCCAGCGATCAGGCGCCCGGCGTTGTCGGGTGCTTCTTCGGAGCGTAGTCATGTCCGGCTGCGGCATACGCTCCGTGCTCGACTGGTGTTGTGTAGTCGGTGGCAGCGTCGTCGTCGACGTAGTTGGGTCCCGTTCTTCGGGCACATGCGGCAGCTCGAACTCGTCGTCCACAGCTGGCACTTTCTCCCGTTCCAGACAGGAGTGGCGCAAATGATCGGCATGCACATATCGCACACGATTTCCCACCAACACTAAGTATGTGCATATTGATTTTACCTAAAAGAACTTGTTGTTGGGCTAGTTGGTATATCATTTCCAAAAACTTAATTAGAGCGCAACCACACGACACATTCACACACCCACACACCCACACACCCAGACATCCACCACGTAAAGCGCTCACTTCCAACTGATTTATTGATTGCACGGGCTTGAATATATACATGTGGCACATGCGCGCATTAACATCAGATAAAGCCAACACACACACACAATCAAGACATACATTTTCTTCCTGCTCCTTCCACATCACAGTCTAGATCTGATGAACTGAAATTCACTCGGAAACAGAGATAGCGACGGGGTGCTTACACAGCGGTCCTTGTCTTTTTCTATGGAAAATGCCTCTAACACTTCACGTGCAGTTTTCCTTGTGCTTCTGCCAAGAATCTTTGTCTCGGAGAATCCTGCGTCACAGCCACACATTATAGCATGCGCAACCAGGTGCGCATACTTATCATCTCGTTTTATTAATTTTTGGGCGTGTTCCCTTAACCGGTCATTAACACATCTTTCGGTTTGACCGATGTACACCTTGCCGCAGGATAGGGGTATCGAGTACACGATCCCCGTGGAACATTTTACAAAAGGCCTCTCATGCTTCTTCTCGCAGCCGCGCTTTTTGCTATCGCAAATACGTTGGCACAACTTCCCGATTTTCTCAGGCGCCGAAAAGACAATCGGTACACCGTGCCTACCCGCGACTTTCTTGAAATTGTGCGAGAGCTTATGGATGTATGGCACAACTTGTGGCCTAATCCTTGAGGGCTGGGTAGCAGTCGTCGCTTCCCTTGTTCCACGTTTAAACTTCTGCAGCAGAGACTCAGCAACGGCCGTGATGACCGATCGAGGGAAGCCTGCAGCCTCTAATCGGCTAACCTGATTATGAAAACTACGTTGCATGCTGTGTGGACAGGACCTCCTCAGCGCCGATTCCAAGCAGAGAGAGGCTACGCCCCTCTTGACAATCTTTGAGTGGGCAGAGTCGTACGGCAACAGCTCCTTCTTACCACGGGGATGAAAAAACCAGCAAAAGTGCTCATCGTTCCACGTGAGGCTCAAATCTAAAAATTGCAGACAAGCTTCTTGCGGTAATTCGACCGTGAAAGATAGGCCTCGTCCTAGTCTTTTAAAGACGTTTAAAATAGCTTCAGGGGATGTAAGGTCTCCCTGTAAAAGAATTAAAAAATCATCTACGTATCTAAAAACCTTTAAAACCTCCCCCCCTTTAAAAGCATTATCCAAGTCCCCATCTACTTCAGCCAAAAAGATATCGCAGAGAACCGGCGCGACACACGAACCAATGCAGATTCCCTGCCGCTGAAGGTAGGGCTTTTCGTCAAACATTATAAAGGTAACATTGAGGTAAAATTCTAAAAGCGATAAGAAATTGTTAACAGTAACGCCTGCGTCATTGATAAAAGGAACGTCGCCGTTCTTTTCGATGCAGGATTTTACAGATGCCAGAAGCTTGTCATGCGGTACAGAATAATATAAATCTACCACATCGACCGAGAAAGCGTTGCAAGTTCCATTACGAGACCACAAAAAATCGCACACATCACTAGATCCCTTAGTTCTGAAAGGATCATTCACCGCAAGCTTCTTAAGCTTGCTCTGAAGAAACCTACTAACATTAATTTGCCAGGATCCCCCTTCACTAACAATAGTACGAAAGGGTATATCAGGTTTGTGTGTCTTAGCTGAGAAAAAAACGTTAAGGTTGCTCCCTCTGCTATTTTCTATTTCCCTGGCTAGCACCGTAAGACCCGCATTCTTGCAGAAAGCAACAAACTTCGACTTAACGCGTGTCTCACCCTTCTTAACTGGACGGAAGTTCTTCTTGATAGCATCTAGAGCTTTTTCGTTAAACGCTCCCTCAGGTATGACCACAAAGCAACCTTCTTTTTCTGCTAGCATTACCGCAAGAAGCTTGTCTGCAATTTTTAGATTTGAGCCTCACGTGGAACGATGAGCACTTTTGCTGGTTTTTTCATCCCCGTGGTAAGAAGGAGCTGTTGCCGTACGACTCTGCCCACTCAAAGATTGTCAAGAGGGGCGTAGCCTCTCTCTGCTTGGAATCGGCGCTGAGGAGGTCCTGTCCACACAGCATGCAACGTAGTTTTCATAATCAGGTTAGCCGATTAGAGGCTGCAGGCTTCCCTCGATCGGTCATCACGGCCGTTGCTGAGTCTCTGCTGCAGAAGTTTAAACGTGGAACAAGGGAAGCGACGACTGCTACCCAGCCCTCAAAGATTAGGCCACAAGTTGTGCCATACATCCATAAGCTCTCGCACAATTTCAAGAAAGTCGCGGGTAGGCACGGTGTACCGATTGTCTTTTCGGCGCCCGAGAAAATCGGGAAGTTGTGCCAACGTATTTGCGATAGCAAAAAGTGCGGCTGCGAGAAGAAGCATGAGAGGCCTTTTGTAAAATGTTCCACGGGGGTCGTGTACTCGATACCCCTATCCTGCGGCAAGATGTACATCGGTCAAACCGAAAGATGTGTTAATGACCGGTTAAGGGAACACGCCCAAAAAATTAATAAAACGAGATAAGTATGCGCACCTGGTTGCGCATGCTATAATGTGTGGCTGTGACGCAGGATTCTCCGAGACAAAGATTCTTGGCAGAAGCACAAGGAAAACTGCACGTGAAGTGTTAGAGGCATTTTCTATAGAAAAAGACAAGGACCGCTGTGTAAGCACCCCGTCGCTATCTCTGTTTCCGAGTGAATTTCAGTTCATCAGATCTAGACTGTGATGTGGAAGGAGCAGGAAGAAAATGTATGTCTTGATTGTGTGTGTGTGTTGGCTTTATCTGATGTTAATGCGCGCATGTGCCACATGTATATATTCAAGCCCGTGCGATCAATAAATCAGTTGGAAGTGAGCGCTTTACGTGGTGGATGTCTGGGTGTGTGGGTGTGTGAATGTGTCGTGTGGTTGCGCTCTAATTAAGTTTTTGGAAATGATTTTACCTGCAACACTCTACCTGGTAACCACTTTACAGTCTCTCCGCGCACCGATCGTACCAGTACGCACTCATTCATCGCAAAAGAACGAAACACTGCGCGCCGCTTGTCAGCGGATGTTTTCACTTTCTCTGCTTGGTCAGTCAACACACCGTTCACATCTGGTCGTAGCAACGATAAGCCGGTCCTCAGTTTCCGTCGCAGAAACAATTCTGCTGGTGATTTCCCAGTGAAAGTGTGCGGGGTTGTGCGGTACGAGAACAAGAAATTATCTAGGCGATGTTGTAGTGACCTGTTTGACCTTTCCTTTCGTCATCCATTAACTGCTTCAGGAGAGCCTTCTTAGTTGTTTGCAC
Organism: Rhipicephalus sanguineus; assembly: GCF_013339695.2. NCBI lineage: Eukaryota > Metazoa > Arthropoda > Arachnida > Ixodida > Ixodidae > Rhipicephalus > Rhipicephalus sanguineus. Next base: position 57,727,593 of record NC_051179.1, read on the forward strand.
CGCTCGCTCGGCCGCTCCATTAGATTGTGGATGATACGGTGGGGTGAGCGTATGTTTCAAGCCATTCGCTTTCAGGAAAGTTAGAAATTCCGCTGCGCGGAACTGAGGCCCGTTATCAGTAACCACTTCCACAGGCAACCCGTGCGACGCAAACCAGGAACGCACAGCCTCGACTGTTTTCGCAGCCGTTGTCGACTGCATACACTTAACCTCTATCCATTTGGAAAAAGCATCTACTGCAATAAGAAACATTTGCGATTCTTTTTCCGCAAAATCCAAGTGGACTCGTTGCCACGGGTGTTCACAAACTTTCCATGGAAACAAAGGAACTGGCTGCGCTGCAGGAAGTACTGCCTGACAGATACTACATTTGCGCACCGCCTGTTCAAGGGCCTCGTCGATACCCGGCCACCAGACCATTGACCGTGCAACAGCCTTCATTTTTGAGATCCCGAGATGCTGTTCGTGCAAGAGTGCTAGTACTACAGTCTTCAAGCTTTCAGGAACAACAACCCTGTTATTTCCAAACAATACAGCCTCGTCCACCGTGAGCTCAAATCGGCGAACCCAAAACGGTTGCAGTTCCGCACTGACAGTCTTTGGCCAACCTTGCCATATCCTATTTCGCACAACTCGCAGCAAACTGTCACACCCTGTTGCACGCTCAATGTCTTTCACGGTCAGCGGCAAATCTGACAACGTGGAAAAGTAGCAAATTGTGTCCTCGTCATGCCCCCCCTCCGACAACGGTAGCCGTGACAAAGCATCAGCATGCGATATGGCGGAGCCCGGCTTATGCGTAATTTTGTACCGATAGTCTGCTAGAAATGTCAGCCATCTGTGCACCCTGGCAGTTGCCAAGGCACTGCAATGTCGGTGTGGGTCGAAAAGAGCCGTCAGTGGTTGGTGATCCGTTAAAACGTTGAATGCCCTGCCATATAGATACTTGTGGAATTTTCTTACTCCAAATACTATGCTCAGTGCCTCTTTCTCTATTTGTCCGTAGTTTCGCTCGGACACTGACAGCGATCTTGAGGCGAAAGCGATAGGCTTCTCTTGGCCGTTCACGACATGCGATAGTACGGCTCCTAGGCCATACTCTGAAGCGTCACACGTGAGCTGAATTTCTTTTGCCACATCATATATTTCCAACACACTTTCATCCGTCAACAACGTTTTACACTTGTTGAACGCGTCGTCACATAGTCGGGACCAGTGCCACTTGGTTTCCTTGCGCAGCAAGCCATGGAGAGGCTCCAGTACTGTAGCTACATCTGGTAAAAATTTTGCGTAAAAATTGACCAGTCCCAAAAATGCCTTTAGTTGCGTGACATTGTCTGGCTTGGGTGCATTCTTTATCGCCCTTACTTTGTCACTGGTAGGGTGCAACCCATTGCCATCAACTTCGTGCCCCAAGTAGGTTACTCTTTTTTTAAACAAGCTGCACTTTTCCGCGTTGACCTTGATACCGTATTGGCTTAGGCGCATGAGCACTTGTTCAACTCTTTCACGACACTGCTCGTAGCTAACTCCCGCTATGATGACATCGTCAAGATAGCAAGCCGTGCCTTGCAAGCCCCTCAGGACTTGGTCCATTACCGCCTGAAATGCGGCTGGTGCACAGGCTACACCATAGGGTAGGCGCCTGTACCGGAAAAGGCCCATATGCGTGTTAATGGTGAGCAGTTCTTGAGCGTGCTCATCTAATTCCAGTTGCAGATACGCCTTACTCAGGTCAAGAACTGAAAACACAGCTCCACCTTGCAACGTGGTGAATATATCTTCAGGCAGCGGTAGAGGGTAATGGTCAACTTCCACGAAAGGATTGACGGTGACCCGGTAATCCCCGCACAGTCGAATGCCATTATTCTTTTTCGGTACTACCACCAGTGGGGTGGCCCAAGCACTGTGCCTCACGCGGTACACAATGCCTGCCTTCTCCATATTAAGCAGCTCTTGTTCTACCTGCTCGCGTAACGCGTATGGCACTGGTCTCGCTTTACAAAAAACAGGAGTAGCGCCTTTCTTAAGCACAATACTAGCGTGAAACCCTTTAATGGCCCCGTATCCTGGTTGAAATACCTCGCGGTACTTATCAGTTATCTGTGCTTCTTCACGTACGTTCTGCACCCGTACCACATTCGGCCAGTCGAGTTTTATTTTCGTTAGCCACTCCCGCCCCAATAATGTTGGCATTCTAGCCCCTGTGCTATCCTTAGCAATCACTAGTGGCAAGCGAACGTGTTGGCTCTGGTACTTTACATCAACATCCATAATACCTTTGACCGTGACAGGCGTGCCATTGTAGGTGACTAGCCTAACATCTGTTTCCCTGAAACTTGCATCAGGAAAATGCTTTAAACATTCTGTTTCACACATTACCGATACGGCTGCGCCTGTATCTAGCTCCATCGAAATCTTTTTTCCGTTTATCAGCAACGGCACCACAATGGCAGGCGTGCCCGACCTACGGTCTGTGTGACTCATCACGCGTTGCATCATTCGCCAGGCAATGAATAGGCGCCCTAGTTTTACACATTTTGGCTACATGGCCTTTCTTGTTACATTTAAAACAACGGCTGTTCATGAACGGACAACTTACAGGAGAGTGCCGCCCACCGCAACGATGACACCCCTTAGTCTCTTGTGTACCTGCAGCTGAAGCAGTTTTCGGCGTGTCACTCCGTGCGTAGTCCCCAGCGGGTGCTTGCCGCTGTCCAGCTGCCGTTTCCTTGTTCCAGTGAACGTCGCTGTCGACGGGGGTCCCTGTTGCGAGGGTCGCCACCATTTCCCGAGTGCCTCTAGTAGCAGATTCCATGGCTGCTACAATGCTGCAGGTGCGGTCCCAGGTTAATTCTGCATCAGGTGTCGCCAGAAGCCTGCACCGTATGCTGTCGGAACACAATCCCGCGATGAGACGATCTCGCAGGGCTTGCTCAAGAAATGTGCCGAACTCACACGTTGCGGCCAGTTTCTTGAGTCCTACTATGAAGTCGCTGATGCTTTCGTGCGGTTCTTGCTTGCGTTGGTTAAAACGGTATCTTTCCGTAACCACGGAGCACTTCGGGGTGTAGTGCTTTTTCAGCGTTGCGATGACCACGTCATACGTCTCCTGGGTAGGCGTTTTCGGCAGAAGAAGGCTCCTGAGCGTGACGTATGCCTTCTCCCCGATGGACGTCAATAGCACTTGCAACTTCTTATCCTCTGCGATGTCGTTAGCAGCTGCAAAACACTCAAATCGCTCGAAGAAAACATCGCAGTTGTCACCGTCCGGATCGAACTCTGGAAGCTTTCCGAGCATGGCACCCCGAACAGCTGCTGTTTTTCCGGCTGTCTGGATCCCATCTTCGTCGCCAGACATGTTGTAACTTCAGAACCAGGGCATGCTTTTCGAATCCTTTATTCAGGCATGCCAACGGGCAGCCTCAAAACAGCACAACGAACCAGTAACGTAGGGCACACGCCCCTATATACAAGTGGCTCCAGGTTACACATGCGCAGTGGCGATCATTCACTTATCACCGCAACTTGACAACTACGACACGTGTAGCCTATCGCGATATGAACACAACACTGTGCCACCACTGCCAACTGCAGCCCCGAGGCCACCGTGTCCGAGCCAGATGCAGAACCAGGTACTGGTGATATGTTTAAAAACTCTGAATCCGCCACTCTGGCAACTGCAGCTTCGGCACATCACAAAATAAATATCGATGGCCAGAAAACGGCAGTGTTTTCAGAGATGCACGTGTCTAATGCTGCATTCGTGGCCGCGAATACAATATCTTGTGCTATGGGACTGGCTGCGGAAGTCGAAGGATGCAACTACAATGCCGCTCCTGTTAATCAAATATATCCAAGAAAAGTTGTGAGCTTCGATGGGGCACTGAATATCAACGTCACTTTTTGGGCAGGCAAATAGCAAAAGAGCACCTCGAATTTCATGGGAATATCCGCAACATAGCCGATATTGTGACTCTGGTTTTCCATCTGCACAACGTTCGCTTATGCAGTGGAGGGCCTTACTCTAAACAATATCCGAACGCACAGCCTTCTAGTGCTTATGTTGATGTAACAAGCCGCTGGAGACACAACCAATGTGTCCTTCTTGCTGCAGTCGGACACAGCTTCATGCCAACTCTGTCAGAGCCTTCAAACCACACTTCATCTTCACGAGAAGCGCAGACTATACAAGGAGAAGCAAAAGCGTCTATGCGATATTTCCGATTGTCGAGTATTCGAAAGACTGATGTGGTGACTTTCAGAAGAGAGCAGTATTCATTAAAGTATCTTGATCGTCTTAAAGGGACCCTGAAACGGTTTTTTGAAGTTTTGTCAGCGTTTAGGCAGGGGCATCCCCAAATCATTCGCACCAGAAATTAAGCGACGCACTGTCTACCAAGGCCACTACGGAATTTATATCTATATCCTCCTCCTCACCACTGCCTTGCACCCTCAACTCACAGACACCCTGACATCGCTGGCGATCGCAGCGCTCTCATGAGCTCACTCGGCGGTTTGAGCTCCGCCCAGTCGTGGCCTCAGATATTGTGCGCCGACGGGTTGCGCGCAATCTCGGAGGCCCAACAAAGACGAAGCTCGCGGAGTGGTTGATATCTGCTCCGACAGGTGCCGCCACACTACCAGCAGATCTTATTTTATTATCCTGTACGGCGACAATCTGCAAAAGCATGCGGACAAGCAAAAATAATTCGAGAACGATCACCGATAAGCGTAAACTCAGGCAGTGTGGTTGTGTCTTCAGGGGTGAAGTTACAGCCACAAAAACGTGGATCGTGGCGTTGAATGGATAGCGAGAGCGCGACGCTCATTGCAGCGACGAGCTGAAGGGATTCCGCTCGCCAGATGCCTCACGAACATTGCACGATGTCGCAGATTTACAAGTCACCAATTGCTAGAAATTGCTAGATATGTGGTACACAACACGGCTAGTGCAATTCATTTCGTCCAAGAAAAGAAACCTCGAGATAAACACTGTCGCTCAGCTCACGTCAACACGGAGTGCGTTGCAACACAGGCAGACGACGCTCACTGTCCACAGGAGGTTCAGTGACGTGCATAGGTCGGCAAACTCGCTCATGAGTCGACTCACTCAGGCTCACTCAGACTCTGATCGAGCCGTGAGTCTGAGTCTGAGTGAGTCCGGGTGAGTAATATTTTGGTGAGCTTGAGTCCGAGTGAGTCCGGTTGAGAAAAATTTGAGCGACTCTGAGTCCGAGTGAGTCCGGTTGAGGAAAACTTTGGTGAATCTGAGTCCGAGTGAGCTCTAAGCGCAAAATATATTTATTGAGTGAGTCTGAGTGAGCTCCACACCTTTTTGCCGACCTATCGTTCTATCTACACCACTTAAGCATTACTATCAGCCTTATGCCGGCTCACGTTTATCTTCCCATCGGCTGACACATACTTCCAAGAACTAGAATTCATACGCCAGATCAATATTTATTGATCAGAGACGTGATTTACAGAAGGGGGGGAGGGGGGGGAGGTGCCAAGACCTGCCCCCGGAAACTCTTTCACGGGAAGTTCTTGATAAAAATATTTCATGTGAGTCATGCCTTTCAATAAAAATATCCTTACTGGATTGCAACCACTGATAACCCATATTTGAAGGTACGTGACCAAAAGGCGCCAAGTAGAGCACCAATTATGCGAGATATTGCTGTGAAAGAGCATTGACACTATGGTCGACAAAGCCAATTATACGCTAACGGACTCATGAGTCGACTCACTCAGACTCATTCAGACTCAGATAGAGCCGTGAGTCTGAGTCTGAGTGAGTCCGAGTGAGTAATAAATTGGTGAGTTTGAGTCCGAGTGAGTCCGGCTGAGAAAAACTTCAGTGAGTCTGAGTCCGAGTGAGCTCTAAGGGCAAAATATTTTTCATGAGTGAGTCTGAGTGAGCTCCACATTTTTTGCCGACCTATGGTGACGTGTACTGGACATATCCAATGAGATCAGCCGCCTGCGTGACGTCGTGCTTCCAATACGACGCGCACTGGAAGTGGGCGGTTTGAAAACGCGTTTGGCTGAGCCGCTGTGATCGGTGGCGATTCGCAGCTTCAAAGCCTTGTAATAAATTACACAGTTTACGCACAGAGCTTAAATTGGTCTGTAAATGATCCTTAGGACTTGCTCTACCGGCTCATTGTGTTCGTACAAAATCGTCAAAACCGTTTCAGGGTCCCTTTAAGAAGAAAGTGGGTTCTTTGACATCCCAACTTAAGTCTGTGGGAATTGAGCGCGCCCTCGCCTTTGGCGCCTCGTTCCCCAGCTAGCGCGTGTGTTGGCCCCGCGCGGCTCGAGCGCCGGGGACCGCCGTTAATCGGCAGTATGGCGACGACAGCGCCAGGCCTCTTTGTCTGGTGCGAGCCATGCGTCGGCTTCCCGGCGTGCGGGCACGCGTCCGGGCATGCCTCGACATGCTCACATGCTCACGCCACCAAGCTAGCTTACGTCACTGCGCATCGCCGGTCCTCATTGGCCACCAGTGACAACCCCCTTCCCCCTTGAGCTCGCTTCTCTCTGGCGCGGGCTTGCCCGCGGGAGATGCTCTCAGGCTAGCACGAGAGGTTGACCCGCTGCTCTAGCAGGCGGCTTCTGGTTCGTGTGCTCGACCGCTGCCCTTTGTGTGGTAGTCTTAGCGCCGCTGGCAAGCGTACTTGATCGGTCTTGTGGAGTTCCCCTTACGGCCTGCAAGCCCGTGACTGTCGTACTGTGCTGCATCTTGGGTTAATAAACCCGTGTTGTTTGTTGACATCCTGCCTCGAGTGCCTTTTCTGCGCCGTGCCGGAGTCGACGAACCCGGCCGTAGCGTCTTTGTTCGCTGCGGCAGTGGAGAACGTCGCGTCCCTTCACGGTCGCCTCGTAGGGTAAGCTTTGTGCTAAACCTATCTCCACATAACGGGGGAGGACGCATACCTGGTAGACCCTGTCACGTCCGCCGGTATCGTCTTCAGCAGAGAGGACCTACTTAAGGCACAGCAGGACGATCCGCTTTGTCAGCAAATTGCTGACGGGCTCAAAGAGCTGAGCTCCCAAGAGGAGCGTGGCGGTGAAGCTGCCGGGCGCAAACGGACAGCTGGTATTGCTGTCGGCGCCGAGTGCCGGACGCAGACTGGTATTGCTGCGGGCACGTTGGACTCGTATCTGCTTGATGCTGATGGCGTTCTCCTGCGCTATATCCCATCTGAAGAAGCTCCCCAGGAGTCTTCCAAGGTGGTGATACCCCGCAGTCTAAGGAAAGCCACCCTCGGCTATTTCCACGACTCGCGGTTGGCCGGACATGCGAGTGGCCTTAAGACTTTTCAAAAGTTGTGCCGCTCTGCTACCTGGCCTGGCATGAAGCGTGATGCCCTTCACTACGCCCGCTCATGCCGCGTGTGCCAATGCGTGAAGCCTCGCGGTGGCAAGCCTCCCGGGCTCATGCAGCCGATCGACAGCCAACAACCCTGGCAAGTCGCGGCCTGTGACATTATGGGACCTTTCCCAAGAAGCCGGAGAGGCCATGTTTTTCTCCTGGCTGTCACAGATCACTTCAAGAAGTGGGTCGAGCTGTTCCCCCTTCGGAAGCTAACGGCACGCGCAATCTGGGACAAATTGACCGAGGTCTTTACCCGCTTTGGCTTTCCGGCGGAGTTGATCATGGACAATGCATCCTACTTCACGGCCAAGGCGTTTGTGGATGCGTGTGCTGCCTTTGGCATTAAGCACCGCAAGACAACCCCGTATCACCCACAGGCCAACCCGACTGAGCGGATAAACCGAAACCTCAAGCCCTTGCTGACCACCTTTGCGCAGCAACACAGGGATTGGGATGCCTGTCTTATCGAGATAGGCTTCTCCTTGCGGTCCACGGTGAACCGTTCAACCGGGTACACGCCCGCTTTCCTCAACTTCGGGAGAGAGCTGCCTAACCCCATGGACCGCGTTCTGCAGGGCGGCAGCGGGGCGTCCGCCACAAAAGCCGGCTCGTCTGGCTACGCGGCGGAACTGCGCTCACGGATGGACGCAGCCCTCGACCTGGCGCGTTCCAACCTGGCAAAAGCGTGAGCTGGACATAAGGCTCAATACGACCGGTCGCATCGGGAAGTGCACTACGATATCGGCGATCTCGTCCTCAGGCGCAATCACGTCTTGAGTGACGCCGCCAAAGGCATCTCTGCCTCCCTGTCGGCCAAGTGGTTGGGCCCATACCGAGTGCAGACCAAAGTGTCGCCTCTGGTGTACAAGCTGGCTGACTCCCAAGGGAGGCAAGTCGGCGGTCCAGTTAACGTCTCCGACCTCAAACCTTTCGTTGCCCGCAGCAACGACTTGGGAGGGGGGGAGGCGGTCGCCGAACCGCAGGAGAACCGTGAGAAGGCTGGCTCCAAGCTTTGAGAAATCGCGCCAAGAGCGTACGTCGCGTACGACACGCTTGCGCGCCAAGCGCGCAAGCGCGACGTACGCGACAGGAGCACCTTGGCGCGCTAACACGCGCCATCTAGGGATCATTCTTCATATAATAAAGCAAGCCATAACAGCGCCATCTCTTAGGTGTGGTCATCAAATATACTAAAACTAGCACAATCTAGCGATATTACATGCAATTATATATATATATATATATATATATATATATATATGTGTGTGTGTGTGTGTGTGTGTGTGTGTGTGTGTGTGTGTGGAGCGAGCGCCACCAACGCTGTCCAGTGAGCACTTCACGAACTGGAGGTGGCTACTACAAACAAACGGAGGATGGACAGACCCACGGCATAAGGAGCTTCGCCCCTAAAAGTTCCTTTACCGGGAGTCGAACTTATGACCCCTCGCTCCGCAGCGCGCGGTGCGAAACGACTAGGCCGCAGACGGCACGTTCTGCGCCATGCGAACGGCGAGCTACTCATATACACCATTTGCCGGTGGCGGTAATCAGAGATCTGTGGTACATCAGCGTGTTTTCGTTATCACTAGCGAGATGGCGCAAAGAGCTCAAAGAGCGCGCTTAAAGACCGCCGCCCCACGCGTCACGATGAGTGCGCGCTTCTACAGAGCATGGTCGCTCATGCGCGCGCTTATCTCGTGATAGCGGTGGTTTGTACGTCTTGTGTTCTCACCGCAAGTTTGCTTTGAGAGTACGAAGGTCACTTCGCTCACTGCAGCGGCCGCTTTTGCGAAAGGAGCGCGCTGCTCACACAAAAACAAGTTACAACTGTGGCATTTAGTTCGCGCTCATCCTGTGTATCTTCGTTCCGTGCGTCCTTTCTGCTTGAGCAGCCCGTTGACAGTTTTGAGCTGCTTGCCGTTCTTCGCGTGACATTGCAATTTGTTGCTATAGCATTCATTCCTTCGGCCTTGGGGCGAAAGAGTGCCCAACAAACGCTCAACTACGTCTGTGAAGACACATTTCACTTTCGTGTTATACCGATTCCTATGACAGAGGGATCAGCCATGTTTTTATGGCTTTGAGCCAAGTGTTACAAAGTGGATGGACGTGTTTGTGTAAGTGTAGTAGCTGTGTGTATATCGTGGGCTTACCAGGCACGTCGACAACGCCAACACCGGCGTTTAAAGGGTAACTTATGGCGCAACGTAACGTCAGCCCTCACGTTAGAGTACATATACGCCAGTATTATCAAAACTAAGTGCACTTTATGGTGCAATCATGGGAATATCATACGTAACTTTAATTAATGTATTCCTCCGGGGTCGAGCAGTGCTTCAATAAAGCTTGCTGAATCACAGGAACACAAATGTAATGCTTATGAGACTGCTACAAAAGTGGAGCCAACACTGGAACCACCGACGTTAATCTGATATGACGCCTGTATCGTAGGAGTACACATGTAGTGTTTATTGCTTTCTTTTAAAATTGAACAGCCAGCACAGCAACCACAATCGACGTTGCACCGAGATTACGCCTGCATAGGCTGTTTTTCTAAACCAGTTTATAGACTTGGCATGGCTCTGTGGCAGAATACCTGATTGCCACGCAGAATGCTTGGGTTAGATTTCTGCTGGGATCCTAATTTTCATTCTTTCCAGTCGGGTCAACGCTGCCGATGTCGGTTTCTCTTAACACGCTCACATTTAAATGACCAATGTCTATTCTCGGCCTTCCTGGGTAGGTATAAACTATCAATCACCTGTGGTGCCTACCCGTACACCACGGCCCGTGGTAAACGGGTATGTGCCACACGTGACTGGAGAGAGGGTTTGACGACGTACGCGACAGGATTTTCCCGTTATTCTTGGCATGGCCAGACAGTCGTATTCGTCAAATCCTCTCACCTTCCCATGCCAATTTTGGTGTACACCAAGTTAAAGATTAAGAATTAAGAAGTTTGTAGGTATAACGTGGCAGCAGAAAGCGCAGGACCGGGTTTATTGGCGGAACATGGGAGAGGCCCTTGCCCTGCAGTGGGCGTAGACAGGGTGATGATGATGATGATGATGATGATGATGAAGTTAAGGAGGCGATCCCAAGAGCACCCAGACGTAGGTGGCTAGATAGATAGGTAGATGGACAGACAGACAGACAGATAGACAGACAGACAGGCGGGCGGGCGGGCGGGCGACAGTGAGAACGCGAATAGCCCGTCCGCTTACGCCATACACAAGCGCTGTATGAAAAAGGAGGGATAAAGCCCGGGCCAAAGCCAGTTCAAAACCTCAAACGGCACCGCGCGTGTGACGTCAAAGCGAAACTACATGTTTCAAAAGCCGCCGGCGTACTAGGGTGCTGAAAAAGGAAAAAAAACGTTCTTGTATACACCCCATCCCTCCGAGCGCGTTGTACATCGGACAGAAGCTACAAAGTTTGATGTGCGCCCATACACACGTTCAGTTCGCTTGCAAAAACTTGCTTCTGTGTCTGCTGCGCGAATCTGCGTCTACATTGAGCTATCACACCACAGGCATCTCGCTGAAGCGCCAGTCGGAAACGATCCTCACCTACTTCCCGAAAAATATTCCGTGTTCAGGTTCAAGAGATGCAGTTCCTTTTAAAGGACACTTAGCTAAGGTGAGGAAAGAATGCCTGTCGATGTGTGAAGATTTAAACAAACCGTCTTTGAGGAAACAGACGAATGCTGCAGATGAAGACAGCTTGAGAATATTTTTTTCGGCAGAAACACACAAGGAAAATTTACCTTTTCGTGCTATAGTGTCTGAGCAGGAGTCATGGCAAGGTGTGCTTTCTAGGTGCAAAAACAACTGAAGCTACTCAGAGTGACGGATCCGTTTGGTGTCACGAATTCCAAGGATATTGCAGACTTTTTAACGGAGCAACACGAAGAACCACACGGAAACTTTGCATTTTCCATTGACGTAAAAGATTTATTTTATGGTATTCCGCAGGACCGTCTTTAAGAGGCAGTTCGTGATCACGTTGAAAACGGGGATGCTGTTGATTTTCAAAATGCCTGTGGCTTGTCAGTTGATAACATTTTAGAACTACTTTATTTTTATCTTACGGCAACCGTTGTGCGTTTCCGAGAAGAATGCTTTATCCGAAGTAATGGAATCTGCATAGGATCTTGTTTAGCGCCCGTTCTTAGTGAAATTTATTTAGCACAGTGTGACAAGCGCATTGCTGAGCGACTTGATAAAAGTGTGGTCCGGTGTTTTAGATACGTAGATGACTTTCTTTTAATTCTTAATCTTGACAACTTACAGAATAGTGAAAGCTCTGTTTTTAGAATTTTAGATATTTTTATGGCGTGTGTGGGGGGCTGCGTTTCACTCATGAAATATCTGTCAATGGCACTATTCAGTTTTTAGAATTATTTATCTGCTTTACGGGCGTGCGCATGTGCTGCATGTACAAGCCACGCTTCAAAAAAGAGGTCCTTAATTACGCATCAGCCCATTCGAATCTGGTTGAGCGGGGAATTGTGACGAACAGCCTGCGTGCAGCCCTGCAGAAGTGCTGTCCGTACAATGTTCAGGCAAGTTTTAGTGTACAACTTGCACGTCTTCATAGGGCGGACTACCCTCGTCAAACCGTGTTCTCTGTTGCTGATGCGCTCTTGAGGGAGCTAAAACCTAGCTTTAGAGGGAATGCGGCCAAGGTGGAATCGGAAAAAAGCATGCTACGGGTTTCAATCCCGTACATTCACGGCGTTTCCCACCGGCTCAAAAAAGTCGGTCTTGGTGGCTTGTTCATGGCTCCTTATAAGCTGGCTGGGCTCTGTTCCGCTGTGACGGAACCTGAGAAGCCGCGGTGTACTAAGAAACACCAACCAAAGTTCACAGCTTGTAAGACAGGAGTCGTGTACACACTTCCATTTGCTTGTGGCAAGGTGTATATTGGCCAGACGGGCAGATGCGTCAATGAAAGCCTCAGGGAGCATCGCACGGCTGTTCGATCGCTTGCAGGGAGTGGTTTATTGGCGATGCACTGCAAGAAGTGCGAGGGTTGTACCCCAGCACATGACGCCACTTCTGCGATGTACGTTGGCGGGGAACAGAGAAAGAGGGAAATAGTAGAGGCTGTCGAAATGCACAAGGCAGGTGACACATGTGTCAGCACTCCGTCCATCGCGTTGTCGAAAAGAGAACTGGACTATCTGTGTAAGAAGGAACCACGTGCGAACTGGCGGTACCGATAGGCGGCGGAGAATTTCTTTTATTTTTCTTTTGGGGGATGAATTTTGTCTCTGACGTGACACCTGCGTATGCGCAAAGAAATGTATTGTGCCCTTCATGTCGATTAAAAAATCAGTTGAAGTCTAGCGGTTGTCCTGTCTCTTTCTATGTCGTCCTTTGTGCGTGTTCGCTAGCAATATGGAAGCATACAATCAATACCAACTAGCCCAGCTTAATGCATTAGCCTTTCTTGCGTCCCATTTGTTTGCGCAACCATAGAAATCTTTTTTTTGCTAAACAGCATTGCGCGACCGCCAGCCGGCCAGCACGTCGGCACCCGTATCACTACGTGGAGCTGAAAAATTTGAAAAACAAGTATTTGTCAGACGTCTTTGTTGGAACTATATTACGCGTCGGTTTATTCAATTTGCCGTTTATTTCCTGCGTGCTCTGCTTAACGATTTCTTGGCCCTCTCAGGTTTTTTTCAAGATCTCGCTGCAAAACGCTGAAAGATTATCATCATCATCATCACATTATTGTTATTATTATTATTATTATTATTATTATTATTATTATTATTATTATTATTAATTCCAGTCATATTCTTCATTCTACATCGAAGTTGACGAGGAAACACTACAACGCCTGAATGACCCTCCGATCTGGCCCCTCGGATGCCTCTTCAAGCCATTTCATGGGGAGCTGCGCGATGACATGCTTCATCCCTCTGAGCTAGTGCCTGTCATGTCTTCTATTGAACTTGTGATATCTTCTCATAATGGGCACAGAATCATTATTCTTGGGGATTTCAATGCACCTGGAATTGACTGGAGCACGCTTACCTTTTTTTCATTACAATCATTTCACAGAGAAAAAGTGCAGCCTGCTCTTGGACTTTCTGGCGTTTAATTCCCTACTGGGTGATTCCACGTAAGATCGAACAATCGATGGCTGGTCGACCTCTCAAATTTATTTCAAAATTTTATATATTATTGCCTGATGAGTGGAAAGAAGAGATCCGCAATTTGTTTCGCCGCCAAAAATTTTTTCGAAGCACAGGAAATCAATAATGACGAAGAGGTGGAGTGGAGTGCTCATCCGCTCTGCTGTTTTGGCCAACTTTCGTTATGAATTGCATGAAATATATTAAAGTTAGGTAGCTGAAATTTCTTTAACTAAATATACGCATGCTTTTGCTTCTGCTCAGTATTTTTAGTTTTGATGTGTAGTGTAGATGTTTTTATAAAAAACCTCAAATTTGGCCCAGGAAACGTTACTTTTTTCACTTTGAAGGTCTTTATCTCGAAAAATCTTTGTAGCAGAGCGACAAAAATTGCGCATTACGTTCTTCGCATGCTTATCTACCACACTGCCGAATCTTATATTTATATAACTTTTCAGTAAAGAGATATGATCGGGCTAAGTTAAAGAAAACACCGGACAATGAAAACTTCTGACGACAATTAAAAGAAAACCCCATTTTTTATATTTCTTAAACTTTGTCCACTTATTCTCCTCCACATCAGCTTTCATAATCATTGACATGTTGCATAATGTCATTGCACTAATAGTTACGACCCCTCCAATGAGACCATTAGGCAAGGATTGGCAATTCCGACTTCTTGCCCAGCAAGTGTATAAAATGCAGGCAGGATTGAATTGCTTTTTATTAAAAGGCCAGCAGGTACCGCGAAAGGTGTCGCCGGCACTGAAGACGTTCATTTTGAAATTATTTGGTCACTGCAGCAGCCACGAGCGCGGGGCTCCCGAGCAGGCGCGCGTTGTAAGAGACGGCGCAGTGAGAGCTCGTTTGATTATTACATTCATTACATGTCAATGATTATGAAAGCTGATGTGGAGGAGAATAAGTGGACAAAGTTTAAGAAATATAAAAAATGGGGTTTTCTTTTAATTGTCGTCAGAAGTTTTCATTGTCCGGTGTTTTCTTTAACTTAGCCCGATCATATCTCTTTACTGAAAAGTTATATAAATATAAGATTCGGCAGTGTGGTAGATAAGCATGCGAAGAACGTAATGCGCAATTTTTGTCGCTCTGCTACAAAGATTTTTCGAGATAAAGACCTTCAAAGTGAAAAAAGTAACGTTTCCTGGGCCAAATTTGAGGTTTTTTATAAAAACATCTACACTACACATCAAAACTAAAAATACTGAGCAGAAGCAAAAGCATGCGTATATTTAGTTAAAGAAATTTCAGCTACCTAACTTTAATATATTTTGTGCAATTCATAACGAAAGTTGGCCAAAACAGCAGAGCGGATGAGCGCTCCACTCCACCTCTTCGTCATTATTGATTTCCTGTGCTTCGAAAAAATTTTTGGCGGCAAAACAAATTGCGGACCTCTTCTTTCCACTCATCAGGCAGTAATATATAAAATTTTGAAATAAGTTTGAGAGGTCGACCAGCCATCGATTGTTCGATCTTACGTGGAATCACCCTACTGCAACATAATTCATTCGTCAATTTCAGTGGCAACTACTTAGACCTGTGTGTGTCAAACGATCAACCCCTTGAAGTTTCCCGCTCCAACATCTCTCTTGTACGTCCTGACAAATTCCACCCACCACTTAACGCAAGATTATCTGCATCAGCAGAAACAACGAGCTACAGCAGTTGCGTAAACAAATCTCCAAGATTTGCGTTCAAGCGAGGTGATTACACGGGCCTCTATCATCACTTGTCCACCGTTGAGTGGTCACAGGTTACTGACAAACCAAATGTTGATGACCAGGTTGATCGGTTTACGGAGCGTGTACTGACAAGCATGCGTAATTTTATTCCCCAATATACACCTAAACAACGTAAATATCCCCACTGGTTCTCATCTGAGCTTATCAGTGCACTGAAGCATAAAGATCACGCACACAGGAAATCTAAATGTTCGCTATCCAGCGAGTGGAAGGAAGAGTTCAGCTTTTTTCGAACTCTCTCTAAACGCATATATAAACGGGATCATAGTTCAAATGTTGAATTCTTAGAAAAAAGCGCCTCTGACAGGCCGGTTGAATTTTGGAAGTATGTACGTAAACGTGCTAGCAAAAGCGGAGAGTCCTTCAGACCACTGGACTCAAATGGGGTAGAAGTGCATGCCGTCGCTGACTCTTTTGCCACGCATTTCTCATCCGTTTATAATTCCCAAGCAAACTTGGCCGACCATCGCTTTTTGGCCAATGTCGCCCCTTGCTTGGCTACAGGTGCGGTGCCGACCAAACTGGCCGACCTAACTTGCTGACCACAGCGGCACATATGGCTCACTGCACCGGCACTAGCTTGGCCGCCGACGATGGCACGAGGTAGCAGGCCGGTGTAGCACCGAGCGCGCCGTTATTGGTCGGCCGGAGAGGTCGTGTGTACGTCGGGCCAGCCTTAGTGGCCGAGCGCGCTTGCGGACTACCGTTTCTTTTTTTTTTTTTTTTTTTTTGTTGTTCTTTTTTTCGCTTCGCGGCCGCCGTAGTTTCGCCTCTTCGCCTTCTCTGCAGCGCGCAATGACGCGGGCATGCGATCACGTTGTTGCAAAAGTAAAGGTCTCTCTGGTTTGAACTTTGGAACATGGGTCACATGGAGTCAGGTGTGAGAATCATTGGTTCCTAAACAAATGCTAAACGCATAGCGAGCCCAAAAGTTTAGTCATGTTTCTTTAGCCGCGAATACTTTTCAGCACGATTTCAAACAAAGAATAGCGGGACGAAACGTTCAGTTTGGGGGGCCAGCGCCGCCCGGAAAGTCCGCCTATTCTTCCGTCTTGGCCTATGACCTAGTACTGGCAACGTGGTAATGAAGTTCCCGCGCATAGAAGACAGAGCACGTCCTCCGTTGCTCAGAAGATGCATACTTCACATAACGAATGAATGTGTAGTGCACAAGTATATTCCATGGCACTATGCATGCTTTTCGTGCGCCAAGAGCATAGCAGGAAACACATTTGCGTTATCTTAATATTCTGACAAACTCCCCAAACGGTCAGAAACGTATGGTGAGCCTGGACATCCAAGGCACAGTAACAATCTCACACGGGGGCTGCAAAACAACACCAAGCAATTAGTTTCACCCCCAGCGTCACTCATGTTGGACTCGCTACCAACGAGACAAGGAGCAGCAGCCGCTTCCCTTCACATTGCGGTAGAAACGCAAAAGGAGCAGCGCGCCGGTTCTCAAAGAAATATTGCAACGAGTATCGCCCGTAACGTGATCCCCTCTTCAGGGCGCGCGCTCATTGTAACGTGGGAAAGTTATAGCAGCGCAGGCGCACAAATATAGTCAGCAAATAACCTGCGTCTTAGAGGCCATGTGTTGGGCCGACTTTTCGAATAACAGAAGTGTCAAGGAGTGCTTCGAATGCCAATTATGTCTGCGTGGCGTATTTTCATCCTCCGTGCATGCATAGCGTGCGCTGTTTTTTTTCCTCAACGTCATCTGTGTCGCACTCCTTCATTCACCATTCATTATACGGAAACATCGAATACATTGTGAAAATCTTCTGCTCTGGCTATACGTATCCTTTTTGTGTTGTGCTCGTATAGAGGGCTCGAACATTTTCACAATGAATTATAGTTCTGCTTTCCGTTTAACGGCGAAACATCGTATATTTTTACTCTGTGTATATAATACTTTCAAATGCGTTGTGCATATGCTTGATGGCAAAAGATTGTTCGCGGAGAAAATGTATAGTAGCCACTTTTAAAGTTTCACGTCTTTTCACTTGGCTAGGAGCAAGTGAGTGTCTGCTGTTGTTATGTTTTCCCGGGAGGGAACACTGCTTTTTCCCGCCATTTCGCGGCCAGCACGGGAAAGAAATTCGATACCCGCTCCTCGTCGGCGAGCGCGGTGCGCATTCACCGCTGTGTGAACGTAAGAGGGCGAGTGTCTTCGTCGAACTGCGTCGACCCACCCGCACTGAAACATTTCGCCGGGTGAGAAAGGGAAACGAGACAAGTGATAAGCGGATCGAGCGTACCCTCCACCTTCTCGCCCTTCGAGACCTTCGCGTCATATCACAGGAACCTTGATATGACGCGTAGTTTCGCAAGTAGCACAAGGGAAAAAAATTTGTGCAACATAAATGTATAGTTTTTTCGCTTTTATTTATTTGTTTCCTGCACGTGTAAAGATATTTTCTTAGACAATCAGTTGCAAATTCGTGAAAGAACATCCCGCCACCAAGCGACACAACTGAGCAACACCGACGATATGACGTCATCGCCAGATCAGCTATGGCGCTTATCGAAGAAGGGTCGCTCTCATGCGTGTTTCGGTGGCATCTGTTTTTGCTTATTCACTCCGAAAAGTCGTGGTATGAAGCGATATTTTGTGACAGCGGCGCTTTTCAGCACGGCAATATGGTGTAGACTGCTGCAGATGTCTACAGCAAGGTGAGAACCCTCACTTTTGTGTCCCTCGATGTACTGCGTAGTACAGTTGCTGACCGCGCTAATGCGTAGTTAGGCTTAGGGTACGTTGGATGTTATAACTGTGTCATAGCTAGGAATCGGGCGCTTCGACGTAAACTTATGAAAGGTTCGTGACGATTTTCATATCCCCAGGTGCGCATTTCTTTTGGCACTCGCGTTATCAGATGACGATAGTTCGGTGTAAACTAATGGCCTAGAGTGTTGAAAACGCAAGGAGCGTTTGAAGCGATCAAGCGATAACGCGCGTCGCTCACGTTTTTAAAACGCCTGGTGCAAGATAACTTGCAGAAGCGCGAAGATGAGTACCGCGTGCCTCGAAAATTCTCGCTTCGGCACGATGGAAAAAGGTTTCTCCCCGCGCATTTATTTCGAGCTCTTGTAAAAAGTTTTCATCTGAGATAACGTGCCGGTTGGGGCTGTATAGTACGTGGAATTTTATCGCGGATGCCGGATATGCGTGCTCGTGGGTTTGAAGGCGCATAGAATAAGGTAGTGTAATGTAACGCGTTATATCATGAGAGCATAGAGCTCTTCTCACAATGCGATGTTGCGATGTTCGTAAAAGAAAATTGCGATTGTTTCTAATTCCACGCGTTAAACGGTTGTGCCCTTTCGCGTCTCTTTGTAGTTTTCCCTTTTCGATTTTTTGTTCAGCTGACGCAGACCAGTGGAGCTTCGCGAGGCAACAACCGCACTGTACTTTGGGGCGGCTACAACGCGAGAGGGCAGGTTGCATTGAATAAACATTTACTGTGTGGTGTTTTTCTCGCTTTTTTTTTACCGTGGCAAATAAACATCACAAGGCGTCTTCCGTCTATTTTCCGGAATTGCGCGTAACCTAGAGGGCAGCTACAATGACGGCTTGTGAATAATTCTTGCAGTCTCGTGTATTCTTATGATAAAAAAAATTGTCACATGGGCCATTCAGAAATGTAACCCAGAGACCGGCTGTAGCGATAAGAAAAAACAAGACAAAAAAGAAATAATGACGGACGTAGCAAAACTGCGCGCGCAAGGAACCAAAACCGAAACTTGCGAACTATCATAAGCTCATAAGCAACGACTTGGCGTCTCAATGCATTTCACGAGAGGGGTAGTTCTCTCTCGGTTCCCTTGCTCTCTACTCGGCCGCATGACTTAATGGCAGTGTCCATTCTACACAGCTTCCCTTCCTCTATGGGCGCGCTTGTTCTTCACTAACGCTTTCTGGTGAGAGACTCTCCTCTCCGGCCACACATGCTAACGGCTCGCATAGCACTCCTTGGTCGCATCGTCGACTCCGTCGTTTTTCGGCGGCGGCGTCGCGTGTATCCGAAACATATCCCCTAGGATGGCTGGGGCCCATACTGCGCCGCTATTGGCTGGAGATGGTCACGTGACCTAAGTGCGCTTCCGGTATTTTTTTGTTTGTTATACTGCGCCGCTATTGGCTGGAGATGGTCACGTGACCTAAGTGCGCTTCCGGTATTTTTTTGTTTGTTTTTGTTTGTTTTCAATCAACATGGCGGCGCTCGCGTTCGCGTTTTGTTTTGCCCTGAAGCCGTGCCCGCCGTAGAGATGACGCCCGAAATGTTTGAGCCTTTTGCTGACAAGCGCCCATACGCCGATCGTTTTACGATGGATGAAGTGGTAATCAACATTAATCCGGGAGCGTGTACACGGCGTCGCCCCCTTTGGCGTGCTTTAAACGCGATCGTGTTATTTCTCGTGTGGTTGTCCCTCATTTGCTACTGGATACCTACGCATGTGGGTATTCATGACAATGAAGACGCCGATCACCTAGCTTCAAGTTGTGCCCCACAACGAATGTGACTGCCAAGAAATTTCATGCCTGTTTGACAACGCTCGTCTGTTGATCCGCTGACATCTTCTGAAGCAGCACCCTGACTGGCGTGTAGCAAGCGGATTGTTCCCTCCCCGTATTCGTGGTCGTGGATTGCCTCGTCGTGACAGAGCCGTCTTATATAAGCTAAAAGTTGGCTCTGTATGAGTGCGTGGGATATTATTCCGTCAAGAACGTGTAGACAGTCCGTCATGTGGGTCATGTGAGACACTAAGCACAATTTTTAGTGTCTCGCATTCGTTATACAGCGAGCACGTGCTTATTTGTGTTTACGTCTGTGTTGTTTTTTACTCTTTCTTACCCCCCTATCTTCATTTCCTCTGTACCCCCTGCCCGTTCAAGGAGCAGGCAGGCGTTGTGCCCCTTTAGGTGGCAGTTGTCAGCCTGTACCCTCTCTGTTTCCTCTGTGTCTTCGTGTTCTCTATGTATTAAAACCTAATAATAATAATAATAATAACAATAACAATTGACACGACGCAAGAAACCCTATAACTTAATTTTGCTGGCGTATGAGTGCATTCTTATTCATCTACGGTGAAAAAAAAGAGAAAGAAAAGACAGAGGAGGCACTTTGTGGATATTTGTTCATTCACAACACGGCTCGATGCCGTTAAAATTAAATTTAGCGCAATATAAATGTGAAAAAAAAACATGTTTCGGGAATTGCGTTTTCTAAATAATAAACTTCCAAGCTTCTGGTAAGTGTACCTCATTTTGAAAAAGGCAGGGAGCAAAGCATACTTTTTTATGTGAACTAATGTAATGTTAATGGGTGCTCTGCTGCATTGAACTACTACTTCAACATGTAATTGGACATGTTATGTAACAGCCGCCCATTTTTTTAACCTGAACGCGCGAGCGCCGACCTCCCAGTCGATAAGCGCCATTTAACGGAGCACAGCAGTGAAATGAACGAGAATACGCACATGCGCATCACGGACAGTTCTGTGCAGCTGTCTTCTGATAGGCTGTTCCGAGAATCGGACGTCGGGACGCCGGGAACCGGCGCTTATCGACTCGGTGGTCGACGCTCGCGCGTTCAGGTTAAAAAAATGGGCGGCTATACATGTCAGCATGCAATGCATCCATCACAGTGAATTGGACATGCAGAACCAAGTAGTAACGCCAATTGACTGCCCATCAGGGCCCAAATATTGAAACCAAAACAGGACATACATTGAAATGAAGGACGGTTAACAAACTTAACGACATGATCAGAAAAAAAAAAAGAGCACGAACAGAAGAAAGCAGAGGTCGATTCAAGAAATGATGTTCTTGAAGAATATACCTATATTTTGCAAACTCTCAATGTCGTACATTATAGTAGGAACATGTTTACTGTAAGAAATATGCAAAGACAAATTATACAGCACCCCTAGAACTACCCCCCACCCCCTGCCCTCCAGTAATTACTCCAGTAAATGGATGCACATACCACTTGAATATGAAGTACAGAAATAACGACATATGTCGTGAAATTGGAGCACAGACTCTTCTTTATTAATGTTATGTTCAAGGTTCACTAACGACATTAAAATAGCACGCAAAATCCTATCCTTAAAAAGTGTTTGTTTTCCCTTTCCACTTGTCTAACAGAACAGTGCACTGTTTATTCTGATGTATACATCATTACCTGCCCAACAGCACATATATTTCTTAACGAGAAACCAAATGCCAGCTGGAACCTCTTCAACTTGTAAACCATGCTGCTATTTTCCTGTATATTATCATTTTACACTGACTGCGACTTTCCATTCAATTGTATATTGTCTAGTTTTTTATCAGGCTTGCTTATCACATCGGTAAGTAGATTGCTAGTACAATACATTGTTTGCTAAGGCTCAATACTTCGTTAACGATTTGCTGTTTTATTAGCAAAAGTATAATATATAGCAGGTTCTTGATGCAAGCAAAAATATCTGTGAAAGTGCTTCAATGAACTATTACCGACTCTTCATTCTTAAAAGACAGGGCGTGCAAACACAGACACAAAAAGAAGTCAGGACACCACAAATGCCGTTTGTGCTTTGCGGTGTCCTGACTTATTTCTTGTGTCCGTGTTTGCACGCCCTGTCTTTTTAGAATGAAAACGTACCAACTAGCTCAGCTCTCTGTTATTCTAAAATACCGACTCTTGTTACAAAATAGGTGTGTGTTTTCAAAGTAGGTTACAAGTTATATGGACGCTATAGTACTTTTTCTGGGAAAAAGCGTGACAAATTTTGAATGACATGGACAAGGATGGTTAACAGGTCAAGTAAGCTCTTAATTGAATAAATTATAAGACATTTGGCATTATTTGGCACTAGTGTATTTATTAGACATATATATGAACGGGGGTTTGAAACAGGGTCGTAACTAAGGAGAAGTTGAGGAGGTTCTGACATCCCCCAAAATTTTTTCGTGCTTTAACTTTTCGTGCGACACTAAAATACTTCCATGCCTTCACAGCGACCACCAGTTACCGCAGTTAGCTGTTCTACACATGAACACCCTTCGAAAAAAATTCCTGTGTACGGTCCTGGTTTGAAATATGCATTACTCATGTTACGCGTCCTAAAAGGCCCTTGTGTTTTTTATTATGGATAACAAGGCGCTTTATAATTGTCATGACATGACAGGCGTGAAATACAGATTAAGAATGCTTCCAGATTTGATGCTTTTAAGTTACATATAATGAATTGGATGACATTCATTCACGAAGAGACAAATCGGCATGAGCACTACAATAAGAGAGAGCTGAGCTAGTTCGCATTCATGTTAAAAGACAGGGCGTGCAAACACGGGCACGAGAGAGATATCAAGACACCACAAACGCCGACTAACAACTGAAAGGACACATAGCGGCGGAAAAGAAAGTACACATAAAAACTTGCCTGCGCAAGCCCAGGCAAGAGGTGATACCTATCGATAACTGTTCAGGATTTTTATTTCTGCTTTATGCAAGTTAATGATGCATGCATCTATCTTGACATTGTCGAGAGTGTAAATGCACGACAAAATTCGATGAATGCGCAGTTTTCTACAGGCACAGGAATGAAGCAACACGTCTAATAGTTCAGGCATGGCATGTAAATAATAATGGTAGTGCACGCGTGAGCCAGCCGTCAGTTAACGCGCATAAAGAAATTAAATGCCTGAACGGTTATCTCTCGCGTGTACTACCACGTGTGCGGACTGATAGGTATCACATCTTGCCTGGGCATGCGCAGGTAAGTTTCGTGTCTAGGTACTTTCTTTTCGGCCACTGTGTGCCTTTTCAGTTGTTAGGCGGTGATTGCAATGTCTTCTCTCGTGTGTCTATGTTTGCACGTCACGTCTTTTAACTGTGAGCACTACCTTGTGGTAGAGGTTCTAATCTGCACATCTTCAGTTCGATTCAAGCACTTTGTTATATCTGCATTAGTTCATTGCCAAAATACTGTTAAAGTCCTTTTTTCTCATGACATATGGAAGCATCTTTTATGAAACATTTGCAGAAAATTACAAGGAATCCACGACTTTCCACCTTTCTTGGGAGCCCTTACCATGTGAAATGTAAAGCATTATACTAAGCATATTTTAATAAAGGAACAAAGCTCTCATAAGCCTCATTTGTATTTGTACTGCTAGATTCACATACAGAATGAATTTACTCAAGGAATCTTGTAACTAAGTTGTCCCATGTCTCATTGTAGATTGGGCCACAGACACTACTTACTTTTCAGTGACTCCAAGGTCAGATAGTGTATTATCAATTGCAGACCCATGTACTGTGTCCTTTCATAAACCTTGTGCTCTAATTACAAAAGTATATCTCCTGTGGTTGCTAAATAGCTATGACATTTTCATGGGTGGGACCAGTCCATCTTGTAGTTAGTATCCTGGCTGTGAATAATGGTGGTTGTTGGGGAAGCAACATAAATCAGTCACAAAACAAATTAGACTTTGAAGAAGTTTATTTGCAGTAAGCGCACGACAACAGCATTTATTCTAGTAGAGTGAAAATTGTTGTGTGTGATCTCATCATTTATTGCAATAGTGGGAACAATGTCAGAAAATACTCGGGGGCCTTGGGGCCACATCACGGTATGTTCTGCAATATGGTGTTGAATGGAGTTTCCAGTGCAGTCTTCTGGCTCTCTGCTGAAAGTAAAAATAGAAGCAAGACAAAGGCAATTAAAAAAAACTGCGTACAGCAGACTGCAGGGTCGTTCTATGCTTTCCCAGTACCAAAAACTTTGTAAGGTCTTCCTCTTCAAACATTTTTACACAAAAGCAAAATTATTAGGTCGTGAGAGCAATTGTTGAGCACCGTAAATAGACGGGATCGTGGTGGCCGGCAATCCTTATTCAACCTGTACACATTCCAGTGACGGCAACAGTTCCACCATCGGTGACGTGTGCGGCTTTAGTTATAGCAGACATGAGTACTTTTTTGAGTCGGCGACAGAGAGAGCACTCATTATGGACACCTGAGCTCCAGTATCGACTAATGCCGTGAAAGAAATACTGACAACATGCACTTCTATTAGGTTCTTGTTCGTAGGGAGTGTCAACGGAGGATTGGGATCAGTCGAAAATGATGCAGCACTACCTCTAGGAGCTGCATGATCTCGTTTTCCGTCCGAGATGATACTTAGTTGGTCAGCATGGAATAGTGGCGTGGTTGGGGTGACGGTGAATGAGCAGTGGGGCGGCTGTTAGTCAAAGCAAAGCACGTACGGCTGGGCAAACGCCAACGAGGGTCTGCATATGTATTAAACTGAGTTAATGATGATGAGCAAGTAAATCGCAGCAATAATGTTCATACCTAACCGTCATTTGTGCTACAACTTTGCCCATTGTGACGACCTTGAGCAGCAAAGACATGAACACAGTGCTTGCCGCCATCTCATGCAACCTGGAAGGTTGTATGAGAGTTTGTTGTACTGACCCAGACCGCAACACTGGGAAGGGGGAGGTGGAAGCTGAAGTTGCTATGTATCACGAGTAAGCACTGTAGAAATTTGGGCTAGTTGGTGAGCGTTCATCTTGGTTGAATTGACTGTTGGGGCAGGAGACTAAGAAGGAAGTGAGACAAACAAGCGCAGACTTACAACTTTTTGTGTGACTCCAGTCTTTTATGTGAGGACTGACTGTATTAACTACAGTAAGAAGTATGCACATGTGATTAGAACATGGTGTTCGAGTTCGGTAATTTTAGAAAAAATTTGATTTTGATTGCTATTTCTTCTGACTTCTAACGGATTTATGCAGGTCACTGAAGTTTTAATATCATACAATGGACAGAATTTATAAACAATGTCAGCCCACTGCAGTGGGCGGCAGGATTTTGCTCGGATAGCACGGTGAAATACAATACAAATACTTTTCGGCAAAAGTGCAAGTTAAGAAAACCTGTTTAAATAAAATGCGAAGCCTTTCATTCTAGCAAATTTCATGTTGGTCATTGTTTGAATTTACAATATACCAATTATTTATTAACTGCAAAAGAACCAGAAGCCTACCAATAGTGGCCATAAAGTGCGACAGCATGTACTTCTCCTCGTAACTCGAATGCCTAGGCTGCATTGAAAGCACAGGCGTCATCCAAAGGCTGGTTCTTTCTGATAGTAAACAGTATATGAGTGGAAAACTTATGCATTTTGAAGCATCCTTACTGATTAGCAAATGAGATGTGTATCACAAGGAAATGTCGGGCAGCCTGATGTCATGGATATATAGAAATCTAGGGTTGTCAGCAGGAAGTTGAGACGCTGTGGGTTAATTTCACCTTTTGGGACATTATAGACAAGTATACATGCATGTGTGCATATATTTATTTTGTTAAAAATGGTAAACTACTCGTGTTTAGCGACTTAAAATGTGTGTTCGAAAATGCGTGACAGGCAACTGCTCCAAAAGGCTGCTTTCCTGCTCGAAAGTGAGGTTTTAGCTGCTCCAGAAGCTGCGGCAAATTGGTTACAATTGATCACATCCCTAAGTACACATTAGACCATGCCATTTGAAAGGACCTCGTGCTGGGCATGTCCCTGTTGGTAATTTCATTTTTAATGACAAGTAATAAAAGTGAATTATATTATACTGCAGATCCTGCCCAATCTTTTTGAAGTTTTAGTCGCCAGCCTACTGAAATCCAGAGTTATAATGGTTGACATAGATAGTAGGAATAGATCAACAGAACTAGGAGCAGATAAAAAACAATGCTTTCCAACAGTACAGAAGTGGCAAATGTGGGACTTTCATCCAATGAAGGTCATCGAATATCAGCAGAAAATATGTTCATTCACAGTAGTACCCATATTTCAAAGGATCTACCTGCCGAGGTGTTTCAATGCCGAATTAGTTGGTTTTTCTTGAGTGCATTCGATTGTTCACGTTAATAGTTTTCGCGGCCTTCCTTACACTTGTCATGCACCTTTGATATGCGGTAATTCTTTTTCGTTTGTTTTAAGTAGCTGTGTTTTTTTACTCCTTACTGGTCATACGCGAAGACATTAAGATGCTGTGTATGTGAATTTTTCAGATGCAATCTCGTACTGTTTGCTGTGATTTCTCCTCTCATATTTTTTTTTTCTTGTTTCTGATCAACTAGGTGTGTAATAGTATTGTTTGCTTGCTTTTGATAAACTAGCTATGCCATTCAACATTTACTTTGTCGTGTGCAGTGCCGAGTGCTGTCACATGCAGCAGTAAGGTTCTGTGCACGACAATTTCTCTTATGTATTCTCATGTTGTTTCATTTATTCTTGCATCGTTTTATATTCACTCCTGCCCAAGACCGGCAGTAAGTACGAGATAACTAAAACAAACAAACAAATAAATCAATAAGTAAATCAGATTTTCAGGTTCAAATCTGTGCTTACCAAGCTGTATCGTATGCCTAGTGCTACCTCCAAGGCAAGACTGATGTTCAAAAACATTTTCTTGGGGGAGTTGATGCTTGCTGAACAACATGATACCATGCAGAAAATCACTAGGAGAAAGATTAAGGCTAACTCTAAGCTGCAGACAGACCATAAAGAAAGCTACATCGGCTGGACCATGCATTTGCATCAGCCGGACGAGGGAACACACTATTTAAAAAAAGGGTAAGAGCACATGTCTTTCTGTGAATGGTGTTCTGGTGCAATTTTATGGCATCTCTGCAAGGTATTAGAACATACAGTTTGTTCCAAAATTTAACACCGCTTCACGTATTGTGGTGTTCTAATCCTGCTTCAAGTAAAAGATCTTCAGCCTTGTCGTCTAACATAGTATTTTAAATAGGGTCCCGGAAGTGTCCTTTCAATGTGGTCATGACATTATGTCTTGGATAACATGCACTGTGAAGTACTCTTCTCTCAGTCATTTCTTTCAAAACATGTCACAGTCTAGGAAAGCTTCCTGCAGTTAATGCTTGTTTGTGGGCTAGTTGGTTTTGAAGCACAGCGAAATAATAAACGGCACGATATGGCACAGACAGAAGGAGACAGACGTGTGCACTGACTCACAAATTATTTCATTTTCAGAAGTGCATGAAATATAGAGCATTTTTTTTTTATGAGTGCACATGTCTGTCTCCTTTTGTCTGTGTCTTTTCATGCTGTCTATCATTTTACTATGCTTCCTCCCAGTTCTTTTTTTCATGCAAAACATATTTGCAGTTCATTTATCATATCTGTGTCAGCAGCACTCGTGTAATATGTTCAGTGACAGTAATAAAAGGAATGTGTACAATATTTCTAATAACTGTGTCTGCAAATATCATGTGTGTCTGTACTGTCCAACTATGTTTTTGAATTCAATAACCAACTTTTGTTTCACAATAATACACTTTTTTTTTTTCAATATTCATGTTGCATGGCCAACAGTGGACACTACTACTTGCACTGCATGTCTGATTCAACATGACAGAGATATGCATTGAAGCTGGCATGTACCGTTTGCTGCTTCTTATTTCAATTTTTCAAAACAGCACAAAACATTTTTGGACGTTAGTTTAAACATCAGTCTAGGAGAAGGAGAACTGAGCTCCCTACTTTTAATGTGATAGAGTGATCAAAGGCTTTGAAATTTTACGGATTGGCGAAGAGATAATCGGACAGGCTAAGTTACCATTTTCGAAAGACGATTTATCTTCACCATGTATTTTTTACTGCTAAATGTTGACAGCATCCCATTAGTCTGTGTTAAAAAAAAAAGGGGGGGGGGGCGCTAGGCGCATTTCAGTGTCCTTCCTAAATGCGAACGCCAAGGCTCCAACCGCTACTATGCGTTTCATAAGCAGTGGTACTATACAGCGCGTAAGCTGGAAGGCGGTGCATCGCGTCATAAGAAAAAGATGACAAAGGACTCTTGGGTGAACGCGCGGTATAGCAAGAAGCAGCACCCCGTCACAAAAGGACTGCAACTTAACAAATTGGGAGTGGATATTCGCCCGGCATCCGGCTGATTTGCGCGAGCGGAACTTGGCCGGCAGTGTCTCCTCATTGGCCGGCTGTAGTCACGTGGTTAATGCCGGCATCCTGTGGCAAAAAGCGCTTTGCCGGCGCGGGTATTTGCCGAGTGTCATTTCGCGAGCGGCCGTCAAGCGAAGAGTGCCGGCATTTAGTGAGAGAACAATTATATATCCTGGTAGTTTGACTTCCCCACGCCGTCGCCACATCTGAAAACGCACGCCGTGACGGCAACAGTTGTCCGGTTCTGGTTTGGCCGGCAGTTTGCTTTTGCGGCCGGCCGTCAAGCGACGAGCGCCGGCACTTACGCACGGGTATTTACGAGTTTCATTTCGCGAGCGGCCGTCAAGCGAAGAGTGCCGGCATTTAGTGCGGGAACAATTACATGCCGGTAGTTTGACTTGCCAACGCCGTAGCCACGTCTGAAAACGCACGCCGTGACAGCAACAGAGTTGTCTGGTTGTGGTTTGACCGGCAGTTTGCTTTCGCGAGCGGCCGGCCGTCAAGCGACGAGCGAGTTTTACTTATCAACAGGCAGCTGTGACTACTACGACGGCACAAGTCGTCCGGTTGTGGTGTGACCGGCAGTTTGCTTTCGCGAGCGGCCGGCCGTCAAGCGACGAGCGCCGGCACTTAGCGCGGAGACAATTATTTGCCGGTAGTTTTACTTATCCATGGTATAGCCTCCCCTGAAAACAGGCTGTGACTACTACGACGGCACAAGTCCTCCGGTTGTGGTTTGACCGGCAGTTTGCTTTCGCGAGCGGCCGGCCGTCAAGCGACTAGCGCGGAGACATTATTTGCCGATACATGTCAAGATAGTATGACGTAGTCCCGTCACGTCGGTGACAAACATGGTGAAATAAAGGGGGAAAAAAAATCGGCAGATCCCACGTACCGTGGGAGTCGATGTTATGCGAAGCATGCGGCGGGAAGGTGACTGGCGTAATTTTTTTACTGAGCGACACGTCACAAAATGACGTTTAAGATTTGTATAAATTTTATACCCACACATATACGTTCAAGAGCCGCATATGTGTTATATATACGAGTTGTTTACGGTTGGGTAACGCTGCCAATGACAACGTGGGTACTACCAACACCACGAGCGGTAAGCTGATACGTAGTGTTTATACTTTTCCCTTATGATGGAGAACGCACGCACGTTTCACGAACCCTTGTGCATGTGTGAAAGAAGTTCCTGACAGTTCTTGAACAAGGTCATCATCACCGTGATCAGTGAGCACCAGCAGCTGGTCATCACTTGTTATAGGATCTGGTCGTGATCGCGGTGATGAGGGGTCCATGTGTAGTGAAGTATGTGGTATAGTAGAGCTGTTGGAATTCGCAGATGCCTAGGTCATTTTGTCGACAAATTGTGAGTCGATAGAGCCGGCGACATGTGGGAACCTGAAGCCACCCTTCGCGTTGGTGAGGTCTAGGCCGTCGAGGCTGGTAGGCCTGGATAGTGCTACGTAGACCAACATCAGTGGATGGCGCTTGTCTTATTCGTATACTAGCTGGGCGTATGTGGCCTACGTTGCCTAGTCTAAAAAGCGGCTGCCAACCAATCTGGCATCATCCTCGGTCAGCATGAGGCCATCGCCCAGCCTCGTAAGAAATGAAGAGGACACTGCGTCATTCTGGTGGACGAAGTGCACTTTACGGTGCGGTGATGTGGATATCATATGTAACTTTCGTTAATGTATTCCTCCGGGGTCGAGCAATGCTTCAATATGGCTTGCTGAACCATAGCAATACAAATGTAATGTTTATTAGACTGCTATAAAAACGGAGCCAACACTGGAACCACAGACGTTAATATGATATGACGCCTGTATCGCAGGAGTACACATCGTAGGAGTATCATGTAGTGCTCATTGCTTTCTTGTAAAATTAGATAGCAAGCACTACAAACACAAATGACGTTGCACCAATATTAGGCCTGCGTAGGCTGTTTTTCCCAATCAGTTTATAGACCTGGCGTGGCTCAGTTGTAGAATACCTGCTTGCCACGGAGAATGCTTGGGTTCGATTCCTGCTGGGATCCTAATTTTCATTCTTTCCATTCGGCAAGTCAACGCTGCCGATGTTGGTTTTTCTTAACGCTCTCGCATTTAAGTTACTAATGTCTGTTCTCGCCGTTCCTGGGTAGATATAAACTGTCAATTGTGGCGCATACCCGTACACCGCAGCCCGTGGCAAACGAGTATGTGCCACACGTGTATAGTGGAAAGGGTTTGACGACGTACGCGGCATGATTTTTACATTATTCATGTCATGACCCGACAATCATATTCGTAAAATTCTCTTACCCTCCCATGCCAATTTTGGTCTACACTGGGTTAAGGAGGCGACCATGAGAGCAGTCAGACGTAGGCGGCTAGATAGATAGATAGATAGATAGATAGATACGTAGATAGAAACGCTCAAAGTGCGAAAGGTTCGCTAAGAAATGCTTCGCATTTAAAAATCACCGACGGTTACGATACCAGCTAATATTCTGAGCGCAACTGTTTAGGTGTTATCAGTGCCCTCAGTGATAAAATTCTTGAAGAAGATGTGGAAACAAAGCCAGATTTGCTGAACTGTGGTGTTTTGGATGAGTGCATGGACATCAACCTTGTAAGGCCCTTTTTCAGCAGTGATGCATGGCTCGCTATAACGAGCACAGTGAAGGTGAAACATATCAATGCACCAGTGGGAATGTGAACAGTGTCACGAAGGCTTGAGAAGTTTGACTCTATTTTTTGTGATTGGTGTCTCTGCTGGTACCATATACCTTTCACATTGTTGAAGAGGCAGCCAAAAAAGAAACTGTAGCAATGTTCCAAGTGTGTGACTATTATATAGGTCAACATTGTGCATTGGCTTTCACGTCAACATTGTACAAACAACTTTGTTACTTGTTATTGATGGCTTGCACTGATGTCATTGAAAGCACCGTGTTGGAGCACCAGCATGTGGGGACGTGGTGTTTGCGATGCCACATTAATGTTATCAAAACATCACATGCATATACTTTTGTTATTTGCACACAGAGATGTTCCTGCCATGTTCTTTTCACATAGAAGAAACTTGTTTGTCATCAGAGCCACCATCGTGCAGTGCCAGTTCATTGAGAAGCTGCGTCTATGGCATCATGTGCAAGCCATCTATAGCTTCTGAAATGACCTTTTGTGTACCATGCAACAACAAAAAAAGTGAGAAATGTCATGGAGACAATGAAGGGTTTGACTGGCACTGTAGCTGGTATCATACCCCTCCATCTGATTTGAGGTAGCCAAAGAAGAAACTGTGCAATGTTCCCACTGCGGGTGACTTTTGACAATATTTATGTGCATATCTTCCATGTTAAAATTGTTTAAAACTGAGACGTGCACCTTTTGTGTAGAGTTTGACCTCTACTAATTGCCATTATCATACCCCTTCATCTGATTTGAGGTAGTCAAAGAAGAAACTGTGCAATGTTCCCACTGCAGGTGACTTTTGACAATATTTATGTGCATATCTTGACCTTTGACAATATTTATGTGCATATCTTCCATGTTAAAATTGTTTAAAACTGAGACGTGCTACTTTTTTTATATCAGCTGACGTTACCTGTTGTGTAGAGTTTGACCTCTACTAATTGCCATTATCATACCCCTCCATATGATTTGAGGTAGTCAAAGAAGAAACTGTGCAATGTTCCCACTGCAGGTGACTTTTGACAATATATATGTGCATATCTTCCATGTTAAAATTGTGTAAACTAAGACTTGTGTTGCCTTTTATAACGCCTGAAATTACTTTTTGTGTACCGCGCAACAAGAAAAAAAAAAGCAAAGTGAGGAGTGCGTTGTCGACATTCAAAGACAAATTCAGGATAAGATGGAAGCTTGCAGAGATTTAAAAAATCCTTGAAAAGGCATGTTGCTGGAGCCAACATTTCGACAGGTGGACTTGTTATCATCAAGGCTGCCCTGACAAAGCAGGCCCGTTTGTTGAAATGTTGGCTCCAGCGACATTCCCAGGCCAAGGACTTTTTCATCTCATAGAAACGCACAAGATGTTCAGCAGCGTCTTTGCTGATATCATACATAGCCCTTCCATATGTCATCAGAGGCAGCCAAAGAACAAAAATATGAAACTTTCGTGTGAGTATTGTGCATTTCAGAATTTTTCGTAACCTCTAAATGTATGACATTTATTTTGGCAACATAGAAATAAAAAATTGAAACACGACCCCCCCCCCCCCCCTTTTTTTTTTTTCACTCCAATGTGCACTATGAAAGGCAACGGTACACTTGCGAAGTTCGCAGGGCATTCTAAGTGGAGGATATACCGTCAGGTTCTGACTGAGTTAAACGATAACAGCGCAAATGCCGGTCAAACCACAACCGGACGACTTGTGCCGTCGTAGTAGTCACAGCATGTTTTCAGGGGACGCTATACCATGGATAAGTAAAACTACCGGCAAATAATTGTCTCCGCGCTGAGTGCCGGCGCTCGTCGCTTGACGGCCTGCCGCTCGCGAAAGCAAACTGCATGCCGGTCAAACCACAACCGGACGACTTGTGCCGTCGTAGTAGTCACAGCTGCCTGTTTTCAGGGGAGGCTATACCATGGATAAGTAAAACTACCGGCAAATAATTGTCTCCGCGCTAAGTGCCGGCGCTCGTCGCTTGACGGCCGGCCGCTCGCGAAAGCAAACTGCCGGTCAAACCACAAACAGACAACTCTGTTGCCGTCACGGCGTGCGTTTTCAGACGTGGCGACGGCGTGGGTCTAAATGCTGGCACTCTTCGCTTGACGGCCGCTCGCGAAATGAAACTCGCAAGTACCCGTGCGCTAAGGGCCGGCGCTCGTCGCTTGACGGCCGGCCGCAAAAGCAAACTGCCGGCCAAACCAGAACCGGACAACTGTTGCCGTCACGGCGTGCGTTTTCGGATGTGGCGACGGCGTGGGTAAGTCAAACTACCGGCATATAATTGTTCCCTCACTAAATGCCGGCATCTTCGCTTGACGGCCGCTCGCGAAATGACACTCGGCAAATACCCGTGCCGGCAAAGCGCTTTTTGCCCCAGGATTCCGGCATTAACCACGTGACTACAGCCGGCCAATGAGGAGACACTGCCGGCCAAGTTCCGCTCGCGCAATTCAGCCGGATGCCGGGCGAATATCCACTCCCTAACAAATTCACATGTAGCTTACGCGCGGAACAGAAGAGCGCAGCGTAAATACCACAGGTGAGACAACTACTTACCTTAAAACAGCTAACATCCGAAGGCGTACAAGTGGCGCGTCTTCCACGCCCGCCGACAGCGGACATAAACGCCGCCGTCCCAAAAGCCCAAACATATCGGCGTCATCTTTACGGCGGGCACGGCTTCAGCGCAAAACACGAACATGGACGCCGCCATGTTGCTTGAAAACAAACAAAAACAAAAAAAAAATTCCGGAAGCGCGCATAGGTCACGTGACCATCTCCAGCCAATAGCGGCGCAGTATGGGCCCCAGCCATCCTAGGGGATATGTTTCGGATACACGCGGCGGCGTCCGCCCCTTAGGCGCCCCACTCGATAGCTTGAAATTGAAAACAGCAGTCAATACCAATTGAAATGAAATAAAATGAAAAGTTTATAATCTCTGATCGGAGCAGCAAAACTAATTCCCATATACATGTAATTCCCATGTGACACGGCCGGCTTACAGTCTCGTGCACCGGAACATTAAAATTTAATTAAAGTAAGCTAAGCTGAGGTCGAACGAGCGTAAGGTAAGATAGTTTACGAATATCGTTGATGAAATTACGTAACTTGCGGCGTAGGTGCCCTAATTGCCTGGACAACTTACGCATATATGCATGAAGTGTGTGTTCGTCACGTCAGAGTGGTACTGAGGTTTTTAACAACTAGATATCTGTGTCGAGGATCTTGCAAAATAGCAGTGTTATTTATGTGTTAAAAGCGCTTTGGTATGCTTGCGTCTTAGTATGCTTGTGCAGCAGTCATTTTCTGGAAACTGTATTCTTAACTATGGGTTCACAATTTGTTCCATTACATGGATTATTGTTGCAGTATCCGTTCTGAGCAGCTTCCCGGAAGCATCCCTGTCCACTGTAGGAAAAGTCGTGAAAAGGTGGCTCCATGGCGCGAGCGACGGAGACGGCGGTCGTAACAGGAGGCGACAGAAACGGAAGATGACATCAATGTAGAGTCACCTCGACCGAAGGACATTTGTTTTGACTAATGTTAAAAAAATTAATTGTGATCTCTAAAATTATATTTGTGTCCGTCTGATTTTTTATTGATCGAAGCACTTGCTTGGGTAGGTGCCAATATTTCATACAGCGTCAGGAGCAGTTGTATTTGCCAATTTTAGGGCCACGATGTGTACACTCAAGTACAGTTGGTCTTAGTTGTCTTTAACAGTGGGTGTCGGACGGAGCAATGCGGCGCCTGCGACTCGTATAAACAAAACCGAGCTGCGGGCGAATGCCGGGGGTCGGCACGTATATCAGCTGGCTTCGGCGCAGGGGCGGCGCCAGGATTTTTTTACTGGGGGGGCACCCACGACAAGTGGGTTCCTTCAGGGGGGCAGGGAGGCTGGGAACATATGCATTGTATTTTGAGTATGCTTGCTCTTGGGGGGGCAAAGGGGGGGCAGGCAGAAATTTTGGGGGGGCTGGAGCCCCCCCAAACCCCCCATTGGCGCCGCCCCTGCTTCGGCGGCGTTTTCCTGGAAGCGCGCCTGCGGAAACGCGTGGTGGTGTTGGCCGGAACATCTCCGTCAGCGCCTCGTACGACCGTGCGGTGGGCGCAAGCCATTGCGGGGGACTCGGACAGCGACGGCAGCGAGCGTCTGCTCAACGAGCTCGGAGCTCAGATTTACGACTTCAAGTGCTCGCCACGGACTGCGGCTCTGCCGAGCTAAATGACCCGACGACTGCGGTGTTGTGCTCGCCGTGCTCGAACCGTGGGAACGCGACCTCCGCTCGAGAGTGCCGTGCCAAAACTTGTGAAGACCCCGTGCAGCAGTGTTTTAAGAGACCTGATGGGAGGGTCCGGGGAGAGACGGATTTCGGAACGCGCCGAGTGCGCATCGGAATAAACGAACTGCATTTTACCCAGTCTAAGTCTCCTCTCATCAGCGACATAAGAGAGCCGGCTTTCTCGGTTAACACCGGAGAAAGGGGCAACACGAACATCACTGGCGCAGTCCGACAGGATGTCCTGCTGAGAAGACTGGGGAAAACATCCATTCTGGTGGAAGAGCAGACACGGGCTGACTCCATGGTGACGGACTCATCTCGGGCGTGAACTCAAGAGGCCGTAGCCGCTACTGCTGGAAGCGCGAGGTGCGCAGGTGGGTGTCTCATTCCTCTATTGGCTCGCGGCTTGTTATGACCAGTGGGTATAACTTGCGTAGTGGCGGGGTTAGCGAAATGGAACCCGACCAGAGTGGGGGGCTGACGGATGTGGGCTCGAACGCCGAGATGACTAGGGTCACAGGAGAGCCTTCGGGAGGGTCAGGCTCTGACCAAATGGCGATGTTACAAATGCAGCTCCGCATTACGGAAATGGAATTAGCAATGGAACGGCTTAGAAACAACAGTGCCAGTGCCGCCGCAAATGCTGAGAACGCAGAGGCAGCTCGGAGTGAGGACAGGAGGTTGAGGTACACGAGCCTTTTGAAGGACGTGTTGGTGCCCATGCCTACTCAGGAATCACTCGTTCCATCGTGGTTCGACGACGTTGAGGCCACATTTGATTGCTCTGATGTGCCACGTGAGTGGAGAGCGGGGCTCATGTTGCCCCGACTAAATGAGAGAGCAAGGGGCTTGCTCGTTCGACTCGGTGCAGATGAAAGGAAGGATTATGGTATCCTTAAAGAAACCGTACTGAAAGGTCTGCGACTGTCTTCTGCTGAGTATCGCCGCCTCTTTACTCAATCGAAAAAGCGCCGAGATGAGACATGGCCCCAATTTGCAGTGAGGCTTGAAAATTACTTGATTTATTACCTTAATGGCTACAAAGTTTGCAGCGTCGAACAATTCAGAAATCTCATAGTAACGGACAGGCTTCGCGACACTCTGGGTGCGGAAGCCCGTTCATTCGTTATTCAAAATGAAACCCCGAGCAAATTAATGCTTCCTCTGGAGGTCGCTGAATTGGCTGAAAGCTTCGAAGAAAGCAAGAGAGGATTCGCGAACTCAGGCGAGATAACGGGAGATGGAAAGCCAAGACCACTCCCTGATGCACGAAAGACTTCAGTAGGGGCAAACAAAACCGACAAAAAGAGCAGAGGTTGCTTTGTCTGTAATTCCGTGGAGCATTTTGCGCGAGACTGCCCGACAGCGCGGGCAGCTAAAGCAAATTTGGTGCGGAAGGAAAATCCAGACAGTGATGTCGTAGTTGATGTGGAGATGATTGCTCAGGAAAACGTGGTGAAGGCACCTATATTTCACTCTATCGAGACAGTTGACCTTGCGTGTGGCCAGTCACAGTTTCAAGGCAGCATCGATTCCGGTGCCGAGATAAGCGTCATCAGGAGGGCTGTAGTGCCGGGATATCAACCAACGGGAACCAATCTGAAATTGACGGGCGCATTTGGTGAGCAGGCAGTAGCCGAGTTAGCCTATGTTCCACTCAGATTGATTGGGAAACCCAGATACATTGGTCGCGAGGAAAGCGATAAGGGGATACTGTGCGCGGTCACTGATAAACTTGCAAGTGGGGTAGACGCGCTCATAACCCCTGACACGTACGAGCAGTTATTGGAAGAAACTGCGGTTGTTCATGAACGCCCTGTCGTGGAGAAGGCACAGCCGGAGGCTAAGGAGCATGGTGAACCGATAGTTACCGCGGAAGTTGAGGCGGTGTGCATTGACAATGGGGCACAGCAAACGGATCCGTTGGAGTGCGATGCAGATGTCGGTGAACGAGAGCGTTTCAGGCTAAGCCAGGTGGTTGATCCCAGCCTTAAAGAAGCGTGGGAACAAGCACGGGCGCGAACCCACTGATACGAAAGTACGGGGACTGGCAGCCACCTGACACAATTAGGCCGGCCAAAATGCATAGCACCAGAGAGCGCCGTGGCGCGGTGCATTGTGGGTGGGTTTATTCGCTCGCCTTTGTAAATACGCTGCCGGGCACGCTATCCACTGTGCCACGGTCACAGACTCTGGAGGCTTTACGAACGCGCCTTTTATATCTACCACTCTCCCGGTCGGCTGGGTGGTGTTGACCTCTGGGAGTGGTAACATAAAGTAATTCGTCATTGCTGTGGCCTCCGCGACTAGCACCTGCAACGCGTTTCCGCGTCCGTCCCATTCGGCGTGTTTTCAATAGAAGTTGAATCACGCCTCTAGACCAGTCGTGGTTGAATCACGGCCGGTCTGGAGGCGCGCGCTCGCTCCTTCGCTTGCGGCCTGCGCACGGGGGGCTGTTTCTACCTATGACCGCATCTTCGTGGGGGCGCTCCGAGCCAACCCGCTCCCGGCCGTTGCGTAGGCTAGCGCGCGCAAGGAGTGCTTGGCTTCAGACTTACCGTGGC
Organism: Rhipicephalus sanguineus; assembly: GCF_013339695.2. Taxonomy (NCBI): domain Eukaryota; kingdom Metazoa; phylum Arthropoda; class Arachnida; order Ixodida; family Ixodidae; genus Rhipicephalus; species Rhipicephalus sanguineus. The sequence continues at coordinate 57,765,412 of NC_051179.1, forward strand.
CCTTTATGAAGTTACATTATATGGTATGAATAGGTAGCAAGTATATATGATCACTCTGGTAAATTCCGCTTTTCAGTAGGGGTGGCGCAGGCCGCTCATACGCCCTCTTCTGTTGCTCGGCAGAGCATCGACGCGGTTATAACAAAGCCTTTTTTATAGTTTTCTGTAACTTCAAGAACAAGTAAGAGGATGAATATTGCATTTGGCGCGCATGCGTGATCGTGAGTCGCACTCAGAAGGATCGGCCGCATGATCCGTCACCGACCGGCGTAAGAAATGACGCAAAGCTTATTCTTTTGCAAAAAATGGTTTAGGAAACGTGTATTTAAAAGGCACATGCCGGTCGTCGTTGTACTTGCAAATAATAACATTGCACATTTTTTGTTGAAGGCATGATAATTCATGCTTTATTATTGAAATAGATACTTCAAAAAGGTGAAAGTCACTGCATAAAGGCCACGGCCACTGTTTTCCGCAAGTAGCTTTGAGTCGCAATCAGAGTAGCTGAAATCAATCAATCAATCAATGATTTATTTAACGTGCCCAGGAACAACCGTAAGGTCTTTGTGCTGGCGCACGCAAAAAAAAAACAATAAAAATAAACAATACAATACAGACAGTTTTCAGAAATAAAAAGAGCAAAAACACGTAGACAAAGAGAAATGAACACAAAAGGGGAGGAGTAAAATAAGACAACACGAGAAATATTGACGGGGCATAAAAAATTAGATTGCATATATACAACTATGCAGAAAGACTGAGAAGGGAAGACTTTGTACATTGTGCCACACTATGTCAAAACAGTGCAAAGCTCGGATAAAAACAATGATTGTGGGCTATGAAAAACGTCAAGATCAAGAAAATTACCATTATAGAGACTTTGTATTCTGTGAACGGTAGAGTGTTGGAAGAAGCAGGCGGGTACATGAAACGGTCTGTTCTCTCTGGTTAACTTACGCGGAATTCGAAAATTTACACAATTGAGAAGTACAGGGCAGGATATAATACCGTGGACTAGCTTGTAAAGAAATAAGAGATCAGAGCGATTTCGTCGGCAGTGAAGTGATGGCAGTGATAATAATTCAGCAGTACTTGAACGAGATCCAGAGTCATTTTTAGCAAAGCGATGGTTATATATGCTGAGGAATTTTTTCTGGACTCGTTCAATGGTGTTACCGCTGGATTGAGCAATGCCATTCCATATCACGGACGCATACTCAAGTTGCGGAAGACATATTGCCGTGTACAATTTGTGTAGGGCCATGGGAGACCTAAATTCTCGAGATATTCTACAAACACATCCGAGAGAACGAAGGCCCCGCATAGCAGCACGCTTAACGTGAGAAGAAAAGTTTAACGCGCTGTCAACAACAACACCAAGATCACTGATTTCATAAACCTTGCATAACGGCACAGAATTGACAGAGTATTGAAATGACACGCTAGATGTTTTACGAGTGATAGACATGAATTTTGTCTTCGAGGTATTCAGAGAAAGGTTATTACCGTCGCACCATTCGGAAAAAGAGCGCAAGTCTGACTGCAGCAAGCGACAGTCGTTAACTGAATGAATTTCCTTAAAAATCTTGATGTCATCGGCATACAAGAGGAAAGAAGAATTACGAATGGCAAAACAAACATCATTAACGTAAATTAAAAATAGGAGTGGGCCTAATACCGACCCTTGAGGGACCCCACTAGTCACTTTATACAAAGAAGACGTTTGGCCATTTACGGCAACATAACAATATCTATTGAGCAGATAGCTCTGCAGGAGATTCACAACTGACAAGTCAACATCAAAGTGCACAAGTTTAACCATAATCAGCGTGTGGCTGACTACGTCAAAAGCCTTGCTCAGGTCACAGTAAATTACGTCAACCTGTCCTCTCTGAGAAATAGGTGTGGAGATCTGCGTCATGAAACTAGCAAGATTTGTGGTAGTTGAGCGGCCAGCGAGAAAACCATGTTGATTAGGAATCAATGAGTTTTTCACACTAAAAGACAATATGTCGTGAAGAGCCAGCTCGAAGATCTTTGATGTGGCACATAGTAGAGAAATCGGGCGATAGTTAGAAGCATCTGTTTTAGAGCCCGACTTAAATACTGGAAAAACACGAGCAGTTTTCCACATGCTTGGAAATGTGGAAGTGTCCAGGCAGTTATTAAATATCGTAGTTAGTACTGGGACAAATATACTACCGTAAGCTTTTAGTATGGCGGAGGGGATGCCATCTGGCCCACATGATAAGGATGGTTTTAAGCGCTTAATGCATTCGCAGATAAGATTTTCATCCAGCGACAAAGCACTGGATGAGCTAACCGCCTTGGGCTGTTGTCTGATATCAGTGCTAGAGTCTGAGGCCTTATAAACGGATGAGAAATGCGTGGCAAAACAGTCAGCGACGGCATGCACTTCTACCCCATTTGAGTCCAGTAGTCTGAAGGACTCTCCGCTTTTGCTGGACCGTTTACGTGCAGAATAATAATAATAATAATAATAATAATAATAATAATAATAATAATAACGGTAATAAAAATAATAGTTTATTGTTCGAAATAGAAAAAAAAAACACAAGGTAAGAATAACATGATATAGCACGCACTCATATAGCCTCAGACAAGAATAAAAGCCCAAGTCGCACCACACTACGCTAAGTCCCTGCATATATCCAGATTCCCAAGCCCACACGAGTCCAGATGCACTCTTCAGTGCGCATGTGAAGACACGAGAAAAATATTCAGATGAAATAATGCACGCCGGAGACGAACAGGAAAGAAACTCAAAGAATCCTTTCAATGGGAAACGGAATGTTCTCCTTGGTGCTGCAACAATATATTGCGCATGAAGAACTGTAAAAAAAAAGCACTGCTAGTAAAACACTGCAGTGACGATCACATATTTTACCGCCAAGTCATACGTCTAGTCGCACCGATCTTGCTTACATACTCAACCCTATCTCAGTGGCTCACCATAAGGATGAGATTACCCGTCTCATTGTAGAAACTGAGCACAAGGACGCACTCGGTGATATCTGCATCAGCTTGGTCATCCGAAAACCACGATATAGTTATGAAGGACGCCGTAGTGAAGCTCTCCGGAAATTTCGACCACCTGCGGTTCTCTAACGTGCACCTAAATCTAAGCACACGGGCATCAAGCATTTTCGCCTCTATCGATAAGGTGGTCGGGTCTTAAAAAATAAAGATTGTTGTGGCTAGCAGCGCTGCGTGTGCGTCTTCTTTTGCTGAGTGCCGAGAAAGCCACACTGTGTAATTGATTCTTCCAGTTGTAGGAAGCGGTGAAAGAAGTACACGCACCTGTACTTCTTTCACCGCTTCCTACAACCGGAAGAAGCAATTAGCACAAGAAATTGGCGGGCACAGCTATTTTACAATACGAAGCGCATGCGGTGCAACGCGCTTTGGATGGATGGATGGATGGATGGATGCTATGAGCGTCCCCTTTATAACGGGGCGGTGAGAAGTGTGCCACCAGGCTCGAAAAAGAAACCTTTACTCCTTTTTTTCTTAGCCTTGGCCTAGTGTATTTACTTCAATTAAAACTATTTTAATCCAGAAAAAAAAAAGAACTTAAGTTTTCAGCTCCGTTCTGTGCTCTTTACGGCAGAATGTCCTTTCTTTTTTTTTTCAATATTTATTTTTGTCCTTTCTCTCTAGTTTTCTGCCACCAATACTCTAACCGTCTCTTACTTATTTCAATCGCGGGTGTGTTCAGCTTTCCATTGTCTCCAAAACCCAAGGCGTCATGTAGGCTCGTGCCCAAACGTACACCTGGGTGGATAACATGCTCCGCCGTTTCCTGATCTTCCCCGCGGGAAGATCAGGAAAGGGAAGATCAGGGTTGGCTCGCGACGCCCTCACGCGGAGCACGCCGTCGTGACTGTATAGAAAAAGTTCCATTGTACTCCCGGCAGCTGCTCAGGCCGTAAGGAAGGGAGCGAGCGCGCGCCTCTAGACCGGCCGTGGTTGAATTTTGTCAATGCCTTAACACACCGCGAGGTGGCGACCTTTGCCCAAGCGTCGTAAAAGCGTCGGCCTCGCTCAGCATCACGCTAATACCCGTGTCACACGGACACTAAAAAGTATTTTAAGCAAGAAGACTTTTTTCCGAAAAAGAGTTCCGCGCGCTGTCACACGACAGAGAGCGATCTCCTTTTCAGAAGCGGTCTTTTCTGGAAACGGCGTTCGACTACTCTTCACGGCGGTAAAGGAGTAGCCTCGAAACCAGTGGGCGCCAGCATTTATGAAGTGGTGAAAAAAACCGACAACCCTTTATTACGGTGTCACTTGGGCTCACCTTAAAAGTAAATTTCATTTGTCCTAAGCAGCGTAAGAAAACCATTTAAACTTAATTGTTTGTGTACTCTCGTAAACAGGGCGAACGGGTTGGGGTTATGGCCGCCCGCGTAGACAGAGCATGGACGCGAGTGAGCGAACGCCGGTGTACAATCAGCCCGTAGCCTCGTCTGCCTCGTTTTCCAGAGAGAGATGGTACGCTACAAGACTTGCAATTGTCACTTTTTCCTCCTTGCGGTCATCCATGCCGAGGCAGACAAGAGCGCTAACAAGGAAAACAGACGCTCACTGTTGCCACAATAATATATAAAGGCCGCCAGTTGTGCAAACGCTTCTTAAGATACTACTGCGTGAACCTTTTTTTTTTTCAACTGGAGTTGTTAAATTTGTGTCAACAGGCGTGCCATACAATAAATTTGGGCATCTGTCGAGATACATAATTTTCTTTTCGCTGGTTCTGTTTTGAAAGCGAGTGCCACTCTTTCGGTAGCGCATTCGGAAGGAACCCCTAAAAAGAGATCGTCGGTGCCGTGTGACTGCGAGGGAACGCCTCTTCATAAAAAAAAATCACAGCATATCCACGGGGTGAATGATGATGAGTGGGGCGAAGCTACGGAGGGAATCATCTGTAAACCGTGAAACTCTTCCGTGAAATGCGCCCAGTACATAATATAAAGAGTGTGAAACATCGTGTATATATTAAACATCAAACTTTTATTGTACTGTTGGTTTACGTGGTCCCTTCATTATCACTTGTGATCGGTGAAATGCAAGGAAGAAGTCCGCTCCCGAGCGAAAGAGCGCCAAGAGCGACCGCATTCCCCGCTCGCCCTGTGCGAATTAAAGGCAAGGCTAGAGGGAAGACAGGACGCGCGTTCCACGACGCGAGGTCGGTAGCATGCCCAACGAAAGCCAACGGAACGCGATCGTGCAAGTGCTCCGGCTTCGCATCGCCTCATGGTTCCATTTAGCGTCCCAAAACCAAACATATTGCTCAAGGTGTGCCTTGCGTTTTTCGTAGAAATAATTTCTTTATCATGTACATTAAGACGAAAAGTTGAAAGCTCACTAGAGTGTATCGCCCGCAAAGTATGTCTTTTAGTGTGATTTAACTCTCGTACGGCAGGGTCCTCGCGCCGTTGCCGGTCCACCTCGCCCGTTGACGATCGGGCGAGGTGGCTACATGCAACTACTACTACTACACTTTAAGAAAAACATCTGGCGTTCTTTCGTTCTGCTTTTACAAAACATCTGGCGTCTTTCGTTGGTTTATTTCATCAATCAACGGCGTTTTGAACAAAATTTTTATTGTTTAATCACGCACAGGAGAAATCTCACCAGGCACTACCTTGGAGGTAAACAATGGCTGCTAATGGCAATGAGAGACAGAAGAAGTCGGCTTTTAGCTAACACTTACACTTCTACTTCTACTAACGTTTCCTACTGGAACATGCCAATGGCTGCTAATGGGGAATGAGAGACAGAAGAATTCGGCTTTTAGTTAACGCGCACGCTGCGAATTTTTTATTGTTCAACAACGCACAGGAGAAATCTCCCACCGGCACCACCTTGGAGGTCAAAGCGTAAGACTTGTTACTCACTACTACGACCACGACGACTACGAGGGACGAACGGGTGCCGCCTTAAGGAGCTTCGCCCCTAAAAGTCTTTCAACATAGTAAAAGACTGCTTACGTAAAAGACTTTTTGCGCGCCCGTGTGACACGGCTATAATACAAACCAAAAGTAGCTCTGCGACGCGCGCCTGCCTCACCTGGCTGTAAGCTGTAACACCGCGTTCCCCGCTCACGCGCTCGCCCGAGAACAATCGCGCCTGAGCTACCGCGGCGGCACGACGCGCTTTGCGTTTCCCTCTATTCCGGCCGTGGTGTTCAATCACATTTTAACATGCCGCGGGATGGCGACCAAGTTCTGCGTCCAATATGCGACGCTCTTCTGGGTATCACACCTCGTTCTCTGATTACGCTTTCACCGTTAACTACTACAGCTACCACAAGGGTTTGTTTAATCATTTAACATGGACGTTAGTCGTCGGGATGGAGATGTACCACCAATCATCAAAGTGGGTGCATACACGTTAAACGGCGCCATTAGCTGCCAGACATCAATATACATTGTGCAAACTCTCTTATATCAATTTACAGTAAGCATTGAGTTACTTGTGTAAGGGCACGCTTTACTTTCGTGTTATTCCGATTCCTATGACGGAGGGATAAACCGTGTTTCTATCATTACTAACTCGATTAGTTTATTCTGACAAACCTTTGAAAGTCCTTGTATCAATTTTTGTACGCAGTCCTCACCACAACAAAGACCATTTCTGATCGTTTTATATATGCCGTTCGTCCACTTTATGATGACAAACATTTTTGTACCTCGCAAAAGCGGGCACTCAAGGTATTTAACTTTTCCTTTTTATTTCAAACGCGTAAAGAGGTCATATTGGTGCAACGAATATTGCAGCAGTCCGTTCTTTCTAGACATTGACTACTGTGTACAAAACGATTGTAATTGGTTACAAGAAAATATCGCCCGTGTTTCTGAGGCAAAGCAGCACAAACTGTCACAATCACTGAAGTTCTGGTAGCCAAGACAATATATATCAATATATATATATATATATATATATATATATATATATATATATATATATATATATATATATATGTGTGTGTGTGTGTGTGTGTGTGTGTTTGTGTGTGCGTGCGCGCGCGCATCTTCGTTTCCACAAATTTTAGCAATGTTGCTTTTATGTTGCTTTGAGAAGAAATATACAGCACTCGTCTTTTTTTCCTTGCACTATTTTCGGAAATCGCAGGACCAGAAAAGCAGCCCACCGCATACTTGAACTTATGTGCAAAAAATACATGGCTGATCTCTCTGTCATAGGAATCGGTATAACACGAAAGTGAAACGTGTCTTCACAGACGTAGTTGGGAGTTTGTTGTGCATTCTTTCGCCCTAAGCGCGAAGGAATGAATGCTACAGCAACAAATTGTAATGTCACGCGAAGAACGGCAAGCAGCTCGAAACATTCAACGCGCTCCTCAAGCAGAAAGGACGCATGGAACGAACATACACAGGATGAGCGCGAACTGTCACAGTTGTAACTTATTTCTGCGTGAGCAGCGCGCTCCTTTCGCAAAAGCGGCCGCTGCAGTGAGTGAAGTGACCTTCGTGCTCTCAACGCAAACTTGAGGTGAGAGCGCAAGACGTACAAGCCACCCCGATCACGAGATAAGCGCGCGCACGAGCGACCACGCCCTGTAGAGGCGCGCGCTCCTCCGCGTGGGGCGACGGCCTTTAAAGCGCGCTCTTCGAGCCCTTCACGCCATCTCGCTAGTAATAACGAAAAGACGCTAATGTACCACCGAACTCCGAGTACCGCCCCCGGCTAATGGTGTATGTAAATAGCTCGCCGTCAGCGTAGTAAGGAACGTGCCGTCTGTGGCCGAGTTGTTTCGCGCCGCGCGTTGCGGAGCGAGGGGTCGTAAGTTCGACTCCCGGTGACGGAAGCTTTTCTTCTAGTTTTTTTCTTTGCCATCTGTTATTCTTTATACTTTACAACGTCATATCCGTGACGGAAATACGTCAGTGGAGCCGTGGTGGACCACGGCATTATAAAACACTTTTGTGTTAAAACAAAATAGTAATGCTAGCAAACGCGAACGCACCTTTCTTGTTTCGTCCTTGTGCATTGGTAACAGCTTGATGACGGCTAGTCGGTTCACAATTGGAACAGAGAATAAAAATTCACCCCACCTCCCCGAAGGGAATCGTGAGGAAATGCGAATGCACTTGGCGTTTCACAGCAGCTTCCCGAGCACGGAGTTCGGCGTCGGCAGCTCGCTTCAGGCGCTTGCGTTCGGCATCACGCGCTCTTCGCTTCGCAGCCTTGTCTTCCACGTGAGCCATCTCGCGTCAGCGAAAGCCGGCGGACGGGTCGAGAGAGAGTAGAACGCGCGCTCCGCTCCATTTATATACGCTTGCGAGCGAGCGAACGGGAGAGTGGGGCGCCCGCCGAGAGGAGAAGCGCCGAAGCGAATGCCACCTTGGCCGAAGCACGCGCCTACCCTCGCCCACATGATGTGAGCGCCCTCACGCGCTCCTCCTCTCCACTCACTCTCCGCTGATACGCGCGCGCGCTCGCAGCTGTTGCTATGGGAGAGGGGGGCGGCAGCGGAGAGATCGCGGACGCCGCACGGCGCCTGACATAGCTCGACTAAGAAATGCATTCGCATTTAAAACAGCGCGATGAGAACTAGGACAACACAGCAAGGAAGCGCTTGTCTTATCGTCTTCGTTCCCTTGTCCTTGTTCTCGTCGTGGTCTTCCATCCTCTACCCTTGTGCAGTTCATCCCAAAAATCATTTACCAAGAAGACCAGCTTAAAATTCATTTTCGGGGGACACTGCCGTTTTCGGGTGGCTTTCATGCCAAACTCAGGTTGGCATGAATTAGTCCATGCTGGTTTGTCATTTATAAACGCTCCTCTCACATGCACACATGTTTTGAAGCCGGGTCACTAATATGGTTTTTTTAGCTTATTTTCCTATCGAGGTTGCGGAAGTTCTCGTCATAAATGTTCTGCGCGATCATGGTGTCATTGCTTTCACCATTCTAAAAGCATGGCGCACTAATTTACTTTCAACCTTTATTTTCTCCACCATCTGGGCATTACCGTCGCCAAAAGGGTGACTTTCTTGGCCAGTCTCTTGACAAACATGCTCTACACCATCTCCACCTTCCCCGCGAGATCACGACCCGCAGTTCAATGTAACGCTAGAGCAAGCGCAGCGCAAGGTTAGCGCGCAAGCACGCTCACATGAGCACCGCCAGTTCTTGCATGCCCACTGTTGCTCAGCACAGCGCGAGATGAGAACGCGCGAACGAGCGCCTTGAAGAGTGCACGCGTAGCGCGAGCAGAAAACGAGAGGGGGGAGAGAAAGCACGCGCGCGCGTGCAGCGAGACAGAACGCACGCAGCCAGAATGTAAACAAACCGGCGGCGGAGCACCGTGCGCGGCCGCATAACGAAATTTCCGAAAAAGGGGGCGCTTTTCAGAAAAGTGCAGCAGCGCCTCCTGCCCCAGGTTTTCTCGTCTACACACCAATTTCACAAGGAGGCTGCCATTTTTAAAGCACTTCACCGCCGCAGTGCCGTCTAGAGTCTGCGATGTTTCGCCGTCCTTCCGGTGTGTGGCGTTCCGCAACGGTCTATGCAGCGTCTACGCTCAGTTCACAACACACCGTGGTTCACAAGGTACTGCTGTTCTTCTCGGTACACGGTCAAAACACAGCAACGTCTCGCGAGTGTGAAGGCGCTAGTAAGTAATCGCTAAGCTGTCAGCTTCAAAATCGCTGAAACAGCAAGCAGCGGCAGCCCACGAGACGTTCTCGCAGCAGCGCCGACGATGAGTAGAATGCCAATGCAGTTCTCATAGGCGTGCGCACAGGGGGGGGGGGGGGGGCAAGGGGGGCGGCCGCCCCCCCTAATCATCTACGAGGGGGGCGCAAAATCTGCCCCATACATTGACCCATCTAGTCACCTAAGAGGGGGGGGGGGGCGCAAAATCTGCCCCATACATGGACTTAGTAGGGGGGGGCGCTGCGACGAACCTTCGCCCCCCCTAATGAGGAACCCTGCGCACGCCTATGGCAGTTCTTAAGTGCAAATTGGTAATTGCTTTGTATGTTTTGTTATAGCTGGCCTTGGTGGGGTTCTTGAAATATGCGCTATAAAATAGCGTCAACTTTTATGTCAACTCTCGAAGTAATCGGTGAAACGTAAATGGAGACGAGCGAACACGTAGGCCATTGACCGGCTGCATGCTAGGTGCACGCATTAGGGTTTAAGGTGACTCTCGGGTTTCTTTGCCGTGATTATTAAAGTTCAACGTAACTCTAATCCCTAACAGACCATTTGGTTCCGCTTGGCACGTTGTAATACAAAGTTCGTGGAACGAAGTTAGCACAAACACTGATATCTGTGTTGATTCGTGTCGTCCTCGTAGTTAAAAGCTTGTGGCCTCTGATCGTTGCAAAGGATAAGAAACAGATGTACGACGGGTGAGCTCAAACTTCGGCGTAGAAACAACACGATTATAAAATGAAAATAAGCCTGTTGCACATCTGGAAGCACGTCTTGGCTTAAAGGGGTGGTGCCACCATGTTTGTGGCTTGCGCGTTCTTTGCTGTAAGCGTTTCCTAAAGCTCCAGGAAGAACGATGCACGCACCAAGATTCATGTATTCTCGCTAAATAATTTAATATCGCCTTTTGATGTGGACAACTTTCGGTTTCGGTTTCTGGGCGCCGAGGTTGGGCAGTGACGTAGAAGTGTAGGAGGCGTGGTCACGTGACCACACAAGGCTGTGACGCACTTAGCCAGAAAACGATCGAAACTCGGCGAGTGATGTAGCAGCCGATGCTTTGCCGGTACTATAGTGAACTAGAATATATTCTAGTTCACTGCAGCCGGTACGTACGTGGCGGAGGTCCGCAGGTCACTCACGTCATTACAGCAGATCTGGTGTGACGTCACTACAACTTTCGTTGTCCATCCTACAGATCTACGTCAGTGTTGGCGCGCTAGCGATGGGTTTTGATCGGGAGAATGGGCATTTAGGTACACTTTGAAAGTGAATTAAAATATATTCTAAACGTTTGCTGTGTCCGACCCTTCGTGTGGAGTGTCCTTGCATACAGAGGAAACCCACAACAGGCTTGTTATAGCCTCGAAATTTGATGGCACCACCCCTTTAAGGTAGCTTCGGCTCGATCAGCCGTCCGCCGAAAGGGCGCCTGTTTTTGGCAACATTATTGTTAGTTTGTTTTTTGGCGAGTATTTGAGAAGCATTACGACAAGCGAACGTGTTCAGGTAACAACCTGGCTTTAACGAACGTGGATCGAATATTCACGACACGGAGGTTGCCACACGAAAAAAAAGTGCGATTGTCCTAACGCTACCCCAGTTATCGTCACAAATTTGACAAGTCGAGAAAGAACGTGCTCTCGACGAAACGTTAGAGGCGCGTAACTGCGCCAAAGAACACATGTCATGCAGGTGTCATGTCTATTGGAAAATGCTAATTCGATAATCTCGTAATTGCACGCACTAAGATGGAACATTTTCTAGCCGCAGGCACTGTAAATCATGTGCTGTAGCATAGAAATCAGAGATGTTGATGTTGTGAGAAAACAACTCTTGGCCAAACATTTTGTGTATTAATCGTCAGCTTTCACATTGGTTCTCTTTGGTGCAGATGATAAAGTGTATCAGCACCCAAGCATAATCACAAGCTGGTGTGATGACTTGAAGAAATAGCCATAAGTGCAGACACCGCATATGATATACTATTTCTTGGAGAAGAAGGCGTGCGACCTAAGAGAAGCGAAGCCGTTTAAAAGCTTGGCGCACTTCGCATGCCTCGGCTGCCAGTCTTTTACGCTTCCGATGGTTGTGTCGCCGCCAAACACAGCGCAATGGTAGCATGTCGACCTGTTATCGTCGGATATTTCGATTTTCCGCAGCACAATTGCTTTAGCGCGTCGAAAAATGGAAACACACTGACCTGTCACGCGCCACGCAGTGCAAAGCACGGGAATCTGCACACACCAGCGAGGGGGAGGGGGGGGGAGGTGATTCTTAAAAGGAAGAAGGAAATGAAAATGGAAATTGGGTGTGGAGGTGCACGATAACTGTCTCTCAAGTGAGGACACCTCAACCGATACACTCACGGGGATTGGGGATTGAAGGGACAGTGAGAGTGAAAAGAGGATGGTAAAAGAAGAAAAAGAAAGGGATGAGTGGAAAAAAAACAGTGAGGGTGTGGTCGGACACGCGGCGGAGAGAGAGAGAGTGGTGAAAATGCACCGGTTCGAGGATACGCTCCTCCTCTCCGTGAAAACGGTCTATAGGCTCCCCAAGCATCGCTTAGTGGCGCTGCTTGATGGATGGATGCTATGAGCGTCCCCTTTATAACGGGGCGGTGACATGTCTGCCACCAGGCTCGAAGAGAAAAAAAAAGAAAAGAAAAGCCTTCCTTGTTTCATGTTGGCCTAATACCTTATCTCCATTGATTAAATCTATGTTATTATACCAAAAAATATAAATTCATGGTCCATCTCTCTGCCTCTTAAGGCAGAATGACCTTATTTTTCCCCATTATTTATTTTTGTGCTTTCTCTCTACTTTTCTGCCACCAATACTCTCACCATCTCTTACTTATTTCTATCGCGGACGTGTTCAGCTTTCCATTGTTGTCCCTAAAACCCAAGGCTTCCTGTAGGCTCGTGCCCACACGTATACCTTGGTGAATATCGCCACATTCAATCAGTACATGTTCCATCGTTTCCTTAGTTCCCCCGCAGCATGTACATTGTTCTTCTTCGTTACTGAATCTCGCTTTATAACTACGCGTTCTAAGGCAGCCCTACCTTGCTTCAAACAGCAAAGCGCTTCCCCTTGAATTATCATAAAACCTTTCCCTCCTTATTTCATTTTTTCTCTTTCGGTAGTTACTCAGAGCTGGCTTCTTTTCCATCGCTGTCATCCATAAGTCCTCTCCGCCTCTCTGACCTTCCGCTTAACGCTCCTCGTTACACAACATCTACGAGGCAATCGCACTTGCGGCAGTGCATTACGCCCTTCCGCTGTGCAGTGTGCGGGAGGTGCAGCGGCGCGCGTTGGAGCGGGATTACCTGCGTGTGATCCGCATGTGCCACGGTCTTCCCCGCAGCTCTCGTGTGGCAGAAACACTTGCGGAAGCTCGCGCGTGGCCTGTGTCATTAACATCTGACATGCGCGCCCTCTGCCACATGGAGCGCCTTCACCGAGCCCCGGACGCCGGCCCCCTACTCACCAGACTGCGCGCAGTGCCCAACTCGCGCGCCGGCCGAATCCTCGATTTCTACGACAGTGTGGTGGTTGAGGAACCGACGCCCCCTGCTCACTGGCCCGCCCCACACTGCCGCGAGCCCCTGTGAGTCTCCCTCGAGCTCCCCGGTGTCCGCTCCAAGCACGTCACCCCTCGCTGTGCCATCGCTCAAGAAGCCGCAGCGCGGATGCACGAGGACCTCGCCGACAGGACTCACATCTTCACTGACGGCTCTGTACTACAGGACCACTCTGCTGCAGCCGCCTGTGTCGCCCCCGAGCTTGCCACTGACCTCCAGAGACGCCTGAGCTACTGCGCCTCCTCTACCACTGCCGAGCTGGTGGGTCTGCAGCTAGCTGCTGATCTCCTTCGAGAGTCGCCGGCTGTCACTAGCGCGGCCATCTTCTGCCACTCCAGGGCAGCCCTGCGCCAACTCGCTCGGGAGGACCGCGGCCCACCGCTCGCCCAGCGCGTCGCCCAGAGCCTCCTGGCACTTCGTCGGAGTGGTTGCGACGTGGTCCTGCAGTGGCTACCATCCCACGTCGGCATCGCGGTCAACGAGGCTGCGGACGAACTCGCGAGGCGAGCACACTCCAGCGCGACCCCGCTCACGGACTACGCAACATCGTTCGACTCGGCGCGCATCAACTTTCGCCGTGAGTTGAAGCGTTGATGCGAGAGCATCCCGACGCGCGGATCGCCGCTGGACACGCCCCACCTCCCCTTCCTGCAAGTGGCTTCTCCCGCCGCGATCGCGCGCTCCTCCTCACCCTGAGGACCGGTTCGGCGTGGCCCGCGGAACGTAAACATCGTCTCCGCGGCGCGCCTGCACCGAACTGCGTCGATTGCGGCGCGGTAGAAACAGTTGCACATCTCCTCTGTGAGTGTCCCGCCCTTGTCGACGCCCGGGAGCGGCTCAAAACTGAGTACCGCCGCCACGGCCTGCCCTGTGTAACCCTACAGGACTTCCTGTTCCCCATCGGCTGCGAGGATCGCCTCCGTGGAGCTCTTGCGGCCCTGATCTCCTTCCTTCAACACGCGAACCTGATCGGGCGGCTTTTCTAAGCCGCTCGACACGGTTAACCAGACTCCTCTCTCCCGCCTCCGCTCCAATCACATCCTCTTCTCTCTTTCTACCGCCTTCATTCCTCCCCCCCCCCCCCCCCGAGTGTTTTGGTTGAGGTGTCCTTTACAGAGAGAGTTATCGAGCACTCTTCCCCCATTTCCCCCACTTTTACTCTTTCTTACCCCTATACTAAAGAATAAAGAATCACTAACACTGCTAGCCGTATATTTACTGGTGAGCCTCCTAGTTCTTTTTCTCCACTGCGTGTCAACGCTTTTTCTATACAAATACCTGAAAACCTTCTCTGCCCATCTACTCTTCTTCATTTTCCTCAACCTCTCTTCGAATCTCATTTTGCTCTGAGCTTCCCTCACTTCAAAACCTGTCCATCCCATATCACCCTTTACAGCCTCATTTGTCGTCTTCCCGTGAGCGCCCAACGCGAGGCGGCCCACCGTCCTTTGATTTGCATCCATTCCTGATTGTACCTCTGACTTCATGCACACCACTGAGTTCCCAAATGTAAGCCCCGGGACCATCACACCCTTCCACATCCCTCGAAGCACCTCGTACCTATTGTATCCCCATAAAGCTGTGTGCTTCCTAATTGCAGCATTCCTCTTTCCCTTTGCTACCGATGCTTTCTCTTGTACCTCCATATATCTATCCCCCTCATTTACCTATACTCCGAGGTACTTGTACTCGCTTACCCTCGGTATTTTTTGGCCCTGTATTAAGACCGCATGTTCTTCGTGATCATTGAATACCATCAATCCACATTTTGTTGCACTAAATACTAGTCCTATAGAGCCTCACATTCCCTTCCACATATATCTGCCAGTCGCTGTATATCATCTTGACTGTCCGCAAATAAGACAATATCATCAGCATAAAATAGACCTGGAAGCTTCTGCTCAACCATCGTGCCGACCTGTTTGTGTGACAAATTAAATCCAATGTTGCTACCTTCTAGCGCTTTTTCTATGCTCACCATGTACAGCATGAATAACAGCGGGGACAAAGGACATCCCTGTCTCAGCCCCTTTCTAATTTCAACACTGTCCTTGCTACTTATTCCTTCCCATTCTATACAAACTGTATTTTCTCGGTATATTTCCCTCAAAAGCTGTATAAGAGTCGTCACCTATGCCCACTTCTTTCAATATATCCCACAAAATTTCCTGATTAACGTTGTCATACGCCCCGGTGATATCTAGATAAGCTACGTATAAGGGCCTGTTTTCTATTTTCGATATTTCTATACACTGGGTAAGAACAAACAGATTATCGTCTAACCGCCTGTCGATTCGAAATCCATTCTGAAGTTCTCCCAAAATATCATTTTGTTCTACCCACGTTTCTATTTTTAATTTTACTGCCTGCATCGCCAGCCTGTATAGCACCGATGTAATGGTTAGCGGTCTATACGAGCCAATGTTATCCTTTTATCCCCTGCCTTATAGATTAAGTTCATTCTACTTTTTCGCCAACTGTCTGTTATTTCCCTCTCCTGTAAGCACTTTTCTACGGCTTTCAGCAGTGCTTCTTTAGTGTTATGTCCGAGTTCATTAATGAGGCTGACGGGAACCCCATCTGAGCCCGGAGTAGTACGCTTAGGAATTATTCCTTCGGCCTCCTTCCAATTGAAATTCTCTAGTACTACATCTTCGTCGGTTGCACTCCTTTGCGTACTTTTATTCACCGGGGGAATCCCCTAGGCGACCTTTTTAAACGAATCAGCTGTTATCTTTCGGATGTAACCTAGCGCTTCATACCCTTCCAATTGATTTCCTCCTTCATCTACCCCCTGCTCTTAACAGGCAGCGCCACCTATGGCATAAAAATACAAACTGGGTGCAAGCAACGCGCGTTTTCCCTTCTCTCCAATGCGCTGCCGCTCGCTTCCGTGCACGTGCAGAGCTCTCGCGGTGCACTTGCGGCGCCTCACAATGTACCGCTTGCAGTGCGGCTTCAAGAGGATCTTCAAGCTTGACTGGCACTTACGAAAAAGAGAACTTGATAAAAGGAGAAAGGCTCGTCAATCACGTTTACGATGAACAGCAGACGATCGACGACAACGACGCCCGACTCAAAGCGAAATGCATTTCCCAAGTCGCGATTACACCGTTAGGACGTATACCTCGAGGTAAGTCTCATTCTGTCATGTTAAAGATGCGTAATGGTCCACATGCACTCCGAAATCAAGCTTTGCGCGCTATCGATGTTCTGCGGTGTGGACAACGAATCATATGATTGTTGTTTTGATATGGCATGCTTGCAGTAGCAGCCATGCACTTTCGTGAACAAACGTTTGCGGTGTGCGAAAAAAAAAAAGAAATTATACGGCCACGGCACTGTTTCCTGAGAAGGTTAGAGTCAAGTCCTCCGCGCCGCTGGAGAATCACCCACCGATTAAGACGCGAGGCAGCTAGCTGAGCTTTAACCATTGTGAAGCAAGATGAACTGCTCGCTTCGTTTTTTCAGCTCTCACGTCATGCTTGCAGTCTTTTTATGAGGATATCGACTTGACAGGCGTATAAAACCTGCTGCGCGAACGCGGCTAGAAAATCGCACAAAGTCAGAAGGTGGTTACTTCAAGGTTGCAATTGCAAAGCATGCATTAGGTGCCAGTTACATTTAGCGGCTTAAATATCACCCTAATGAAGTGACAAAGACAAAGCAAACCTGCAGAACGATGTTGAAGCTTGCTGAAAATGCACAGACGTACAGCTAGGGTAGCAAACCGGAAGCTTCCTCTTCAGACTTTCCGGGCCACCCCCCCCCCCCCCGCTTCCCTCGGACGCACGCCTACGCAATTAGGCATGAAGTATCGTCCCCTTACCTGCTGAGGTCATACAACATAAAATTCAGTGCCTATGGAATATAGACTATAACGGCTCGGAGCGACGTTCACGAGAAAAACGGAGTACTTGGTTTTACAATGTTTCCTTAAAATTTCCACTATTGTTATAAGAACTCAATATCACTATTTTACTAAAGCGTTATTCTATATTTGTCCTGAACACTGCCTTGGCATAGTATTAAACGTGAGTGGACTGTAAATATGTAAACAGAAGGAAAGACTCAGATGGTTAAAAATAAGAATAAAGCACATAAAGTAGAACCACGCTGTTACGTTTTACACGGGACCATAAAAAAGAATGTAATAGCCAGGAAACGTAAGAGCCGAGAAACGGGAAAAAATGAAAAATTAGAGTAGCGGCGAGAAGAACAATGCTATTTCAAACCTTTCGCTTGAAGAAATCGTGCAGCTTCGTATGGCGTGTTTTCTCACGCCCGATCAGTACAAGGCGTCTATCAAGCACCTGCAGTGCCATCTGGCTCTCGGCGTCGTCATTGCGCGCAAGTCTCCGCAACAAATCCAGCGCTGTTACGACCAGTGAAGCCGTTGGCCCCGGCAACTGCTCCGGCACATTGTTCTTGTTCTTGTTCTCCTTCAACTGTGGCTCACACCAACTGTGGGGGATTCGCCAAGAATTGAGTGGTTTTATAAAATGCTATAGTAGTTTAGTATAAGGGAGGTTACAGAATAGAAGCATTACAAATTTTATATGAAATTTTGGCTGCGTCGCACACATGCATGAATCGGCACACTCGGCCACGATATCGTCGACGGAAAAAATCGCGGAGGTAACAACGGCGTCGTCAACGGAAACGTAATGTACGCGATGCCGTTGAATACACCAAACCAATTTTTAGTACCCAAACACGTCATAGACGCCAAGATTGAAAATACGGATCTCAGAAGTCGCGTTTCTGGTGGCGGCACTAAAAACGCATCGTATATGTCACCATAAAGTTTCGTAGTATGAAACTATGGATGTCGCCCTCCCGACTTTTGGCGGCTAATTGGATCGTCAAGCCACCAAGCAGACCAAGCCAACCCACGTTAAAAGTCAACATGGTTGCCTGGTAAGTCTCGGAGGGCCTGTTATGCCGAGGTGTTCCTAATGCATTGGATTCAATGGGAGCTATGCCGGGGCCGGTCCAAAACGACGTAAGAGCCAGGAAAACGTAGCACCCGAGAACGTTACAGCGGCGTTCTACTGTAACTACTTTTGCAGCACGTTACAGAACACATACTCCAGTAAATAGGGAAAAGAAAACAATGATGAGGCCTACGTAATGTACTGGTTGCAGAATAAAGAAAACACTTGTGCTGACGTTTAATTACCATTGAAAATGTCTAGCATTGATATCGGTGGTGCGATCGTTGTTAAAATGTTATTTGTATATAAGTCAACTTCATGATCGCTGATGTGTAAAAGCCACTAGACCCCATTCCTGCATTCTTCAGACTTCGTAACGAAGCACCATGCAAGAAAAACATTGATAGCGACATCATATAGGCATGAAGTTTTGGGCAAAAGATGCCTCACGCATTGGAGTACGCAGCACAGTACAATAACTACGAGCATGTGTCATGACACCGACGCAAATAAAATGGAAAAAAATCGAGAAAACAATAGGCCATCTGCGCGTAGACGCTCGCGTAGCCGATATGTCTTCGTCAAGATTGCGCGAGCGCCACCACGTGACTCTGCTCCACCGATCGGGACGCGCAGACCTCATCGCCTGCCCTCGCTGGAGGGCTCTGGCGCAAAGATAACAAAATGTCGCTTGAACTTAGTTTTATTCGGGTTGCTTCATGTATCGGAAATACTTATACTGATACACGTCTTGCGAGACGTATCTCCTGGGCTTGCCGCAAGATTTCGCTTGACAGTAGTACTCCATTTTTTCGTACCTCTTTATTGAGTTTTTTTTTTGCGCTAGGAATTTAATGAATATATGCATCATATGGCCCGTCAATGCCTTGTGCGGTCCTTTGCTGCTGTTCCTATCACTGCGAAAACTCGGCGCGATGACTGCCCTATCGCAGACGAAGGAGAGGCAGTTCAGATAAAAAGGAAAAACCTGCAGTACAGCGACGAAGTCTGTTTTCACATTCACATGCATGACATGGCACGAGATGCAGTGTATCGAAAGATCCTGGGGAATACCCTTCGAAATGCCCATGGCAGCGTTCAAAGAGCACAGCGCTGCCCAAATCGCTGCCGTTGGATCGAGTAGCTCCGACGGCGAGTCAGATGTGCGCAAGGAGCGAAGTGAAAGACATGGCGAAAAGGGTGAAAATGTGGAAAGGGCAGCTGAACTGAAAAAAGGGACTTCCTCAGCAATATTCCACTCTCTCGAGAAATGCCTGGAGAGAACAATTTTTCTTAAGTGTGGCATTCGATTTCTAATTTATTTCCGAGTGAAGCTTAGATGCCGCGGTTTCTTAGGAAAAACAAGCTTCCAACCCTTAGATACAGCAGCAAAACTTTCTTGCTCTTTCTATGCTTTCTATTTCTCGCTTGCTTCTTTTTTTCTTTGTACGTGGTTTTTCCGGGCCCCTGAAGTGCTCCGCACTTATAATCATCAAGGCGCTTGAAGAAAAAGAGGAAGAAGACTTCTCCTTGGCGCGAGCGCGCGCTCAATATGCTATGTAATGGCTACGCTATTCGTGGTTTTACCTGCCTTACGCCAAGCTCCGACAGCAAAAGATGACAGCATACGACAGCCCGGCCCCCTGCGTACTGAAAAGGTGCAAGCTGCCCAAGCCCAGCACTTACGAACAGGTGGTAGCTATCATCATCATGAACCGGCACGCGCCATCCAAGCACTTTGTACAGATGGTTAAAAAGAGCCGAAACGGGCGGCCCCTAATCGGTGTTGGCCACACGCGCGTTCTCTTCGGCACGCGCCATCCAAGCACTTTCCAAGCACTTTGTACAGATGGTTAAAAAGAGCCGAAACGGGCGGCCCCTAATCGGTGTTGGCCACACGCGCGTTCTCTTTTTTGGTTAAAAAAAGAAGCTGAAACGGGCGGCACCTAATCGGTGTTGGCCACCTGTGCGTTCTCAATTTTTAGTGGACCAGTGTGGCGAGTAGTGGGGTTTGCCCAATTTCTGTGGCACGTACACGCTACAGCAGGGCTGTTATGCCCGAGGTTTGCAGTGTATCGTAGATAAAAAATTATCATGAATCGGCACACGCTCATCACCCAAACACTCTGTACAGATGGGTTAACAAGCTGAAACGGGCGGCTCCTAATAGTCATTTACAGCATAGCAGTACAGCAAGGAGCAAAAAAGGCACCTTTATTCATCACATCACTGATGCTGGAGCAGAAAAACAAGAAAAAGGAAGAAAAAGGGCGTCAGAGTTCACTAGTTTGCAGTGTGTCGTAGATAGAAAATTATATGAATCGGCACGCGCTCATCGCCCAAGAACTCTGTACAGATGGGTTAACAAGCTGAAACGGGCGGCTCCTAATAGTCATTTACAGCATAGCAGTACAGCAAGGAGCAACAAACAGGCAACTTTATTCGTTACATCGCCGACACTAGAGCTGCTGGAGCAGAAAAACAAGTCTGACTTCAGGTACAGCAAGGTACAGCAAGGTTCACTGGTCTTCTGCTGCTGCTGCTGCTGCTGTTCTTGCTGCTGTTGATATTGCTGCTGAAGTTGCTGCTGTTGTTGATGCTGCTAGAGCAGCTCTCTCATATCTTTACCCGCGATGGATCAAGGCATCAGCGTGGACTTGTCAGCAGTAGGAGTGCTACAGCTGAGGCTGCTGAGGCTGCTGCTGCTGAGGCTGCTGCTGCTGAGGCTGCTGCTGCTGCTGCTGCTGATCCTGCTGCTGCTGCTGCTGATGATCCTGCTGCTGCTGCTGCTGATGATCCTGCTGCTGCTGCTGCTGCTGCTGCTGCTCTGGGCTGTTTTCCGTGTTTTCGGGCTCGTGTGCGGCATTATGAGCCGCCTTTTTCAGGATTGGTGCCCACAGTGTCGCGAGGCGGCTGTACTCATCTGAGAGCTCACTTGCCCCGTGGAAGTGAATAACGGTTATTGCCCCACCGTTATCTGCGGGAAGATCTTCGAGCTCCATGACCAAAAATCCTAAATAGGGGGAATGCAAAAAAAAGTAATATCGAGCACAAGTTGGCACTATTTTAATTTATGGTAAGCGCTTGTCCCTTGTGTACACAAGGGACAAGCGCTTGTGTACCTTCCCTGTGTACCTCCCTTGTGTACCTTCCTTGTGTGTTGTGTTTGTATTGCGCTAAGTAATTTTTGTCAGTATGTACCAACTAGGCCCCCAAAAAGTCCTATTGAATACTTGCCAGAGAACAGGAAAATCGGAAATACAAGAAAAAAAAGCTACCCTCAACTCCATTTTCGCGGGGTCACATGACCCCATTTCACTCGCCATTGGCGTTGCAAGGCACCGATAATGGAACGAGTTGAAAGGTCCTACATAGGGTACGCTTTCCAGACCATTGTTGCCCGTTCGATCTAGCGCAGCGATCACGCCTTTACCGCAGTATCAAAGAACGTGGTGAAGCACCCCCCCCCCCCCCCCCCCCAAGAAAAACGGAGAGACAATAAGAATGCGTCGAGGTGAACAACATCACATTTTGAATGCCGCAACCCTTACGAGTGCACAACATGTACAAAACGAGGCTGCCCAGGAGGTGTTATGAGCTAGGCTTCCATCGAGCGAGAGCTTATTGACGTTCCATTGGTCGTCGCCCACGAGGCGGACTACTGTCAAGCTAGAGCGAAGGAAATGCGGAATGTGTCTCCCCCACACCGGGGGACAAAAGGCGACCTCTCCAAAAGTGGACGGGCGTGGACTGTGCAGGCGCCTACGTTCAAAGTATCACGGGGAGGGTCATCAGCCATGAAACTGGTGCACAACGCAACAGGGTCATCGGCCGCCACACTGGTGGCAGAACATATAACTTCGGTCAACCAATACGGAGTGAACGGTCTAGCATCTTTTATGAGGTGGCGCTAGCACCAGAGAAAGTGCCGAAGAAGGTTGGTACTCTCTCGCGATGTTGAGTCGACTGTTAACCACGTCACTATTTTGTATGTACCTTTCCCTTTTCCAAATTATCAAAATGGTAGTAAAATAAATAGTTTTACGGCTACGCCTCGTCTCGCGCCTACCCGGTCATCCTCGTCGGGCCCTTGCAACTGGATACCAACCGGCACGCTAACACCTGGAACCTCCGGATGCCCCGGTTTCGAGAGCGAGTGCCCGGGGTCGCAAAAGAGTGTACACAAAGGATAAAAATGTTCGCGTAACGACAAACCGTGTGCACATTTTTCGATGCTCGGAGGTCACAGGCTAAAAAGGCAGTGCCCCAACCATATTTTCGAGTTGCATCGCTTTTTTTACATTATTTTTTACAGCAAAAATTGCTTGAATTTGTAGGGGGGGAAGGGGATATTTGCAGCTTTAACAACAATCAAGAGTGTACTGTTTGTAGGAAATGAGGCAGCTCGCGATCATAAGCCAGAGAAAGAAGCGAGAGAAGCCTGTCGTATGGACATCCGACCGCCGCCAGCAAAATGCCAAATGCGAAATTGTAGTGTCATTTTTTTATGTTACGACAGCGTCTATTTGGCGTTCAATGGAAAAGCACACAAAATAAAGCCCGATAATCTCTTTTTCGATGCATTGGTTCGATCACTTCTAACGCTATATTTAACCAATCGTAGGTCTGCGCTGTTCATTTCCACTAAGGGCCCACTACGAGCACCACTACGCGTTTATGCGGTCAGCAGTTATGTAGCAATTTAAATGATTAAACTATTAGATTTGTTGATATCGGTGCTTTGACCTATGCTGAAATTATCCCCAGCCATCAGTCTACGCAAACCACAAACGAAGAAATAGGTGCTTCCATAGTGCGCCAAAAATTATAATATAGAAGGATTCTGTCGTGAAGTACCATGTTTTGCATTGGTACTGACTTGACAGTTATCACCAGTCAACCTCTAGGAATACAAAGAAAACGAGGCGCTCACAGAACACAAATTCACACACACGCCTTCCTTGCTGGCCGCTTTAATGAGTGCATCTCCCGCGACCAAAAACAAAAAAGGGAATCTCCAGAAACAACGGAGCTGCAGTTCTGTTTCCCTTGCAATTTTCTGTGATGTTTCGTCAGGGCCTTAACCTTGGCTTCGCTGTTTAAATCCCTGGGGATCCGTCGTCCCCACTTTTAAAGGCCAACTCCGGCGATTTTTTGGCCATGTCAAAGTAATGGTGCTTTTATGTTCCTGAAACGCTCCTGTTACGGGCCCGATAGCAGGAATACTCGGCAAATTGGAGAATAATTTTAAATAAGCAAAAAAGCGCAACACCGAAACCGAAACCCAACCAAGTGTACTGTCTACGTATGACGTAGACGTTGTTACGAACGAACCGGAAGTCGTGCAAGGCAGGCCGGTCACGCCGGCGCGGAGTATGAAAACTGTGACAGTCGGGACGACCAGCGAAGCGCCGGCCAAACCAACGCTGTCTGTCGCCTTGTGCACAGCAGACGCTCGCTGTAGCGGCCGAAGCGCCGAAGTTAGCGGTGCCCTCGGCTGCGTCACTTCCGCTGCCTTACCAATACAGACGTCACAGACGCAATGTTGCCAATAATTGTGGGAAGCCAGGAGGGCGTTTGCAGACAATCTTTAAAATTCATTTGCAAACAATCTGCGCATGTCTCAAGCCTGTAATTTGGCATAAATGACGGAAACGTGCAAAGGAACGTACCCAGCGAATTTCATTGAGATCCATCGACCTCGAAAAATCGCCGCAGTTGGCCTTTAAGCACAGCTGCCAGAGCGAAACCCGACGAGAGGGAGAGCATGGGTAAAGCTAAGTGGGGAAGCCTAGTGTAGTGAGTTGAGCCTGGTAGTGAAAGGGTAGCGACGGGGGGAGGGTGAAGCTGGGTAGAGAGGAGGAGAGCAAAAGAAGCTACGGCGGGAGCGGAGCACGTGTTGCGGAGGAGGAGGAGGAGAGAGCAGGAGCACTCCTTTCTACACCTCGCACTCGTTCCGAAGATTTTGTCTGGCATCGCCTCGTTTGTACCGACACAGACAGTGCCTAGCAATATGATGCCACCAGCTCCGCGATATGAAGTCAGTGAAACTGCTTGAATTTTTTTTTTTTCTGAGACACCACATTCAATACCACGCACACTACAGTGCTACACAAATCGGTCGCAAAAACGTGGCAGAGCCCTTTAATTTGTATCTCATTTTCGTAGTGCTTGTGGCACGCAAATACTCCCACACCAATGAAAGATAAAGCAAAAACTCACCTTTGTTCTCGTAGAGTACGTTGGAGTTCTGACTTTGCAAGGGGGTGGGCGTGACGTTTTTCAAACAAGCACTCAACTTTGTTGGTGTGAAGCTGTAGTGGGCGCGGCTCTCGGAAACAAGTGCCGACGTACACTATAAAAGAAGAGTTTCCTTCAGTATCTGTTCAATTGTGGCATGTTTCATAAGCTAAGGTTGCAAACATGCTCATTACCGACATTCTTGTTCAAAAGCCAGAAACTGGAGATAGCTAAAACCCTTTAAAGCATATTGCCGCCACTTCGCCACATAGGCCATCTTCAGTTATTCCCCGTGTTAAGGCTTTTTAATCACCGAGATCGAGTGGTGACCACAAGACGATGGTGGTGCGGAGACTTGAATACTACTATACAGTGCTGAGGACACTGCCGCCTACAAGAAGCTCGCTACGCTGTGGACACCACTTGTTGAGTCGGATCCTGTTCAAAACCAACTCCCGTCGCCCCCCCCCCCCCCACTCTCTTACGTTTGCTTCTCAAAATTATCCTAACCATGCATTTTGAAAATTGCTGTCTCCCCCACCCCCCGCCAAAATTGTTAAGGGGTACTAGCTGCTACGGCGGTACGGAACGTTGCACTTTATGTCCCTTCCCTTAATTTTACACGCTCGCGAGCACATGTCGCTTATTTACGAACACCATTATGTTCATTGATGAGTAGAAACTACTGGCAATCATTCATAGCGGTCCGTTTCTTGCTGTGGCTCTGAAAAACAAATAGAAATGTGCACTAGTCTGTCACACACTATAGGCAAACCAGTAGCGCTCTAACTTGGCATACCAGTTTTCCATGTTTTTCGGTGATACGAATTTCAGCTGACACGAACATTTTCCATGGCCTCGCGAGATTCGTATCATTGAGATTCTACTGTATTTGAAGCGTCCCAATGCCGAATGTTCTGTGGCACTGTTTATTATGGCGCAATCTCTAGGCGGCAAAGTCGGGAGGCTGGCTGTGGAGAGGGCACACTTTGCACAAGCCACATTAAAGCGTATCTTCCGTAACTCGAGCAGCACTACCGCCAAGTTTAGTTTCCTTTCAATAAAAATCACAGCCAACTTTCCCTCTCTGGGGCATAAATTCCCTAGTTTTTCCCGAGAATTCCTGATCGGTAGACACCCTAAATATGCTGCAGAGGGTTGATCATCTTTAATTGTACATGGTGTTATGCTTTATTGCATCACACCAGTGTACCGCGGTGTGAAAACGACTTAAGCGTTGCGCATGTGATACACCAGGCCAGCAATTTTAAAAACGCTGTCGTTTTCTTTTCGTAGTGCGGTTGGGACTTTTTCGGGAGGCAACAAGTGGGTTTGTTGATGCTGCGAGGCTAGCTCCTGTAACATGTCCATCCACTTCTCTTCGGTTACTCGTCCACCTTTCGCAACTCTACTTGCAGTAGGCATTCTAGGGTAGTTCGGAACGGCAAATGCTACACGCACAAACATTCCTCTTTGCTGCACGGTTGAAGGCGATGCGCACGGAGCTCGATTACGCTATCGCGTTCTACCCTTGAAGGTGAAGCTCAAGCGTCCTCTAAGTTTCTTCAATATATTCATCAGGTGTCTTCTGACAAACAGTTGCGCGCCTCCCGAGACCTGGCTCATTTCGACTCAAAGTTGGTCATTCGCAACACTGCGAGCTTTCACCTGAATGTCCTTGTAGAACACACTCGGGCCTTTGTCCAGTCTCATTGACCCACTTTTTAACTTCTTCGATGACAGAATTTCTGCCTTTCTTCGGGCCCTGGAACGATTTTCGCGACCCTGCGGACGCGGAAAGCTTTTCCCTCTGCTGGCGCCTACTTCGTACACCTTTTTCTTAAACACCATATTCACGCTACGCTGATAAGTTGCTCGTTAATTTGGCGTGAATGATTACTTTCTTCTGAAACGATGCATTGTAGCAGCGCCGATGTGCTGGTGCCATTTCACTGCATTTATCCAAAATGCGAAGAAGGCAAAGCTGCCAAGGGAACAGAGAGGGAACAGACAGTGCACTTCCAGGCGCTGGCACTTCCGACACCTTCAGATGCAGATCGCGGAAACCGATCCAAAGCCCATGCTAAAGCCAAAGCTGATAGCGTTAGTTTGTGTGGCCTCAGTTTCGGACGATGTTCGTTACATCCTAGGGTGTTAACGCCTGGGCTCCGAGATCGGCGCGTCCATGAGTGGATCTTAGAAAGCTGCATTCGTCGCATTAAACTACCGCGCCCTCACAGAACATCTAGTACCGTGCATAAAGAATGGGTAAAATATATTTGTTTCATTTATTTCTGCTATAATATGAATATAAAATAGGCACATAGTAATATTAACCTCGGTTAACGCCGTTTGCCTGATGTTCCCCACCATCATGTCAGGTTCAGAATATAAGCCTGTCACTTGGCGCTCAGATTAAAAAAAAAAAAGAAAGCGGAAGGGGGGGGGGGGGGGGGGGCTACTTATATGCCGCGCCGCAGCTGCAGCCGCAGCCGCTCCACTTTAAAGCAGTGAAATGCAACACTAAGGCATTGTGAGAAAGCCACTTAGGACGGGTGAGGTTGACTTTCCAGCTGCTGAGAGAATCTCACCTGTGGCGATCGTTTACATATATAAACGTGCTTAAGGCTCCGTTGATAGCTCCTTAAGGCTCCGTTGATGAGAAGGATGCAGAACCGCGGGGGATACGATCACGACTCGTACGAACTTTGGGGTTATAAGAATTCTGTGGCCCCGCCAAGGGACATGTGCCTGCAGTGTGCGAGAGTACGGTCGTTGCGAACAGATTTTCATCCCACAACGTTTGATATGACCGTACGCTGCCACACTGGTACGAAGAGATGCTGCGCTAAAACTATCCCGTGCGCCCAGCGCGAAATGGCAGATGCACCCAATGTTACAGGAGCTCGAAGCAATTCATATTTCCTTATTTCGCAATGTGTGCAGAAGACAAATTGAAAGTCTCTCTGCAGAAACATGTATCGGACACAAATTAAATAATGCACTTACGTCAGCAGACGGAACGCTGTCTGACAGCTCGTCAACCAAATTCTTTGTGAGCTTCAGGGGCTCGTCCTGCCGCATACTCCAGTCGGTCACTTGAATCTGAAAGTAATGGAAACAAACATTAAACAGGAGTGCACTGAAATGCTCAGACCATTTTTTAGCTCCCACACCTCTCTGAATTTGAACTATGCAGCTTCTACCATGTCTGCTCCCACGTATTTTAGCATTTTGGGTAAGTAAGAGAGCCAAATATGGCTTAAGCCGATCAGAATAGACATGTGGATGGCATTTCTACGTATTAAAATAATTTTTTTTATCTGCGGTTGCATAGACTGATTACTAGGCGTAATTTTAGCATAGGTCAAAGCGCCGATATCGATTGGTTTAACATTTTAATCGCACAGTGATATCACCGCATCGCTGCCGACCGCCTAAATGCGTAGTGGCGCTCGCCATAACTATTGCGAGTGTAAATGGCGGAGAAGAGCGCCGGCTAAACGCGACGTTAGAAGTGACTGAGGAAATGTATCGTTCACTTTTGCGTCTTTTTCTACTGAATACCAAATAGATTCTGCTGCAAGACCAACAAAAAATAGACTACTATAATACACGATAGAGGTGCTGGCTGCGATTTCGCCGCTGGCTGTTTGCTTGCGGGGCTCCGATGTACATACGAAAGGCTTCTCTCGCTTCTTACTTTTGTTTGCGTATGGTTCAAATATGCGGTACACTATGGATTGTTGAAGCGGTGCAAGTATTCCTCCTACGAATTCAAGGAAATTTTTGCTGTAAACATAAAGTGTCGTAAAAAAAAGAAAAAAGAAGCTTTGCAACTTGAAAACACGGTGAGGCGCTGCCTGCTCAAGTCTCTGGTCTCCGAGCATATAAAAATGTGCACACGAGGTTTGTCGTTATGCGAAAGTTTTTCTTGCTTGCAGTGTACCCTCCTGAGCGGCCTCGTTTTGTACATGTTGTGCACTCGTGAGCATTACGGCATTTTTATTGGTCTGGAACTTTTTCTCAGGGTGCGGCACCACGTTTTTTGTTACTGTGGTAACGGCGTGATAGCTTGCCCACTTGTCATACCCCCCCAGCCCCTGCCCCCAGCCCCTGCGTAACTTTTTGCGCGCTCGCTGGCACGAAAGGAGAGAGAATGCACTTGAAGCGTGCGACAAATACCTGTAACTCCGCTCGTACGTGACGGATTGCAAAAATGTTTGCGGCATGTGATTCGTGAGGCGTCATGCGCTAACAGTGAGACTATTCCATTATAACTCAGAAAAGTGTTTCAGGGCCCCTTTAAGTGCCATCATAATTTCCGAGCTGACGTGCAGGCGACATTGCCAGTGGACAATGAAAACAAGTGATCGAAAATGGTGAATAACAGTGAAAACAGAGCAAGTTATACAGTCGATCCCGGATATATTAAACTTGCATTTATCGAATTATTTTCTTATCGATCCCCTAGAACATCGCATCCAAGAGTATGGGGCTAGTGCACACGTATGTACTACATCAAACACCCGCACAGCAAAACATGCTCTGAAAGTGCATTTTGTAACAAATACTGATCACCTTTCGGCCACGTGTTAACAAGTTACGATCCCTCTTTTACTCGCAGGTGGTCAAAATCGCCTTGCGTTGCCTGGGTTGGTTTCGCAGCGCTTGCGAGTGCAACTGCTTGTTTGACGCGCGTAAAGATGTAACGTGCGGCCAAATGCTTTTATTGCGATAGCAATTATATGGACAGTCTCGGCTGGATTTTGCCGTCGCCGTCGCCGCCGTCATGCACCGTATATGTATAAGTATGTATATATATATATATATCAAAGTCCCAAAGAAAAGTAATTGAGAAAAATGCTTCCGAAGCGCGGAATCGAACCAGCGACATCTCGTTCCGCAGCGCGTGGCGCTAACCAGTACGCCAGAAGGCGCAGATCCTTCAGGTAGCTAACGGCGAGCGTTATATACACACCCTTTACCGCTGGCAGGACTCAAGAGACGGCAGGCGCTTATAAGCGTTTCTTCATTACCAGCGAGGAGTGCGACGGGCGGATTTAAAAGTCGTCGGCGAGCTCGCTCGCTTCTTATATTTGCGCAGGGAGAACCTTGCCCTTGCGCTGTCTGCTCGCGCGGTTTTCTCGTGGTGAGCGGAAGAGGGATGTTTCGAGCTTTCACTGTGATGTCCGCGCTCATGTTACAGAGCGTACGAAAGTTACTCGAGCTCAAGGGACGCCGCTAAACGAACAAACAGAAGATGAGCGCGAACTATCAAGTGTCACAGCTCAACACTTGAAGCACGCTAGTTTCCTTGGCTGCTTCGGCCGCCTTTGCAACAGGAGCGCTGTTCACACAGAGTATCCATTGGCGAGCCTCACTTCGTATAGCATTAGTTTCTTGCTATCGCATTCATTACTTCGCCCTTGCGGCGAAACTGACTTTTTTCAATGAGGCCGAGTGCCAAGGGCATCAAAATGAGATGAACGCGAAGTGACTCGGCGGCCTCGTCGCGATGTTCGCATTCCCCTCCTTTTGTTCATGCATGACGGCATGCGGGGTCCAAAAACATGGATTTGGAGATCTGATACCTAGCGATTTATTTTCGTTTAAGAAACACAAACCTCCGAGGCTATGCTTTTTCTTGCTTTCCGCGTCAAGCAGCGGCTGCCTGCTACCAAAACAAGCCCCAAGTGTCATCGCCAAGATGTCGACAATGGGAACTTGTTCGTTCGTTGTGAGCGACGTCGTCTGTTGTGGCATTGTGTTCTCGCTTGGTTCCTGAAAAATCCCGAGTCGGGAGTTGAACTAAATATTGACCCGCTTGTAGCGATAAAAATAATGACTGGTGCTTGGGACGACGTCAAGCAAAGCACCGTCGTGAACTGTTTCTTTGCGGGTTTTGGTGCCAGATGATGACTTTGGATGCGCCATGGCTGCTGACAAAAGCGTAAGGTGCCTCAGTAGATTTTGCACTCATTAGCATTTCCGGGCGCCATCCCGGAGGGGGGTACAGCAAGCGACTTCATCGGTGCAGATGACGACGTAGCTGTTTCCGACTGCATCAATGCCGAGATCATGACTGACGTTGCCAGTGCTGTAAAGTGGACCCAACCAGGGATCAAGATGTCAGCGCCAAACAACCTTCTACTGTGCGCAAGAGCTGGCATCGGTGTTCTACATATATCATCAAATCTACATATCAGTGCCAGGTTGAGAATACTCCCGCAGGTCGAGAAGTCAACAAGACCAAACAGACTGGCGACAGCTCGGATACACGAGTGCCGCCCTACTCCAGCAAGAAGGAAGTGGACGCGATCTTCGCTTAAAGCCAAGTGGAGCACAACGTGCGCCATTTCTTATCTTCAATCGAATCGCGTACCTGCGAACCTGGTGACCTCGAAATTCGGGAGATTCGCTATGCGGGGAGGGGTTTGAGACGCTAACTGAAGGATACTGACGTACGTATTAATCTGTTTCTCAGGGCTGTAGCCACACCATAAGCAAATGATTGGCAGTAAGTCTAGACGACAGTGATCATTCTGGTACTCGTACACGGTGTCTGCACGCGTGCGTAATCTCTGTCCCGTGACAGCTAATTACTCCTTGCCAATATTAATGCACTTTTCAAAGTGAAACCGTTGCACTGCGGTGGAAGTGGCTTAAGCGTTCCGCGCGCTATCTTAAAATTTTACAGCAGATGAGTTTCCTTCCCGGGAACGCTAGCGCTGTATTTCGGGAGATTTATGGACGTGCTCATACAATCGGTAGGCTTCCTAAAAATTCGTGAGTCTCCCGGGCAAATCAAGAGAGGTGGCATGTATGGAATCGTTTACAAAAGGAGCTGCCTCCTCAGAAAACGCAAGACACTTCATATCATAGGAGGATAAACTCGCCGGTGTAACGAGTAAAACAATGAGGCATCTGCATGATATGCAGATGGCTCGAAGCCATCTGCATATCAGCTGTACTATCTGTGGACAAGGGCAATTCACAGGTTTTCGTCGACACAAGAGATTGAGCAGTAAGCCCATACCGACCCCACCATGGGGACACAAAAGCAATGAAGAAGCTAGCATAAATATTTCAGGACAAGCCCAACTTACAAAACGTTTAGCTCCACTGGATATGCAGAAATGGGTCGGCACTATGGCCTCGCTAAAATTCACATATCCGAAGACCTCTATTGCCACTAGTATATTCCGCACGCTCACCAATACACTGCTCACTTACCTACAGCAGATAATTTCACAGCATACCGGAACGACGTCTCACGGGCACACGTGCTAAGATGTGCGAGTGCATAGTATTCGTAAGATTATTTTTATTTGCAACACAATTTTTTAGTTCCCACTTTTTATCACTGAAACGGGCGTCAAGGCTATGAGCAACTCGTCATTTAGCGAATTACGGAAAGGTAATACAATAAAAACAAGGGCCACGCCCTTAACTGTATTTCAAGGACCAAAGAACAAAAAGAACTGAAATAGATTTAGCTGTCGCGAATAAATCAGCGCAACAAGTGAGCAGGAAGCCCAAACCTTTTAAAGACCCCACCATGGGGACACAAAAGCAATGAACAAGAAGCTACCATGAATATTTCAGGACAAGCCCAACCTTCAAAACTTTTATCTCCACTTAATATGCAGAAATGGGTCAGAACTATGGCCTCCCTTAAGATGATACAGGCAGAGTGTCACCTCGGTCCTCCCATGCATACGTTGTTAGACCTTATGTGCCTAGAGCTGATGGTTCCAAACATACGTTTCTGGTCAAAACCATTGAATAATGGAATAAACTAAGCTCGGAAATATTTGACAGAACTAATTCACTCGCGAGTTTAGAAGTTATTGTCACCAGGTGTATAATTTAGACATTATTGTTTTTATGTATATTCGCGCCACATCGTTTCTATGCTCCTGTTTCGTATTTTGAATGAAAGGAGGGAATTTTGAGGGCTCGTTTCTTTTTGTTTGATCCAACCTTCACTAAAACCAGCAGATAATGATGACAAGGAACGTTAGTTTAGTGTAGTAATTGTGATATAGACATCATATGGCGGGGCGTGCTAGAGCGGTCAATTGGACGCCCCGAAACGACCTTCGAATATTTGCTTATTGTGCGCTTGTTTATTGAGAGCTAGCGGAAGCGTGGAATTTGAACATGAGAAATGTTCTTTCTGACGAGTTCAAAATGGTGGCGCCCGGTTGCGCCTTTGCGCTGATAATTTTTTGAGAAAAGTTTTGTTAGCAAGGGTGGATCTTTGGCCTTGTTGGAGCGACATATGTATAACGTTAAGCGCAGTACTGAATTGACGAGGACGGGACAGGGAGTGAGACACACACAAGCGCTTGTGTGTGTGTCACTCCCTGTCCCGTCCTCGTCATTTCAGTACTGCGCTTAACGTTATACAGTTTTGTTGTTTCTTGTGATCGTGGTGGAAAAAAGAACATGTGATATGTGCCTTATTTAATTGTAGGGATCGCTAATTACGTCTTATCTCAAAATTATCTTGCTGTCTATCCTGCCTACCTCAATACTAAGACACCCAATAATTGCGCTCGTAATATCCGCTCTAAGCCTCACTGAGTTGGGCAGAAACCATATGGGTCATTACATGCCATGTGTCCCAGCCATGGTTCTCGGACATCAGATTTTTCTTATAACATTTGTGGCTTTTTCGCTGTGCCACATGCACATTCTGGCAAAAAAATCTCCGCATGACAAATTTTCACACCGGTGGCACCCTCTGTATGCTGATCTGAAACCCTGCGCTTGCGCCTCTGCAAAGGCTCTGTTTAGACGTTTTAACTTTTTGTGTCCCGCTTCCAGCTGCCTTACTTGGCCGAGTTTCCTCTCTTGATTTCTTTGTTGGTATAACGAAGAAATGAGCCCTCGATCTTAGTTCACTGACAGCCTATATATGTTTTAAAAAAAGAAAATCTATAAAGTTCACAATTTATTGAACAAACTCTTGCTCTCCGTGATTACTATAAATATTTGTATGATTTACAGGTGAGTGTATACTACTCATTTCATTTTCAGGACTAATGCGACTACGTAAAAGCGATGAGAAAAAAACACTCCACACTTACCGTCATGGTTTCACTCCCGATACGAAGCCTGGGAAAAGATACATTGAAATTGTATCGCGATACGATACAAGACACTCGGGCAACAAGTATTTGAGATACAGATACAACATACTGCCGAAATTATTGTTCCCGAAACGATACTTGGCTGGCTGGCTGGCTGGCTGACGTGCACAGAAGCCACAGAAGCCACAATTAAAACCTCAGCTCCCGAAACGAAGAAATTTCAGAGCAAGCGTCCGCCGACGCAATAGTAAAGAGCAGTGCAAACACTGAAGAAGTACAAAGTCAAAAACAAATGTGACAGGTCTCTGAGATGTCCGACCCATATGATTCCTCTCGCCATGGGTCCTATTCACGGGCGCAGACTGCAACAGGTCTCAGCGGCCAGCGGCCGTTGACGTCCTGGCTGCGACGAGCAACGAGACCGTAGCCCGATCCGTTGCCTCGCCGTCGCTGCCGCCATCTCTCTGGCGACGCCGACCTCACACGTTGGCATAACGCGGCGTAAATAACACAGAAAACACTCGCGGATACAAAAGAACTACATGAAATCAAAGAACGACACATTCAAGCAAACACATGCGTAAAAGCAAAGGTGAGGGCTCAACAGAATCTAAACACTAGTTGCATAAACGGGAAACCAAAAATGGGAAAAATTAAGAAAAGAGAAGTTGCCTACAACGAAATCATTATACCGAACATCTAAATCTAAAACCTGAAAAAGTGAGCGAAATCTTTGTCGAGGAGATCTCGTTCTTAATCGTAAATCAAGTTAAAGTGCATAACATCTGTACAGCCGGCCTCTTGTCATTGTTTCTCCGTCTGATTAGTTCATCCGGATAGTAAGCATGGTCTTCACTAGCGCGTTGACGTAGGACCTCGACACTAGCGGGTAAGCCTCTACAGATACGGTGACACAGATCTAGTGTCCAGGAACTAGAAGTGCAAAAAACCAAGTTGTAGCATCTGTCAGCGGCGGCCGAAGATCATCTGACTGGCAGAATTACACCCTCTACCATAGCGGCACGTCCTCTTCGCGATCTCACATTTATCCCGCGCACCACATCTCTTCTAGGTTACACCACGCCTCAAACCAATTTTTTCTCACACTGATAAATACCGCAATTCACCTCTCGCACTCTCAACAGATCAATGGAATTCACTTCCATCTAGCATTGCCACCATCAACGATCACCAGTTCTTCCAGTTAGCGCTCCACTCGTTTCTCGAGCGCGATACCACTTTTAAATAAATGATTTTTATTGTACTTATACCGCATGTGTTCATTCATTGTGTTCATCTCAGAAACTGTACAAACGTGGACAATAATCATCCCGACGCCATTGATATTTGTAAATCATGTGGTTTGCATTGTATTTATAATTCTTTTTTTCCTGTATGCATGAAATATCTTTACGTTTTCGCATTGTATTGATAGTATTACTTTTTCAATTACTGTATGCCTGAATTGTGACTATTTTTCACTCCCAATTAATCTCCACCTATGCAATGCCCTCCGGGCCCTTAGGGTATCCAAATAAAAATACACTGCGCTGTCAGCGGTTTTAAGGCGAAAGCCTTAAATATCTCGTCAAACGCGAAATTGCAAAAAATCATTACCGTGTGATGACGTCAGCATATGACGTCATCATGACGTCACAGATCGCAAAAATCTACGTTGTCATGACGTCGCAAATTTTGACGTGCGTGACGTCATATTATGCCTTCATCACGTGACATCGTAGCTTAGTCAAAAGTGGGCAGATCACGGAGACAGTGCACAACCAGGTGAGGAGCCACTGATCCTGGAGGCAATGCAAAACCACGCTAGGTGCGCAAAGCTTTCGGAGAATGGCGGGGCAGGATACTACATCTAAAGTAACTATAACGGGAAAAGTACCGCGACCGTCCGGCCCGCCACCATATTGACGCGAGGTAGGCTGGCAACTGTTCTGGCCAGCCCCTGGGAAGAGAAGAACGAAGTTAATCGGTGTGTGCGCGCTTTTGGGTGTCTGCCTTTTTCTGGAGTAAACGTCCCTGTTTTGTTTCTTCGCCCTCTGTATTCTACCGTCTATCAGATAGCCTGGTGACATTTTCTGGTGGAGGTGCGGGGTACGGTAGATGATACGGTCTCCAGAGCGTACCTCAGACGCAAGCCCGCCGAGTAGTTCGACCGAGCTTACCCCTGTGCACGTACGTACCAGTCGTCGTCTCCAGGGCCTCCAGCCACAGCACGGTTTGCTACCTCAACGCACGAGAACTATGAATCAAACACCTCCTAACGCTACCGTGCAAGCACCAGCGCAGCTTGTCGACCAAACCAGGACGCCGAAGACATTTCATGGAGCTGCTTTCGTAGATGACGACGACTGGCTTGAGCACTTCGACCAGGTTGCCATCATCAACGACTGGACCCAAGAGCGTAAGCTTCGTTATGTGTATTGCGCTCTCGAAGATTCCGCAAAAACGTGGTTTGAGAACCACGAGGCAACGTTAACATCGTGGGATGAGTTTCGTCGGCAGTTCCTCAGCGCCTTTGCCAGAGCGGACAGGAAGGAAAGAGCTGAGTGTGCGATGGAGGCCAGAGTTCAAGGCCCAAACGAAAGGGTGACAACATACATAGAGGACATGGATCGGCTTTTCAGGCGTGCGCACCCCTCTATGACTGAAGCAAAGAAAGTTCGTCACGTAATGCGGGGTGTCAAGGAAGAAATTTTTGCCGGCCTCATTGGAAACCCGCCTGCGGCACTTGCGGAGTTCCACGATGAAGCCACTGCCATGGAGAGGGCCCTTCAACAGCGTGCAATTCAACAGCGTGCCGCGATGTCGTGCAATCAAACGAGGCCACTTCGGTCACTCTCGGCAATGACATCAGCGCCTTGCGAGAACTCATCAGGGCTGTCATCGAGGAGCTACAGAAGATACGGATGACTGCTCCAACTGTAGGGCAGCTCTCCGTTGCAGAAATGGTTCGCGCCGAGGTACGTCATGCTGTCCACGCTCCCCAACGCTACGAGGTGCCACAACAATGGCAGTGCGTCGAGATGAGCTACGCGGAAGCAGTGCGACGTCCTCCACAGTGCAGTATTCCCGGTGCGGTGCACCCCGCTCAGCAAATGGAAGTCGGCTTCAGTGCTCGCCACCCGCCGTTCATCCCCGAAGCAAGACCAAGAAGAGCGATGTCTGGCGCATACCGGACCACAGGCCCCTTTGTTTTCATTGTGCGGAAGCCGGGCACATCTACAGAACGTGCCCTTACCGCCGTGCGGGTCTCCGTGGATTCTCGCCGAATGCCCCTCGTCCGCGACCTGGTGAGCGGCCACTGGAAATAGAGAACTTCATCTCCAATCGTCGCAATGTCGAGCATCGATGGCATGAACCCCGTTCATCGTCTCCTGCTCGTTTTAGGTCCCCAAGCCCAGCCTTTTCACGCGGCGCTTCGAGACGCCGCTCGCCCAGTCCTGCAGGTCGGGAAAGCAGTTCAGCGACCTCCGGAGGTGAGGCCACTGACGCTGACTGCACAGAAGATCCTCCATTACGACGACATCGCTGGCAGAAAAGAGACACACAGGTGTAGCCAGATTCGGTACCAAAAGTAGTAACCTCCAACATTACTGTAACCGTGGACGACGAAGAAGTAATGGCGCTAATCGATACTGGAGCAGACACTTCAGTTATGAGCATGGACCTTGCCTGCAAGCTGAACAAGGTTTCTACCCAGTGGACTGGGTCGCAGATTTGGACGGCAGGAGGCCATCTTCTAACTCCGGCGGGAAGATGCACAGCACGAGTAAGCATTCGTGGGTTTACGTATTTAGGAGATTTTGTTATACTGCCGAACTGCTCGAGGGACCTAATTCTCGGGATGGGTTTCCTGCAGGCTAACGGAGCAGTGATTAACTAGCAAGAGTCGCAGGTAACGTTTTCCAAGGCGTGCGCCTTTGCAGGTAGCACTGACGGCAGTTATGTCAATGCCTTGAGGGTTGACGACAACTTCACGTTACCTCCGAAGAGTAGTGTATGACCCTGGTAACCTGCGACGTATTCGACGAATTTGACGACTATGAAGGCATTGCCGATGCAAATATTCCTCTGTTGCTTAAACGGAACATCAGCATAGCCCGAGGCCTTGTTCGGCTACAAAATAAATGCTGTCAAGTTCTGCTGACCAACTTCAGTAATGGTTTCAGTAATAAAGGCGACAGCGGTGCCTCAAGGCACCGCTGTCGCCTTTCTCAGCGATATCGCCGACTTCTCTGACATCGGAACGTTAGAGTTGACTTCATCGGATGCAACAATTCGTGCTAACCTCGGCAGCCGCATTCACGTTAATGCTGGTTTCTCAGATGCGCAAAAGGAGAGCCTGCTAAGCATTGTGACAGAATTCTCCGGTTGCTTCTCCACAGCATCGAAAGTTAAACGCACTTCCGTGACAAAACACCGTATTGTTACGGAGGAGTCGGCGTGGCCTCTTCGCCAGCATCCATACCGCGTGTCCCCAAAGGAGAGGAAGGCGATTAAGCGTCAAGTGCAGGAAATGCTTAATGGTGACGTCATTCAACCGTCGACAAGTCCGTGGGCGTCGCCTGTGGTACTAGCAAAGAAAAAAGACAACACATTTCGCTTCTGCGTTGACTACCAACGTCTTAACAGAGTCATTAAACGCGATGTTTATCCCCTGCCGCGGATTGATGACGCCTTGGACCTTCTACGCCATGCCCAGTTCTTTACATCATTAGACCTCAAGTCAGGGTACTGGCAAATTGAGGTTGACGAGGGCGACCGTGAGAAAACCGCGTTCATGACTGCCGACGGGCTGTACGAATTTTAAGTACTGCCTTTTGGTCTCTGTTCCGTTCCCGCCACATTTCAAAGAATGATGGACACTGTGCTCGCTATTCTAAAGGGGCAGACGTCTCTTGTATACCTGGACGACGTCGTTCTGTTCTCAAGCACTTCGACGAACATCTCACACGGCTAAAAGCGTACTCACAGCAATACGCAAGGCAAAACTTGCCCAAAAGTATCAAGCCCAAAAAACACTACTTCGGCTACCAAAGTTTCTAGGCCACGTTCAGCGGTTCCTTGGCCTCTGCGCCTACTACCGTCGTTTCGTTGAAGGATTCTCCAAAATTGCGGAACCTCTTACGAGACTAACGCGACAAGATGTACCCTTCGTGTGGACGGAAGAGCAACAACAGGCCTTCGTACAGCTGCGCAAGCGACTTCAAACAGCTCCAGTGCTGGCACATTTTGACGACAATGCGGAAACAGATTCGCACGGACGCCAGCAACGTAGGATTTGGAGCTATTCTAGTTCAATGGCAGGACGGCGCAGAACGTGTGATCGTTTACACGAGCCGCAGTCTCACAAAAACAGAGGCTAACTAATCTACCACCGAAAAAGAGTGCTTAGCAGTCGTTTGGGCCATCAGCAAGTTTCGACCCTATCTGTACGGTCGGCCATTTCGAGCGGTCAGTGATCAACATTCGCTTTGTTGGCTTGCCAATCTCCAAGATCTATCAGGACGTCTACCGCTCCGGACATAAGCATACCGATGCTGACTGCCTATCGCGTGCAGCTATTCCCTTTACATCTGACATGGAAGAAGGTTTGCCGTTTCTTGGCTTCGTCGACGTGGTGCGGATGGCTGAGCATCAACATGAGGAAACTGAGCTGCTCCCTATCATCCGCTATCTGCAAGGAGCCGACGTTGTCGTTCCGCGCCCGCTCTCACGAGGACTGACATCTTACTGCCTGCGGAACAATGTTCTTACGAGAGAAATTTCGAGAACGGCCAGGAAACTTTTCTCCTCGTCGTTCCGACGGCACTGCGTGGGGAAGTTTTGCAGGCGTGCCACGACGACCCCTCCTCCGGTCGCTTAGGCTTTGCGAGGACATTAGCGCGCATATGCCAAAAATACTTCTGGCCACAGCTATATTCGTCAGTTCAGCGCTATGTCAGGACCTGTCGTGACTGTCAGAGGCGTAAAGTTCCACCCGTCACGCCTGCTGGCTTCCTCCAGCCTTTGGATCCGCCTCCAGCGCCGTTCCAGCAAGTGGGAATCGATCTTCTCGGTCTATTTCCTACGTCATCCTCGGAAAACAAATGGATAATCGTCGCAACCTACTATCTAACTCGCTATGCGGAGACAAAAGCTGTGCCCAGGGCAACTGCTGTCGAAGTCGCCAGCTTCTTCGTCCACGACATCGTGTTGCGTCATAGTGCACCTCCTGTTCTTATCACTGATCGCGGTGCAGCGTTCACTGCGGAGTTATCGCAACAGGTCGCCAAGCTAACGCACACCAACCACCGGAAGACCACAGCCTATCATCCCCAAACCAATGGTTTGACTGAGCGGTTAAACAGAACACTGGCCGACATGCTATCTATGTATGTGGATGTGGAGCACAGAACGTGGGATGAAATTTTGCCGTATGTGACGTTTGCTTATAATACAGCTGTGCAAGAGACCACCGAGCTTACACCATTCGAGCTTGTTTACGGACGTCGCGTCACAACACCGTTAGGCGCTATGCTCCCAGTAGAACACGACACCAGCAGAAATGACAGCTTCATCAGAAAGCCGAAGAAGCCCGCCAGCTTGCTCGAAACCGAATTCGCACGCAGCGGGATACCGACGCTCGCCGTTACAACGTGGCCCGATCGAACGTCCACTACCAACCGGGTGACTACGTGTGGGTGTGGACACCTATCCCACATCGTGGGCTCTCGGAGAAGTTGTTACGGCGCTTTTTTGGCCCTTACGAAGTTGTGCGCTGCTTCAGTGATGTCAATTACGAGGTGGTATCCCAAAGCTCTGACCCGAGTTTGAGCCGACGACGTGCACATGCTGAGGTTGTCTACGTCGTACGGATGAAGCCGTACCACGCCCGCGAGTGATAACCGACACTTCGGAACTCCTTAGAATATTGTACTATGTTACCTTGCTCTCTTTTGATCCAGAGAAAGTCCGCGACTTTACGTGGGGCGACCTGGGCGCGACTTTCCGGGAGCTCTCTAATAATATCTGGGGGTTTAACGTCCCAAAACCACGATATGATTATGAGAGACGCCGTAGTGGAGGGCTCCGGAAATTTCGACCACCTGGGGTTCTTTAACGTGCACCTAAATCTAAGTACACGGGCCTCAAACATTTTCGCCTCCATCGAAAATGCAGCCGCCGCGGCCGGGACGTCAACACTAACCATTTAAAACTAACACACCAAGGATGACAAGGCGCCTTGGATAAAGATAGGTCCTCCTATCGAAACGTCGGCCAGCCTGTCTGAGGCACTTTCGACTGTTTGTTCAACCTATCCCACTCCGTGTATCCATCTGTCGGCTCCCTTCTTGACCTTGGAGTGTATGGGGGCGGTAACATATATGGTCCTGCGCGGCAGCTGCGGCGGCGCGGTGTGCATGTGCATGTTTTACGAATTGCGTGCGCTCTTGCAGCCCCGAATGAAGTATGCATCTGTTCTCTACGCGTACTAACGCGATGAAGAAATGCGAACTGCGCGGCATTTAAGGGCCCGTAAGGGGCCCTTAAATATATATATATATATATATATATATATATATATATATATATATATATATATATATATATATATATATATATATATATATATATATATATATATATATATATATATATATATCCGCCTACGACTTTCTGCTCTCCTGGCCGTTTAGTTAGTGTATCTATACCAAAATTCGTGTGGCATAACGTAAGCAGCGTGGAGAGTTGGGCGAGTTGGTACGAGTTCATTCTGGTCATTCATGTTCGTCATGCAGCCACCTCGCGAAATACCAAGCTAGCGAACCGGCTGCGAGCGCACCATGAGCGTGGCATGTAAATCATGCTATACATGAAAGGCATGTCATTTCATGCTGCCACCTGTCATTTATTTTCGTCATACAGTCACGTCACGCAACAGCAATTTTGCTATATATCAAGCTAGCGAACCGGCCGCGAGCGCACCACGAGCGTGGCATGTAAATCATGCCGCATATCACATGCACGTCATTCTTTTCGTGTTACCACCTGCCATTTATGTTCGTCATACAGCCGTTACACACATTACCAATTTTGATGTATATCAAGCAATCGAACCGGCCGCGAGCCCACCATGAGCGTGGTAGGTAAATCATGCCGTACCTGTCATGCAAATAATGATTTTCATGTTACCATCTGTGATTTACATTCCTCATGTAGAGATATCTCGTCATAGCAATTTTGGTGTATATCCATTTGTAAATCATGTTCTACATCACGTGCGTGTCGTTATTTGCGCATTATGACCAGTCATTTATGTTCGCCATACATTCTTGTCACGTTATA
Organism: Rhipicephalus sanguineus; assembly: GCF_013339695.2. NCBI lineage: Eukaryota > Metazoa > Arthropoda > Arachnida > Ixodida > Ixodidae > Rhipicephalus > Rhipicephalus sanguineus. Next base: position 57,807,333 of record NC_051179.1, read on the forward strand.
CCAATAGTGGTATATATAAATTTAACGAAGCGACCGCAAGAGCACCAAGACAGTGGCGTGTAAATCATGCGGTTCATGACTCTCATGTTGTGATTTTCATGTTATGACCTGTCATTTACATTCGTCATACAGTCATGTTATGCCATGAGAGCCAGGAGAGCAGAAAGTTGTAGGCGGCTAGATAGATAGATAGATAGATAGATAGATAGATAGATAGATAGATAGATAGATAGATAGATAGATAGATAGATAGATAGATAGATAGATAGATAGATAGATAGATAGATAGATAGATAGATAGATAGATAGATAGATAGATAGATAGATAGATAGATAGATAGATTATCTATCTAACACTCCTGACGTTTAAATGTACATATATACCCTATAAAGTGGACGGAGGGATGGCCGCCGCGGTAGCTCAGTTGGTAGAGCATCGGACGCGTTATTCGATGGTCGCAGGTTCGGTCCCTGCCCGCGGCAAGCTATCTTTTCGCCCACTTTTCTTTCTTCACATTTACCTTACATTTACTACTAAAAACGTCCCCTATACTTTCCTTGGCATTATTGTCTGTTAGTGCTCATTAATATTGTGTATAACAAAGAAAACGAGCCCTTAGAAATTAACACTTCTTTCCTTCATTCATAGCAAGGGTCTCGTTCTGGCAGACTTGATGCTTTCAGGTGGTATGCGAGGGATTATTGGTCAGCTGCCAGCTCGTAATAAGTTCACGTGCTACGTGACGCCCAACAGGCAAAAAAGAGTGTTCCACACTCGCCGTCATGGCTACTGGCGGCGCTGACTGACGCTCCCACGTTTAAATGTACATATATACCCTATAAAGTGGACGGAGGGATGGCCGCCGCGGTAGCTCAGTTGGTAGAGCATCGGACGCGTTATTCGATGGTCGCAGGTTCGGTCCCTGCCCGCGGCAAGCTATCTTTTCGTCCACTTTTCTTTCTTCACATTTACCTTACATTTACTACTAAAAACGTCCCCTATACTTTCCTTGGCATTATTGTCTGTTAGTGCTCATTAATATTGTGTATAACAAAGAAAACGAGACCTTAGAAATTAACACTTCTTTCCTTCATTCATAGCAAGGGTCTCGTTCTGGCAGACTTGATGCTTTCAGGTGGTATGCGAGGGATTATTGGTCAGCTGCCAGCTCGTAATAAGTTCACGTGCTACGTGACGCCAACAGGCAAAAAAGAGTGTTCCACACTCGCCGTCATGGCTACTGGCGGCGCTGACTGACGCTCCCACGTTTAAATGTACATATATACCCTATAAAGTGGACGGAGGGATGGCCGCCGCGGTAGCTCAGTTGGTAGAGCATCGGACGCGTTATTCGATGGTCGCAGGTTCGGTCCCTGCCCGCGGCAAGCTATCTTTTCGTCCACTTTTCTTTCTTCACATTTACCTTACATTTACTACCAAAAACGTCCCCTATACTTTCCTTGGCATTATTGTCTGTTAGTGCTCATTAATATTGTGTATAACCGAAGCGTAAAGCGACTCCACAACTATTTCAAGTTACTCAATTGACCCATTCTCTACTTCTGCGCGACTACTGTTGGAAATAGGGACTTATTCATTTTAAGCAAGTCCAATAATACTTGTTCAATTTTAGCATTACTTTAATGAAACTCGCCAAAACAAGACACTTATTCCAGCAGAGTAATCTAGAAAGCGCGAAAAGATGGTCTACGATTTCCAATTAAGCCGTTGTGGTATTCTCTATTTACATGCTTGTGTGAGTATAGCCAACTAAAATGTGTGATAGTGATGTCCATAGTGTCATATGGTGCAAAATAAACAGCAGAAATTGGCATCATGTTCCCATATTTATGAATAAATCAAAAAGTGGCGACTGCTGGAGGCATCAGACTTGTGACTTGCTATGTTGTCGCTCCTGTTCAGCGTGAGCAGCCATGAAAAATTGTATCTGAAAAGCAGAACGTGATATGATAAGAAAACGGAACTGCAGTAAGAGTTTGCAAAACCTACACAATAAGTGATTTACACAGACAAAATGAAGGCTCACAACAAAACAGACGCAAACAGGCATGGTAAGGAACCATGTTTTTTGCTGTTATCACGTAAAACACAGCTTGCAAATAGTAGCTTGTGTAACACGTCACTTGGCTACAAACTTGCAGCACAAGATGATGAGAGCCTCTTTTAAACAACAAACGAAATTGGCTTAGGCTTCTCTGCGTGGGTGCCACTCACCTCTTATCCTACGTCGTTTTGTCCAACCGAAGGAAATGTAGGACCGACTGCCTCGTTGACAGGTCGAACGCCGCTGTTGGTTTTCCCATCACGATTGGTGAGGCGCCAGACCACAGCGACACCGTTTTCCCGAGTGTGGCTGTCAACCGGAGTGAAGAGGCGGGCGAAGCGATCCGGGATTCTGGGAATAAACAACACACACACACACACACACACATCCTGATTATTTGTATTTTAAACCACCCTTTGTTCAACACACAGTCACTGTACACACATCCGACACCTGTGTTTCGTTTTGAATAATTTCGCAACGAAAACCAATTTTCACTTGAAAGAAGGCGGAAACTTCGTTTCGCATTAGGCACTGGCTATGCACGAATGAAAGCGCGCCTTTTCTGAGAAATCGCTTCAAAATTTGCTTTCAGAATAAGCCCGGCTTTGCGCCGGCATATTCCAACACCCAAGCGCATCCTTCGGCATTCAGGGGCACGTTGTGAGCGGTTACTGACCGCCTGTTTTACAAACGTAACCCATCCTTAAATACTCAGATAAACACATGCGAGTACGAGCGCCCGAACGACACCCAGCGCGCGCGGACGCCGTGTAGTACGTCAAGATCTGACATGTCATATGCTGGAATTACCGCACATAGCTCCCACAGTAACGTACACTCACTCGATTCTGTTGTAACGTCAAACGTCATCGCAGATGTAGACAAACCACGAAAACAGCAAACAGGAGCAAGGGCGTCCGCAGAAATTTTTCCAGGGGGGTGCATCCATGGGGGGGGGGGGGGGGGGGGGGGTTCGTTCACTACCGTGATGTGACCGGCAAGGTTAGTCAATAATATGTAATAACGTGCAAAGTTGGCTGGCAATCCTGAAGGCCGTTTCACACGGATATGCGGACCTTTTGTGTGCTAACGAACGTGTGCAGCTTATTGCTACTGCATAGAAAGATATCCGAAATTCCAGGGCGGGGCAGCCGCCCCCCCTTGCACCCCCCTCCGGACGCCCATGAACAGGAGTCGAGGGCGGCGGCCGCAACAACGCGCGCCGTCGAGTCTCGAGCTTTTCACGTAACCGGCGATGCGTGTCGAATTTAAGTGACTACCGCGTACGCACTGGAAACTTCGTACTATATCCATAGGTGCAAAAATGTTTTAATAGCCGGGTGAGTTCATGATTCTAAAAATTACATAGACGTTTCGCCACCTATGCGGGTGGCATCCGCAGTATACACTGGCACCAACTGGTCGGAGGTCGCCCAGTCCACTGTTAGTCGCATATGTCCCTGTAAATGTCCGGTAGGGGGCCACGGTTGTTGCAAGCCGATTGGTCGCGACGGTTGAACGACAATTCCAGGAGTTTTCTTTGCCCCCACCTTTGTTTCCGAGCCAGCGTCGTCGCACTGTTGAAGTCGAAGGTATGCCCTGTTGCCCAGCAGTGTTCGGCGAGCTGTCTTGGAACGCGTGGCATGGGTGGCATTAGCGACGTCCCCATTGTGCTCCTTGAGCCTCGTGGATCGTTTCCTGCCTGTTTCGCCGATGTAAGTAGCGTCACAATCGTCGCATTGTGCTTTGTAGACGACCCCGCTTTGATCGTATGCAGGTGTGCGGTCTTTGGGCTTAGCGAACACGTACGGTTTATATGCCCAGCTGCCGTAAGACTCTCCGAACAGTCAGAACGTAAGGAATAGACACAATGGACGTCGTCTTCTCTCGTGGCGCACTCCTGGTTCTATTTCGCGTGCGCTTCTGGGTGTCGTTAATAAACGTCCTGGGATAATGCCGTCGTTCCAGTGCACCAACCAGGTTTTCCACTTCATGTAGCCGCAACTGCTGTTGAGCACACCGCATCACAACGTGACAAGAAAGTCCTCACGACGGACCGGACCCCCTGAAGGGAGTCCGCCGCAGTTGCTGGCCGCGCCCACGCCGGTACTCGAAGACCGTGGCTCTCCGCCCGTTCGCAGGCCTCCTGGACTGCCGACAGCTGGACTGAGAGCTCGCGGCTTTTAAGAGCCCTCTCCCAGTCCTCTTCTGTGCTGAACTTTGCGCTAAGTAATGCCGGGCACTGCCAAAGCACATGAGCGAGTGTGCAATTATCCGCCCCACAGCTAAGGCATCCTGAATGTATGCCTTCAGCAAAGGGACTAAATGTGCTTTGAGACGGGAAGGAACCTGTCTGCAGCATCCGGAGAGCCGATGACTGCGGCCTAGTAAGTTTGGAATGCGGAACGGGGTATCTCCGCCTCGACAGTTGATAGTGCGACGTAAATTCGTTGAAGGTGCCAAGCGGATCCCTGAAGCTCTCCGTGAACCCGCCTCCGCACCCGCCCGGACCGCCACGGCACGTGATTTCTCGCGTACGGTTATGGGCAAGTTCGTTGACGTTGGGAACTGTTAGATGAACCACTGAGCCCATGTGGGCCGGGAACCAGGTAATTGCAAGTGCTGATTTGAGCACACCGCATCACAACGTGACAAAAAAGTCGTCACGACGGACCGTTTGTCTTCCGTCGGGTGATGAGATTCAAAGGACAAAAAATTTTTCCGGTGTCACATTGCTTCCGGTACACTGTCGTTTCCACCCTGCCATTACCAGCCCTACGTACAAGCATATCCAAAAAAGACAAGATATTGTGTTTCTCTGTTTCGCACGTGAACTGAGGGGCATGGTGTACGCTGATTGGAAGGCCTCGATATTTGCCCTTTTCAGGGTACCAAACGTGTCATCCACGTACCTACAGTAGATTTTCACCTGAAAGGGCAGTGAGTCCAGCACACGCGTTTCGATGTGCTCCATCGCTAAGTTTGCCACGGCCACGGAAACAGGACTTCCCGTAGGGCACCCTTCAATTTGATGGTAAATTGCGTTGGGGAAACAAATAGGTTTCCTTCAAGCATAACCGGAGCAAAATTACGATCTCCTCCACCGACATGGACGTGCGACTTTCTGAATTCCGATCTTTCAAACGGGTCTCCGCCACCTCAATGGCCAGGACGACAGGGACATTTGTAACAAAAGAAACAACATCAAAAGACACCATCACATTGTCATCATCAAGATGCTGCGTGCGCACATTGGTTGCAAATTTATGAGAGTTTTTAACTGACCTGGCATTGCCCTCGGTTAGCGGCCTGAGCAATCCAGTTAAAAACTTCGACAAGTTGTAAGTTGGTGACTCAATGAAAGACACAATAGGACGGAGAGGACAACCATCTTTGTGCACCTTGGGCAGCCCATAGATGGTTGGAGTGGCCCCGTCCGAAGAAAATAGTAGGCGGCACAACGTTTGATCTATGCTTCCTTTGTTGCGCAGTGCCCGTAATTGTTCGACCAGCTGTCGTCTGACTTCGCTGTCGGATCACGGTTCAGCTTGACAAAGTGAAGGGGATCGTTCAAGATGTTGTACATTTTCTCCTCATAATCCCCTCGGTCCAGCAACACCGTGCCTTTGCCCTTGTCGATGCCCTTGACGATGGAGTATACTCCATCATCCTTTCTGCTGACAGAAAGGATGATGACAGAAAGGAGGATGAGATTCTGACGCTACTTACATCGGCGAAACAGGCAGGAAACGATCCACGAGGCTCAAGGAGCACAATGGGGACGTCGCTAATGCCACCCATGCCACGCGTTCTAAGACAGCTCGTCGAACACTGCTGGGCAACAGGGCATACCTTCGACTTCAACAGTGCGACGACGCTGGCTCGGAAACAAAGGTGGGGGCAAAGAAAACTCCTGGAATTGTCGTTCATCCGTCGCGACCAATCGGCTTGCAACAACAACCGTGGCCCCCTACCGGACATTTACAGGGACATATGTGACTAAGAGTGGACTGGGCGACCTCCACTCGGTTGGTGCCAGTGTAACTGAGGATGCCACCCGCATAGGTGGCGAAACGTCTATGTAATTTTGCTTATTTTTGTTGCGTTAAGTCGGAGTAAATATTTTAGAATTTATCCATGAGTCGGCAAAAAATTGGAGCTCACTCAGGTTCACTCAAGAAATATATTGCTTTGAGGACCCACTCAGACTCAAATTCACCAAAATTTTCCTCAGCCGGACTCACTCGGACTCAGACTCACTGAACTTTAGGAGCTTGCTCGCCAAGCTTCTTATGCTCGCGCCTTGTGCTTCAACGGGAGTCGAACCCATGACCTTTCTTTTGGGCACGGTTCCACTGCGCCATGGTCACACTACGGAAGCTTTAAAAACGTGTCTTTTATATCCCACATTCCTCTCGGAGTGCTTTTGGTCGGCGGGACAGTGTTGGCGTCTGGGAGCGGTAAAGTAATGTATACCATGGCCGTAGCCTTGGCGATTAGCACCTGCCACGCATCGTTGCTACGCGTCCGTCATTCGGCGCGTTTTGATTAGACGTGCAATTTTGTCAACACCTTGACACACCGCGAGGTGGCGACTTTAGCCCAAGCCTCGGCCTCGCTCTTAGCGTTCATCCATATTAAAGATATCCCTGCGACGCGCCTGCCTCGCCTGGCTGTAACACCGCGTTCGCCGCTTACGCTCGCCCCGAGAAAAATCGCGGCCGGGCTAGATAGGAGACACGACGCGTGTTGCGTTGTCCTCTAGTCCGGCCGTTACCACAAAGCTACCAGAAAGGATTGTTTTAAAGACGATAGTCTTTCTTGGGAATCTTAAACGCAGAAATCTTGGCCTGTCTGTCTTTCACACGATTCAGCCACCCGGCTAAAGTTTAAGCACTTGCTGAACGCCCAACCGTGTTGAACTGTATATGCGTTCATATTTGTTAACATTGTCGATCAAAAAGCAAATATTACGCATATCTGAGGCGCAACATCAATACGGAAGTATTAGGTGTGCGTTCCTTTTTACTACGTTTTACTTTCGTGTTATACCGATTCCTATGACGGAGGGATAAACCATGTTTTCTTTTTTTCACGTTCCCACGCACGGAAGCATGCTGCGCACTCAATGTCGATGGAAATGTCATTATGAACTAGACTAAAGCTTATCTCAAAACGACATCTTGCACCTTCAGCAGTGCAGACACAATGCGCGATCAGCAAACAATGACCCTTGATAATTGTTTGCATCGCTCATTTTTCGCTCATTTTATGGGAGCTTGTAGAGCAACGCGCATAACGGTGTCAACTGACAGTTTTAGTTGGGCATCCGCAGCAGCCCCGCGGACGCAGGCTGCTGTTGGATATGGCTGGCAGCCTACTTCCGCGGAGCTGCTACAGACGCCCAGCTAAAGCTGTATAATTAGTACTAACGAAAGCAGTGCACTCACCGTTAACAGACGCACGTTGTCTGTGTCCGCAGCTCCATGAATATTCCGCCCTCCAAGCGTCACTTCGAGCACGGAGCCTGGCGTCACCGCCACCGAAGATGCGCATGTTCGCTCGAACACAACTACAAGACAGGCAACTGACGCAACCCGCGCAACCAACGCAACGCATTCCAAAAGACCGAGGAGAAAGGAGGCGGAGGCGCCGCGCCAGCCCGGCTCTGTCGACGAGCCATGGCGCCACGACGGCGCCGAACGGCAAACGCGCGATATGTACGGCGTATACGGCGGCGCCTTCATCACGGAAGCCAATCAAAACGCGCTTCACGAGACTACTTCAGAAATGCTAACTTTTTCTGCTTCTACCTTCTAAAATGGGTCACATGGATACCCGAAGAAAGTCACGGTGCCGTGACCCTTTTTTTACTTCTTTTTCTCAGAGTGTACATCGACTGAGAAGAAGAAATAAGACGGATTTCGCCTTCGAGCCGTCTTAAGTGTATGCATGAGGGACCCTGTGAGTTTTTGCTTGTCGCTTTAGTAAAGTGATGGGAGTCGCTGCTCTGCTTAACGACCAGCTGGCGGGTTGCCATTTAATTATAAAAAATTCGATAAGACGCCTCCGAACGATGGCCCGAATACTGGTGCATAGCAGTAAGAACGCTGGTAGCGAGATTTTTTGTGATGCATCGTGTATACGTAAAGGACAAAAAAATTGCACCATCTCCCGCTAAAGGGGACCATGAGGCGATGCGAAGCCGGAGCACTTGCACGATCGCGTTCCGTTGGCGTTCGTTGGGCATGCTACCGACCTCGCGTCGTGGAACGCGAAGAGGGACGCTACGCGCGTCGTATATTCCATCTAGCCTGGCCGTTAATTCTCACAGGGCGAGCGGGGAACGCGGTCGACAGGCGGGCGAGAGGGGGGCAGCGTAGGAGAGGAGAGAGAAGGGGAGGGGACGCGCATGTGCTCGAGCTCATCGCGGCGTTGCGCAGGAGAGAATTTCAGCATGTCTAGCCCGCGTTTCAGAGGAAGAGTGGAAAGGGGGAGGGGAGAGGGGTATGGGAGAGCGGGAGGGGAGAGGGAAAGTGGAGAGGGAAAGCGGGAGGGAAAGGGGAGAGGGAAAGGGGAGATGGGAAGTGGGGAGGGGAAGGGGAGAGGGACAGTGGAGAGGGGAAGGGGAGAGGGTGAGTGGAGAGGTGGTGTGTGGAGAGGGTATGCGCATGCGCAGTAAGGGTGGTCACGCCGCACACCACCACCACCACCACCGCCGGATTGAGCTCGACCTTAAGATACTTCGCATCTAAAACTGCGGCGACTTCTCATACTCTACTTATCTGCTAGAGTAAAGCGTTCGTAAGCGGCATACTAACGCGTAACCTTCTAACAATTTTTCTTCTACGAGAAAACATGTGCAGCCCAGAAACATCTCGGACGTATTGTATAGTTGCACAAACCGCCGTAGGAAACCGCGGCTACTTACGTTGGGGCAACTTTCAGGTGTGTCCTGGTGATTAGTAACAAACAAAATTAGGGAGGCCAAAAAAAGGAAAGGAAATTTAAGTAAAATAGCAACACTGTTCCGTATCCAAGAATCACAGTGAATAAGAATAGAAACATGATATAGTCGGCACCTTCAATAGCTATCACAATTAAGTATGAAGTATCATGAACTGATCTGTTAAAGTAACACATTATAAAGTTCAGTGGCTATGGAAAATATTCTAAAACGGCTCGTTGGGACGCTCATGAGAAAATCAGAGGATTTGGTGTAGCAATGTTTCTCGAAAACCCTTCCGAACATATTTAAGATGGCTCCTAATAATTCACCATTAATATATTGCAAACTCAATTTCGTTATTTTAATAAGTACAAAGCAGAATTATACTCCAGGCACGCCCAGATTATTACATATTCCTCCTCAACATCGTTTCGACAACAATAAACTCAAGTGGAATGTAACTATGTAAACAGCAGACGAAATGACGCAGACACTTAAAAGTAGGAATAAAGCCGGGAGATTATTTTGGAATAGCCGACATAAATCAAGAGCGGCGTTTGGATCACATGCGCCGGGAAGCCACGGGGTGTGGCTCACTGTGTAACGTCTACTAACATTACACAGTGAGCCATACTCGCGCATAGGAATTACAACGGCAGAGGGTCAGCGCGTTTCATCATACGCGCTGACGTAACCTCTTTCCTCGTTGCCATGTGTAGTTTTCAGCCGGCTCGTCCGGACGAGAGAAGATAGATAGCGCTTAAAGCGTGCAACAAATCCCTGTAACTCCGCTGTTTCGTAACTCCGCTTTTCGCATTCGAAAATATGTTCTGGCAATCGATCCGCGAGACAAAGCTCCAATACTGAGGTTATTCGATCATTACTAGGAGAAGTGGTTAAACTGCTTTACTATCTAAGAAGAATAATTGTTGCGGACACCGGTGACTGAATTCCGCGACGAGCGTAATGCTCATGATAAATCGCATAAATCCTAACATTATGTTCAAATGTTCGAAGAAAATATTCAGGTTCGAAAGCTCCAGGAATTGCCGCAACAACCGATTGGCGAAAACTGCGCACCTAGCATAGGCTTAACAATAAGTTGCGCCAACTCTTCAAGTAGAGCGGCGAGATAATTCTTGAATTTGTAAGACGTATGGAAGCGCAAGGGACCACCGAAAGTGTTTCTTGTGCGAAGAAGGCTTGGGCAATGACGCACGGGCGAGCGCGTCGGTAGTTTTGTTCTGTGCACCGCTGCGACCTGTTTGACGGTGAAACCATATTTTTACAACCCTAATATCCAGCGAGCGAGGCGACCTGTGGGGTTTTGTAAACGCTGCAGCCGAGCGAGAGCCACGTGGTCCGTTTGGACTGTAAAGGAGGCACCGTCCAGTTGCATGTCAAACTTCTTGAGTGCAAATGCAATATCGAGGCATTCGCGCACTGTGACGGTATAGTTCTTTGCGTTGGCATTAGTGTGACTGGCAAACGGAACTGGGCGCAACCATAGGTCGGCAAAAAATTTGGAGCTCACTCAGACTCACTCATGGAATATACTTTGCCCTTAGGGCTCACTCGAACTCAGACTCGCCGTAATATTCCCCAACCGGACTCACTCGGACTCAGACTCACGCAATTTTTTTTCCGAACCGGACTCACTCGGACTCAGGCTAACCTAAATATTACCCACTCGGACTCACTCGTACTCAGACTCACGACTTATCTGTGTCAGAGTGAGTCAACTCGCGAGTCCGTTAGCGTATAACTAGCTTTTTCGATCAGGATGTCAAAGCACTTAAACGCCAATATCTCGCATAATCGGTGCTCTACGATACGCATTTTTTTTATCTCTTACTTTCACATACGAGTTGTCAGTAATTGCAATCCAGTAAGCACATTTTCATTGAAAGATATGACTCACACGAGATATTTTCATCGAGAACTTCCATTGATAAATTTTGCGGGGGACGGAGAGTCAAGGCACGCCTCTGATCAGTAAATTCAGCTGGAATATGAACGCTGGTGCGTTGAAGTATCTGAGTATAGAAGTGAGTATAAACGTTAGCCGTCATAAGGCTAATAGTAATGCTGAAGTCGAGTAGTTATCGCCATAGCTCGGCAAAAAAATTTGGAGCTCATTCACACTCACTCAAGAAATATCTTCCCGCGAAGGGCTCACTCGGACTCAAGACTCACCAAAATGTTCCTCAACCGGACTAACTCGGACTCAAGACTCACTAAAATTTGTCTCAGTTAACTCACTAGGACTGAAACTCACCAAATTATTACTCACCCGGACTCACTCAGACCCAAACTCACGGCTCAATCTAAGTCTGAGTGAGTCGACTCATGAGTGAGTTTGCACACGAGAAATATATACGTGTTGCGCTAAGAACTTGCCCCGGCCGTTTCGAGAATTCGCTCTATGGGCGCAATGCACCCTCGAATTCATGTAGCAAGACAGTGCCGAGACCATAGTCGCTATAGCGTCTGTCAGGAGCTCAGTGTCCGCAATTACACGGCTCAGTGCTTTCAACGCATTTTGCTGAGGCTCATCGTAGCTCCACTTTACGCCTTTTTGGACTAATTGATTACGGAGGACCATGAGGTCTGCGCATCGGGGTATTAAAGCATGGTAGAACGGAATCATTCCCAAAAAATGCTAACTCTTAGCGGGCAAGGGTACACTCTTAAAAAAGAGTTAGTAAAAAGGTTGTAACTGCAAGCAAATAGGTAGTAACTGCAGCGGTTACTAACTTTCTTGGACCGTTACTAACCTTTTGCTACCTGTTTACTACGTACGTTAGTAAACAGTTACTACCTGCAACCGTTGCTAACTTTTTCCTACCCGTTTACTACCTACGTTAGTAACTGAAAGCAAATAGGTAGTAACTGCAGTTGTTACTAACTTTCATGGACCGTTACTACCTTTTTCCTACCTGGCGGTTAACTATACTTAATCTAAAATTGTAGTTAATACCTATTGTGTTAATTTATAACTGGAATCGTCTCGACACATCATTTTAAATCGAAAACTGGTGAAGAAATGACCATGGATCAAGAAAAAAATATAAATTTTCTTTTTAAAATTACGCAACCGCGATTTCTAAGCATCATTCTCCTATTCTGAAAACGGAGGAGCAAAGGTTAATGAACTGCAAGCAAGTGCTATATGCGTTTTAGTACACAATATAAATTCCAACAAGCTAGCATGACAGGCGGATGTGAAAGAACCACAGGTGGTTAAAATTAATCTGGAGTCCCTGACTATACGGCGCGTCTTATAATCATATTGTGGTTTTGGCACGTGAAATCCTGAAATGATTATTATTGGCTTTCTACTGCCTATGTACTAGCACATTAATTCACTGAAATGCACTGAGGCTATGTTAGTGGGCTTAGTACCTTGTCTCGGCCGCTGTACATATTGCTTTTTTGCGGCAGTTTTATAGCAAATAGACATGATATATTGTTTCTCTTAATACGGTTGATTAAAAGTCTTGTGCTTCGTCCCCAAGCGCACATAATCCGGTAGTAGGGTAGGGTACTTTAGGGTCACATTTTTTTAGAATTCATCGCGAAACACAGGTGCTCACCGGTACCAGTCGTACATCTCCAATGTAGGGGCTATAAATACCCGGGGAGTCGCTTAGTAAGTACTGTCGCGTAGTGAACTTGTTGTTGCGTCTGTGCATTTCTCTAGTTCATGACACTCCACGCAAGATTAGCCGAAGGTGTTTCGTAGTGTGGCATTATGAATTTGATCACTGTTAATAATGTGGCAAAATGAACACGTTAGTATCAGTTACTACCTTTTTTTTACAACCTTTGTTTTACTACCTATGGTTAGTAACGGCTAGGGTAGTAACAGTTACTAATTGCTGTTAGTAACGTCAGCGGTAGTAGCAGTTACCACCCTTGCCGTTACTAGCTGCACTTACTAACAGGGTTGTAACATGTGACAAGCCGTTACAACCCCAAAGTTAGCAAGTACTACTACCTTTTTTTTTAAGAGTGCATTGCGCAATGGCGCGGAGCTCACCATCGTCCACGATAACACCAAGCAAGTAAACCTTAGAGCACGCCAAATGGACTTGTTAAATGCGAAGCATTTCTTAGCGAACCAAAGGCACTTTGAGCGTTTCTATCTACGGATCTATCTATCTAGCCGCCTACGTCTGGGTGCTCTCGTGATCGCCTCCTTATCTTGGTTAGACGAAAATTTGCAAAAAAAAAGGGGGGAGGGGGGTTAAGACGGTTTGACGAATATCACTGATCATGACATAAATAACGTAAAAAATTACACTATTTCCGGCTAAAGGGGACCATGAGGCGATGCGAAGCCGAAGCACTTGCACGATCGCGTTCCGTTGGCGTTCTTTGGGCATGCTGCCAACCTCGCGTCGTGGAACGCGAAGAGGAACGCTACGCGCGTCTTGTCTTTCCTCTAGCCTGGCCGTTAATTCTCACAGGGCGAGCGGGGAACGCGGTCGGCAGGCGTGCGAGAGGAGAGGAGAGAGAGGGGGAGGGGACGCGCATGCGCTGGTGCTCATCGCAGCGTTGCGCAGGAGAGAATTTCGGCATGTCTAGCCCGCGTTTCAGAGGAAGAGTGGAAAGGGGAGGGGAAAGGGGGAGGGGAGGGGGTATGCGCATGCGCAGTAAGGGTGGTCACGCCGCACACCACCACCACCACCGGATTGAGCTCTGCCATAAGATACTTCGCATCTAAAATCCCGTCGCGTACACCGTCAAACCCTTTCCTCCAGACATGTCCCGTATACCACGGGCCATGGTATGCGGGTATGCGCCACAGGTGATTGACAATTTATATATACCCAGGAACGGCAAGAACAGACATTCTTAATTTAAATGCGAGAGTGTTAAGATACACCGACCCGACAGCGTTTACTCGACGAATGTAAAGAATAAAAATCAGGATCCGGGCAGGAATCGAACCCAATAATTCTGCGCGGCAGTCAAGCATTCTATACATAGAGCCACGCCAGGTCTTAAAACTGGTTTGGAAAAACACCCTATGCCGGCCTAATGTCGCTGCAACGTCACTTGTGGTTGCAGTGTTGGCTATCTAATTTTACAACAATGAAATAAACATTGCATATGTACTCGTATCACGCAGGTGTCATGTCGGGTTAACGTCAATTGTGGTTCTAGTGTTGACTCCCCTTTTATAGCAGTCTGATAAACATTACATTTGTATTCCTATGATTTAGCAAGCTACCATTCAAGCGTTGCTTGACCCCGGAGGAATACGCAACGAAAGTTACGTATGATATTCGTATTCACATCACCGCACCGTAAAGTGCACTTCGTTACGATAATACTTGCGTCTGGGACCTAACGCGAGTGCTGACGTTACGTCAGACCATAAGTTACCCTTTAAACGCCAGTGTAGTCGACGTTCCTGGTAAGCCCACAATGTGGACATTACTACACTTGCAAAAATACGTCGATCCACTACCGAACGCTTGGCTCAATGCCAAAAAATGCAGCGTAGGCAATCACTGGCCCGCTGCTTTGCATGAAACCCGATTCCCAGAAGGCGTGGGATTTACCGAAATTTTAGGATTTGCTTACCTGAAAAACGATGGCAAGTATAGTTCTAAGTGTGCTTCGAAATTGCGCGAAAAGATGACATCCATTTATGCCATTGCGAATTTGTACCGCAGCTCATTGAGCACAATATCCACTAGGCGCTGAAAAGAACTAGGCGAGTTCTTCAAGCCGAATGGGATGCGTACAAATTCGTAGAGCTATTCAGAGCACATGAATGTGGTCTTGTGGATCTCGCTGGGTTCCATCTCTGTAGGAAGGCACGAGAACAATCGAGCGTCGTAAATACTTGTGCATTACCCAGACTTGATAAAATAGGCTCGATTAAGGGAAAAGGGTAAGCACCCCACACCGTAACGTCGTTTAAGCGACGATAATGCATGCATAGTCGCGCACTGCCATCCTTTTTAGGCGCTAGAACGATAGGAGAAGCCCAAGGGCTCTGAGACGGTCTCACCACACTGGTAGCGATCATCCCCTTTAGGGCAACATCCATGAGTGCTCGCTTCTGCATGGTTGGGGGCCTTGGGTTGCAGCTTCAAGGATGCGTGTGTTCTATGTCGATACGGTGACACAGGAGAGGAGTGCAGCATAGTTTCTTCGTGAATATGGCTGCAAACGGCTCCAGCGTACGCACGAGCTGTCTCCTAAAATGGACTCTTCTCGATAGCCTCCAGCGTCTCCAGCTGGCAAAGCAGAGTGGCACAGTAACACGACCGAGTCATGAGCGGTATGCAGAGACAGTGACGCTGATGCAAACCGATACAGATCACCCTTGCAAGTCCCACACGATGTTTGCAATGGCGATAATGTCTCGGCCCACTAGAATAGGTACCGCTAACCCCGGACAAAAACTACAACGCCA
The DNA here is from genome assembly GCF_013339695.2 of Rhipicephalus sanguineus. Classification (NCBI taxonomy): domain Eukaryota; kingdom Metazoa; phylum Arthropoda; class Arachnida; order Ixodida; family Ixodidae; genus Rhipicephalus; species Rhipicephalus sanguineus. The sequence continues at coordinate 57,822,787 of NC_051179.1, forward strand.
TTTAAATGTCTCGCTCACAAAGGAGAGCTTGAGACGTGCTGCAGCTCCGTCAGCAGCTCTCAAGCGCGTATTACACTGCGCGAGTAGAGATTTACGCGTCTGGCACAGGGGAAAATATTCGTCTCCTTGACTAAAGCTCGTCGCAGGTCGGTTTGCTCACCTTCGGTAGTGTCGGCCTTGTTGGGGAGCTCACTACCACCGCGGGCCGTCGCAGTTTCCCTGGTTGGAAACACGCTGGGTAGCGTCGTAGGACACTCATTCCTGTGGTGTCCACGCCGACCCCATCTGTAGCATGAGCCAGCCTGATTCACATCTTCCCTGTATCCTTCTCGGTGTCTGCGTCCTGTAAGCGGCACAAGAGAGACCTCCGGCGTTCAGAGGATTTCATCGCCGGTCTTAGGGCGTGAACCAGTTTGGTGGCGAGAAATGGTCGTCCGGGGCAACCCCGGGAGTACAGGCCCTACCCCCGTGGAGACTTTCCACCAATGAGACCAAGAGAAGCGTGTTCTCTGCCCGGGCCCGCCATGGAAGTTTGTATCCGGGGACAGTACTGTCCTAAAGTTTGCCTCCCTCCAGGCAAAGGCTGGCTAGAGGGCTACAGCAGGTGGTGGCGGAGCGTAGTGCTGCTCCTAAGAGAGCGCTTCCGCAATTTGCCGAGCGAAGCCTGCAAGTTCCACAAGGGAGGAAAAAGGACGGCCAAAGAGGTATGGCCTGAAGCGAGGATGGCACCGTCGCAAAACATGCGAGACAAATGGTCTCAGGGGAGCTGCGATCAGCGTGGCGAGTTTTAGAATAGGGTACGCACAGACAGCATTCGTTGCCCCGTCGCTTTATGTGGGTACTCCCTATTAGGCAGTTTAAGACATCATTCCTAGTGTATACAGCCGTGTACACGCTTACCACGAACCCTCCGTGGCCCGAACTGGCTTGACTGACACTAGCGCCGCGAGATGCTGCGGGCTGTTGCCGAAATGCCATTTCGGTATGTTCTGCGGCGGCTGACGATAGCTGGAGCGCGGCTCATTTCACTATAGTCGGATACAACTTTAGAAGTCAGCGGCATTTCCTCCTCAAAGGCGGATGAACACAAGCCTGCACCAATGGGCACGCACTCGGGACTGACGTCATGAGCGGGACGGCCGGTGGCTCCACCTTCGGAGAACATCGGCGCGTGCATGAGGGGACAATTTCTTTAGTCGCGGAGGCGATCGGCTGCCACGCTTCGGTCGTCTTGGCGGGGCCTCTCCCGACTTCTTAAGTTGTATCCGACTATAGTCGACTTGCCTTTCGTTTGTGTCTGAATGATGGGGAGAGCGTGCTCACTTAGGTCCGTTTCGCCACGCTTCGCTCATGGCTGTTGCATTGTCTCTTACGTTTTCTCCACTTTCTTAATGGACAGTTCCTTAGAGTTCTAGTGCCCAGGCCAAACTCGAAAGGCGCGCGAGCGTGGAACGCCATTTCGCGTTGCCAAGCAAACTGCGACGCGAGGTCGCTGTCGTCTGGGTGCGCGTGAGAGAGCAGCCAGAGCAGCTACGAGCAAAGCGTGGCGAAGCGGACCCGTCAGTCAAGTGCATGTGTCAAGTGGGCGCACTTCAACCGCTCGTCAAACACGAGTGAAAGACAAGTCAGCAGAGTGTCGGAATGAAATGTTTTTCGTTTCGGTTTTAGCTTCGTTCCACCGTAATAAGTTCCGTTCTGTTTCTGTTCCGGAACGAAAAAAAAAACGTTCCGTAACGGTTCGTAACGGTTTTTTTTTTTTTGTATGCGAAAATTTGAATTTAAGGTAATCATAAAAAACACTGGATTTGTGATGTAGTTACTTGCCCTCCTCTTAGGAAGTGGGACAAGTGTAAAGCACGTTCTTCGGAGGAGCGGAAGTAACTGTACCACGAATTCTTACCAACTATAGCACAAACCAGTATTAATTTCATAGTCATAGTATTTATTTTCTCAAAAGACAAATACGAATTTTTTAGTGGGCTCAATGCTTTGTGTCAAGGGAGTGAGCACGATCTCAGAAGCAGCAAGTCATTGAGTGTACTATCTGATGTGCGACACCGCTGTTCTGATAAAAACATCGCCAGGCCTGCGCGGAACACGCAGCACAGTTACAACGAAAGCTGTAAAGTCTCTTGGGGCAACTAATACAAGTACACAAGCAAGGTACCCACTACGCCATAAATCATCGCAATTTTTCTGAAGTAGCGAAGTTCCCACTACACCATATTTGGTCGTTCTTTGGAGAATCGTGCTACCCGCTACACATCTGTAAGGTATTATGTGCACTTTGTGCTGTGGATGATGATGAAGAATTATGGCTGAGCACTTTGCAGCGGGTGGGAAGCAGTGTTGCAGAATTATCGCCTCCATTCCATTCCATTCCGGGGAATTAGAACTTGCCGCAATTCCATTCCTTTCAATTCCTCGGAATGAAAAAAACTTAGCTAATTCGCACTCTGGGGATGGCCGGGCAGTTCAATTCCATTCCTGTAATTCCTCAACGTAGGAAAGGCATCTTGATAGTTTTATCGAGTTAAGAATGAACGCCCCATAAAGCTGATGTCATCAGATGCATTAAGAACTGCAAAAGTACGCAAAACACGTTACAAAGGTCGAGGGATAGTAACTTGGTGACATATATCTCGTGCAGTACAACCACCCTACTAATTCCCATAAGGGCAGTTCTCCCGCTGCCTATAGTATTTGCATGGTCAGCATGTTTGAACGAATGGAGGTGTTTATTATTGTTTAAGCTTAAATGTGTTAATGCTAAAATGACGACATAGCGTATTTTTATGCTGATAAAAGTAGTATTCAAGAAGACTAAGCAGTTTTGCCACGCTTCTGGAGCGGTCGTGACTGTAGAGAAGAGAGAGAAAGCTCTTTAATGTAAAACAGAGAATTCTGCCGGCGTACCTAAAGGCGCCTACATGCTACTCTGTATTCGCAATGCCCATAGACTGTCGCGCCGCCAAGTTGAATTCAGGAGCGTCCTCTCGAGGAGGGTTAGTAGACGACAAAATGACAGCACTACGCTGTCGCTCCCTTGTTCGGCTGTGCTAGCCTCAGTGTTAACGCATTGGCAAGAAAGGAACACTACGACTTTGCATGTTCCCTGCATCAGTGAACAAACCGGGCTCTCCGTGACACGAGAAATCTGATTCGTTCTGGCGAGACGCGAAGATTTCGTGAAAATACGTGGCAACTCGCGCATTCAATGATAACCCACAGCGGACACATATCAGCTTCGCGAGGTTTTCTGTAGCCACGTAGGTTAGTTAAATGTATAACGTCTGCCATTTTCAGTTGAATGTTTTACTTGGATATAGCATTCGTCAGTGTTTTTGTAGTGCATGAATCCCATAACACTGTACGCGGGAGGTCACGCGGGCTCGCGATGTGCTCTTGTATAACTGAGCAATCTCAAGTTGGCGATGCATTAAAATAGGGCCTCTATCCTTTGTGCTGTTATGAATCGTGCGAGCGACGCTTCAGTTATTCGAGGACGCGTCCGCTCCACGCCTTTCGTGGAGCGAACGCTCTCAACGCCGTCCTTCACTATAGTCATTCCATGGCCAGCGCTGTGCCGCATGTTTTTGTAAGTTTGTTGATAGGTGGCCGCACACTGCAAGCAATTTGCTTGTTGAGCGGTTTGAGGGCAAAATGTTCTCCGCGCCCAGACGTCTCTCTAATTGTAAACATGGTGTCACACAGTGGTCGAAGTCGTTCGGCGGAGGAAGTTCTTCAGATTGCTTTCAGCGGTGATGTTGAAAGAAACCATCTTGACGACGAGGATTTCTCACGGGACGTAGTAGGCTGTGAATTAAAGCACCGAGAGTGACAGCGACGATGAACGATCAGCTGCTAACTCACGAGGAGCGAGTTGCACTTCACGTCCCCTCGTGCGTTAATGTTCTTTCACGCTCGTAAGTCACTTTGATTGTATTTAATGCATAATATACTTGAGCGTGATTAAAATAAAAGCATAGTTCTTGTGCATTGCATGTAGCACAATTATTGTGGATATTATGGAGCGCCGCATGCCGCCAACACGCTCGAGCTCGACCAGCGAAGGGAAATGGTTAAAGCCATGGAACGTGCAGTCACGGCCATAACCATGCCTCTCGGCTAACTTCTCCTGTACTTCACCGGTACCTTCCGAACGGCATTGCTGTTCGACAAATTTTTTCTTATATCACGCGATAGCGGTCACGGACACCGGCGGCGGCGGACAACTATGGCGCCAAAATCAGCTGTTGTGACCTCATAACAGATTTCGCTGTAACAAACTTCAGCACCGACAACGCCCTCTCCACATTGGCCTGCGTGACAGGCGCGCAAAAGCCCACTTGCGTTATTATAAACATCTCTGGTTGCCACTGTTTTCGCTATTCGCACAATTTCAACATATCTTTACTCCGGAATTCCTGCCTGAGGTACGAGCTAATATTGTGCCCCGAGATATGCTCCCATTGCATGACCTCAGTTGCTCCGGATTGCGAAGTTTTCTCGTGAACCGAAAAACGATTGAAAAAATTTCGGTTTCACTCCGAAACGAAATAATAGATAAAGTTTCGGTTACGTTTTCGTTCCGGTCAAAAATATCGTTTTTTTTTTTTCGTTTTTCGTTTTCGGTTTTCGTTCCGTTCCGACACACTGCAAGTCAGTCAATGAGATCAGCCGTGCTCGAGCTACCGTCAACCGCCGCAAACAAACAGGTATATTTAGACAATTATAAGACAATAGAGAGTTTTAGCAAGCTACGGAAATACGGTACGCAAATACGGTAAGGCAGTACGGTAGTGTTCCTCCTTTCCCGCTGGTTGTGCTTTAGCCGCTCCCCGTTCCAGTGACAATGCGTACCCCAAATAACAGGTGTCTCGTTAACAGTGCGTAGGCTGACGGGCAACAATGAGGCCTGACAACCCCACAGTAATTTTTGAAAAAGCTTTTTTAATGTTGGTGTGCCTTAACCGGCAAAAGGTCGACGACCTGGTAAGGAGGAGCGGTACCGTCATACGGTAGCGTATTTGCGTATCATATTTCCTTAACTAGCTAAAACTTTCTAGTTATAGTTTGTTAGCGTGATAGCGGGGGTCAAGAGAACAGCGTTACCGTGTCGCAAACGTTTGTTGCGGACAGCGTGTTTTAGTTCAGCGAGATAGCGTTTATGTGCCCAAGCTGGGATGGTGGAACCACCTAGCGGTGGGTGAATGCGTTAAAGAAGTGAAAAAAAAACAATGCTCGCCTCTATCCCCGCACGCAGCAATATTACTACTTTTTTAGTGACGATAAAAGTAAATAAATATGAACCATGAACCAAAAGCGAAATTTTCTATGTTGTAGATTTGTTTACACCGATCTTCTAGTTAGGCCTAGGAACGTTCGAAATGGGAAGCGATCTCAAGAACTAGGCTAAATTAATCGTAATACTCGGTCACCGCATAAAGTTTCCTATAGGTACACTAGAGGGAACTCTGGCGCTAGGGTCTATGGAAGCTGCAACGTGTGGTGCTTCAGCCAGCATGGAAATGGGTGCTTTGCAGTTAAAAAGAAAAAAAATTCATCGGATTGACAGTACGAAACTGGAATAAAAAACATTTTCAGCACGCATGTCACAAGCTTGCAATTTACAAACGTAGGTTACAAGCAAAAAACAAGAAAATCCTTTCTATGCGGCTTTTAATGACGAAAATTCTTAGCCAACTCGCAAATATCTGCATGAATGTTGCACAGCGACAGACGCAGAAAGTTTGAGAGGTATTCAGCAGTTAGTCGGGAATGCAAGTTTGGTTTGATGAACTCCATTCTCGAGAAACTGTTCGCAGGCGTATGTATACTGCCGAACACTTATGGCTGTTGCAGTTTCTGCGAACGAGAGAAGACTGACTCTATGAGATCAGCGTAAAACTCCACAGTATCTTTCGCATCAAATGTGTCTGAGCTCATCGCCTGTCTGCAGATCAGCCGGTTTCAACTGGTATGTTCCCACCTTAAAACATTCTGATTTCAATCAGATGATACTCGAATGTATTTTTGAAAATCAGAGAACCTAGCTTCGAACTCCCTATTTAAACCCCGTAATATCTGACAGTTTTTCTGTGGGAAGCGGTGTGCTTGTGTCTCCCACAAAACTTTTGTAGAAAGGGACGTGACAAAGATTAGACCCACTATCCTGCTGTTGGAAAAGGTTGAGTTTCTGCACAAAAGCCTTAACATCTGCGAGCATGCTATGCACTAGTTTTCCTTTTCCTTGGATGAAGGTTCTTCCCCGACCTAACATTTCAACAAAGAATCTTTCTTCCCGCTTTTTTGGACCTGTGCAAAGAGAGGAAGTAAAGACGTTATCTGGCTATAAGTGTGAAGATGGGGGGCAATGCCAAATGGAAACAATATTTCTTTGTTTTTATCTAGCACCACTTGAGGTCAAAACTGCCATGTTGGCCTTCATAGAGGAAGTGACAAGTGGAAGGGGGGGGGGGGGTTCTCTGATGTGCCGGGGGCCGCATAATACTGCCCTGCGGGCCGCAGATTGCGGACCCCTGTTTCAGCCGACACAACAGCCAAAACAACAATAAACAAAGCCACAAGTGCGTTCGAAGCCGCAAGCATGAAGATTAGGCAAATCCGTGTACTACCCAAGGAACTCTCTGGTCGAGGCTACCTGAAGGCAAGCGAAGCCATTTCGCACAGTCGTTTGCTACGAAAGAAGTGGATCCATCCACATCAACGCTAAATTCAGTTCGAAGCGGGCGTCCAAAACCGCCGCCATGTTTTACGTACACTACGTTAACCACGCAAACACGTTAACGCTAACGTTAACGCTAAATCTGAAAAATAGCGTGGGTACGGTAAACGCTACGGGTCGTTTAGCGTACTGCGCATACGCATTTCGATCCCGATATTCCGCTGAGCCCGCTAAACTATAACTGTCTATAGTTTAACGGGCTTAGCGAAATAGCGTGCTTTACGGAATAACGGGATCGAAATGCGCGTGCGCAGTACGCTAAACGACCCGCATCTTTCACCGTACGTACGATATTAGAGTCTATTAGCAAGCTATGGAAATACGGTACGGTATTACCGTACCGCACCTCCTATCCCGCTCGTTGTGCTTTTGCCGCCCCTAATTCCAGTGAAGGCACCCCAACACCACAAATGCTTTTTTTAATTACTGTGGGGTTGTCACGCCTCACTGTTGCCTCTCAGCATACTCATTAGACAGTTATCGTTTAGCGCCTTAGGGGAATAGCGGGATCGAAATGCGCATGCGCAGTACGCGGTTCCGGGGGCGGTTTTGGACGCCCGCTTTGAACTGAATTTAGCGTCGATGTGGACGCATCCACTTCTTTTGTAGTAGCTTCGGTGACCGAGTATTACGCATAACTTAGCGTAGCTTTTGAGATCGATTCCCATTTCGAACGTCCCTAGGCCTAACAAGAAAATCAGTGTAGACAAATCTGCAACGAAAAATTTCGCTTTTGGTGCGTGGTTTATATTCATTTACTTTTATCAGTAAAAAAAACGCCAGGCCTGCGCGGAAAGCGCAGCACAGTACAGCGAAAGCTGGAAGAGTGGCATTTCTAGAGCCCGTTATAAAATCTCTTGTGGTTACCAATACAAGTACACTAGCAACGTACCCACTACGTCACAAATAATTTTTGTGAAGTTGGGAAGCACCCACTACAATATTCGTCATTCTGCGGAGAAGTGAGGTACCATCTGTAATGCATTATGTGCACTTTGTTAATGCGACGGTTGATGACGACCCACTATTTACGTAATTCGCATTGTGTGACGCCCGGTCGTTACTTAACTCTCCCACCAAGCTTTATAACATAAGCTAACGTGACAAAGAGACAGAGAGGGAATTAGCTTTATTGAGACCCTGAGGAAATGGATCATGGGAGCCTTATGGGCTTCCTTGGCAACCAATAGAAGTGCACTTGCGAGGAACCCACTACGCTATAAATCAAATTTCTGTGAAGTAAGGAAGCAGCCACTATGCAATTCTTCGTCATTCTGCGCCGAACCGTGCTACCTGCTAAACACCTGTAAGGTATTATGTGCACTTTGTTGATGCTGTGGCTAATAACGACGAAGAATTATGGCAGAGCCCTTTGTAATGGGTTGGAAGCATTCAGCAACTCACTCGTTGCGCAATTCGCATTGTGTGACGCCTGGTTACAGAATTGGCGTTGTGTGACACTTGGTTGTTATTTTACTCTTCTACCACGCTACATTACATATATGTTAATGTGGTTCCTTCCCGACATGAAGCCTGTATAGGGTCTTTTTGCAAAGCACTTTCAAGCACCGGCATGGCTCTGAGATAAAGAAAAAAAAAGACGGCATTGCTCTGAGGTAGGATGCTGGGCTCCCACGCAGAGGGCCCAGGTTCTAACCTCAATCCATCCAGAATATTTATTTCATTTCTTTTTTCGTATTTCGCGCAGTAGTGGTTACGGACACCGGCGGCGGCGGCGGTGGCGGCAGCGGACAACTACGGCGCCAAAAACGGCCCTTGTTGCGATCGCATAACAGCTTTCGCTGTAAAAAATTGTAGTATTGCTGCACGCGGCGATACAGGCGCGCATTTTCAGTTTGTTTGTTGTTCAGTTTTTTTAGCGCATTCAGCCTCCGTTACGTGACGCCACCGTCCCAGCTTGGGCACGTAAACGCTATCCCGCTAAACTAAAACGCGCTGTCCGCAAGGAACGTTCGCCGCACGGTAACGCTATTCTCTTAACCCCCCTATCATGCTAACGCTAAACTATGTCTATTTTAATGAGGGAAGTGTCGTTAGGGGGACGCGCCGTTACTGGAACTGGGAGCAGCTTATGCACAACGAGCGGGAAAGGGGGACCGGTAAGGAGGACCGGGAGGAGGACCGGTAAGGAGGACAGGGAGGACCGGTTCGGTAAGACCGTACCGTAATTGTGTACGGTATTTCCGCAACTTGCTAAAAGACTCATAGGGTGTTTTAGCAAGTTGTGGAAATTCGGCACGTTATTGCCGTAACGCACATCCTATCCCTCTCGTTGTGCCTTTGCCGCCTTTAATTCCTGTGAAGGTACAGCAACACCACAAATCTTTTATTATGACAGCAATTATATATATAATCGCCATCGTAATAAAACATGTGTTATGTTGGGGTACCTGCACAGGAATTAAAGGCGGCAAAAGCACAACGATATATATATATATATATATATATATATATATATATATATATATATATATATATATATATATATATATATAGAAGCCACAGAAAAATAAATCAACAAAATTTTCATGCGCGCCACCGCGATTCGAACCTGTGACCCCTCGCTCCGCAGCGCACAGTTTTAAATAACTCTACCACGCGCCATGCGTCCTCCAGAAGGCTAATGGCGAGTTACACAGCCTTTACCACTGGCGGTAAACGGAGCTCGGACGTGCTTCAGCGTGTGCACGCGCAGGATGGCGCGAAGTGAGTGCATTAAAAGCAGTCGCCCCCAACGCGCCTACATTTTCTTTCAATTTGAGAACGGTCCTTGAGATGCACTAAAACGTGACCCATTTCTGTACCCACTCGCGATGTGGAACGCCGAGAAAACAATGCGTCGAACGCCACCACGCGGCAGGAAATGCAGACTGCGGGTTCCACGCGCCTAACTGTAAAACGCCTCCGAGCCGCTGGTTCCGACGTGCTATGGGAACAGCCGTTACGCGAAGCAGGCGGCGTACAAGACATGCAAGTAACGATATTCTTGTCATGGCATGTTCGTCATACACATGTCGTTCTATGCAAATTGTGGTATATAAGATCACAGACACGCATGCGGTTATATCACGATTTACGCGACTAGCGTGTCAAGATTTTCATATTGTAACCTGTCATTTACGTTTCATACGCGAATGTCGTGGTGTGCGTATTTCATTATTTATTAAGTTAACGAAATGGCTATGACAGCACAAAGATGGTGGTAATAAGCTAGCTCGTCGGGGTAATAATGCGTCGAACGCCACCGCGCGGCAGGAGACGCAGAGGGGTCACTCCACGCGCCGCATTTTTCAAAAATAAAAATAGTTAAGAGCGTTGGGTTGTGCATAGTCGACACTTGCAGGGCGCTGCTCAAACACAAAGAATTCGCAACTGTGACATTTGTTGGCTTGCGCTCGTCCTGTGTATATGTTCTTTTCGAGCGTGCTTCTTTGTGTTTGAGCAGCGCGCTGCAAGTATCGAGCTGTGACAACTGGTAGTTCACGCTTATCCTGTGTGTGTTCTTTTGGTGCCTCCTTTGTGCTTGAGCGGAACGCCTAAAGTTTCCACCTGTTTGCTGTACTTCGTGTGACATTTCAATATGTTGCTATCGCATTCATTGCTTAGCCCTTGCAGCGAAACAGACTTTTTTTCAACGTTACTATGGGGAGGTTTGGACGCCGGCTTTTGAAATCGCCGTTGCTATTGAAGGATGCACCTCGTTCGCGGCAAATAACACTGGATTGGCTTTCCCTCAGGCAGCTTTGACGACCGAGTATTAAGGATAACTTAGCGTAGTTTTAGAGATCGCTTCCCATATCGAACGTTCCCTGACCTAACAAGGATATCGGTGTAAACAAGTCTACAGCATATATATTTTCGCTTTTGGTTCGTAGTTCATATTTATATACTTTTATTAAAAGCGAAGCTGTTCTGGCTAGCCGTACTTTGTGCGGTGTCCCCAGAAAACTGAAATAAGTATACGCCACAGGAATTGGGCAAGCCCCACTACCGAGTACAACAGGTGCGAGCGTCAAACGAAAACCAACACGTGAAAAAAAGAGATAGAAAGAGCTAAAGAAAAGAAAGAAGGCGATAGAAAGAAAGAGGAAGAGAAAAATAGACAGAAATAAAGGGATTAAAGACAAAAAAAATAAAGAGACAGAAAAACAGACAGGGAGAGAAAGAAGGCGACAGAAAGAAAGAGCAAGAGAAAAATAAAGAAAGCGGAAATCAAGACATTAAAATATAGAGAGACAGCGAAAAGCATAGAAAGAGGGAGAAAGAGATAGAAAGAAACAAACACGTGAAATAGGAAAACAGGGAGCAAGACAAGAAAGATAAAAGAAAGAAAGAAAGAAAGAAAGAAAGAAAGAAAGAAAGAAAGAAAGAAAGAAAGAAAGAAAGAAAGAAAGAAAGAAAGAAAGAAAGAAAGAAAGAAAGAAAGAAAGAAAGAAAGAAAGAAAGAAAGAAAGAAAGAAAGAAAGAATCAGATATATCTATAAAAATATAGAAAGACGGAGAAAGTGAGAAATATACAGAAAGAAACGGGCACGAAAAAGAGAAGAAACAGAGAGCAAGACAGAAAGAGAAATAAAGAGAGGAAGAAAGGGAATAAACAGAAATAAAGATAGAAACAGCGAGGAAGAGAAAGAAAAAATAAAGAAAAACAAGGAAGGCCACCCAGTTGCGCTCTTCCTTCAGGCTTGGCACCACTAGTGCGAAGCTCCCCTTTGTTCTATTACTAAAAAAAAGTCAGTTTCACTGCAACGGCGAAGCAATGAATGCGATAGGAACAAATTAGAATGTCACGCGAAGAACGGAAAGCAGATCGAAATTTCCAGCGCGTCGCTCATGCGCATAGAACGCACTATAAGAACACACACAGGACGAACGCGAACTATCAAGTGTCACAGTTGTTACTTATTTCTCAGCGTGCTCGTTTCGCAAACGCGGCTGCTGCAGCGAGCGAAGTGACCTTCGTACGCTCTGTAAGTTCAACGCGGACACCGCGGTGAAAGCAAAAGACATAGAACCCCCCTGCTCGCTCCACGAGATAAGCGCGCACGCAGGCAACCACGCCTTGTAGGGCGAAGTGCGTGGAGGCGTGCGCGGAACGCTTCGAGCGGGGCAATGACCTTTAAAGCGCATCCCTCGCGCACTTCGCGCCATCTCGCTGGTGAGCAAAAAAGCACGCTGAAGTAAATGGTGTATATAAATAGCTCGCCGTTGGCACGCTGAAAGACGGTACTCTTCGTGGCCTAGCCGTCTAACGCCGCGCGCTGCGGAGCGAGAGGTTGCCCGTTCGATTCCGCGCGTCGGAATGTTTTTCTGAATATATATATATATATATATATATATATATATATATATATATACGGGACAGGACGGCGCCGCCAACGGCAAAAACTAGCCAAGAGTGTCCATATAATTGAAAAAAAATAGCAATATTGCTGCATGCGGGGATACAAACGGGCATTTTATTTTTTTTTCGTTTTTTAACGCAATCATGCCCCGCTAGTGATCCCGAAGTCACAGCTTGGGCACATAAACGCTATCTCGCTAATCCCGGTTTGCTATTCTGGACATTGTCAAATTCCGCCATGTTGTCGAATTCCGCCATTGGTCCAGTCTGACTGGCCCGGCCTCTCAGATTGGCTTAAAATGTCGCGATTACGAAATTTGACAAGATGGCGGAATTTGACAGTGTGCAGGATAGCACCTACGCTATACTAAAGTGCGCTGTCAGCCACGAACGTTTGCGACACGGTAACGGTATTCCCTTAACCCCCGCTATCACGCTAAAGCCGGTCCAAGCCGCAGTGCCAGCGTTCGAGGTAAGCATGCCGATGGCTATACGCACGCTATATCCGTCACCTAACGGGGGCGCGCAAAAGGATATATCGTGTGACACATGCGCAGTGGCGATAAACGCTAACGCAAAGCTTTGCGTACCGTATTCTAAAACTTCAGCCAGGCTCTCATCCAGGTGCTGCGTTCGAGCTTCCAGCTCACGTTGGATGCGGTAGAAGTAGTCTACCGGCAGGAACTCCTCCCGGAACCCCGTGATGGAGCTGTCCCAGGGCAGGAACGGAGGCCTAAGACGCAACCACTGCACTACGGCACCTCGCAGGCCAGCGAGCAGGACCCGCTCGAGCACATCGAGCTCCGAAACGCCAGATATGGTCCTGTAAACGGAAAGTTCGTCGAGAAGATGAACGACTCATTTCCCGGCCTCTTGCCCCGAAAACGTTGGAACATCCAACGTCAACTTCGTCAACGCCACCGGCTGCGTGCGCTCGTGACCCGTGCGCGTGACGGCAGCCGTGTCCGCGAGCCGAGCCGTCAAGGCCTCGCAAAGATCTGGCGCAAAGGCGACGAGGCCGTCTCGTCAAGTTGTCGCTGACCACCGGTATCCACCGTGTGCTCGACTCCCTGCTGCGGCTCATCGTTCCTCGAGGCTGCTTGGCGCGTCGAGGAACGGGTCTCCATGGAAAACGAAGAGACGAAAGGGTAAATGAAATAAAACCAACAGACGAAAGACCGAACACGCCAACCGCCACGTACTCACGCAGGCAAAACCGCAAGGTACACCCTAAGGCGCGCCACAACTGCTAAAAAGAAAAATGTCAAAGAAACTCGCGAAGAAATGTAAGTCTACCTCACAAAAACATCGGTGTACATCTCCGAGAGCTACCAGCCGGGCCCACGTTACGGGCGCCAAATATTGGCCCAGGAAATATAGGCTCAGGGAAGGCGGTCGGCCGGAGCCCTAAGAGAAGACACGGAGGCAGCAAACAAGAGAAACATCTCTACCTGATGCAGCCAAGGGAATGACTGAAATGCCAGGCACGGGCAAACGCGAGCCGCGAGCGCGGGCCCAAAGGACCTCATCTTTGTCATCTGGTGGATTCCACGAAAGATAAAAAATATCATATAATTGATGTTTCCGATTATCCTAATAATTTTGTGTGTTATGCTTATATGACTGAATAGCGCGAAATCACATTTATCTTTCAAATAAAAAAATTTTAAAGACAACAATCGGCAAGCGTCGCCGGGTGACGACGGCCATTTTATGAAGAGTGCGTTTTCGTAAATTCGCGGCCATGCACGCAAGCTGCATTATACATATCACACTAAACAAAAATAACCAGAAACGGGAGTAAACTACCTGTCCTTTAGCGCCTTACCTTTTCTGGGTATTCTTTACTACGTACCAGTCGAGGTAAAAATTTACTGTCATGCTGAGTTTCTGAACGTAGAAACGGTAGTAACTATTTACATCGCTGAGGTTTTCAGCGAGCATTGGCAGCGAGATCGAGCGGAGTCGCCGCCTGGTAGCTACTGGCTGAAGCGCGCGCCTTTGCTCCCTGCGTCGTGTGTCCTCAAAGGGCGGCTTGCTCTATTATGTTAGCGCAAGTTTAACTGCTTGTACGTATCCTTAACACGATGTACAGCAGCATTTGGCTTTGCTCGGCTGCATATGCAGTGTAATAAGACCAGTGTTGTAGGCGTTACTGAAAAAAAGTAACTAAATACGTTACTCGTTACACTATAAAAAAAAGAACGCGTTACCGCCCTACGTTACCTACAAAAAAATGTAACGCGTTACCGTTACCGTTACCGAAAAAAAGTAACGGACGTTACCTCTGCCGTTACTCCGCAATCATAAATTTTATTGTATGTGTCTTTGCTGCAGGAACCGACAATAACAATATTTTAAATCTGAAATTTATGTTGCACATCAAACTTCTAACCCAAACAACGAATACACCCAAAATGCTGATTTAACGAGTGCTACTTGCACAAATGTACCGGACCTTAGCAATGGTATAGTGGCTTAAAGTTGCCTGTAGAGTTACGTGTGATGGCTCCTGACTCTGACACATGGTGAAGCCATTTTTCTCAATGTGACATTATACAGAATATGAGATTCAATCATCAACGCTATTCGCAAAGAAAGCATCAATGAAATCTCAAGAAATTTACAATAATTGTGATGGTGTGCTTCTGCTAGCAAAATAGATGCGCGAATTTTGTAGTAGTAAAGAAATGCTTAAATAGGCTAGTCACGTAAAAAATATCTGTGCATAAACATTTTTTGTTCACTTTAACCTGTATAATTACCGCGAAAAATGCGTGCGTTTATGTGAGGGTGTTCAAGATCAGCCTCACTCGCTCAGGAGTTCAAGAACCAGAAACTAGCGGCAGTTGCAGATAGAAAGAAGCAATATTTATTTTTAAAACAATGTTGATAAGCCTTATCAACTTTGTAGCTACTAGAAAATGTCGCACATTTAGACATTTTTCAAAAACAGTTTCCTTCGCTCTACAAGTTTCAAACAATGTTACTTTACTCTTTGTTGCGCATACATTTCATACACAAAATATCTTCTTTGTGACGATAATATTTGTGTTTTACAACGTCGTGAACTTTCGAGAACTACAGGTAATGAAATTGGTCCCTCCGGATTGAATATGTTTGATATTTTTTCCCTCGTAAATTATGCAGTTAATAAGGAAATTAAGTTCTTTTTCGGGCTACTGGCATGGGACGTGCATAAAATATAAAGTACTCAATCAAATCTAAAATATCTATTTTCGGATCCGTGTCGATCTCTCGTGGAATCACCCGTTTGCAATAACCACGATTAGTACACTAACTGCGGTAATGTCTGCATTGTAGCTATATACGGTTAAGCTAACTACGGTTACGGCTAACCACGGTTACAGGTATACCTGTAACCGTGGTTAGCCGTAACCGTAGTTAGCTTAACCGTAGTTAAGGCTATTCGTGTGACAGCGGTATTAAGGTAGTGAGTTAAAAGAAATTTTTTTGTGTGTTACAAGAAAAAATTCTACGTTTCGCGTCCTGCTCGCATTCTTTTTCAGGGTTTTCCAGCCGGGGGTCACGCCTATTCTCCACAATAAGGCAGACTCTCGATCGCCAGCGCACCTGTAGAGCGGTTGACTTTACCGGCTGTCTTGGATGGGCCACAATTCCACAGAAAGCCGCTTAAGTCGACGACGCGGGAGTTGTCGAATTCGATGCGGTGGTCGTTTACCAGGTCGTTTATCAGCGAGTGTACTCCTTTGTCACGCGAACTTGCGGACATCGTTTTTATGTTGTCGCAGTCTCTCGGAGGAGTTCTTCGTTTCCCCCAGGTAAAAAATTTCACGATCGGCACGTGGTGTGGAATAAACCAGCCCTTGCGCTTTCTCTTCGGACGGCCTGTCTTTTGGGCACGAAAAGGCGCAGGTGCCAGCAATCCATCTGCTACATCCACTTCCACGAGAAGCATGCCCGCACAGTTTCTCATGACGAATTATACGGCTTTCATCAAGTTTTTTGTGGCGATGACCCAAACCTCCACACAAGGAGTCGGCGCGTCTTAAGAAATTGGTCCCCACAATTTCCTAAAAAAAAAGGTGATTCCGCCCGCGCTTTCTTGGTGAAAGCCTGGCAGGCCGACAGCAGTCCGACGCTGCAACAAAAGAATTTGTCGGAGCGAGCTCTGAGAAAATGGCACCCCCAGGATGAAAAAGTAACGAGTAACGTGACACCACACGTTACCGAAAAATGTTAACGTAAGTACGTTACCCGTTACAGTTTCTAAATTGTAACGAGTACGTTACTAAGTTACCCAAAAAAGTAACGCGTTACCGGTAACGCCGTTACTTGTAACGCGTTACCGCCAACACTGAATAAGACCAGGGAGTGCAACTTTCGAGTGCGCTGTGTATTGCCGTCGTGCCTTCTATTCACCAGAATCATTTCAGTGTGGATGCCGCTTTCTGGTTCAAACACATCGTAAAGTGCACTTGGCATCGTCCTAAACATGAGGAGTATTAAATCCTTTGCGAATGCAGCATTTTATTGACTCGGTGGTAAACAAAAACTAGGCTCTAGGCCATCCACTTTCGCGTTGTTGTATAATTGCGGCACTGTAGTTTATCGGTTGTGCGATGATCTTTAGTTTTGCTTAAGATGTCATTTTATTGTACGGTCGTGGCCCCAATACAGATAAATATTTCTATCAAGTAAAGTGTCGCATTTCGGTACTTAAACTGTCCCCTAAAAAAACTGAAAAAGGAATGACACGCGGAAGTGGTAAAACGGAGTTGCCGCGTGCACTGTTAACTTGGGGCGAAATTTATGCACAAACACCCGTGTGTACGCTTTAAAGAACCCAGATGTTCAAAAAGAATTCAGATGGCATATCTTACATTTGTGTCGTACAATTTCACGCAAAGCCTCATCTTTCTTTAGATTATCACGAGCGTTTATAAGCGCTGTTGTAGATTGACGGAAGGCAGCGGGCATTATTCGTTTAAAAAAAAAAAAAAACGTGCTACTTGTCCCATAAAGTAACCGGACCTTTGTTGCATCACTCTCATGCACGTAATCAATCGATGAAAGCTATGTGCTGAACAGTTACCCTTTTATACTCTTAGTGGAGCAAAAACAAGTGCGTACGTGTTAAACGTCTGCGTAGCGATAAAGTGCTTTACAGGAGTGCTGACACGAATTTTAAATATTTTCGGATTATTGCTCTAAATAAAGGCGTTGTTGTCGACAACCCTAAAAAGGGTATCGTGGTGCCTATAGGAATGCATCGAATGTATTTTTAATCCAGCGAACTGTGCTGACTCGTCGTGATAATGTCCACTGCGGTGGGGCTGGCTTGCAGAAGCTGGGTGAAGAAGACTATGAAATAGAAGTAAAATATTTTATACGTGTTGTCTGGCTTCGGTGTGTGCAGTGCGTTAACACTGCATACCAAGGAAACTAAAAATGCCTGTTTTCACATGCCTCAAAATCATGTCAGCACTCCTTCAAGCCACTTAGAACTTATCAAGTGTCTCATTTCATGGAGAACTGACTAAGAAAAAAACCTGTATCTGTATTCATGCGAACAGTGCTATTGAACTCATCGCACAGGAACACGGGCTTTCTTTCTTTATTTCTTCTTTTTTTTGGCATCCAGGTCAGCAAGAAGTAAATAGTTAAGTAGTTCAGTCGCGCTACAGCAATGCGTAGTAGGCGGAACACAAGCTGAACACGTACAAATAAAACAAAAAAAATCGTCACAGTGAGAAAGCGCAGAGTGTCACCCGAAGCGAGCATCCCTTTCATTGGCAGATTGCGCTTCTCTCACCAGTAATAGTAACGTTGTTTAGGCTTCGTGCATCGATTCGGCAATGAAGAGTGTAGGTATTACCAGGAGGCACTTTCAACGCAGTTTATTCGGTGACAATCGGCTCAAGCCGCTTTGACATTTTTTTTTCCAGGAACAAGGCAAACTCAAAGGGTAGAAATGAATTATGCACTGGTGGCCTGTTCGACATACTACAAAAGAAAAATAATTTAGTCACTTAAGGTTTATCAGATCGTCCGAAAAAAAATTGCGAATTTCACTTTTTTTGAGAAAAGCTCTGTATTCAGCATCAAAAAAGTTTAACAGGTGGAATGCTGTTTGACATTCTTCAGACCACCGAAAGGGGACGTCGGAAGCAAGTAGCTGGTGTAGTGGAGCAGATACTGAGGCGAAGTTCTGGATAAACCGACGAAAATAGGAGGCGAGGCCAAGGAAACTTCGTAACTCCTTCGGTCTTTCGGGGCGCGGAAAGCGAAGGACTGCAGCAATCTTGTGAGGGTCTGGCCGAATTCCATCTTTGCTAACGACATGTCCCAAGACCTTGATAGATTTGCTGACGAAAGAGCATTTCTTTGTGTTAAGTTGGAGACCAGCGCCGGCAAGGCACGTCAAAACTTCATCCAAGCGTTGCAGGGGCTGAGGAAACGTTGACGAAAAGATAACAATATCGTCCAGGTAGCAAAGGCAAGTTTTCCATTTGTGGCCGCGCAGCACGGTGTCAATCATGCTCTCAAAAGTCGCGGGCGCGTTGCACAGCCCGAAAGGCACCACGTTGAATTCGTATAGCCCGTCGGGGGTTGCGAACGCCGTTTTCTCTTTATCGCCTTCATGCATGGGAATTTGCCAGTATCCTGAACGCAAGTCGAGGCTTGAATAGTATTCCGCGCCTTGTAAGGAATCAAGGGCGTCGTCAATGCGTGGCATGGGGTACACGTCCTTGCGGGTGATCTTATTGAGCGCCTGGTAATCCACGCAAAAGCGCACAGAGCCATTCTTTTTGCGGACCAAAACAACAGGAGACGACCAAGGGCTCGATGAGGGGCGTATTACCTCACATTTGAGCATGTCGGCAACGTTTTCTTCTATAATTTTTCTCTCGGCAAGAGACACGCGGTAGGGCCGGCGGTGTACAATAGATGTCCCGACTGTCTGAATTCGATGCGCTGTAGTGGTAGTGCGGCCCAACATAGACGAGTAAACATCGAAAGAACTTGCGTGTTTCTTTAGCAAAGCAAGCAGCTGCTGCGTCTGTGAAGCTGTCAAGTCGTTGCTGATGGCGGCGGTAAAGGCGGAGGAAGAAGCATGCTCCCCGATCGAAGGGTCTTTGGATGAGATGGCTTGCAGTGGCATGACGAATACAGGCTCGTGGTCGGCAACACGGGCCACCGTGGTGTTCTGTGCCAGGAGAATCTACTCCGATGCAGAATTTACGGCGGTGATGAGGGCAGATCCATTGCGAAAACGAACGACACCGGACGGAAGAACTATGCCTTTACGAGCGCAAAGTGATGAAGGCGAGACCAACACGTCGCCTTGGTCGATGTCGTTGGACGTAATGGTGACAATTTGTTCTTGTAGTGGCGGCAGTTCGGTGTCTTCCACAGCGATCAGACGAAGTGGCTTCTGGGTGTCGTCGTCGAGCATGTAGTCGGTGTCAGAGACGTGGACGACGCGTTGTCCACAACAAATAGCCGCGGAAGCAGATGACAGAAAAACCCACCCTAAAATTAGTTGGTTTTCGAAAAACTCTTGACCGCATTCGATGTCGTTTCTACTGGCCTGGCCTTTCTACTAGCGTAGTGCGGTACGTCGGTTCCTGCTTCCCATGTCAGCGCCGTAAACTCCCGACATCTGCACCTGCCGGGCCTCTACAGCCAATTCCGTGCCCCACAATGCCATTCGAGGTTGTAGGTGTTGGCCTTTACGGGCCTCTTCCCGTCACATCTAGTGGCAAGCGATGGACACTCTGAGACAAAATCGAGTATTTTGGGAGTGTTTCTGCCACACAACAACAATCGTCATCCACCTCGCGTACTTTCCTCGCGTTATCACCGCGGTCGCGGCACTTCCCGGTCACGAACGGCGCGCGCGTTATCAGCGTGACATAGCATTCTTGACAGGAAAGTGACGAAAGCTGGGTTTTCAAGAAAGGAAACGCGAGCAAGCCAGATGACGATTATTGTTGTGTGGCAAAAATACTCCCCAAATACTCGATTTTGTCTTAGAGTGGATAGTGACCGCCGTAGACCACTTGAAGAACGAAGTTGCTGACTTCGTTCTTCACGCCATAATACTGCGTCATGGCGCTCCTCGTATACTGCTTAGCGACCGTGGAAGGGTGTTTCTGTCCTAAATGTTAAATGAAGTACTGCGCGCTTTCGGAACTACTCACAAGACAGCTTCAAGCTACCACCCTCAGATCAATGGTCTCACCGAGAGATTTCATCGTACTCTTGCTGACATGATAGCTGTCTACATCCAACCAGATCACAAAAACTGGGATACGCTGCTACCATTCCTCACCTTCGCCTACAACACGGCCGTTCAGCGCACAACCGGCTACTCGCCGTTCTACCTCGTTTACGGACGTCTCCCTGCTACCTTTCTCGACGTTTCCCTCTTCAATAGCCATTTTGCCTCACCTCAGTCTCCCAGTGAAGACTACATTTCTCGACTGGTCCAGTCCCGCCATCATGCTCGCATCAACACCAGAGGCGTAGTCAAGGGGGGGGGGGGGGAGGGTTCAAACCCCTCCCCCCGAAATTTTTCAGTTTTGCTTGCGTATATATACACGCACACATACAAACGCACGCACGAACATACATAAAGTATGGTTGAACCCCCCCCCCCCCCCGAAAAAAATTTCTGGCTACGCCCCTGATCCACACAGAAGCGAGACAACAAGAGCGGAAGATCATTTACGACGCATCCCATCGCGTTGTATCTTTCCGACCTGGTGACGAGGTACTGCTTTTGACTCCTATTCGCACACCTGGTGTCTGTGACAAATTTCAACCACGCTTCATCGGGCCGTACATAGTTTTGGAACAGACTTCGCCTGTTAATTATCGTGTGACACCACTCGTCGTCCCAACAGACCGCCGTTACCGCAGCACCGAGATTGTACACGTTTCTCGCATGAAACCCCTCACGCGACGTTCCTCGTCACCTTGACTTGCAACGGCCAGGATGTCCACTTACACGTGGGGGAAATTAGTGTGGGCACTAGTCATGTGCTTCTTTCTCATCTGTGCATTATCATAATCATCATCCGTTTGTCTCTCTGTCCTCATCGTCACCTTGTGTCATTGTCATCATCATCGGGTGTGCGCGCTCTGCCCGTTCTTTTCCGATGCCTTGAGCTGAATAAACGTCGTTTCAACCAAGACGTCATAATTTATATATCATCATCATCATCATCATCATCAGCCTGTCTACGCCCACTGCAGGGCAAAGGCCTCTCCCATGTTCCGCCAATCAACCCGGTCCTGTGCTTTCTGCTGCCACGTTATACCTACAAACTTCTTAATCTCATCTACCCACCTAATTTTCTGTCTCCCCCTCACGCGTTTACCATCTCTTGGAATCCAGTCAGTTACCCTTAACGACCACCGGTTATCCTGCCGACGTGCTACGTGCCCGGCCCATATCCATTTCTTCTTCTTGATTTCAACTATGATGTCCTTAACCCCCGTTTGTTCCCTGACCCACTCTGCTCTCTTCCTGTCTCTTAAGGTTACACCTATCATTTTCCTTTCCATCGCTCGCTGCGTCGTCCTCAATTTAAGTTGAACCCTCTTTGTAAGTCTCCAGGTTTCTGCTCCGTAGGTAAGTACCGGTAAGATGCAGCTGTTATATACCTTTCTCTTGAGGGATAGTGGTAGATTACCATTCATGATTTGAGAATGCTTGCCGAATGAGCCCCATCCCATCCTTATTCTTCTAGTTATTTCACTCTCATGGTTCGGCTCCGCGGTTACTACCTGTCCTAAGTAGACGTACTCCTTTACAACTTCCAGTGTCTCTCCACCTATCGCAAAGCGCTGTTCTCTGCCAAGATTGTTCCACATTACTTTAGTTTTATGCATATTAATTTTCAGACCTACTCTTCTACTTTCCGTATCCAGTTCAGTAATCATGAGCTGTAATTCGTCTCCCGCGTTACTCATCAATGCAATGTCATCAGCGAATCGCAGGTTACTGAGATACTCTCCATTAACTCTTATCCCTAATTCTTCCCAATCTAGGGCCCTGAAAACCTCCTGTAAACACGCGGTGAATAACATTGGAGAGATCGTGTCTCCCTGCCGTACGCCCTTCTTTATTGGGATTCTCTCGCTTTCTTTATGGAGGACTATAGTGGCCGTGGAGCCGCTGTAGATTTCTTCCATTATGTTTATGTAGGCTTCGTCGATGCCCTGATTCCGCAGTGCCTGCATGACTGCTGATGTCTCCACCGAGTCAAATGCCTTCTCGTAATCTATGAAGGCTATGTATAGGGGTTGGTTGTATTCCGCGCATTTCTCTATCACCTGATTGATAGTATGAATATGGTCTATTGTTGAGAAGCCTGTACGAAATCCTGCCTGCTCCCTTGGTTGATTGAACTCTAATGTCGTATTAATTCTGTTAGCAATTACTTTTGTAAATAGCTTGTCGACAACGGACAGTAAGCTTATGGGCCTGTAATTTTTCAGGTCCTTGACGTCCCCTTTCTTATGGATCAAGATAATGTTGGCATTCTTCCAAGATTCTGGTATCCTCCCCGTCGAGAGACACTTCGTATACAGGGTGGCCAGTTTTTCTAACATAATCTCTCCACCGTCTTTCAACAGGTCTGATGTTACCTGATCCTCACCAGCTGCTTTGCCTCTCTGCATTCCCTTTAGGGCTTTCTTTACTTCTCCTGTCAATACTGGTGGGATGTCAGATTCCTCTGCGCTAATACTGCTTCTTACGTTATCATCCTGACTGTCTCGGCTGCTGTACAGATCTCTGTAGAACTCTTCCGCTACCTCAACTATTCTATCCATATTGTTTGTGACATTGCCTTCCTTGTCCCTTAATGCATACATCTGATTTTTGCCTATGCACAGTTTTGTCTTCATAGCTTTGAGGCTTCTTCCGTTCTTTAGAGCATGCTCAATTCTCTCCATATTATACTTGCAGTAATGCGTTAAGGGGCACATACCAAAATCGTATGGCGTACAGCGATGGCGTACAGCGATGGCAGTCGTACAGCGATGGCGTAGTGGTAGAGCATCAGCTTCGCATGCAAGAGGTCCGTGGTTCGAATCCCGGTGCCGGACAATTCCCAACCGGATTTTAAAAAAAAGAAATCCGCGTGATGATGGAATTGTGTAAAAAGGCCTGGGGTGCAGCCTCACTGGCGACCACAGCCAGCAATGCACTCCCTCACCAGAGCAGGATTGGCCACCCTGGTGTAGTACTTGGCCACTACCTCCCACATGAATACACCAACTCTCGGCCCTCAGTCCCCAGCGGCTGCGAAGCAACTGACCAAGGCCGCGGCCAGACCTGCGACGCAGCGGAGGGTGCTAAGAATCTCTGGGTCTACGTATAACGCCAGAACTTTATCTAGTGAGGCGAGTCTAGCTGTACTATTCGAGGAATTAGAGGGTGTTCAATGGGATGTAATAGGGCTCAGTGAGGTTAGGAGGCCACAAGAGGCATATACAGTGCTGAAGAACGGACACGTCCTATGCTATCGTGGCTTAGCTGACAGAAGAGAACTAGGGGTGGGATTCCTTATTCATAAAAATATAGCTGGTAATATAGAGGCATACTATAGCATTAATGAGAGGGTGATATGTATCGTAATTAATTTTAATAAGAGGTACAAGATGAAGGTGGTACAGGCCTACGCGCCTACATCCAGCCATGATGATCAACTGGTTGAACGCTTCTACGAAGACGTAGAATCAGCAATGAGTAAGGTAAAGACACAGTATACTGTACTGATGGGCGACTTTAATGCAAAGGTAGGCAAGAAGCAGGCTGGAGATCATGCAGTTGGGGAATATGGCATCGGTTCTAGAAATGCCAGAGGGGAGTTACTAGTAGAGTTTGCAGAACGCAATAATTTACGCATCTTGAATACCTTCTACAGAAAACGGGCTACTCGTAAGTGGACGTGGAGGAGTCCTAATGGCGAAACTAAAAATGAAATAGACTTCATAATGTGCGGCCACCCGGGCATTGTACAGGATGTGGAAGCAGTTAACAAGATCCGATGCAGTGACCATAGAATGGTAAGATCTAGAATTCAACTAGACGTGAGGAAGGAACGGCAGAAACTGATACGCAAGAAGCCGATTAATGAACTAGCTCTGAGAGGGAAAGTACAGGAATTCAGAGTTTCACTTCAGAATAGGTATGCGGCTTTAACCGAGGAAACCGACCTTAGTGTTGACGCAATAAATGATAATCTGACTAGTATCATTAAGGAGTGTGCAGTGGAAGTCGGGGGTACAGTCGTCAGACAGAACACTGGTAAGCTATCCCAAGAGACGAAAAACCTCATTAAGAAACGTCAAGCTATGAAAGCCTCAAGTGCAACAGACAAAATAGAGCTGGCGGAGCTTTCGAAGCTAATCAATAGGCGTAAAGTAGCCGACATAAGAAAGTATAATATGGAGAGAATTGAGCATGCTCTAAAGAACGGAATATATATATATATATATATATATATATATATATATATATATATATATATATATATATATATATATATATATATATATGCGAGAGGTACTGGGATCGATACCCCGCACCTCCACCAAAACTGTAACGATGGTATATATATATATATATATATATATATATATATATATATATATATATATATATATATATATATATATATATATATATGTGTGTGTGTGTGTGTGTGTGTGTGTGTGTGTGTGTCTGAAATCAAGGCAGAATCTACACAAAAAGATTATGCAGGTTGGGCCTTTATACCGCGACAACACAGCAGTGTTTAATATCATTTAGGAAATTTTATCGCCAAGTTTAATAAGTACAGCCACCTTTAGCCGGTTCTTCATCTGAGCATTCCATCCCCAAACTTGACAATCTCAGTTTCGCGTTGTAGTAAGTACGGTGAGTATGAAGAATCTGCTATGGACTCTAGTACCTTAAGGGACACTAAAGGCAAATATTAAGTCGACGTTGATTGTTGAAGTAGCGGTCCAGAAACCTCGTAGTGCTACTTTTATGCCAAGGAAGTGCTTATTTTGAAATGAAATCCCGGTTTAGTGGTCCGCATCGCGTTAGCGAACTTCAAATCACCCGCCTGACTCAGAGTTTCATACGTCACTGCTGCCGTGCCCAACGTTGCCCGGCTTTACTGCGCGGCCGCCGACACTAGTAGCAGCAGAGCGAAAGTAGCGGAACCCACAGCAGCAACAACGGCTATCGAAGCCATCGAAGCTTGACGCAATCGCCGCAATGAATGTGGACGGAGAACTTGACAACGAGACTGGCACGCGACGCTGGTCTGCAGTTCAGCGAGAGGGTTCATTCCGCGGCACCCAGTGAAAAGACACATCGATTTCCTTGCTGCAGCACTGGCGTTGTGCACCATTCGGGCATCCGGCAATATCACATGCATGCGGCATTTTGTCGAACTTTCTGTCATAGCGACTTTCACAAGCGCGCAAAACACACGCGGCAGTACGCGATCCCGAAACTACCTCTGAGACGCGACCGCGTGAGCGAAGCAGGGCGCCGGGCGAAGCGCAGTTCGGCGAAAACGGAACCTTTGAACCACGCGCGTCGTTCCCCATGGCAACGTCACAGAGGTTTTTTTTTTTTTTTCATGAATCAAACGGAAACGAACAACCAGCCTTTATTACGTCTTTTGATGCACGGAAGGTTCTTTTTTTATTGCTGCTAATTTGATTACTAGTGATTTATTGTAGGCAGACTCTCATACGTCATCGGGATCAATTCGAAAATGTCCCACTCGTGGCGCTCATCATGTGATACATTTAGCTTAATTTCTCGGTAAGTAGGGCACTACTGTTTATAATATTGCCGTTTTAGAAGTTGTCATACATTGAGCGATATTCGCCTTTAGTGTCCCTTTAAATTCTCACTTATTAAACAAAACATGCGGCTGACAAAGCAAGATACTTCGCAGAATTCTTCAGAATAAGCCAGTGAGAATTTTACTGTTAGAGACCTCTAATATAATGTCTTTCTAAAGAAAAAGACCAAGTTCAGTCAATTATTATTTATAGAAACCACATTGAGCTGGTTGTGTATACTATAACATTGTAAATAACTACAAATTTATATGCTAGGTGTCGTTCCTTTCCCTCCTACTTTTCCCGGCTTGGGTGGGGAGTGAACGGGAAAGCGGTGAAGTGGCTCTTTACTGCTCCCCTCCGTCTACTCCAAGTAAATAGCCTACGTAATTCTGTCTAAGCTCAAATATTCTTTGAAAAAATGTGGGCGATTATAACGTTAAACTGCCCCGCATTGTTTCCTTCCGCATAGGTCGTGAGCTGTTAATGACTGGTCGAAATTTTCTGGGTCATGCTCACAGCACCTGCTCGTAACACGACGCAACAAATGACGCGTAAGTGATCCACCGCGTAATTACCACTTACGCATGACTACGTTAAAAAATAAACTCTTTTCAATACAGCGTATTACTCGACATTGGTTCTTCGCTATTCGCCAAAATTTTTTGGTGTGCCATAAAATTGCCTCCTTGTTACGCGACGTCACAAGTCAGCGAAAACTCGCGGCGTTAAAATGAAGTGTGCACAATAAGCAGCGCATTACTGTGCTGAACAATAACTTTTTTTTTTTTTGGAATAGCCAGACAGTGTCTCATTCTGAACGTAATTCAAGAAGGCTGCCCACCAACCACTTTGGCAGCGGCTACTTATAGCAGTGGGCGAGATGGAGTCATATGTGTATAACAGATACTTTCAGTTGTAGTATTAACGACGTTGATCTGTTTTTGCGCGTATAAAACTCTCTGTGAAGTCATCGTTGCTGACAGAGAGGTAGAGAGAGAAATAAACATTAATTATTAGGAACGGACACAATCCTTCGCAGGTGGGCAGTCTTCTTAGTCCAGAAAACCATGGACGCTGATCATCTGCCTTGTGAGGTATAGATCAAGCTGCAGGGCAAACTTGAAAGCTGGGCTTCTCAATGTGCTGAGTCCACTGCCTTGTTACAAGCCGCCGCGACCGCTCCAGGCTACCGTATGATAAGCAACTTGTGAAGCAGGCTAATCGGAGACTAAAGTTGGAATCTTTTTTAGCTCTCCTGGATCGGCGCAACTAAAATACTCGACACTTTCTCACGCTCATCAGCTCACATTAGCTTCGATATGAAACAGTGGCGATGCTATTCGTTTTAAAAGAAAGAAACTAAATTTCCTGAAATAGGAGATCGTTTGATCGGTCTATAAAACGTTTACTGGTACCCGCCCGTATTTGCGTCGCCGATTACCTAAATTTCAGGCCAGGCCGAACAAAATAAAATCATGACAGATTGCTGTAATATTGTAGAGACCCTGCTGAGCGATAGCCTCCTCTGCAATGCTGGAGCGCAAGGCGCGAAAGCGTGGAATAGGCAGCCCGCACATAAGAGAGCCTACAATGCGTGGTCACAACACAGGGAGGACAGTCGTCACAGCAAAATTGTAGGAAACTTATTTTACATAATTACGTTATTACTGCGTTCAGGTAAAACTTTGCCTGACTTGTTAGTTTCCCAGTCTGCAGCCGACAATGACCACGGTCGAAAGTGGGGGGCGCTCCGCCCCCCCCCCCCCCCCGGTAGATACGCCTATGCCTAGACGTGTGATTGTACCATTATTATAGGTCAGGTTTGATTATCTTTTGATGGTCCTGGAGCTTAGCTTGTGAAATAATCGCTTTTTAAAACAGTCGAGGTTATTGAAAAGATTTAGATCCCGGAATCTCGGCTGTCACGGCCGCCGAAAGCTGCAGCGACGAAAGGTCACATGGGTGTTGTAGCAGACGACGCGTGAGTGGTGGGCGAGGAGGATATCGAGGCACTCTATGCAAGATTAGAGTTACTGTATATGCTACCTTTAGGTAGCATATACACTGTATATGAATATACACTGTATATGTACAAGCGCCATGCTTGCAGACAGATAGAAAAGAAATATGATAATATTAATAGAGTTATTATTCAACAGTAAACGATATGATTTTAGATAAGTGAGCAAGGAGAATAACGAGCACAATATTTTTTTCCTTCTTGCTTGGTATCCGAGCCACAGGTAAGTTGCAAATAAATTAATAACTTATTATAATTTCAGCGCGTTTGCATGCAGAATTTGTCTACAATAGATAGAGTTCTTGTAGAGTTCTTGCCGAGGTAATTTTGACCAAATACTCTGCAGGAACATTAAACTTTGAAGCTGTTTATCCTTGAAGTCGTAGACCGAAATTGGCACAGAGTTACCGTGATACCAGTCAGCTTCAATTAGCAAACAGTCCAGCTTCACTTTGTTGCGGATATCTCTTTCACGCGCTGTGCTTCAGCATTAGAATCTAGCGTCAGCAGTGTTCTATATAGCCACGTGTTTCCTTAACATGCGCGCTTCACTGGATGGATGGATGGATGCTATGAGCGTCCCCTTTAAAACGGGGCGGTGACATGTCTGCCACCAGGCTCGAAGAAAAAAAAAAAAAGAAAAAAAAAGCTTCCTTGTTTCATGTTGGCCTAATACCTTATCTACATTGATTAAATCTATGTTATTCTACCAAAAAATATAAATTCACGGTCCATCTCTCTGCCTCTTAAGGCAGAATGACCTTATTTTTCCGCCATTATTTATTTTTGTTCTTTATCTCTACTTTTCTGCCACCAATACTCTAACCGTCTCTTACTTATTTCTATCGCGGACGTGTTCAGCTTTCCATTGTTGTCCCTAAAACCCAAGGCTTCATGTAGACTCGTGCCCACACGTATACCTGGGTGAATATCGCCACATTCAATCAGTACATGTTCCATCGTTTCCTTAGTTCCCCCGCAGCATGTACATTGTTCTTCTTCGTTACTAAATCTCGCTTTATAACTACGCGTTCTAAGGCAGCCCGACCTTGCTTCAAACAGTAAAGCGCTTCCCCTTGAATTATCATAAAACCTTTCCCTCCTTATTTCGTTTTTTCCTTTTCGGTAGTTACTCAGAGCCGGCTTCTTTTCCATCGCTGTCATCCAATAAGTCCTCTCCGCCTCTCTGACCTTCCGCTTAATGCTCCTTGTTGCCATATCGCCCGCACTGCCAGCCGTATATTTACTGGTGAGCCTCCTGGTTCTTTTTCTCCACTGCGTGTCAACGCTTTTTCTATACAAATACCTGAAAACCTTCTCTGCCCATCTACTCTCCTTCATTTTCCTCAGCCTCTCTTCGAATCTCATTTTGCTCTGCGCTTCCCTCACTTCAAAGCCTGTCCATCCCATATCACCCTTTACCGCCTCATTTGTCGTCTTCCCGTGAGCGCCCAACGCGAGGCGGCCCACCGTCCTTTGATTTACATCCATTCCTGATTGCACCTCTGACTTCATGCACACCACTGAGTTCCCAAATGTAAGCCCCGGAACCATCACACCCTTCCACAGCCCTCGAAGCACCTCGTACCTATTGTATCCCCATAAAGCTCTGTGCTTCATAATTGCAGCATTCCTCTTTCCCTTTGCTACCGATGCTTTCTCTTGTACCTCCATATATCTATCCCCCTCATTTACCCATACTCCGAGGTACTTGTACTCGCTTACCCTCGGTATTTTTTGGCCCTGTATTAATACCGTATGGTCTCCGTGATCATTGAATACCATCAATCCACATTTTGTTGCACTAAATCGTAGTCCTAGAGCCTCACACTCCCTTCCGCATATATCTGCCAGTCGCTGTATATCATCTTGACTGTCCGCAAATAAGACAATATCATCAGCATAAAATAGACCTGGAAGCTTCTGCTCAACCATCGCTCCGACCTGTCTGTGTGACAAATTAAATCCAATGTTGCTACCTTCTAGCGCTTTTTCCATCCTCGCCATGTACAGCATGAATAACAGCGGGGACAAAGGGCATCCCTGTCTCAGCCCCTTGCTAATTTCAACGCTGTCCTTGCTACTTATTCCTTCCCATTCTATACAAACTGTATTTCCTCGGTATATTTCCCTCAAAAGCTGTACACAGTCGTCACCTATGCCCACTTCCTTCAATATATCCCACAAAATTTCCTGATTAACGTTGTCATACGCCCCGGTGATATCTAGATAAGCTACGTATAAGGGCCTGTTTTCTATTTTAGATATTTCTATACACTGGGTAAGAACAAACAGATTATCGTCTAACCGCCTGTCGATTCGAAATCCATTCTGAAGTTCTCCCAAAATATCATTTTGTTCTACCCACGCTTCTATTTTTAATTTTACTGCCTGCATCGCCAACCTGTATAGCACCGGTGTAATTGTTAGCGGTCTATACGAGCGAATGTTATCCTTTTCTCCCTTGCCTTTATAGATTAAGTTCATTCTACTTTTTCGCCAACTGTCTGGTATTTCCCTCTCCTGTAAGCACTTTTCTACGGCTTTCAGCAGTGCTTCTTTAGTGTTATGTCCGAGTTCGTTAATGAGGCTGACGGGAACCCCATCTAAGCCCGGAGTAGTGCGCTTAGGAATTTTTCCTTCGGCCTTCTTCCAATTGAAATTCTCTAGTACTACATCTTCGTCGGTTGCACTCCTTTGCGTACTTTTACTCACCGGGGGAATCCCCTGGGGGACCTTTTTAAACGAATCTGCCGTTATCTTTCGGATGTAACTTAGCGCTTCATATCCTTCCAATTTATTTCCTCCTTCATCTACCATATGTTGTTGCATTGTGACAGACTTCCTACCCAGCGCTTTTAGGTGGCTCCAAAATATCCTAGGCGCGGCCTTCTTCTTTTCGCGAATCTCTGTCATCCAGCGTTCACTTTCACCTTTAATTTTTGCCTCGACTAATTTCTGCACAATGGATTTTTGCTCTAAATATATTTCCCATATTTGGTTGACTTCGTCCTGTGGCCGCTTCTCCTTTTTTGCCTGTCTGTGCTCCCGTGATGCCTGACGTCGCATCTCGATCGCTTCCCGGATTTCTTTGTTCCACCAACTTTTTGGCTTTTTCTTTCCTTTCCAACAAATAGTTTTCTTCTCTATTTCCATTTCTTTCGTGATTACATGTAGCAGCTCACTATACTTCCAGTCTTTGCCTGGTAGTTCGTCTACTTTTTCCTCGACTCTTGCGGCTATATTTGTTATTTGTTTGTCATTTAGATACGAGCTGCCAAACTTTGATTCTATGTTCTTATTTTCAGTTTTATATCCCATTTGTAATATTATGCGTTTATGATCACTACCCAAGCTGTTAATGCCTTCTTCGTCTATTCTCATCTCTCTAAGTTTGTCATATATTCCTTCTGTCATGAGACAGTAATCAATGCTCGATTGCCTGTTTCTGACTTCCCACGTGATCTGCCCCTCACACTTAGGCCCCACGTTAACTATCTCAAGACTATGTTGCTCGCAGAGATCTAGCAATAACTTGCCATTGGTGTCTGAATATCCGTCAAGGTCATGAATGTGAGCGTTCATGTCCCCTAGAAGGATTATCTCGGCATCATGACCAAATTCTTTAATATCGGTGCTTATGCATTTCACTATCTCCAGATTCTTTTCTCTGCAGTTATTGCCTGTCCACAAGTAAGCTACACCTAGCCACGTTTTCTTTCCACCTACTGTGCCCGAAACCCACATGTGCTCTGAACACGTTTGTTTCACTCTCTCCCATTTTGTTCTGCTATGAATTAGCATTCCAACCCCCCCACCTCTCCTTTCTGATGTGATCCTGTTACATCCTTCCCAAACATAATTTTCAATATGTGGTGGTTCTTCCAAGTCTCTAAGGTGTGTTTCTGTAACCGCATAAACACCTATCTGTTCCTTGTTTAACTGTCCCTCAATCTCTAACCATTTTGCCTTTTTTCTGCCACCCTGCATGTTAATGTAACTAATTGCAACACGCGCCTTCTCCCTTCTTTTACCTTTTCTCTGTTTTTTCGCTATACTACCTGTCAAAGAGTCCCCCTGGTTGTTTTCCTCATTACAAGCTACCATGGGCACCGAAGGGCCCGCGTGCCCCCCAAAAAAGCTACTGCGCGTCCTGCAAGACGCCAACCCACCTCATGGCCAAGCCTCCTATCGAAGTGTATTCCGTCTCTTCGAAAACCACCCCACCTGTGCACCTCTCTGTTTATTTCCACTACCTCGATGCCTTTCTCTCTACTCATCTGCCATATCTCTTTGTTTGCGTCGACAACCGCTCTTTGCAGGTTGCCGTCACGCACCGGTACCTCCGGTATTGTGCATACCACTATCTGCACCTGAGGGGAAATGGCGCGCATGTCATCGACCCCTTTCGCCAATGTGGTCGCTAGTTCGGCTGATTCGTTACTCAAGACGTCGTTTAGACCTCCCGCGATTATCACGAGGTTACGTCCATTAGACTTAGCTGCGAGTTTTGCGTTAGCTTGTCTCATCACTGATCCCAGCCTATGGCCCGGGAACTTTCCTATTAAAACTCGTTTGTCGCCTCTCACCCTTTCCTTGACTGCTTCTGCGCATGTAGCTAAGTTCGAGTCCCCGGCGATTATCACGTGATCCGACTTTTCTGGTGGACTCTCCCGCACCTGGCCACTGCACCTGTTACTAGCGCGTGCTACTGCTGTTGTTTTGTCCCCTCCCGTTCCCAAGACTACTTCGCGGAAGGTGGGTCCTGTGTCCCTTGCACCTGTCTTTTCCAAACCTGTTTCCCCCTTCGCGCCTACCACTGTGGGGGTCGATGCCCCATTTTTCCCGCTGTCGCCTGCTTCCCTGTTCCCCGTGGCTACATTTGCTGGCATGGCTACATTTGCTGGCATGGCTACCTTTGCCAATCCCTCCTCGGCTGACTTAAGCCTTTCCGCCATAGCCATCGTTTTTTCCCGCTCTGTCGCTACCGCTTTCTCCAGCTCGGAGATTCTCACCTTGAGCTCATTCTGGGCGGCCATCATTATTTCCATCTTCGCCTCTAACTCGCATTGCTTACACTTGGCGTCAGCTCTCTCTGTCGTCTCATCCTCACAAACCTCTATTTTCCGCCCCATTCCGCATCCTGAACACTTTACGGTCTTTTTGACCATGGCTATAGAGCATTCACGCGGCAGATTAGATACACTTAAAGCCAAATGATATCACAAAACTCCGCAAGTATGTTACACTTCAAAGCACCTGTGCACCTTTCAGCCACGTGGTGGCCAAAAAAACAAATATTAAAAAAAAAAAACACCCGAAGCGACTGTCACACCACTTTGTACCAACAGCACAAAGTTGTAAGCTCTATTAAGCTGCAATCTAGTGGCTTAACTAAAAAAACAAGCTCGAATCATGCAAAAAAAAAAAAAGCACTTATCTGACGCTGTCATTCCGGAGCCCACGAAAAACACGTCCGTCCTCTAGCAGTAGCGCTATGCAAACCTCCCGCCTTGTAGTCGCGCCGCGCGTTGGCTGTCTCGATGCGCACTCAGTCCGCTGGCGTGGGGAGCGCACGTGCGCGCATAGGCCAACACGACAGAAAAGCTTGCTAACAATGCTTATTATTTAGGTTTTCTCGCTATGTTATCTGCAAATAATAAGAAATATGGCTAATAAATGCACCAAAATAGAAGCTCAAAATAGCCAGAGAGTAGCCATGGAACCAACCTGACATTTTTGTCGCCAGACGGGGTCGTAGAGTAGCCAATTTGGCGCAATGTAGCCACCAACGGCAACCCTGGTAGTCGTACGACCCCGTGCATTAAAGGGACACTAAAGAGAAACAATGAATCGGTTTAGATCGATAAATTGCGCTCTGACAACTCTACTGTCGTTGATTTCGCCATCGTAGGTTTATTAATAGGAGAAAATCAAGTTCAAGGTTTAATTTTTAAATTTCGCGCCAAAAATCTCCCCGCGTGACGTCACGGATTTCGAAGTGTATTTATCGTATTTTGGCGCCATTGGCTCAACAAAATTACCCCAAACTTGGCATATTAAGTGTATAGCCCCCTCAGAGGACATTGTACTTCATTTTTACCGATCAGGAACAACGTAGTCCTTAGTAGGCGCCGTCAAAACATATGACGTCACGGCGGATGGTGCGGAAACTTCAAGGTGGCGTCGCCACCCACATTTTGTTTTTGCACGTTTTCTCGCTTACTAAGCGCCTTCTCGCCGCAAGCGTGGTGTTCTTGGTATCGTGAAAGAGTACTTTACTAATATGAGAAAAATCGTTTTGCTCTTTAGTGTCCCTTTAAAAAATGACGTGAAAGTTCCGATTGACAGACAGACAGAAAAACTTTATTAGCAAGTGTGTTTGGACCCCCCGGGTCCCTGGACCACTGCGTGGTCCTAGGCCACGTCTACACGGTCATGCCTCTCACCGCGATGACATCGGCAGCCCGAGTCACCGCAGCAAGTTGCAACGCCGGGTCCCCAGACGAGAGAAGGACCTCCCAGTCCTCCCAGCTGGAGATGGCAGGCTGTCCCTGCGGGGGAGGATCAGCAGGGCAGCCGAAAAGAATATGGGAAAGGGTGGCGTGAGGTTCGCCACACAGGGAACATTCAGGTACAGTGTTCTAATTCAGGGGAAGTGCCACAGTAGTGGGACAACAGCTGAGGGGAAGGAAGAGTGCGGGTCTGGGGACGTCTCCATAGGATTTGTTGGGAGTGGGTAAGGGAGGGATTTCGGGGAGGGTATGTCCGACGGTTCAAACGGGGCATTTGCGTGAGCTCGGCAAAAGTGTGCGCCCGCTCGCAATACAGTTCCGATTGAGTAAACGTATGGGGCAGAACTGGCGCCCCCCTTTACATGATTAGGGGAGCGGCCTCTAGCCCTCTCCCCCGTGCCTATGGCGCCACGGTATGTCCTGGCGCCCAGTGTTTTCATCGCCAAATGTGTTAGAAAACATGCATAGTGCAGAGTACGCACTCGTGGAGCTGAAAGCATGAAAGCTTTGGGTTATAATCTGATCATATCGCGAAACATGATTGTATCGTGAAGGGATTGAAAGAAGCACACCAGAAGGGTGGCTGTTCAAGTGTGGGCTGAAGATAACCCGTACGTGATATGCATGCATGTCCTCAAGATGTTATCCGACATGAGACGTCTGTACGGGGTTGTCTCATTTATCTCCGCCGCGATGCACTTACAAGGTGTTTTTGTGTCTTTAAGATTACACATAGATAGATAGATAGATAGATAGATAGATAGATAGATAGATAGATAGATAGATAGATAGATAGATAGATAGATAGATAGATAGATAGATAGATAGATAGATAGATAGATAGATAGATAGATAGATAGATAGATAGATAGATAGATAGATAGATAGATAGATAGATAGATAGATAGATAGATGCTTGCTTACAATACAATACATACATACATACATACATACATACATACATACATACATACATACATACATACATACATACATACATACATACATACATACATACATACATACATACGCACGCACGCAAGCAGTGAACATAGAGATTCCACAGCAGCGTTCCAAGAGAGCTGGACGACACACTTTGCTGCTAATAACGCGAGTTTCAGAAGACTAATTAACAAATAACATTCAGCTTTTATTAGTGTCTTGGGACCAGTTATGAAAGACTGGGATGCGGTCACATTTTAGTGTAAGCTGGCTTAGGTGGGGGGGGGGGGGGGGGTTCAACCGCCCCCCCCTCCCAACTTTCAGTTTTGCATGTGCATGTATACACGCACACCTACAAACGCATGCACAAACATACATAAAATATGGTTGACCTCCCCCCCCCCCGCGAAAAAAATTGGCTAGGCTGTTGTATCGACTATTTCGTTGTTGTTATTTCTTGAAAATCACAGGTCACAGATCTTCAAAGATCCGCGAAGATAATACCAAAACCAGGCGCACTGCGTGACTGCACGTCAAACGGAAATGCGCACCATGACAAAATGTTTGAGGAAGTTTAAACGATGGCATGCAGTGGCAAATACTGATACGGCGTGCCCCTGCGGCAGATACGCTTGCCGGACGAAAACGTGCCGTATCAGAACTGCATCTGCCGCGACTGGTAGTTCAAGTAATTCGTCATGATTTTCGTCACGATAAAGTTGTTCTCTCTCTCTCTCGTCTCGGGACGTTTGCGTCTGATATCAGAGTTCCTTAATCAAACAAGTTGTGAAACTGCGTTCCGAAACCTGGACCAACCTGGTCTAGTAACATTGACCCGGACATGCACACGGCCGATTGTGCAGGAGCCTGCATATTGTCGCGCCAATTCTAGAAGCAGTAACAAAACACGACCGCCCATGCGGTCGCTTCACGCAAGCTGCTACATAGATAGATAAATAGATAATGTGTGGCCAAATTACCCTTTGTAACGGGTGGACCCAATAAAAGTGTCCTAGCCAAATTATATTTAAAAAAAAACATGGAAAAACAGAAAACATGAAAAAAAAAAACACAACTCAACAATCTCAACGCCGTACGCAGCGCTGGCGTTGTTGCGAGCGTTTATTAGTTTACTTTTTGGTCAACAGATGACGTGACAATCAGCAGACCATGTGGTTTTGGCCAATGGCGAGTTCAGATTTTCATAGAGTTAGTATGCAGATTTTCATACATGGGGCCTATGGGGAGTATCGCAACTCGTATGAGTCGTGAACTCTGTCTGATATGATAGCGGGGCACTGTAGAGCGCTGTAATCGTTTTCCTTCCTGCCTCGTTTTCTCGATTTCAGCATTGCCTAGACGGAGAGAAGTTTTGTTGAGGAATCCAACGATCTTCACCCCACTGGGCCCAGCCAGAGCCTCGTTTTCAAACAGTCGGTCGCTGATGTCCTCGACACTTTGCGCCACTTGTGCCCCATCAAAACTGCACTGACTGCGACTCAACGTGAGTAACAGCAAGCTGTCGTTTCAGGGCATTTTTAACTCTGAGGGCTCAGTCACTCAATGGCGTTCCGTTTTCTACTTTGACGGTGTTCAAGGTTCCCGCCAAACTTTTGTTAAAAAAAAAAAACGCAAGAGCAATGCGTTGCCGCTGACACTTTTTGATTAATGTCGTTTCAAATTTTCTAGTAACTTTTTTTTTCTTCTTTAAACTGAACAAATGATTGTGCTCTTTTTGTGATGCTGATGTTTCCCACACTGGTTTCCCACGCCATGACGTGTTTTCGGCCACAAGCAGCCCGTAAAAGCATAGCCTTCGAGATTAATAATTGTTACTTTTTTGAAATGGGTCACTGATAGATGTATAGAGACAAACAACAAGATCAATTATATTAAAACACACACAAATGAATTCTTATCGAGAGGCTGTGTTCATTCTTACAGCTTCCTCCACAATTTCAAAAACAAATCTCGAAGGCTATGTTTTACGTACTTTTGGCGCCGTGCCCATCATTTACACGTAGCAAGCAAACAAATCGTCAGTTACATTATGCAAACATTTTTTAAACTGAATTGCAGTACTTACTTCCTTGTTCATTTGTATAAACTTGCGAGAAAAATCCACTGGAAAAATCTTACGACTGTCTACACAAATACGAAACTGCGTCCACATTCTGACGTCACCGACGACGAGAGGTTTGCTTCGTCACGTGACACACAAGCAGCGTTTTGTGAGCGCATTTCCAAGGTAAACGCATTTTGGACGTGTTTTATTGTTCTAAGATAACCGAGGTAGCTCCGTCCTCGGACTCGTCGCGTGTATGATATTGTTGCACGTTTTTCCCGAGCCACGAAATCCCGAAGGGTCGATGTGAATTCGCATTAAGACCGCGTAAGCCGTTGGAAAATTGTTTTTTCGTCGCGTTTGTGTGTGCGCGTACGAGGCTTAGGAGCTAGGCCTAACCGCTGTGTCGCCTCGCTTTTACCGCGGCCACTACCGTCATCGCAGAAGCTCCGTTCGTTATGAAACGAACCGAATTCTGAAATCGATGCCGTCTTATAAAACTCGCTTCTCTCGAAGTCAATCGGCTTCTTTTTGTCTTAGGCGGCTGCTCACGCCTAGAGTGCCGCTTTCAAGAGTCCCTTTTCTCTTTCTCCGATGCCGTTTAACCCGATCTCCCCTATCCAGTGAAAGTTGAATCGCGGCTAGGTTTGACCCCCGTCTTTTTTTTAAATTTTTTTTTAACCGACTGGTATCGACAGAAGCTGCTTCGAAAACCGCGAGTTTTTTCTTCGTAGTCTGCGTCTCGCGTTTATCGTCCACTTTACAGCGTTATTCGCGAGAAGACGACGTAGTTTGTACTGTAGCGCGTGTCTTTTGCGCGAAGTGCGCCGTAGCTCAGGCACGCGCCTGTATCTCGTCGCCCGGTCGGGGTTTCCCTGCGGTTAGCTTGGGTAACGCAACGTGAAACCGCCGTGCCTACGATTTCGATCGTTTATAAAAAAAAATTCTCTCTTTCTCTCCCCGCAGCTTTTGTACATAACATTTTGTACATACGGTATTCAAGTGATGAGTTCGAGTAATACACAGAGGGCGGGGAAAAGCAGCCGGGATCGAGGGAACAAGTCACCGTCGGCGGCGACGACACAGTCCCCCAAGGCGGTCACTGCCACAGATGGGCATGCCAAGCCGCCCGACGGCTTCATTCCCAAAGTCCAGGTGAGTGTCCCTGCATGGCATCGGGCTGGCGCCCGCTCCCCCCTACCCTTCTCGCGTCGCACTTTTTTTTTTTTCTTTGAACTCTCTTTGTTCTTTCCTTGCGTATTACCGTCTCTTTGTTCGTTTCGCGCGCGCTGTAAATTTCTCGTCACAGACACTCATGCCATCACCGCAGCCCACTTTTCTGCTCACCACCGTGTGCAGTCGAGAGCACCTCGTAGGAAATTGACGCCAGAAAAGAAAACTTTAGTAGCAGAAGTAATCGTTATTCATCATCTCTGTGTCATTTAATTATGAAATTTTGAACTTGTATGAATCTTTTCATCAGAAGGACGTCGTGTGTCCCGTATTTATTCGTTCTGTACAGTGTCTGTGTTAACTAGGCGCATCTTTGAAGATGAATGAACACCAACTAGCCCACCTTGTAGCTCTCCTCAATTGTATCAGTATCTAGGTTCGTTGTTATGCTGTGAGTGATGGCTCAGCGCATTTAACACTAGGATCTGTGCTCTTAACAGCAGCAGTGCAAAGTAAAGAATTCTACTGCACATGCCACGTTGGATCACATCCATTCTCATTTCCATGATTGCCTTTAAGCTTTTCATGGTCGGCAAGGTTTGCTTTTAGCTATGCACGTTGCTTGCACATGTCAATTGCAGTGTAAGTCATGCCTAAAATTTGAAGTTTGTCAGCTTGCTTTGGCATATTTTATGCTTAGCTTAAGTTTACCTTGACATTTCCTACTGCGTTCGGCCATAGTTACTTTTTAGGTCAGTAAGTGTGATGAACCGGTATTCATTGAGCAGAGATCGGCAAAGCAAGTTGGCAAACGTTGTGTTAGTTCTGTTATAGTGTTATTGCAAGTGCTAGCTTCTGACGCTTGAAACATGCTTCATAAAGAGAGGGATGTGGGATTGTGTTAGTTGCTTTCACACTGAACTTGATCATTTGGAAACTGGGTTAATGTTGAACCATACTTAGTGTGGGTCTTTCCTTAAGCCCTATGTGAGCACCCTCGCCTCCAACATGTACAAGTTTTGTGTCGATGGTTCGATATGACCTTCTGGCAGCTGCTAGTAGAGCACGTTTATTCAGTTGTAGCCATCGGTTGATGCTTGTTGCATTGTTGTGCATTCCTTTGTGCACAGAATAGCACGGTTCTTAGCAGTGTGTCTAGGGTAGGGGGGGATGCCCATATCACAAAACGTGTAATGCTAGCTGGGCAATCTTGGTGCTTGGAAGAAGTTCAAACAGGGCATGGCATGGAATCGCTGGCGACTAGATGAAGCCAGGACTGCTTTCAACCACAGCAGCTGACAAAGAATATTTTGCTGATGCGCAGAGGGTGACGCTATCTGGGGATGCCAGAGAAAACCAACTATTGCGTCTTGTTAGACACATACTATGTTTTCTACTCCTGCCAGAAGCGCTGGACTAGCGAATACCTCGGGTGTGTATGTTGATAGGATGCCAGCGCCCTTCTACCACTCATTGCATCCTGTGTTTCTAGCATGAAGCTGACACTTTCATCGACTCTTGAGTAGCCACAGTAAATGTCCGCATGCTTTGTCAAGGCTTATTGCAAAGGTGCCGCAGACAGTCACGCCGAAGCTGAGACAACCTTATACATTTCTGCAGCCAACTCCCGAACAGATCCGGCTGGCACAGATTATCAATGACCCAACGAAGCAGGACGATCCGGACATCAAGAACAAAGTCCAACAGGTGAGGAGCACTTTGCCATTCTGGTAGCACTCTGTGACATTAGGCAAGGAGACTGCATTGCTCTCTCCGGGGAGTTCAACAGGTTTGCTTCCTGTTGGGCATGTGCCAGCGTAGCTTAGCTGGCAAGGCAAATGCTTCAAGCTGCGGGATCTTCTGTTGTCAATGACTGTTGGCAGCGTATAAGCTGCTCATGTAGACGGATCCTCCGAGACCGCAGTGCACTGTGTGCTTTCGAGACTGCTTTGTTTTTGTAATTTTGTCCTCTTGGCAACTGCTACAGCCCACAGCTTAGTGATGTTTATTAATGTTAATTGGTCTCTTTCACATGTCACTTAGGACAAGGTTTGTGCCTTCCACACATTTGTGATCAAGACTGCGCTCTTTAAATGGGATGGCCATGCTGCCCACTGGATAAATGCTATGAACATTTTAACACCATTTTTCTGTACTGTAACACACTGCTTTGCAGTTGAGCTTCAGTCGTGCCTAAAGAAGCCCTTGGCTTTCTTTCACATCACTTAGTGCAATGTGTGCACTTATGTTGCAATAATGGACAGCCGTTGCAGCCATCCTCTAAAGAAGCCAAGCAGGCATTCCTTCTTTCGAGTGTGTTCAGAATGCCGATTGTTTTGTGGAGCATTGCGCACCATTTTAGTACGGTTATTGGCTGCATTACACTGTCGCGGTGGTATGTGTTGTATACTCATTGCTGTTATTTCTACTGCAGGTGATGGAGGTGACAGGCCAGTCCAGTGATGCAGTCGTGATAGCACTGCATGACTGCGACAATGACCCCACGCGAGCCATCACCATGCTCATTGAAGGCAACAAGCAGGAGGTCAGTGCCAGATGCTGTCCATTTGGTGTCAACATGAGTGCGGTATTGCTTGCCCCGTTGAGGCATGGCATCCTCGTTCATGGTTGCGAATTACTTAGCCGTTTCCGTGTGGTAGTGGGGAGGAAGAGACTACAAACACTGAGCTTACGGTAAACTAAGCATTCTCCTTGCCTGGAGCTCTTTTGTCTTGCTTCTTGGGAAAATATTGCCACAGACTACTGTAACCCGAGAAAAAAGCGCGCTCTAGCTGGCTCTGGCAGCCTGCGGGTAGCCAGAAGTGGAAAATCGAAGAGCGGGGGTTGGAATCGGCTACTGTAGAATCTTCTGTAATCAGGGGACTGCCTCTTATTTGGTTGCTTTTGTATTTTACTGCTGCGCCCTTATGCATCATGCACATCTCAGGTAGGTTGTCGTGTGGTCATTTAATAGTGGGGTTAGCTTGAGTAAAGGTGCCAAAAACAAGAGAGGGCCAATATGGGCCCTGCTGTTAGTTTCTGCTGGGCCACGGGAGCTGTCATATGTATGAAAGGTGCCTTCCCCGTGCAGGGCGAGTGGGAGACTCGGGGCAAGAAGAAGAAGCCCGTGAAGGAGGGCAACCAGCAGCAGCAGCAACAACAGCAGCAGAAAGGGGACCAAGGTGGCCCCGCGAGCAGTAACAAGGAAAACCGTGGGGGGCCTCGCGGGGAGGGCGGCCCCCCACGCAACATGCCCCGGGGGTCTAGCGGAGGAGGCAGAGGAGGAGGTCGCGGAGGCAGCTGTGAGTCTTGTGCTTTTTGCCCACTTTGAACACTTTGGCCATGTTCCTGTAACCGAGCGTGCTTCGATTCGTAACATCACGGCTGTACAGTTGAACTCCGTTACAACGAACTCGCTTCAACGAAATTTCCGGTACAACGAAAAATTCTTGGTTCCCCGTCAACAGGCCATAGGAGTCAATGCATAAATATGCTCGCCACAACGAACACTTTTTCTGCTGCCGTTCCGCTTCAACGAAATTTGACGATGCCATTCAGGGCTCAAAAATTTAATTTACCGTGCAATAAACACAATCTCGGACATT
Source organism: Rhipicephalus sanguineus (assembly GCF_013339695.2). Taxonomy (NCBI): domain Eukaryota; kingdom Metazoa; phylum Arthropoda; class Arachnida; order Ixodida; family Ixodidae; genus Rhipicephalus; species Rhipicephalus sanguineus. The sequence continues at coordinate 57,865,074 of NC_051179.1, forward strand.
TTGATGCATTTTAGAACATAAAAATATGAATTCAAAGTCTGAATCGCATGTTGGAACCACCAGAAACCGCCGCTGTTGACTGAGCATGGGGGCCGCCATTGCTCGATAGCGACGGCGATCAGACTGCCCTGCTTTCGCAAATGGCTTGAGTTGCTTCTGAGTCGCAGACAATCCGAAGCCAAAGCTCAGTTGTCGACACCATGGTTGACACTGGGGTGCAATCGCGAAATGATTGCTTTTCCGATGCCTTTCCAATACTTTTCGTGCTTTTCACGCTTCGCTAGTGGTCAGAGCGACGGTACATCCGCCACATTCACTTTATCAACGTGAGCAGCCCTGGGGTGCAGTCGCGGAATGATGCCTTTTCCAATGCCAATGCTTTTCGTGCTTTTCGCGCTTGGCCAGTGTGACCGGTGGTCGGAGCAACAATTCATCTGCGCTATCAACGGGATTAGCCAGACGAGAGTGGTGGATAATAGCATAGAATAAGGCGTAAGTCATCGCTCCGCGATAGCTCGCCTGCATGTTGCCGTTGTCGGTGAATAGCTAGCGTTCGTGTTCGTGTTACGCGCCCGTGCCTGTTTGATTCGTTCGCGGAAACCGTTGTTTCTGCGTGCTTTTCAACGTGGCGTCGCTATGCATATATGAGAATCGCGTCGTAACGCTGCTGGGGACGCGAAGGAAGCAGCAGACACTTTTTGAATATTGGAAATAAAAGTTTCACTGTTCTATTTTTTTTTCGATTTCACTACAACGAAATGTTCGCTTCAACGAACCTTTTTCCGAGCACCGTCAATTTTGTTGTAGCGGGGTTTGACTGTAAAAGTACGGGAGCACATGAGCATACTGCAAGGCTTATCTAGAGCTGCGACAGTGACTTTTGTCTGCCGTGTAACCTTAGTGCTGTGAACTTTATGCAGTCTCACGTGCGGCTATGTAGTGGTATCGCGAACCCGCGCAGTTTGCTTGCGCTATGGAAGTGCATGCCGGTTTCTCGGCTGCAAAAGTGAGTCTAGCGGCGATTCCTCCGAATCGCAGCTGGACTGGTGAATCAGAATCTGATTCAGTAAATGTCAGTCCATCATACGAGGCGTTACTCACGAATCAAGGTTAAGATGTTGATGAGCGAGCGACATCTCAAAAGCATGCGCGGCCAGACGATGCTGACTGGATAAAAAGAGGCTTTTCTCCCTCCGTGTTTCCACTTGATGCCACTTCGTGCACTTATTTTTGTATGTCTATGAACTACACAAACATTTATTGCAATGCATAATTGTTTGTCTTATAGTTTTTTTATGTAATTTATCTTGCTGTTACTCATGAAAAAAACCATGTGCATGTAAAAACACAAACATTTTGTCACTTTACGGTCACCCCAAAAATTCAGCATTTAAAAAAAAAATACATTTTTGGGACACATTTCACAAAAAAAAGATTGACCCTCAAAGGGTTAACCCTCTGTTCGTTGTGCTTGTTGCAGGGAAGAACAAGGAAATCGAGAAGAACGAGCGAAACCTAGAAGACGGGCGCACTGGCGAGCGGACTGGCGACATGCGACCACGAGGAGGCAGCAGTGAGTGGCATCCTGTTCCACCGTGCTTCATTTTGGGCCTCTTGCTTGTGAAAGACGCCGGTGACCCACTGACGTCATGCGGCCAACTTGCTGCTTGCTTCATGTGACAGCAAAATTGGAGCTATGGGCGTCTGTTCTGAGGCAGCCAGTCATTTCATGACCTCACTGCTCTAGATAAAAAATAAATACAGTAAAACCTCGCTAATTCGAACTCGGATAATTGGAAATTTCGGTTAATTCGAAGAACTTCCGCGGTCCCGTGTTTTTCAATGCAAATTTTACCGGATTATTTGAACAGCCCGCGGGGTTTCATCCGGATAATTCGTAATTCCCGCCGGCAGCAACGGACGTGAAACAGCCTTCCGGCGACGCTTATCTCGGAGGTCATAGTAGTTGGAGTACCGGAAACGGGTTAAAATGCGTTTTCCGTTTCGTGTTTTCCACGTTCGCGTTTTCCCGTTTTTCACGCATTCCGTTTCGCGTTTTTCACGTAGCTCGCGTGCTTGGACGCTTGGACCATTCGCCGTCTTGCATTAGTCTTGTTTACTTCGCCGCCTACGCCTGCATTTGCCGCGTGCGAAGTCCTGACCGCTTGTTGGACTCACGATGCCGAAGTACAAGACGCTGACGCTGCGGGAGAAGGTGTCCTTAATCGAGGAGGCTGAGAAGTCGACGTGCACTAAGACCCAACTCGCCGAAAAGCACAAGATGCCCTTGTCGACGCTCTCGACCATCTTGAAGAACAAAGAAAAGTTGCTCGAGGCATATGGGAAAACGCATTCGTCAAAGCGATCAAGGATTCGCTTCCCAACGTACCCGGACGTTGAGGTCGCTTTGATGAAGTGGCTGCAGCACGCAAACGCAGCTCATCTTCCCGTGAACGGCACCATCCTTCGGGAGAAGGCCGATGACCTGGCACTGCGCCTTGGCCACGAAGGCTTTAAGTGCAGTAATGGTTGGTTCGCCCGATTTAAAGAGCGAAATAACCTTACATACTTGACCGTGTGCGGGGAAAGCGGTAGCGCCGACACGAACGTCGTTGACGACTGGCAGATGCGTACGCTGGCACCGCTGCTTCAGGAGTTTGGAGAGGACGACGTCTACAACTTGGATGAGGCAGCCTTGTTCTACAAGATGCTTCCCACGAAAACATTTGCTGCCAAGGACACCACTGTCTCGGGGAGAAAGCAGCCCAAGGAGAGAATATCCATTTTGTTCGGCGCGAACATGTCCGGGAACGACAAGCTTCCACTGCTCGTAATCGGCCGAGCGGGTAAGCCTAGGTGCTTTAAGAACGCGCGCCTTCCTCCGAGAGATGTCGTCATGTACAGACACAACAAGAAGGCCTGGATGACGGCGGCGATATTCGAGGAATACGTGCGGTTCCTTGACCGGAAGTTTGCCGCCAAAGGGCGGAAAGTGCTTTTTGTTATCGATAATTGCCCGGCCCACGGGGACATCAGAAACCTGGAAGCCGTCAAGATCGTCTTCCTCCCTGCGAATACTACGGCCATATCGCAGCCGATGGACCAAGGGGTGATCCTGCAAACGAGGAAGCTTTACCGCCACCACCTGTTGAAGCGGGTTCTGCTTTGCTACGACAGTGGAAAGCAATACCACATCGATCTGCTTGGTGCGATCTGTTTAATTGCCTTTGCCTGGAAGGAGTTGGAGTCAAAGGTGATCAGGCGCTGTTTTGAACATGCCGGGTTCCGCAAACAAGGTGGCGAAGATCTTGATGAAGATTGCAGCTCGTCCGGCCTAGACGACGAGGGAGACTCGATGTGCGCCCGGATCACCGACTCCGGCGACGGCGAGGGACTAGGCTTCGTGGAGTATTCCAGTGTTGAGGCGGGGGTCCAAACATCGTACGCTGATGTACACGAGGACGTTGTCGACACTGGGCTAGACGGCGATGATGGTGACGATAACGAGCCCGCCCGCGCGCCCGCTTTGGCCTCAGTTGTCGATGCCGTGAACACCTTCCGCAGCTTTGTCGAGTGCAGCGGTGGTGACAGTGAAATGCTGAGTATTGTGAGCAGGTTTGAGAACATGGCACTTGGGGCGGCGAACTACCGCAATAAGCAGTCCAATATCACCGATTATTTCCAATAACCTTTTTCTCGCAAAGAAAATAAATGTGATTTCATCTTGTAGCGCTTGTTTGCTTTTTTTCCTTCATTTCGGTTAATTTGAAAATCCGCTTAATTCGAAGAATTTTCGCGGTCCGGCGGCCTTCGAATTATCGAGGTTTTACTGTAAATAGGGGGTGTTTGCATTGCGACAATTTGTAGCTGGTCATTTTGTGACCTCGCTGCTCTAGATGAAAAATTCATAAACAGGAGGTGTGTGCTTGGAGCCGGCGTTTCGATAAGTGGACTTGTCTAGAGTCACCAGTACATTCAAACCTTGGTATTGTGAATGGGGATATAACAAGTTTTCAGTTATAAACGAAGCAAATAAATAATAGTTTTGTCACAGATAAAGTGTTAATACGTTTACAACGAATTTTCAGATGTAACGAAGTTACTTTCGTGTCAAACGTGGCTACGTTATTATGAAGTTTGAGGGTATCGGCCTGTACTCTGCGCAACATGTGTTTGGCTTCTGTACAGTCATTGATGTCCCTCGCCTTGTTCTGTGCATTCAGGACGTGGTGGCCGGGGCGGCAGAGGAGGTGGTGTTGGTGGGGGACGTGGTAGCCGCACGTTCCAGAACCGAGGGCTGGGCGGCCATGACGGCTTCCCTCAGTCCATGGACACGTGGACCAACAGCACGTCTGCCGGAGGACAGCGAGCATCCAGAGGAAGCCAGCAGCAACAGCAGCAGCAGGACACCATGGCAGTCGGTAGGTGGTTGTGCTTCGGTTCTCTACAGTTCGTGTGAGAACAGCGGATCTAGAGACACACTTCGCTGCTGTTTGTTTCCATTGTTCCGCTGTATTTTTTTGCGCGCGAGGTTTTGTGGGTGCATTTCTTGGCTGCAGCCACACTTCGCTTGTAATGAGATGCGAGAACGCATATTTTTTTTTTCCTCTTTTATAAGTACACATATTGGGCAGAAGTTTGATTCCGAAAATCTTAGGATGCTGCAAGTCCACTATGGTGTCCTTTGTAGTCTGCTGCGTGGGTTCATGGCATGCAGTGCCACAGCTGGACTTATAACGAGTGGCTAGTCTTGATGGCATTGGGCACACATGACAAGAATATAAATTAAATTGCAATTGAATGTGGGGTTTGCTATAAAGTTAGCCAAATGATTAGTTTTGACAGCCAAAGTAACCAACACAGCAACTTTTATCTAAAAACAAAAGAAAGAGAGCGAGAGTCCTGTGCTAATTGCATGCTTCGCTTGCACATATTTTGGAAGGATGCTCAGTCATGCTGTTCTGCTTGTGTTGGCAGTTCCTTGTACACGATCCCCTGCCCGATTTCTCAAGTGTGGAAGTGATTGCAGAAATAGCAACATGTGCCTGCGTCTACTACTCTTAATTTCACTCAGGCAACTGGAATGACCTGGCGGTCAGTGAAGACTGGAGTGAAGAGGACTGGACTGGCCAGCTGGAAACTAAGGTGTTCACTGCAAGTGGAGCGGCTGCGATACCTCCGCCAGCGCCCGACACGGCGAGCATCATACAGTTGTTGAAGGAGTCTCCACATGAGTCGATCAGTGTGGCACAGTACAACCAGCAAGCCACGGAATCCATCAAGGCGGCTGTTGGGGTGAGTATTCAGCTCCTAGTGCATTAGAGAAACGTAACCACAGCAGGTTTGAGTAGGGTAGCTTGATATTGTAACTCTGATGCCCAGGCCTTGCTAGTTTCGCAGTGCGTCCTTGGTTATTTCCACTTTCTCGACCTGTAAAAAGTCTTACTGTTTAGTGTCCTAAAAATTTGGTTGCACTACAACCTTCACTGCTGCACCGCCCAAATTACCCACTTGCGCCTCACTGCACGTTAGTTTTTTGACATGGAGAATGGCAGCTCTTCTCAAGGCTGCTGTGAACAAGCACCGAAAGTTTTTGAACCCATGAGCACTCGAGGTGGTGAAACATGATGATCAAGCACAACAGTGCATTGCATGTGGCAGTCGAGAAAAACGTGATGGAGAGCCGATAAGAGCGCTTCTATCAAATACCGGTACCCCCTCAAACAAATTGCCATCACCAGCTGTTTGCCTTCAGGTGTGCCATTGCTGATTAGAACAGCGGTTCTTCCATCAGCGATCAATCGACACTCCCATGTATGCGCATGCTTCAGTATTCGATATTCTGTTCACTATTTTTGGAGACTTATCGGCACTATCGATTCGAGGTGAAGTTGCACTATTCGCACACCACTAATGGCGTCTGCGAATAGTGAAATTCATTGCCGCAGAAGTCTTCAACATTGAAAGTGCACTAGCTGCCCGACTGAATGTATGCAAGGTTCTCGATGGCAATAGGATGCGATGTTCATGTGCCGAGTGGGAATGCGAACACTGCTTGCATGTTGCTGTCAGAGGAAAGCTTCGCAAAGCTACTGGTGCTTTCTTGCATTGGTCAGAATGCCAAATACTTGCAAGTTGTAAAAGGTGTAAGCCAGTTAAAATGGTGTTTTTTTTTTTCTGTGCCATCGTGGTGGCAAGAAAGCGGCTTCATGCATTCTTGGAGATTCTTCGAGGCCCACAAATGCTTGTCACATCAGTGAGGTCTTATAAGAAACTTGTGATGGTGAACAGCATGGATAAAGGTTCTTTCTGGTCCAGTAGTGGCAAAAAGGAATATCAATTGCAATTCCACTGGCCATTAGATACGTAAACTTACACACGTTTCGTTTTGTCATAGCAAAAATTCGAAGCATGCATGTTAGGTGTGGTCGTGCATTTTCTTGTCTTTTTATCTTACTCTTTTTTCTTTTTTTTTCCGGTTAGGGAAGTGCCCATTGCATTTGGTTTAGTGAAGTTCTCTTGGTTGGGTTTGACCACGGTTGCGCAGCGAGTAAATAGATGGCTTGAAGCAAGATCTGATCATATATGAGTATCGCCCTTTGGCTTAGTTGTACTTCCAGCTTTACAGCACAGTGCTCGAAACGCTTGTGTGTGTTAGGTAATTCGGCATGCATTAGTTACATTGCTTTTGCACTGTCTCCAAGGGGTCTGTCACAATTCGAATGCCGGTACCTCTTCAATGACGAACTTCATTATGACTTTCGTTCTCCTGAGCATTGCTTGCTGAATGACTGGTTAGTTATCCGAGAGGAGTACCGGCAGCTGAAGTTGACGCCTGTTCGAGTTTTGAAAGGTAGATACGCACTTTGTAATGTTGGGCAAACTGATCGCAAACAGAACACAAGACAGAACGCAAACTGATCAGCGCAAGTGTGCGATGTAGCTGTCGCTTTCGGGGATACTTATCGCTTTAGCGAGATTTCGTACATCGTGTTGTAACGCGATTGTTACATGCAATGCGAAGAGTTGAGCTTGTTAAGGGGAGACGCGGGTCTTGGAACGATCAAAAATGGTCAAAAAATCGATTTTTCGCAAAGCTTATTTTCGAGGCGTTTGTACTTCTGAGCACCTACTCTCAAATTGCTAACGCTAAATTCGGTCGGGAAACGCGATAAAATCGCCTTTCAAAGCACCCCGGCAGCACTAAAATGTCCCCAAAAGGACGAAATTCGTTCGAACTTCCCGCGCGCGCCATGAGCGTTGCAGCGGGCCGAGCGCCGCCATCTTGGGCTAGATTTGAAGCTGTTTTCTTTGTGCACATTTTGCGCCATCTCAAAATGGTGTCGCTCAAGCAGAACGGCCGCCGTCGCGGGTTTTCTGAAGGTCGTTTCCAGGCCACTGATTGGCTCTCACGCGGCGCGCTTTTCAAGCGCGCCTTTCCGAGTCTCCCATTGGCTGGCGCGACCAACACGTCATCAACGTCATTTTTTTTTCTTTGTGTTGGGTTCTCCGCCGTGGCTGTCCGTTTGTGTGCGCCTGCTTTTGCGATCGTGCGTGTTTCTCGACGGATCGTGTTTCCACTTTGTGCCGGTAGTTTTTACACGCGATCGAGATGCCTGGAGACTCTCGTCTGAAACCATCGACGCAACAAGCTTTTGGAAGCCGTAAAAAACGGGCTTGGAACAAGAAGGCGCCGGCTACAAGTGCACCGTCGGCAGCGGAGTTGGAGTCGCGGCCGGACCCTTTGGATCTGCCGGGAACTTCAACTGACGACACCGTGGGACCAAGTTCGACTAGCGAAACACTTCGGGTTGATGCCGCGTACTACTCAACGGCGGAGCAGGCGCAGCGAGTTGAGAGATCGGCGCAAACGAAGACTGTTCTGTCTGGAAAGTCAGCTACCCAGCGCAAGTTCGACCTTGGAGTCAGCGCGGAGCGCCAGACCGGTGACGCCGGGACTGATTTTTTGCTCGTCGATATGAAAGTTTTGAATAACTTTTTTGCACAAGCGAAGTGCGACAAATGCGACGCAAAAAGTCTCAGCGTGAGGAAGGCAACGGACAAGGAGTACGGCCTTGCGGTAAAGCTTATTTTTTCTTGCAGCAATTGTGATTTCGCAGCACTGTGCCAGCAGTTGTGAGAGCCTGCTGGCACGGTGCTGTGAAGGGAAGACCCAGAACGCGAGTGAGAGTCTTCATTCAGTCATCTGGACCCAAACTTCAAAGAATGGGAACGCTTCGCTGGAAAGTGTGAAGCGAGCTGCCGCTGAGGCTGTTGCCATCTACAACCAAGGAAGAAGGGCAACCAACGAGTCCATTGCTGCAAGTTTGGGCTATGTTGCTGGGGATTGCCTTGTTCGACGAAGCCTAGAAAAAGACTCTCTGTGTTTACGCAAGGCAAATGCAACTCATCTGAAGAGCACCAACACAAAAAAGACTTGCAAGGCGACACAAAACGGGTGCAACTGAAGATTACAGTCCTGGACTACTTTGAAGGTATTCTCTCAAGCATAGCAACCTATTACCCAGGGTAACATGCTGCCTAACATCTAGAAGGTTCTTCCTAAAGACTGAAAAGACATATGAGCAGCCAGTCGCTTGAGCCTCATACCCCATGGCTTTTCCAGAACCCCCCAGCCGCTTGTCATGGTGGGGTTTTGATCATGCTTTACACATTGGAAAATTTTTTTAGATATGATTCCTTGGGTGGAACAAGACACTTTCTGTTTTGTTTTGAAGGGAAACAGATGGGGAACATGTGAATAAAATTTATGATTAAAGGTTCCTTTTAGAAATTTATACAGTGCGTGTCAAACTTCAAACGCGATTTTCTCAGCTTCACATTTTTTGCCAACTTGACCAGCCTTACGGATCTTTTCATTATGTTTCTGTAAGGTAATTTTGATAAATTTTATACCGTTGAATTCGTAAGAAATAGGACTGTGGAGCTATGCTATTTTTTTGTGGCTAAGATGAACATATGAAATTTTGTGAACAATAATGAGAGCTAGTTGCATTTCAAGATGACACAATGTCAATACAATTGAAAGTTCTTATATGATGATATACAGTAAAAGCTCGTTAATTCGACACCCGTTAATTCGGAAATTCGGATAATTCGGACGGCTCTATTGGTCCCGGCCAAAGTGCATGTTAATCTACGGGAGCAAACCTTCGTTAATTCGTCAGAATTGGGCTCCGCACCGCTTAATTCGGACAAATGCTGACGGCTGCCGCTACACAAAAGTGTGGTAAAGCATCGCTGGCACCACTGGAGCGAAACCGAAACCTGAGTGACATCACCATCGTCATCAACTAGTGGGGGCGATCGCAGCGTCACCGAACGTCGGCGTCTTCTTTCTTCGCTCCAATGCGCCTCCGACGCCATTTTCCCTTGTGTTGTGTCGGCACCGTCTCTTCTTGCGGAGTTCTCTTATTTTTCCCCGTTGTGACCGTGTTTACATGTGAGGCCCGAGCATGCGGCAGTAGCTGACGATGGCATCGACGAGTTATCAGCCGAGTCCACCGACGATGACTGTCCGACCTTCGATGCTGTCGTTCCCACAATATGACCCTTCAGGACTACATCGCGATTGATGATTTTGTCGCCACGACTGGTCTCCTGCCCGATCAAGAAATTATTAATGATGTTGTGACCTCGTCGTCGCACCTCACGGGAAGTCTCGGAGGCGCTTTTGATATTAGAGGACGTTTGCCTGAGCACTTGCAACAGTTTGCGTGCTGTTGGCCGTTTGGAAGAGTTAAGAAAAATTGTAATGTCAGCCGGAATCTGCGCGAAAACGCAGACGACCATTACAAAATACTTCAGCAAATAAAGGTATGCCTCTGCAACTTGATTTTAATGTTGTTTTTCCTGTTTATTCGTTAATTCGGCATTCGGTTAATTCGGACATTTTTTCCGGTCCCGTGAAATCCGAATTAACGAGCTTTTACTGTATCTCAGTGACAATATAAATAGCATAGCTCCACATGGCAGGTCTTTGGCTACAGCTGCATCTTAAACAGAACCTAAAAATACTGAGGGAAAGTGTCTTAATGACCCGTAAGAAATTACCTAATTAGATTTCACTTATGCTCTCACAATTTGATAACTAATTGAAGTACATGAAAACTAATTATATTTTTGAAAACAGGAGGAAGAAATACATATACACACCCAATTTCATTACAATATCTCCAATAATAAAACTTTTCGTTTCGAGACCAGTGTCTCCCCTTAAGGGGGGACATGGTTTTTAGAGATAACATAGGTTATTTCTTGGCCAAGTTAGATGAAACTGCACTGCTTTGTTCAGTTTTTTCAGCTTTATTTAACTATCCAGTTATATTTTACACAGGTCAATTATTTCCAGAGATAATTAGTAATCTCATTCTATTGTTTGCCGAAACAATAAAAAATTATCTATGCAACATAACATCATTATAAACTCATATATGGATACTAGAAAGCCTAAAGAGAGCAACGCTGCAAGCTGATTGGAAATTGAACTACTTCTCAATTTACAGCCAAATGAGTTCATGGTCTACACCTAGCCAAAAACAAGAAAATTTTAAATTAATATAAACAAATTTGGAATTGCAGATTGAAAATCTGCTTGCAGCATTGCTTTTTATGCACATTTAGCTAGGTTGTGCAAAAAGAATTGTAGCTCTAGTTGTCCTAGATCCATGTTCTGAGAAAATGAGCAAAAAAGGTTAAAACTTTATTTAGCATTACAGAATGAGAAATATCAAAGGCACACATACTTTTTGTGATTAATATGCACCAGGCATATAATCAGACTGATTGTTAGCATGAGCATGCCTTTTTTTCAACTTCTGCTGCAAGTTATCAGTCGACGAGCGTTTGCTTGCTGAAGCCACAGAACGACGGCAATCCTTTTCCGCCATGCGCTTGAACTGTGGATGCCAGGGTTGAGGCCAAGCTCTTTTAGTATGCCTGCAGAGCTTCTCTCATTACCAGCATTAAACTTCTTGACTGCTTCAGCTACAGCTGCTTCAACGGCAAACAATGAAGCATGTCGGTCCTTCGGCGCAAGTGCCCATATCATGGAGTGTGAGCACTCGTTGCTGTTTTGCGTCTTGCCCCGTTGGCATTGTTGCAGTAGTTTCTTGTCAGCAAGCCTCTGATAAATGGGCAATAACGCCTCACAGACGTGAGGAGGCAAGCTGCGCGGATGCTTGGGTGCAGGCTCACCCTTAGCGTCTGTAGCATTTTGCCGACACCATGAGTCGGTCCCTGTTGGGCAAAATGTGCGGTTGGCCACTTCATCGTTTGATGTCACATGATAATGAGTGGCCATCACTGCCCTTTGCATGGCATCCACATTGTCGTGAGATTTCAGGGCCCATCCGTAATATGAACTCAACTTGTTGATGAGATCCCCAGTCAGACGGCCTTTTCCCGAGAGGCTCTCCAGCCCAGTGCTTTTCTTGTGCTTGTCCACCAAATTGCACAGGGCCGTACCCATCCGCTTCTTCACGTGATTCATGCAGTCTTCCTTGGTGATCGGAACGTACCCATACACGTTCTCTTCTTGTAGCGCCAGGTACGTCCAGCTGTCGCCATCTGAAAGCACGGTTGTGTACCTGACACTATGCCGCTCTAGTGATCTTTTGAATAAAAATGAGGGCAGCCTCTACCTCCATTTCCCCAGCTTTCTTTGTTGTGTTTCGCTGGCACACGTGGCTCTCTTTCCACTCTTCGTAAGCGGGGTCCCCCTCCTTCGAGGACGACGTAGTCAAGAACGAGGCCGCTTATCAGTTCAATGACGGTACCGACGCCAATATGCAACAGTGTCCGCGCGTCATCCACGACCCGTCGTGTGACACGACTATGTTTCCCGGGTTGTCCATGTTGAGTTCCGCGTGGATGTCGCGAACCGAACTCGCGCACTCACTCATAAGTTTCGAGGCAGCAAGAGTAGCGGCAGGTGTTAGCTTATTCTTCACGTACGCCTGCCACGTTTTCGTGTGGAGGCCGCGACGCGATATGTTCATCATTGCAAATATGTCGTTAAAAGCAGTCTGCCTGTTGCCAGTAGCCTGCATTGCGCGGGTGGCGAGCACGTTCATTGTGAATGGATTTATTTTCTGCTGTCCGTCGACCTGCAGCGAACTCCACTCTGACGACCCATCACGCAGTTCACACACACTAGCTCAAGCTTGACGGCAAGGCCATATTCCCGCTCGCTTCTCCTGATCTCGGCGTCTCCGTTGCAAATCTTGCACTTTAAAGGGGCCCTGCAACACTCGAGCATGCTCAAAAAGCGCTGCCGATCGGTAGTCGAGGCTCCCGAGAACACGCGAGCCAAATATTATAGCGATGCGCACAGCCTGGAATTTACAATAAATTCTCAAAGTCAGCTGAAAATCGCTCGCTCTTCTCTCGACAAATAATGTATTAGTCCGCAAAATATGACGCGATTGTCGGCAGTTCCACCATTGGCTGATGCTATAATCACGATAACACCCTCATTATTACTTTCGCTGTTAATTTTGAGTTCAATAAGTAGATAATATGTATGTTTATATTATGTTATCGCGTTAAAAACACCGAACAAACATTAATATTAGCACTTCAGGTCTCACCGACAGCTCGTCTGCTCGTAGTTGCGTGGTTCCGTTTTCTTCGCCATGCGCAGTGCCGAAAACGTGAATATTTCTGTGCTTTTGACCATCGCCGGTTGCCGTTGAGAGTGGCAGCCGTTCGAGTGTTGCCTCGTCAGCTGAGAACTGCATCGTCGGCACGTTCTCACGACCGACCGAGGCAAGGGCGCAGCGTGTCTCCGATAACAATGCTGGCGTCCGGTAATGGCGGCGCTTCGGGGTCGTCTGCCAGTGCCGTCTTACGAGGCGGTGTATCGGAGTATGGGCCGAAACCGATATCAGCTGTCATTCGTTCCAAACAAGCGCGCAGGTTTGCTTCCATGGTTGGCAGAGCGATGAAAACACTACGGCATTCGAGGTGCACACCCAACATTACCAAACCGACGCGCAATTTTCAAGCACGCGCGATACACAGTGCGATCGACTCCGCTCGACGAGAACGACGCAAGCCGACCGGAAGTGGCAGCACAGACCACGTGGTTGCGCCCAGACGTCAGAGAGAAAAAAGATGAAGAAAAAAACTCCGCCGGCGCTCTTGGGCGGAGCTTCGCTCCTCTGCGCTCCCTCCGTTGACTCGCTGCCTAGCTGGCCTAGCTTTCCGCGCGCTCGTGGCGTTGAGTTGAGGGAGAAAGCTGCGGAACGTGATCTCTATAATTTGGTAACACCACTTAGACTTGACGGATTCGAAAAATTTTTGCGGCATATGACTCGTGAAGAGTCATACGTCAATAATGAGACTATTCCAATGTAACTAAGAAAGGTGTTGCAGGGCCCCTTTAAATGCAATATGATAAAAGCATTTACCGCCTCCCAAGTCCAGGATGGTGAAGGCCATTTCATCAGATGGGGGACCCGCGGCGTCCGCGCGTTTAGCGATAAGGCTGCGCTTCCGTTCCGTCGCCGCAACAGATGAAATCTCTTGCAGCTTCTCTTCTGCCTTCTTCTTCTTGTCCTCTATCTGTTGGGGTTGCAGAATTTGTGTGTCGTGATGCACACGGCCGCTTTCCACGACGTTGTCGGCAACCAACGGGCTCGTAGGACTAGCGTCCGTTAGGCCTACCGCGCTGGCCGCTGCGAGTTTGTCATCCTCGTTGTCCTGGGTCATTGCGGGGCGCTTCCTGAAGTTCTCGGCTAGCAAACGCCTCACCCACTTTCCAAATTTGTGTTTGGTGCGGAACTTCTTGATGACACGACCCATAGCTGTAGGCAGTCGACAATACGAAGACAAAAGGCGCACGCTCACCCGTGTCTCGGCCATCTCGGCGGTGAAGCAGATGCCGGAAACGCTGCTTGGCCAATCGGATGCCTAGATTTTGTCACGTGCCCCAAGCAGCCAATAGAATCGCGCGCTTGTACTTCTCGATGACGCGTTTCTGCTAGAAAACCAATGAGCAAGGCGAGCCAGCGGTGGTGGGAAATTGAAGATGAAGAACGGCTCTTCCAAACGAGATCAAGATGGCCACGATAGCCCGTGTGTACCGGCAACGGTTCGGCGCGGAAAGAGCGCGATTTTAGCGTCAATTTGCGCTCAGACACACCTCATATTGGTGTTACAAATTGATTTTACGGCGGAAATAATTAAAATAGAAGCTAGAAACTTAGCAGATTTGTGCAAAAATAGATACAGATTCCGAAAATGTCAGCTTCAAAAAGTCGATTTTTTCACGATTTTCGGCCTTCTAAGACCCGTGTCCCCCCTTAGGCCTTTAGCGGGGCGGCAGTTTTCTTCTTAGACGGAGTGAGTCGCGCGTGATATTGCGAACGTACGTGATCGTATCCCAAATGCCTATGCTCGAGGATATCACTTCTGCTCTGCAGCAAACCTAGCCCCATATTTCCAGGCGGCAATGCAGAAAGAACAGACGCTCATGCGGCGCAAAGTTTCATCTGCTGACACAGCGGTAGCGTTTCTTTACATTTAAGCTGGTTGTCCCAGATTTTTCAACGCACGTGACCACGACGTTACTGTATTTACTCGCATAATTTGCGCACTTTTTTTTGGCGAATTTGGAACTCCAAAAAGCGGGTGTGGTGCGCAAATTACGCGGAGATTTCGCGAGCACATCTGAAATAACGCACATTATATAGTCCTAACTGTGCGATATAATACATTAAAGAAGAAAATAAATTATAGCGCAAACGAAGGGTTTTTAACAGAATTAGCACATACTTTAACCAGCCAGATTCGGTCATGCACGGTCTAGTCAGAATCACTGGTTGAGAAGTCCGACTGAGAATCATTGCCGCGGCCGCTGTCACCACCCTCCCAAAGTGCGTCGTCCTTGGTTCCGTCGAGTGCGTTGAGGCGTCGTCTTGAAGCTCTTCGCGACAATGCTGGAAGTAACGAGGTGCCACGGCACTGCGATACCGGTGGGCCTAAGCTCTCGCACATATTTGAAAAGGTATTCTTCAACGGCAGGAAACTTTCCATGCTTCAGTCCTCGGAATGGTCTCCTTCCCGGTCTTGTATTAAAAAGCGAACTCTTCTGCGGCACGGTTCTCGTTTCCTTAGGCAAATTCTGTAACAGTGAGCTTGAATTTTGCCGAATAGTTATTGTAGCCCAGCGCAAGAGAACAGTGAAAACGCAACTGGCTGATCGCGAAACCTAAACTTCCTAAAAGTCCAGAAAGTGCATTTTTCCTAACAAATATTCATCATTTTTCGGCCGAATTCTTGTAAGTTCCAGTCCCTCGTCGCGCGCAGGTGACGAAATTGCGTTGCTCTAGTTCGTTGCGCAGCGCTTGTCAGTTCACCGGTATATTTGACGTGCAATCCGCAGGTTTTAATGCATGGGCTAGTGTTTTTCAAAGAGGCTGATTGCCAAGGGCACCAAAATGAGAATTCGAAGTGACTTGGCAACCTTGTTGTAATGTTTGCATTCCCTTCCTTGTCTGTTCGCGCACGATGGCATGCGGGCCCGCAAAGCATGCAGATCTCAGAGGCTACGCTTTTTTTTTTTTTTTTTTCGCATTTCTCGCCAAAGTAGTGGCTGCCTTCTACAAAGCCACAAGTGCCATCGGTATCGCCAACATGTCGACGGTGGAGAAATGTTTCTTCGTGCAGTGTTGTTATCTTGTGGCATGTGTACTTCTCGCTCCGCTCTTGATAAATCGTCATTCAGTAGTCGAACGAAACATTGTCCCGCTTGTAGCGATAAAAATGATGACCGGTGCTTGGAACAACGTCAAGTAAAGCACCGTCGTGCACCATTTCCTTACGGGCCTTGGTGCCAGGTGACGACTTTGGGTGTGTCATGACCGCCGACTACGGCGTTAAGGTGCATCAGTGAATTTTGCGACTTATTAGCGTTTCCGGGCGCCGTATCGGACGGGAGCACAGCGAGTGACTTTGTCGGTGCAGATAACGATGTAGCTGTTTCTGATTGCATCGATGCCGAGATCATAGCTGACGTTGCCGGTGCTGCAGAAATGGACCCATGCGGTTTGAAGATGCCAGCCGCCGTTGCCACCGCTAGACCCTTACCGCGCTACAGAGCTCACATCAGTGTTCAGCGTCGGTCACCGCTGTTGTGGCCGAAGGTGTTGAATTTACTTACCTGGAAAGCTTCAATGATATTGACTTGATGAATTCACGGCACGCAAGAAGCAAGACAAGTTTATGGACTATTTGCATGAGAAATAAAGTGCGCTAACTTGCAAGAGAAGAACTTCTCGCCTTGTTCTTTAGCATATGTGAGCGAATCGTTATGTTCGCGCTTTTTACGATTTCGGAAAACTGTGTCGAGGCCTGCAGTGCTTTAATTAAAGCCTTAAATATGCGTATTTCAAATTATCAATATATCGAACTATTTTGCAGTCCCCTTCGAGCTCGATATATCCGGGATTGACTGTACTTCTATGGGAACATTGACGATGCATTTATGAAGCCCGAAACATCCATCAAGTCCGAATTTTTGGAGTCCAAAAAATCAGTCAGCAACTGTATTATGGCACAAGTGCCATGCAGCTACACTTATCAGGGAATGCGAGCATCCCCACATAATAGAACTCTTACCTTGGCAGGTGAATTGCACTTGACTTCATGTAGCATTGGTGGCTCTTTTTGGGCACGTAAGTTACGTACATCTGTGGCACAGCTTGTCAATATAGATGAAGCACTGTGCAGGTATGCCATGGGGGAGCATGCTTGCATAATTTTCATGATCACTGGTGGAATAGCTGAGCCAAAAGCTTCCTGCTCCAAAAGGGTGTTCTCGCGAAAAATTGCTACAGAGAAGTTAAAAACTGCCTCTCCAAAACTGTGATCAAAACCTTGATCAAAACCTCATTAAAATGTTCATTTACTATATTTGCTCTTCTGTAGCATTTCTTTCTGATGGAGGACATAGCCTGTCATTGTCATTTGCTCCCTGTGTGTTGTCTTTTTCTTCAGTGCATGATCTGGCTGTTGTCTCAGCATTTTGCGTTGCCTAGAAGCATGTGGTTACCATGACATCATGCGCGAACCTCTCCATTCATTGTTAGGTTGGCTCGGCAGCCAATTCGGTGAGCAACAGCAGCTACCCCGTGACTCAGGTGGTGTCCTCTGCGGACTCTTCTTCCGTCACAACCTCCAAGCCTGTTCCTGCACCCCAGCGGACAAAGACACCGAGGGTGCGTGTGCCACCACCTTCGAAGGTTAGTGTACATAGCGAGGTGCTCGGTCTTGCAATTCCGAAGAACCATCCACGTTCAACTAAATCAGCGCATTCGAGTGGACTTGACCCTGTAGTTGCGACATTTGGTGGATAATTCAAACACAATCTAGCGAAGAGCGAAAACATGTCATGGTTTTGTGCCTTCGAAATGGCGAATTTGTAAATCTGTCATATCAAACTCCTCTACTGAAATGCCCAAAAGACAGATATAATAAGGTCAGTACACAGCTGTAGTTCTTTATACTTAAAGATAATTGGGGTACGACCTCTTGTCTCTTAGCGAGAGCCACCAATCTCGAAGGTTATGCGTTTGGGTACCATAGATGCAGGATTTGGTCACAGGATCTGTTTTCGGTGCCACTTACACTTACAGGCGACTGACTATGGGCCATTGAGAGAGGTGTGCAATTTTTCTGCATTGCAGCAGTGTTTTTGCTTTCAAGTACACTTCTTCAGTGCCTGATTTCATTGCCTTGTGCTGTGTGTCCTCGGAAGCTTGCTTTGTCATGCTGTAAGCACTGAGAATGTCACTTCGCGCACTCTCTGCAGATACCGGAGTCTGCAGTGGAAATGCCAGAGGACAGTGCTGTGTCATCGCTAGAAGTCCAGTTCGGTGGCCTCGAGTTTGGCACGGACACATTTGACTTCGGGGCTGCGGATGGCTTGGCAGCGGTGTCCACTGCACAACCCACGATGCCGCCAGGGCTGGTTCAAACGGAGCAGGCGTCAGTCACTGCATCCGTTCCATCATCCACACCTTACATGGATGGACATCACTCGGTCAGGTAGGTCGGTGGAATCATGCTCGACATTGCACTAGCGCTGCACGTTTAGTTTGCTCGTTCACGGGTCGTAATTGCCTTTCTTGTTGCCATTATTAGGTTATCTGAATTTCGACATGGTGTACACTAAGCTATGGAAAAGGCTGGGCATGTCTTTTTATGAAGTCAACGTGCGATTTTCGTTACTTCCTGGTGACCACGAAATCATCCAAAAAAATGAATTCATGCTCTTTTACTTCGCTCATGTGGTCAGATCACCACAGCGACATCCGAAATAGCTCTCAAAGCCTGCCGGGCATTTCTTATCGCGCAGAAATGCACTTATCGGGCATTTCTGTGCTCGCACAAGCTCTCATGAATACGTTCAGTACCGGCGAGGAACCCCTCTTTATTAGGTGCTAACAGTGAATTGCAAACTTGAGTCTTCTGGCTAGTGTCGCTGATACCCACAAAGCGCAGAAAAAATTAACAGCTCTCTTGCAAGGTTTCTAGAAAGAGAAGCGAGATAACCTGCAATGCAAAGGCCGAGATGTGCTACCGCTTGTCAGTCAGCACTGTAGTAAGCTTTTTCAAAAATAAAAAATTGTGGAAGGGGCCCATGCCTGTTATTGCTGAAGCTTGCATTGTGGAAATTATTGGCCCGTGCAGAAGGTAGCACTGCTTTGGTTTCAATTTTGCCTGTGGCCTCTCCAGTGATGATGTGCTTTGTGACTTTCGTTCTCCTGAATATGCACAGTTGAATGAGACTAATTAAATCACACTGAGGAGATGGTGCAGCAGCAAGGTTCCAAGCACTGTGCATTTAGAGACTGATATGTGCTTGCCTTGGGAGGGTTATTGGATGGGAGTTGAACTGGTGTGAAATGCTCTCGTATCACTAGGGCCTCTGTTCCACTGCTAGTCCACTCGTCATACAGTCGATCCCGGATATATTGAACTCAAAGGGGACCGCGAAATAGTTCGATATATCGAGAATTCGAAATATAAAATACAGTCAAACCTCGATATATCGAACATGGACATATCGAATTATTGCCTATATCGAACGGTTCCTATATCACGTGGGAAATCGCATGCATTTTTAATTTTTTATTTCGAACGAAGTTTGACGTATAATGGATATATCGAACTCGGCCACCCCAAACCGCCCGCGCTCCGTTGACAGGCGGCGAGCTTTCCCGCAACTCTCGAAAATAGCGGTAGCGCGGTGGGCGTTTACGACTGCTGCACACATCGATGGCGCCGAGCGCGCCACTTGAACGTAGCGGCATACGCACGCCGCAGCCTTGCAGCAACGACGCACTGCACTTGTTGCACCAGCTCCTCCTCGATAGTATCGCCAGGCATCCGTCGCATCGGTCGTTGTTGTGCTCGTGTGTTAGGCCTGCCGCGCGTTGTGGTGTGTGTAGCGATGGCTGCAGACGCGAAGAAACGGACGACCCTGACTTTTGCAGCAAAACTGGAAGCAATCCAGCGCGTTGAGAATGGTGAGAAGAAGTCGAGCGTCGCAGACGGGTTAGGCATACCAAGGAGCACATTGAGTACTCTGCTCAAAAACAAAGCCGACATAAAGGCCAAGGCCGAGAAGAGTCAGCACTCGGGCGCGCGGCGTGTACGCAAAGCTGCTTTTGAAGATGTTGAGAAGTCTCTCCACAAGTGGTTCATGGACGCAAGGGCCCGAAATATTCCTGTATAGGGGCCGATGTTGCAACAGAAGGCAAAGAACTTTGCATTTATTCTTGGCGTCGAGAATTTCAGTGCGAGTAGCGGTTGGCTACAACGTTTTAAGACTCGTTTCAACATTGTCGGGAAGACTGTGTCGGGAGAGAGTGAGGACGCCAATGATGAAGAAATTCAGAAGTGGCTTGATCATGAGTGGCCCAAAGTTCTCGCCAAGTATGAGCCGAGCCAAATCTTTAATGCTGACGAGACGGGCCTGTTCTGGCAAATGCTTCCGCGGCAAACGCTGGACACTCGCGGGGACAAGTGCCACGGGGGCAAGCAAGGCAAGGCCCGTGTGACGGTCCTATTGGCTGCCAATATGGATGGGAGCACGAAGCTGCGGCCACTTTTAATTGGCAAATTTAAAACCCCGAGGTGCATGCGGAACTGCCCCAATATTCCGGTGACTTATGCCTGGAATAAGAAGTCGTGAATGACGAGGGATATTTTCCTCAAGTGGCTGAAGGCGTGGGATTCGGACCTGGTGCGTCAGGGACGGAAGGTATGCCTTATCGTCGATAACTGCACGGCACACCACACCGATGCCCAGCTGAGCAACATCGAAGTGGTATTTCTGCCGCCCAACACCACTTCGAAGCTCCAACCGTTGGACCAGGGCATTATCCGCACATTTAAGGGGGGACGCGGCTTTCGTATCGCGAAAAATGGCAAAAAAATCGATTTTTTGAAAATCACATTTTCAGTTTCTGTAGCCCTTTTTATATCCGATTCCAAAATATCTTCACCGAAAACCGCGTAGAAGTGCTATAAAAAAATTGTTGCGCCTGCCGAGGTGCCGAAAATTATTGGGGAAATCGCAAAAAAAACACTGATTTTCAAAAAATCATAGCTCCGCAACGACGCCACCGGGCGCCGATATCTTGGGCTCATCAGAAAGCGCATTTCTCCGTCTTCAAATTCCCCGCCTCAGCTGGCTCCTCCCTTCGAAAACAAGCGCACAAAAAGCAAATGTTCGAAGGTCGTTTCGAGCCCTCCGATTGGCCCGGCGTCCGCCATGTTGCCCCAGCGCCTCGCCATTGGTCCGATGCTCGCTCCGGGAGATCGTTGTCTGCAGCTCGTGCGTCTCGAGCTCACGGCTGTTGAAAGTCGCGCTACTTCGTGGCGTATTCGCAATCGCTCTGTGTTCACGGCTCGACGATAACTTTGAACAAGAACTACGTTTTAGTTTGGAGCTACTAGCGGAAGCTCGGTGGGATTACGATGGCGCGCCGCACTCGTAGCGAACATCGCAAACGCGTGTCTCGGACCGACTCTCTAGCGTTGACTCGTCCGATCCGTGGTTGGAGGTTCTGCTTATGCGCACTTCGGACGTCGTGACGAAGATGATCGCAGGACGACTCTTTGTACTCGCGACCACGCATTACGTACTTTGAAACATCGGGCTCCGCGGCCAGCGCGTCTACTGCTCGGAGTCGTCACTAGGCCTAACTCCGCTCACGGCGTCGGCACGCGAGACGAACCTCGAACTTTGCGGGCAAGAACAACGCGTTAGCGGACTCGCGGCAGTGTGCTTCTTCGCAAGGAACGAAGCGCTTCCCCCGCCGGCTCCTCGGTACAGCGGATGGTCATTTTACGCATCGGCAGCCGACCCCACGGCCAAGCTCGTCGCGCAGCGGGCGCGCGTCGGCGTCCCGAAATGCGAGGCCAAACACGTTGCGCGCATATTTTTCGTTGCCGCACCTAGGCATATTGCGCATCGTCACCGAATGCCGCCACCCAGCACATCGCGTGCCGACTTCCCGGACTATGCGGCCGAGCACTTAGTGGTGAAATAAAGCACTGGTGATGCAATTTAGGCGCGCTTGGGGCCGTGCTTGGTATCGCCGTAAGCGCTCATGAATCATCTGAAAAAATAAAAGCCACGCAGAAAACCGTGTCCGCGACCGGGTGAATGATGAAGCGCATCGTAGGCGAGGTTTACAAATTAACTTGACGAGTGAAACAGGGAGACGAATTCATATCTGCCCATTTCGCGTCTTGAATGAACTGCTAAGCAATTCCTATTCGACCAATGTCTTGGCCATAACTGCCTGTTATTTAGGAGGAAGGGATAGGTTGTCATGATGAGAGCCGCTCTTAGTATCCTGTAAAAATGATTCAATGATCAATTGCAATCAAGGCTGTTAATTATGTTAATGAGAGCATGAATACAAGAAAGCTGGCAAATCATCATAGTACATGACCTACTTGCATTACAATATCTTGTTTTTTGTCATGTCTATTACACCACTTCATAACTTCGTTTAAAATTCATGCTACATGTTCTTTGTATATCAGAAAAGGATTTTACGATAAAAAAAAAGAAAACAAAGGCACAACAGATAAAAGGCCACATGTGAAGGAGGTCCAACCTTATAAAACACATTAAAGATCACAATCTTCTTGTGTTTTAGAGAAGCAAGGCACCTCAAACTAAAGACAGGGCACTCAAGAAACTGCACATTACGAAGGACCCAAAAGATTACGACCCCAGTGCCTTTTGATGAAGTAATATCGTTGGTACAACTTTAAAAGCCGTTTTCTCAAAATGACTTTTCTTGCTTCCTGCTTCGCTTGTTCCGCTGATTTCTCACTGACTGCTGGGTCTATTTCAGTTCCGTTTTTTGTTCTATATTCCTTGAAGCACAGTTCAGGGCGTGACATTCTTGCTTTTTCAGTATGGCCTTTTGATAATTAGCTATTTGACGAGTTGCACAAAGCCTCGATGCCTGTTGCGCAGTCACCTCATGAAAAATGAAAACTAAAAAAAATTTTGTTGCAAATAAAAAAATCTTAAGAATGTCATGCCCGCAATCAGACATCTTAGAATGCATAGCACTTTGAACGAGTTTCCTATCACATTTTTTAAGCTAGTCAGACTCGGAACAAGAGCAGAAGATGAAATATATTGTACATCAAAAAGTTGTAAAGATATATTCATGAAATTTCTACAGTAGCATTTAAAAAACATTTCAAATAAGTGTGCCAATTTTCATCAAAATCCATGAAGAAATAAGAAAGTTGGTACCGAAAGCCACGTCCCCCCTTAAGTCTATCTACAAGCGTCGGCTGATCGACATTTTGCTTGTAAGACTCCGGATGGGCCAAGATCTGAAGATCGATCTTTTGGGCGCCATCCAAATGCTCAAGGCGTCGTGGGAAAACGTCAAGCAGTCGACGATAGCCAACTGCTTTCGGCATGCGGGCTTCGGTGGACGCACTGACGAAGCATCAGTGGAAGAATCCGAGGAAGCTGGGTTGGCATGCGCAGATGAAGAAAGCGAGCTCGCCGAAACGTGGAGCAAGCTGGAGAGCTTTGTTGGTGCGGAGCCGCAAAGCATGTGCATCGAAGACTTCGTTGGAGGTGACGACAGCACTGGTACAACGGCGGAGCTAACGGATGTAGAGATCGTCGCCGAAGCTACCGCTGAGCAGCCGAATGAAGACGCTGCCGAGGTGGATCCCGCAAGCGCTGATGGTGCCCCGCTCCCGACATCAGCTGAGGTCGTAGCCGCTTTGGCCCTTGCGCGCCGCCACTGCAGCGCGATTGAAGGCACCGGCCTTTCACTTGTGGATCGCCTGGACTATGTTAAGGACGCAGTCGTCAAACACGCCATTGCCAACAAAAAGCAGGCTACTCTTTTTCAGTATTTTAAGCCAACACAATAAATACTTTGTTTGAATCTTCAAGTGAGTATTTACTGCACCACGATTGGTTCGTTGGTTGTTTTCCACAAGTTCTTGACGCATTTTTTACGTGATTTTTTATATCGAATTCTGGATATATCGAACTATTTCGCGATCGCCGTGCCGTTCGATATATCGAGGTTCGACTGTATGCGTATTTAAGGCTTAAATTAAAGCACTGCAAATCTCGACACAGTTTTCGGAAGTAGTAAAAAGCGCTCACATGATTATTCGCTCACATATGCTAAAGAACAAGGTGACAACTTCTTTTGCAAGTTACCGCACTTTATTTTGCACGAAAATAGTCCGCAAACTTGTCTTGCTTCTTGCGCGCCGTGAATTCATCAAGTCATCGTCAATATCATCGAAGCTTTCCAAAAAAGTAAATTCAGCACCTTTGGCCACAACAGCAGTGATCGACGCTGAACGCCGATGCAAGCTCGATAGCGCGGTAAACGGTTTAGCGGTGGCAGCGGCGGCATTGCATCTTCAAACCGCACGGGTCGATTTCTGCAGCTCCGGCAACATCAGCTATGATCTCGTCATCGATACAGTCAGAAACAGCTACGTTGTTATCTGCACCGATGAAGTCTCTCACTGTGATCCCGTGCGATATGTCGCAAAATTCACTGACGCACCATGCGCCGTAGTCAGCGGTCATGACGCACCCACAGTCGTCGCCTGGCACCAAGGCCCGCAAGGAAACAGTGCACTACTGTGCTTTGATGTCGTTGCAAGCACCGGTCATCATTTTTATCGCTATGAGCGGGACAATGTTTAGTTCGACTCCTGGATGACGATTTATCAAGAATGAAGCGAGAAGTACGCGAGTCCTCAAGCCGCAAGAGACAACGTTGCCCACAAACAACGAAGGAAAAGTTCCCACCACCGTCGACATCTTGGCGATGACGATGGCACTTGTGGCTTTGTAGAAGGCAGCCGCTGCTTTGGCGAGAAGTGCGAAAAAGGCGTAGCCTCTGAGATTCGTGTTTTAAAACCAAAAACACCGAAATACGTCATGAGATTGCACGTCTCATAGAGTTTCATACAATAACCTAGAGAGGAAACTGGCGCTGCGATCGTTCAACCACCATGGGAATGATGGGAAGTACAGGCTTCGGATTGGATAGCGTTAGCTAGCGAACTGTCTACGGATCTTTTTCTACAGTTTCAGTTTCGTTCTTCGCGAGGCCTGGGTAGTGGGGTGCGTTTCAAAGCACTCAAGCAGCGCCTTTGTTGTTCAAAGAGGCTGAAGACCGCTAGATTTCTTGGTTTCCTGCGACGCTGCAGCTTTACAGGTTGTATTTGACAGTTTCAGCAAAGCGTCGTGCACTCACCGCTGCGCACAGATGTAGCGTTCCATGTCAGTGCAGCAAACTGCATTGAGTTCACGTTTGTTTGATAAGCGCGTCTTACCAAAACACGTTCAAATGAGCTTCAAAACGACGGCGAAGCTAAGTAGACGCACCGTCGCGCTCCTCTGACTTCACAACAAAACGAGAGAAGCATTGGAGGCAGACCACTTGGACAGACGCACCTGGCATCGCAGCAGACGATACGTTAAGTGCTTCTCACTCAATACAGTACTGTTATTTCTATAAATAGATAATGCGTACTTTCGAGGGGAAAACAAGCTTGTTTGTTTTAAGTGTTGTAAAGAAAATAATTCATTATATTGTGATGCCAAATCTGGAACGCAAATGCAGAGCAATGCATACCCTGGTGGTCAAATTTGTCCACGTTTCAGTTCTATCTCACGGTCGCGCAAACTTTTTGCAATAAGTTTTACGTGCAAAAGAATGAAGCAAGTTTTACTTGGAAATAACTTATATCGCTTTGTTTTACATTCGGCAAACAAGCGTCGCGAATCTCAAGAACCTAATCCATCCGAAGCAAATCCGAAGCCTGTACTTCCCATCATTCCCATGGTGGTTCAAGCGCCGCTCAAGGAGTCCGCGTAGACACTAGCGCCAGATTCCACTCTAGGTATTATTGTTAGAAACTCTATGGCACGTCTCAAAGGCCATGCTTTTCGTGCCCGCATGCCATTGTGCGCGAACAAACAAGAAGGAAGGGAATGTAAACATTGCTACGAGGCTGCCGAGTTGCTTCGCATTCATTTTGAAAAAAAAAAAAAAAAAACCCTGTGTGCCGCGCGTTAAAACCTGCGGATCGCGCATCAAATATACCGGTGCACTGACAAGCGCTGCGCAACGAACTAGGTCGACGCAGTGGAATAATACCGCCTTTTCGTCACCTGCGCGCGATAAGTGATCGGAACTTCTTACAACGCAGCCGAAAGATGATCAATATTCATTAGGAAGAATGCACTTTCTGGGCTTCGGCGCGGCGCAGCGTTCGATATAGCGGATGTTTCGCGGTGCGGGAGTTCGATATACATGCGCGACAGCCCCATAGTTATGCATGGGAAATTCAAGGGGATTTCTCAACTGTTCGATATAGCCAATAATTCGATATATCCGAGTTCGATATATCCGGGATCGACTGTACAAGCATTTTTGTCTGAGGCGTGTGCTTTAGAAAGATAGCGCATCTCCAGATGTTCTTTACGTTGCTCCCTTTCAGTAAGGTCCCATCATCGACAGTCATCTCCAGCAGTCCTGTGGGTCCAATGGGTCCTTCCTCAGTTGCCAGCAAGGACGTCTCTCCCACGACGGCTGGCGCAGTGCCACAGGCACAGTCGCAGCAACCATCACAGCAACAGTCTCAGCAGCAATCACTACCTTCACAACCATCGGCAGCAGCACCTCCCAGTGCCTCCCTGCCTCGACCTCCTGGCATCCCTGCACCCAAGGAACCTCCTCAGGGCATGGGGAACAGTGTGCCCCCTACAGCGAATGCATTGGGTGGGGCTCCCGCATCCTCTGCAACCTCTGCAGCGGTCGCAGCATCTGCAGCCTCCTCGGCCAGTCACAAGGTGAGCAGCTGTAGCTGGCTTTTCGCCCCTAGTCGTTAATTGCCTTAGAGGCACGTGAAAGTTACGGTTTAGTTTGTACTGATAATGTTCTTTGAGGACTCTGTTGTCGTAAATTTTGCAGTCATAGGTTAATTTGAAGAGAAAGTGACCATCTGTTTCATTGTTGAATTACGAAACACCAGCACCGTCCGATTGTCACAAATTTCAGTCTCTTCTTTGAAGGCAACGTGGTGCCTGCCTTCAAAGGTGGACGAATTTGTTGTTTTCCAATGTCTGGAAAAAGTGTGAAGAGAAAGTTAACATATTCGTAGGAATTTTTGGGAAATGCCAGATCGGCTGCAACGAAATGCATGGAGGAATGAGTGCTTGTGGAGCCACATTGTAAACTGAGACATGGTCTACTTGGCCTGCTCATTGCTTCAGAAAGATTTTCTGAAAAGGGTAGGGGTGGACCCGACTCACCCACCCCACAAGCAGTAGTTTCATTGTGAGCACTCTCTTGGAAACATGGCGGCAGCTCTTGAAGAAAGATCCTACTGCAACCCGCATGCACATAAAACCTGCCTGCAGCATTGTAGTGGATGGATAATCTATCGCCAAACATCTCAATGGCAAAAAAATTATCGGAATGTGCTTGTGGCAGCTAAAAGAATACACAGGTCTTGCAATGCGGCCACACTGCTCTGGAAGTCACTAGCCAACGAGAAATTGAGTTGCTATCAGAATTTCGAGGTAGTCCTAGGCAAGCACCTTTTCCTTGTGCGATAGCACTGAAGAACTACCCTAAACTGAATGTGCAATGATTCATCTGAGTGCTCAAGAGTTTGATGTGAACCATGTGGTTTCTTCAGCCTGGCTCTGTGATGGCCCCTGAGCATCTGCTGCTGCAGTCGCAATCCCACTCTGAGCGCAGCAAGCCCGTGTCATCCTCATCTGTGGCTGGCCCACAGTCCAAGATGTACACCGGTGGAGCTGCCGCCCAGAGGAACAGCCAAGGGCTAGAAGGTGGGGTTTTCTTTTCCATGTTGCATACATCCAGCATCACCATTTTGTTCTCTTTTGTAACTTGGTGGAGCTAGAAATAGCGCACAACGGGCTACATACTTCTTGACTCTCAGTTGCACTAACAAGCTCTTGTGTGCATGCTTTCACGCAGTCTTTTACGGTAAAGCTGTTAAGTAGAGCTGTGCGAATAGCAAAATTTTGGGTGCAAAGTGAATTCGAATATTGAAGTGCGAGTGTGAATCGAATATTTTTCGAATACTTCGAAGCAAAATTGCAGAAAAAAAGTTAAGGCTCGTTCACTGGTTCAGAGGTTTGTGACCGCAGTCGCGCGACTGAAAAATAGAGCAGCGAGCGACTTCGCTTTGTGACCAAAACGGCCATTTGCGACCGTTTGCGACTAACTTAGTCGTGCGACCATTGCTAGTCGCCGGTGTGAACAAGCCTTTAGAGACGGTTCCTAAGCATATTGTTATGAGATAGCAACATGAAAGTGTTTCTTTTCGCTAGGTTGATGAAGCACTGGCGGGGTGGTGTTTCATAGTTGTCTTATCAGGAATGAGGCAACGTAGAGGCCAAATTCTATTTATGTACATGATTTGGTGCAACCAAAGTGTTGCCGACAGCTTAAGGGGGGAAGCGGGTCTTTGAGACCGAAAATCAGAAAAAAAATCGAATTTTTGAAAATGTTTTATTTGGATTCTGCCGCTACTGATGCATAACCTCGCCAAGTTTCATGCGTCTTAGATCAGTATTTTAGCCGTGACAGCATTTTATGTGCCGTCAGCGAGCTAAATTTTTAGCGATGAACGCGTAAAAAACGGGCTTATTCAGCGCCGCGCTGTTGCCGTTTTACGTTACCTACGGCAGCCATCTTGGTCGCATTCGAAAGAGCTGCGCTTTTTCTTGAATATCCCGCCGCCCTTGTTTCCGTCCACTCAGAATTCACGTAGAAAATCCGCGCCAAAAAAAGGTCCCTCCGCGTGAGCCTATTGGCACAGTGAGCCCACGTGACTAAATAACGCCTTCCGATTCGTCGGGCCTCCCGCGCTGTCTGCTACAGTGCACGTAAAGCGGCAAGTTGATGTCGCCGTAGTATAACTGTGTTGTTCTCGTCGATTTACGTCCGTAAAGTTCCAACCCGCGCAAGCTGGCAAGAAACTGGAGCAGGCGTTTTTATCATCCTCAACAAAGACTGCACGTTGCGGCGGCTTACTGGCACGGCGCCAAGTGAGCTAGACGAAGTGCGCCGCAGCCGCCGGGAGTGAATTAGGCCTACGCTCTCGGCCGCGTTTCGGAACTTTGATCGTGGCGAAGCCGTATCGAAAGTTGCGCAGCGCTCATAAATTCGAAAAAAAAAAAAGAAGCGAGATCACGGCTCCGGTGCATCAGAAGCGCATCCAGCGGAGGACGGCGTGGTGGCGGAACGCGATTCATCGGTCGAAATGCCGACTTCACCTGTGTCGGCGGCCGCCTCGACGACGTCAGTGATAGGAAGCGTGGTAGAAGGATCGACACGACGTTCTTGACTAGCACCGATCGTGCGCAACAGCAGAAAAAGACTGAAGATAAGATCTCCGGCTTATCGGCAACTTCCGCTAGCGAGCGCAAGCTGCGCACGCTCGCTACAGCGTGCGAGGGCTCTGACCCGTCGGCGGCTAACTACGGCATCGTCGACTTCTCCGCAATCAACAAACTGCTTGAAATGACATGCACTGGGGCCGTTTCGATTGGAAAATGTGATAGGCTACCCTCCTGGTGTCTTCTAAGGCATTTACAGTAAAAGCTCGTTAATTCGACACCCGTTAATTCGGATAATTCGGACGGCTCTATTGGTCCCGGCCAAAGTGCATGTTAATCTATGGGACCAAACCTTCGTTAATTCGTCAGAATTGGGCTCCGCACCGCTTAATTCGGACAAATTCTGACGGCTGCCGCTACACAAATGTGTGGTAAAGCAGCGCTGGCACCACTGGGGCGAAACCGAAACTTGAGTGACATCGCCATCGTCATCAACTAGTGGGGGCGATCGCGGCGTCACCAAACGTCGGCGTCTTCTTTCTTCGCTCCACTGGCTCCACTCCAACGCCATTTTCCCTTGCGTTGTGTCGGCACCGTCTCTTCTTGCGGAGTTCTTGTTTTTTCCCGTTGTGACCGTGTTTACATGTGAGGCCCGAGCATGCGGCAGTAGCCTACGGTGACTGCCCGACCTTCGATGCTGTCCTTCCCACAGATATGACCCTTCAGGACTACATCGCGATTGATGATTGTGTCGCCACGACTGGTCTCCTGCCCGATCAAGAAATTATTAATGATGTCACGACCTCATCGCACCTCCCGGGAAGTCTCGGAGGCGCTTTTGATATTAGAGGGCGTTTGCCTGAGCACTTCCGACAGATTGCGTGCTGTTGGCCATTTGGAAAAGTTAAGAAAAAATGTAATGTAAGCCGGAATCTGCGTGAAAACGCAGACGACCATTACAAAATACTTCAGCAAATAAAGGTATGGTTCTCCAACTTGATTTTAATGTTGTTTTTCCTGTTCATTCGTTAATTCGGCATTCGGTTAATTCGGACATTTTTTCCGGTCCCGTGAAATCCGAATTAACGAGCTTTTACTGTATTTGCAAAGTAAAGCATTTTTACTTGTGTAGCGCTCCTTGAAGATACAGAGTTTTGTTTTTTGCTTTTTTCTCAGTTTCAATTTTTTGGCCACCTTTCATTCTTTTAGCGAGCGTTTCTCAGCTTTGGTACACTCGATTTTGATCATTTTTGTATTACTGAAAAGCTGGATGTTTAGTGAGTGCAACAAAGTGTCATATGTTACTATCGAAAAGCGTAAGTTTTTACAAGAGAGAAAATAACAAAAATACATTTTCTCGGTAATCGAATGGCGGATTTTGAAGCTTCATAACTTTTGTTGTAGGAAAGCTAGAACCATGAAATTTGCTTTTTGCACTCTTTGATAACTGTAGAATGCAATGACATTCAATTCAGCAGGATCCGAGTAGCCAATTTATTGAAAAAGTGATTAAACGAAATTTTAATGAATGATTAATTAAAAAATTGTCGTAAGGGCTACATAAAAACTGAGTTCATATTTGATATTTACACATGTAAATACATGATCACCGAAGTTTTCATTATCCTAACTTAAATAAAAAGATGCTTCATGTCAAAGTGCCTCTTCCCCCCTTAAGGGGAGACGCGGGTCGAAAAGTCGCGGTTTTCCGAAAAAAATTTGGGTTTTTTTTTTTTCGGCTGTATTGGCATCCTTGGACTATAATCTTTTATTTCTGAAAATATCAAGCTCAAATTCGCACGAGAAATTATCTAAAAAGGCTTCCAAGTGAGAAGCAGTGACGCGAGAAATGCGCAAAAGTCGCGAAAAATGGTGTAGTTTGCGTCCTTCTGTTGCGAAAATGACGCGGTGCCCGCCATTTGCAATCCTGCCCGCATGCAGCGTAAAGCTGTCTTCTCCACAATACACCAGGGGTTAGTCTCGTATCTTCACGCAGAATAAAGAAAAAACGAGAAAAACAACGCGTACGTCGAGCGTTTTGAATTTCGCGGCACGCAGCGCGAGGCCGCCATTGGACGGCGGCGCGCTCCACCCCCTCCTCCCTCCCATCTCCCCGGCAAAAGAATGAAGCCTCAAACGCCGCGACCGAGTTGTTCAGCGTTTCTTCTGTATTTTCGTGCCATGGCAAGCCCTAAAAAGCGCAGTTCTGATGTTCGAAAGTTCAGGACTCGCCACAAGTATCGAGGGAAACGGCGTCGGACGCTTCCCAAAGCGACAGCGATGGACGATGCCCCCGACGCTCCGATATCGGATAGGCCTAACGCCGACACCGAACCCCGCGACAGTGGTTGTGAAATTGACGCTGCTGTGGAATTTATCAGTGCATCCCAAAAGAAGATTGGATTCTTTGAGAGTGAGCCTAGACCGGTAGGTGCTCCTACTGTCAACACGATGCTTTGCGAAATCGGCGCGCTCACGGCACTTGTGGCGGGTTCGGCACGGCCAACTTGCCGCGAACGGAAGCTCGGCGTCCGAGAGGCGGCTGGAAAGCGCAAAGAACTTTCGGCATTCCTCGAACTGTGTTGTGAAAATTCTGATTGCCCCGAGTCTACACTTTCGTCCACGCACACGTGGCGGCGGATTCTGGCCTAATTTGATGTAAATAGTGTTTTTTCTGATAAATGCCAACGTCTCAAACTTTCAAACTTGTTTTTCTCATTTTCATTTTTTTCGACAATTTCACGTTTTCCGGGCAGCCTTTTATAAACTTATATTTATTGTATAGTAACGAAACTTGGCACACGTATTCTTCAAGACATGTAGAATGCAAATATCTACTTGAAATTGCAATATCTTTCACCATTACTTGTGAAAATATTCGGTTACTGTTTCAAAGGAGACTGAAAATAATCAGTTACAGAGTACAATTTTTTTTTATTAGTTCCATTATCTCTGTGGAATATCTGGATAGATATTGGCACTCTACAGTCTACAAAGAGTCGAATAAGATTCAACACAATGATTTTACTGAAAGTTTAGTACATAAAAGGGTTCCCGCAAAAAGTGTAACATTTTGCCATTGTGTATGACATAACTCAACAACTGTAGCAGCTACATGGAAAGTAATGACATATTTGAAATCTGCATGAAAAACTATACATATAACAGAATTTTCAAGCCTCTATTACAAAAAATTAAAAAAAAGTTGTTTCGAGGAGCGTCTCCCCTTAACTCGTGATAGGCAAAGATGCCATTTCCTCAGCCTCTCCTCCTCTTTCAACTTCTGTGTAAGCCCAACTGATGCGGCGGACAGGGGTGCGCTCCCTTCAAGTCCGGAGTTCCAAATCTGCCTCGTAGACGTCTGTATATAAGAACACTGAAATTTTGGCTGCTAAAAAGCTTCGGCGTCAGATCTTCCGGACTTTATCCAAATTTCAAATTCAAAACAGCATTAATTGAGCCCCCACTTCTGCCACATCTTTCATCTCCATGTTGTAACCAGCGTTTTCTTGAGTTAACACATTTGCGACCGTAGCGGAGCTTGAAAGGCAGCTTTGCCGCAATACCGGGGTGTGATGAGGTGAAGCATATTGAAAATCTGAAGGGGTCACTTTCAATCGAACGTTGACCATATTTTTTGGGAAGTTCGAATAGTAAAATTCCAGTGCGAATCGAATAGCAAACACTATTTCAAAATAATTTGAAATTTCAAATATTCGCACACCCCTACTGTTAAAAGCAAGGTTCTGCAACTGTTATAGTGCAGCAATAAAGGCCGGAACACGGTGGAAGGATCAGTAACGGATATAAATGCAATTGACTTTTTTTGGGAGCCTCATGTTTACGCTTAGAGAGATGTGGGTCGAAAAATGCTAGTTCTTTTTTTTTTTTTTTTTTTCAAAAATCATCGATTTTTTGTTTTCACCTGTTTTGTTAAAATTATCTCTACTGTTCCAAAAGTCGAGACTCAACTGTAAATGCGTTAAAATTACGTCTAAAGAGCACAAGGTGGCTGTTGAAAAACCGAAAGTGTGCTGTCTTCTAGCGCCTCTCGGCTGATAACATGCGCCCGCACGCCATTGTGGATCGCATGAGATCAGCCAAGCCTCACTCTCCAAATAACCACAGTTTCCCACGCTGAAGTGCAAGAAAAGCATGCATTTGCCGCACTTATCGAACGCTGCGACTGGCTTTTTTAAGTTTGACCATTTTCATGTTGCTGTTGACGATTTTCTTTGTGGAGTCTTAGCTTGTAGTTGTGTAGGTCTGCCTTCTGTACAGACTCTGATGGTGTTTTCTGGTAAATGAACTTTGTGTGTGCATTTCATTGTGTGTGTGCAGGTGGGCTGTCGTCTGCGGGCAAAGTGGAGCAGCCAATGTACTCGTCGGCAGGCGGTGGAGGCCAGCACTACAGTGGTGGGGCCTACCCAGGGGGTGGGGGCAAGGGCCTGGTGGGCTCCTACTTGGCCCACTCTCAGGGCTTCCCATCGTCCACCACGGGGCAGCAGCATTACTACACTGCTCAGCAGCCCACCAGTTCCACAACTGCTGCCTTTGGCCAGCAGCAGAGCAATGGTGAGTCACCGATTGTGCAGCATAGAGTTATTCGTAATTCAGTCTGCGTGGCTGATCCCGGTAAAGTTGTATGCACGCGAATGAGGAAAAAGTTCCTTGCGAGTACAGTCGAACCTCGTTAATACGTACCCGCTTTAAGCGTACTCACGGTTAAAACGTAGTTGCGACGAATTCCCAACCCAGTCTCATAGAGCCTAATGCATTCACTGACCACTTAAGGGGGGACACGAGTCTCTGGGACGAAAAAATCGCGAAAAAATCGAGCTTTGGAAAATGGCATTTTCAAAATCTAGAGGTCTTATTACACGACTACACAAAGTTTCTCAGCTCTTGCATTAATATTTTAGCCGTAGCATAACTCTATTTCAACAATACTGGCAGAATTGCAGCCAAAGTTATTGCTAAAAAGGCCCTTTTTTCGCAAAACGCACCGACCGTTTTACGCGTCGTAGCGTGGTTGTCTTGGTCTCGTTTGAAAGAGCTATTTTTCTTCTTCATTTTCCCGCCAACTCCTGTTCTATGCTGCCATTGGCTTTCTCAAAATAGCGCGCAAAAAAAGAGTCTCAGCGCAAGCCCTAATTCGCTGCCTAGCGCACGTGACCTGAGTTCGGCATACGATTGGCGGAATTCCTTTCTTGTCGTCTGCACAGTGCTCATCCGCACTGTCGGCCATGCGCCATGTTTTCAGTGTGTGTGACCAACGCTGGTGTGGCTGAAGTGTAGAACAATGACTCGGAAGAAGTCGCACACGAAAAAAGCATTTGGGGCAAAGAAGGTGCGACGCGCACTTATCGACAACATCAGGAAGAGGAGTGTAACGCAGCTGAACGTCGAAAGCATCGCGGCCGCCGCCTCTGCTGATGCCGCCGATATGGACCTAGGTCTAACAAGCCCGTCGTCATGCGGAGGTGCCGATGGTCGCGTGCGTTGCGATACGAAGTTTCTGCAGTCCGCAGAATTGGAAGAGGGCAGAAAAAGAGCTCAACATAAACTGCTGCAGCTGTCGTCCACCCCCGTGACGGAAAGGAAACGGGATCTACTGACCGACAACGCCGATGCCGCATGTGAAACGCCTGACCCGAGTGTGTTTACAATTGTAAGCTTATATTTGGTGAACACTCTGCTTGTGCATGCGAAATGTAAATTATGCAGTGCTGGTGACCTAGAAATCGTCAGAGACGTTCGTGAATACGGACTCGCCGTCAAGCTGCGTCTCATGTGCACGAACTGCAGTGACGTGACGTGGACTTGGAGCTCGCCGCGCATCTGTGGTGAACCGAAGGCAAACCCGTTCTCTGTGAATGTTCTCGCGGCTCGCGCCATGCAAGCTACAGGAAACCGACAAACAGCTTTTAATGATATATTCTCGCTGATGACCATTAGCCGTCGCGGCCTCCACACAAAGACGTGGCAAAGTTACCTCAAAGGTAAGCTGGTTCCCGCAGCGGATCGTCGTGCGGCCAAAAATGTGACAAGCGAGTGCGCGCTCGGTTCGCGAGCTCTATCAAGATTTGTGCATCAGCAACCCCGGAAACATTGCGGTGTCGTACGATGGGTCGTGGATGGGTCGCGGACATTCCTCGCACATCGGCGTCGGCACCGTGATAGAACTGTTCACGGGGCTTTGTTTGGGCTACGTTGTCCTGAGCAATTTCTGCGCGGGATGTGAGACGGGCCCAAAGGAAGGCGATCAGTCTTTCGAAAGCTGGAAGAAAGGCCACAAGTGTCAGAAGAACACTAACAAAAAGTCAGGAGAAATGGAAGTGGAAGCAGCTCTTATTTTATGGAAGCGGTCCCTCGAGCGGCACAGTCTTCGGTACACTACAGTATTTAGTGATGGAGACAGCCGTACGTATCTCGCACTCCAAGAGGAGAAAGTTTACGGTTACGTAGAAGTGGAAAAAGAGGACTGCGTGAACCATGTACAAAAACGTATAGGCACGGCACTACGCAACCTCGTCTCAAGAAGCAAAGCTTCTGGCTTTCAGAGCCTTGGCGGGAAAGGTCGGCTCACGGCTGACCTAATTACGCGGCTAAGCTCCTATTACGGATGGGCACTGAAAACGCACAAAGGAGATGTGGATGCCATGCACAAGGCAGTGATGGCAACCTACCATCACATAACGTCTAACGACACTGCGTCGAACCATTCATTCTGCCCAACAGGTCCCAATTCGTGGTGCCGCCAAAATGCCGCAGAGGCTCGGGGTGAGCCAGCACCAAAACACCCACGCAACCTGCCTCCTCATGTTTGTCAGGCTTTGTTGCCTATATACGAATGCCTGAGCAACAGAAAATTGCTTGAGAGGTGCCTGCGAGGGAAGACTCAAAACAGCAACGGAGCCTCCACTCGGTCATATGGTCGCTTGCACCAAAGGAGCGCCATGCCTCCCTTTTTACCGTAAAAGCAGCTGTGGCGGAGGCAGTGCTAAGGTTTAATGCAGGAAATGCGAGAGCAACTGCATCAATACTAAAGGAGCTGAGCCTAAGCCCCAGCACTGGAGCAGCAGTCGTATGGCTGAAAAAGATCAGCGGCGCCTGGAAGCTTCAACTCGAAAGCGTGCATCAGCAGAAAATATGCACCGAGCCCTGAAAAAACGCCACACAGGCAACAATGTGCAAACAGACAATGTGCCAGGGGGCTACTGATCATTTAGAACTGGCAACTTGTAAAAATTTTATGATATTCTGGAATAAATTGAGCTGTTTACGTTTTTCGCGATTTTCTCAGAACAAACTTTTTACTCATTTTGCTTGTTTGGTACAGTGATATCTAAAGCCCTAGGACAGCTACAGCTGTAATTTTTTTTATATGTGATGCTGAATGCCTAAAGCTTGAACTGCTGCAAGCAGATTATTTGTTTTCTCTCTATAATTTTTTATTTGCTTTTGTTCAACTTCATTAGTGGCTGTGACAAACATCAAAGCTTTGATGAGCTCCTAAATTGCTAATTGTTGTTGGATTTGAAAACTGCTTGCAGCAGTTCAATCCTTATGTATTCTACTTTGCATTCATGCACTAAATTTAACTTTCTGCTCAGTAATTTTTATCTATTGTCTCACCAATTATTAGTAATTAATATCTAATTATTTCAGTAAGTACCTGAGTCACAGAAAAAAATAACTGCATTTTTGAAATCAGCACAACAAAATACATATACCTGTGCTTTTAAATTGAATTTGGTTCATAAATAAAAAAATAGCTCCAGGTACCATGTCCCCCCTTAAGGGGGGACGCGGCTTTGGCATTGCAAAATTTGGCCAAAAAATCGATTTTTTGAAAATCTCATTTTCACATTCTGTGACCCCTTTTCTATCTAATTTCAAAGTTTCATCCATGAAAACGGCGTAGAAATGACATAAAAAATTTTTATCGAAGCTAGGGTGGTGATGAATTTCACGGAAATTGCGAAAAAACGGCGTTTTTTGAGCCGCGATACCTCCGCAACCGCGTAACCTAGCGCCGCCATCTTTGTCTCTATGGATAGCACGATTCTTCCATTTCAAATTTGCCGCCTCGGCCGGCTGAACCAGGCAAGAGCAAGCGCACAGCGAGCCAAAGTTCAAAGGTATCACTACAGTTTCCGATTGGCCACGCGTGTCACGTGACTGTACGGTGGCTCCACATTGGTCGCCCGTGCGGTCGCTTGTAGCAATCGGCGCAAAGGTCGTCTGCTCTATGCGCTGACAGTGCTGACGGCCCGCTTACTGCGAGTGTTTTCAACTTGTCGTGGCGTGGTTTCGAGATCGCATCGCGCTGTAATAAGGCCACCGCTCGTGAGAGAGAAACGTTGTTGTCCACTTTGGCGCATCGCAGTTTTGAGATCGGTTCCCACATGCAAACATGGAGCGGCGATCGTTCAAGAAGAAACGCAAGACTGCGCAGCGATTTGGTGCTCGTAAGGCGAAGCCGCCGATCGTGGAAAAGAAATTCAGTCCGGCGACTTCTGCGAGCAGCGACGATGGCGTGTGGCACGACGAGGACTCGCAGCCGAGCACAAGCACGCACGGAGCATCGTCCGCGAGCATCGACGAAACTGTTGATATGCCGTTGGAGCAGTGCTTTGTGCCGTCGGAGGAAACATCCGTTCGTCGTTCCGCACAGGCTGCAGACATCGCGGATGCTAAGCCTAGCACTTCGCGCGAGGATGTAGACATCGCGGATGCTCAGCCAAGCACTTCACGCGAGGATGTAGACATCGCGGATGCTCGGCCAAGCACTTCGCGCGAGGATGTAGACATCGCGGATGCTCAGCCAAGTACTTCGCGCGAGGACGCGAGGTCGTCTACCAGCACCACCAGTAGCACGATTCGGGCCCAATTAGAGCCTCGTTTCGTGTGAGCGAAGGCATCTCGCAAACGCGCCGCGGCTGTTCTGGAGTCTCTAAGAGCAGTGTCTGCGACGGAGCGCAAGATGTCATTGATTGACCAAGGGGACGAGAGTGACATCGGAACGGAAGACGAAGATGAGTTTTTCCTCGTGCAACAAGCGGCCCTGAATGGTCTGTTAGGCAGTGCCCTGTGCCCGCAGTGCAAAGAGCCGGGACTCAAGATGAAGCACGGAACTAAGCACGGGTTAGCAGTAAAGATGGTGCTCACCTGCACTGCTTGCGGCGCGGACGCGAAAAATGCGTGGTCGTCGCCGCGAATGGAAAACAGCAAGTCATTTGAAGTGAATATTTGGGCCATGCAAGCTATAAAAACGATTGGAAAGGGATCAGCTGCGCTCAGCGATTTTTGGTCAGTGATGAATGTATCACATAGGGGAATTCACCACAAGACTTTTCAAAGGCATCTCAAGGGGAAATTTCGGCCTGCTGGCGCAGCAGCCGCAGCAAATGTGTTTTCCGACGCTGTTGCAGCCGTTCGCGATGTGTACAACCAAATGGAGGGAACACCCACCAAGAATGTCACAGTGGTGTACGACTGGACATGGATGACACGCGGCCACGCGTCCCACATCGGCGTGGGCACGGTCATTGAGTTCTATACCGGACTAGTGCTTGACAGTGTTGTCCTGTCAAATTACTGTCATGGATGTGCTGTGGGCCCCAAAGAAAGTGACGACGGCTACAGTGAGTGGAAGGAAGCGCATGTTTGCCAGAAAAACGCAGAGGCAAACTCAGGCCAAACTCAGGCCAAATGGAAGTCGAAGCAGCCCTCATACTGTTTCGGCGCTCACTAAAAAAAAAATGACCTGCGCTACACAACCATCGTTTGCGATGGCGACAGCCGCACTTTCTTAGCTCTGTGTCAGGACCAGACTTATGGTTTTATACCCCCTGAAGAAAGAAGATTGTATCAACCATGTTAAAAAGAGGATGGGCACAGCCATGTGGACCATCGTCACAAAGAGCAAGAAAGACCAACCTATTGGCGGAAAAGGTGGCCTTACACAAAATTTGATCAAGCAACTGACTGACTATTATCACCCAAGCCCTTAGGCAGCATGATGAAGTGGAGGATGTGCAGCGAGCAGTCATGGCTACATTCTACCACACCACTTCGACTGACCACGATCCACACCACGAACTTTGCCCACCAGATCCTGATAGCTGGTGCAGACACCGGGCTGCAGAAGCTAAAGGTGAACCACAGCCACCCCATAAGTACCACCTGGGACGACACGTTGCTGCTGCCCTGCTGCCTGTGTACCAGCGACTTTTGGACCCACAGCTTCTTGAGCGGCCCCGCAGGGGCGTCTGCGCAAGCAGGCGTTTGGTGTGTAGCGACACCACGGA
Source organism: Rhipicephalus sanguineus (assembly GCF_013339695.2). NCBI lineage: Eukaryota > Metazoa > Arthropoda > Arachnida > Ixodida > Ixodidae > Rhipicephalus > Rhipicephalus sanguineus. Next base: position 57,904,329 of record NC_051179.1, read on the forward strand.
CCCGAGCTAACGGGGGGGTTTCGACCCCCTCCCACGCCTAGCCGTGCGTGGCTTTGCCGTGTCCGGGGAAAAGGGGATCCTGGGGGTTGAGCCGACGCCGGGTGATTGGACCATTAAGGCCCCCCGGTAGAGGCAACACACCCCTTTGGCCCCGGCTTCACGTAGACGGCACCCCTGGGCTGACCCACCCAGGGGAAACCGGCAGTCGCCTTTTCCTGTCTCTCTCTCTCGCCTCATCTTCGTCTTTCTCTATTACTTTTTAATCTTTCCTGTCCTCTCCTCTCTTCTATTCACTTCCAATTTTCCAGGCGGCGAGGGTTAACCTTGTGTATCATATCCAGTCTTGGGTATGAATATTTGGTTATAGCGACGGTGTATAGCTGGCGTCTGCAGGTTCTCGAAACCTGTAGCGCCCCCATGTTGGGCTCGGTGGTGGGTGGCTACCACCGTCGCCGAATTTCGAAACCATCCTATGGCAGACGCTTTCCCTCATCTTCCAGATCGGCCTGTAAAAAGAGGTCGCACCGAAGCACCTTTCCACTTTGAACTCCGTACCAACTATGACAACTTTCCTCGTTTCCACGTCTTGCACAGCGAAGGAACATCAAGCATGCGTAAACTGTCCCCATTCCTGGTGGCGAAATCTCTTGGAGAAGCTATTGGCAAAGAATACAAAGCATCCAAAATGAGCAGCGGAGATCTTCTAATTGAACTGAAAAAGAAAGAACAAATACAAAAGCTATATGATCTAGTAAGCATCGGCAACACTGATATCACAATTACCGCCCATCGTTCGCTGAACACCTGTAGGGGCGTTATCTCCGAAGAAGACTTCCTGAACCTCAGTGACGAGGAACTCCTTGAGGGTTTCCAAAATCAAAATGTCATAAAGGTTCAAAGAATAACAATGAGACGAAACAATGAACAACTCCCAACTAAACACCTCATCCTAACTTTTGGGACAAGCACTCTCCCCAGCTCTCTGGAAGCAGGATATCTTAAGATAAATGTCAGACCATACATACCGAACCCGAGGCGCTGCTTCAAGTGCCAAAGGTTCGGCCATGCATCACAATCATGCAGAGGCAAGGAGGCATGCGCCAAGTGCAGCGCCAATGGCCACTCAGCTGAGAAGTGTCAGGAATCCCCCTGCTGCGTGAACTGCAAAGGCGACCATCCAGCCTATTCTAGATCATGTCCTGTTTGGAAGAGAGAAAAAGACGTAATTGCGCTGACTGTCAAAGAGAAAATTTCATTTTTTGATGCAAGGAAGAGGCTTGGAGTCTTGCCTCAGAGAAGTTTTGCCAGCGTGGTGCGGCAGGGGGCAGCACCACAACAGCTTCAGGAGCATGCAGCGGTCACCACCCGCGGGCCCGTAGCAGCTCCACCTGCCCCCGTGGAGGTAGCAGCCAGTGCTGCTCCATCATCATCAAAGGCGAGCCCACAGACGCTGTCTGCACAGGGCCCGCGACTTAACCGAACACCAAGGCCCGAGACGCGCGTCTCCGGGCCAAGCCCTCGATCCTCCAGTGCCTCTGAGAAGGCTATGGAGGTCGATGGAAAAACCATGGCGTCATCGACGCCGAAAGACCAGCGTTCTTCGGAGCGCACTAAAAAAGAAAAAATCATCCTGAACACACAAAAAAAGGGACCGGTAACCTGAATGGTTACCGATCTCACTAGCAATAAATATCTGTCACCAACACAGGTCACCTTTATATTTTGACACCAACTGCTCATCTAAACCTGATCGCTTTAGTCTTTTCCTTTTTCATCACTATGGCTTTTATCACACAATGGAATTGTAGAGGCCTCATCCACAATTTAGGTGACATTAGGCACATTATGAATACATACTCACCTGTAGCATTCTGTCTCCAGGAAACAAATCTGGGTCCAAAAAACACTAACTTCCTGAAAGGTTTTAGCGTATTTCGAAAAGACCGCGAACATGCCAACCGACTATCGGGAGGAGTCGCCATCGTAGTAAAAAGCGGCTTTCCCACCCGAGCCATCACATTAAACACCTCTTTTGAGGCTGTAGCAGTTAGGATTATCGCACACAAAACCCTCTCCATCTGCTCAATTTATATTCCCCCGCACGAGCATATAACTGTGCGAGAACTCGAGGATCTAACAGCGCAACTACCAGAACCATTTGTCTTAGCAGGGGATTTTAACGCTCACAGTACGCTATGGGGCAGTGAAAAAACAGACCAGAAAGGACAAATAATTGAAGATTTTATTTTGTCAAACAGCACATGTCTTCTAAACTCTGGCACACCAACATACTTCTCATCGAGTACTCGCAAGTTTAGTTGCCTCGATTTAGCATTTTGCTCGCCATCAATTTTTAACGATCTTAAATGGGAAGTCCTGGAATCTTCATACGGTAGCGACCACTTACCGGCAATAATAAAATTGCCATCGACACTCCCCACCCTCACCTCGAAACCACGCCGTTGGCTGATCAATCTTGCAGACTGGCCCCTATTTCAGGAGATTGCAAAACTAGAAGACATCTTTTCGCCAGAAATGAGCATTGATGACATAAACGATAAAATCACAGAAATCATAATAGCAGCCGCCGAAATAGCAGTACCGCGATCATCAAGTCGTGTCCGAAAAAAGCGAAATGCCTGGTGGACAAGGGAATGTAGCGAGTCAAAGAAACTACAAAATAAAGCCTGGGGCATCCTGAGGAGGTACCCCACTTACAGCAACCTCGTGAACTTCAAGCAGGCTAAAGCCAAAGCCCGATATATCCGGAGGCAGGCCGAAAAAACATCATGGCAGGAATACATATCCTCTATCAATAGCACAGTCACATCTAAAATAATATGGCAGCAGCTGAGAAAGTTCGGAGGCGACTATTCAGCCTATACCATACCCATTCTTACAAGTCCAGACACTCAAACAACAATACAAGAGCAGGCAGACATCTTAGGGCAACACTTTTACAACATCTCCAGCTCAGCCAACTACTCGGATACATTCCTGAAACACAAACAGTCTGCAGAAAAGCAGAAACTGCCCCTCACTGGTACTTCACATGAAGCTTACAATAAACCACTAACATTACAGGAACTAAAGATCGTACTCTCAAATGGCAAAAAACGGCTGTGGGACCTGATCGCATACACTATTCCATGCTAGCACATCTCTCCGAAATATCCAAAGAAGCTTTACTGACATTTTTCAACATGATATGGCAATCTGGAAAAATGCCAGAACAATGGAAAAATGCAATAGTAGTTCCCTTTCTAAAAGCTGGTAAACCCCCTACATCGCCGAGCAGCTACAGGCCGATTGCCCTAACCAGCTGCTTGGCAAAAACATATGAGAGCATCATAAACTGCAGATTGTCTTTTATCCTATACTCAAGAGATCTGATAAACAAACATCAATGTGGATATAGAAAAGGTTGTTCAACTACTGATCATCTTGTCAGACTGGAGCATGAAATACGAGAGGCATTTCGATACAAGCAACACTGTCTCGCGGTTTTCTTCGACCTGGAGAAGGCCTATGATACCACGTGGAGATTCGGCATTCTTCAAGACCTCGCTAACCTAGGCATTCGTGGTAAAATGCTGAACTGCCTATCCGATTTCATGACTAACAGAACATTTCAGGTGCGGTTGGGCACGGCACTTTCACGCACATTTGTCCAGGAAAACGGCGTGCCTCAAGGCTGCATTCTTAGCACAACTCTATTTATAGTTAAAATGAATACTATTAACGAGGTCATACCACCCACAGTTATGTACTCTTTATATGTTGACGACCTCCAAATCGCTTCCCGTGCGTCGAGCCTATCAACCTGCGAGAGGCAACTTCAAGTTACCATAAATAAACTGGTGCTCTGGGCGGACAAAAATGGTTTCCGATTCTCATCACAGAAAACTGTCGCTGTTCTGTTTACGCTAAGAAGAGGATTACACCCTGACCCAGTTATAACATTAAACAGCATTGCAATTACGATAAAACATGAACACAAATTCCTAGGCGTCACATTCGACAAAAAACTGAATTTTGTGGCTCACATAAATGCACTGAAAATCAAGGCACACAAAGCGCTTAATATATTGAAAGTCTTATCGCATAAGCACTGGGGTTCCGATCGGATATGCCTACTGAGGATTTATCGTTCGGTAGTACGCAGTATTCTAGATTACGGGTGCGTTGTTTACGGCTCGGCAAGAGAGTCATACATTCGGCGCCTGGACCCCGTACACAATCTCGGTCTGCGTCTATCCAATGGCGCCTATAGAACATCCCCTGTGCAGAGTTTATACGTAGACTGCAATGAACCTCCGCTAAGCCAGCGTCGAGTATTTTTAACCGTCTCATATGTTTTAAGAATCAGGTCACTACCTCAACACATATGCCATGACATTACCACGAATTGCTACTCACGCTTACACTACTCTAACAAACCACACTCCATCAAACCACTCATTCTACGTTTCGAAGAGCACTGCCAGGCATATGACATTTCTAAAGATGCTCTAAATATCACCACGAAACCGCCGAGACTGCCGCCGTGGTCGGATCTGACGCAGCTTTGTGATCTTTCACTGGCTCGCCTGAAGAAAAAAGACACCGCACAAGAGCACCTAACTCAGGAATTCCGCGCACTTCAGGATAAATACAAAGATTATACCGAGGTATACACGGATGGCTCGAAAACTAAAAACCACGTCGGAGTCGGAGTTGTGATGGAGGAAAGCGCTATCAGCGTTAGAGTGCCTCATATCATGTCCATTTTCAGCGCCGAAGTCTACGCCCTACGGGAAGCAGTGCAAAAAAATCATCACAGGTAAACACAAAAAAGCAGTCATATACACTGATTCATTAAGTGCACTACAAGCGCTAAATCTAAAATCTGAGTGTGAACCGTTAATTGGTGATATTTTAAACATGATTGTTTTAAACAGTATTGGCGTGACCATCCGTTTTTGCTGGGTCCCAAGTCACGTAGGGATCCCAGGCAATGAAAAGGCAGACGAATGTGCATCTCTAGCAGCACAAAAAGCCATTAAAAACATAAATATTCCCTACAAAGATAGCCAGCGTGCTATCCGCTTAGCGGTGTTATCAAAATGGCAGCAACAGTGGGACTCCTGTACAACTAATAAGCTTCATCTGGTGAAGCCCACAATAGGCGAATGGAAGACGTGCCATCATCAACAACGGTTCATTGAGGTTATTCTATGCAGACTTCGAATTGGGCACACTCACCTCACACACAACTTTTTGCTTAGAAAGGAAGACATGCCGCAATGTGAAAAATGCCAGCAGCCATTAACAGTTGTACATATCCTTATCACGTGCCCATATGGCGAAACAGAAAGGAAAAAGTACTTCAGAGAACTATACAAACATCAGATACCTATGCACCCGAGTCTAATTCTAGGAGATGATGCACTGGTTCCCCTGTCAAATGTCATCGATTTCCTAAAAGACAGCGGCTTCTTACATAGGCTTTAGAATTACATATAATGTCCTGACTACTACAAAACACCCTGTGTCTGGCGCAGCTTAGCCTCAGTTGCTTTTGCGCCATTAAACCCAATTTAACTAACTAACTTCTTGAGCGGTGCCAGGGCAAAAAAACTCAAAATGCTGCCGAAAGCCTGCACTCAATTATTTGGTCGATTCTGCCCAAAGAAGAGCATGCCTCATTGATAGCTGCAGAAACTGCTGTCAGTGAAGCAATCTGCGGGTATAATGCTGGGAACCTCCATGCCTACACCCAACTATGCACATCTCTTGGTCTCCAACCTGGACGCCATGCACTTCGTAGAGCAGCCGAAAAAGATGCCATGCGGGAAAAAAAAGGCTGTGAAAGCTCATCAGGCTAAAGGTCAGATGGCCAAGCGACGCCGCACTGCAAAGGACACTAAGGACTACAACCCTGGTGCCTATTAGGCATGTAAACGTGACGCAAAACTTTGAACCTCGTTTTCTCAATACCTTTTTTTTTTTTTTTTTTTTTGGCATGTAGCTCAGCTCGTGGAGCAGATATCTTCGCAACTACTTGACAGATTTCGATTCCGTTTTTTGTTGTTTTTTTTTTTTTTTTTTTTTTGTAATGCTCCTTGAACTGTGCCTCAGGGGGCTGTGTTCTTATTTTTTTTAATTTAGCCTTTTAAAATTTTTGGTAGGGTTTCTTGTTTGTAGTGCAAATGTGCTCATTGAAGTATCAGTGGAGAAAACATGAACTGCAATTTTTAGTGTTGCAAAAAACTTATTTTGAAAACGCAGCCCCCTTCAGCATACATTTGCCTCTGCACACAGTGTTTACCAACTTTTTAGGTCATTTTTTAAGGGGGGACGTGGGTCCTAAAATTTTTTCTTTATTTTTGAGTCAATACGAACTAAACTTCACTGTCTTGACCAGTTTTTTATGCTGATTTCAAATCTGTAATTAGTTTTTTTAATAGCTGCACTAGTTCAAAGATCTCGAGGTTCGAAAAAATAATTAGTGCCTGCTTCCCCTTATAAAAATATATTTAGACAGTCCATGGACACTCTAAAAATGGGTTTAGACAGTCTATGGACTGTCTAAATAGATTCTTGTAAGGGTTCGTACGGGGCTTTTCGGCAATTTCGACCTACTAAAACCAATGTGTAAGTGCATGGGCCCAATGTCCAGATCGTGCTGTAGGGGGTGATGCTTTTTTTATTCCCTTGAGAGCAAGCACTGTGAAGGTCAGAAAACAGATGAACACTCACTGGCGGTTATTTTTTCTGATTCACTCTCATTAGTATCTTTAATTAAAATTTGTAAAATGGTGCTAGAGTAATGCAAATAGCATCACCCCCCAGATCGTTTCAATACGAGTAAAATGATACCAAATTTGTTATTTTTACTCAGCAACAACATGGAAAAAAACCCCGTAAGGCTGAGTGCGTTGAGCAAAAATATCAAACTGAGAAAAACGCATTTGAAGTTTCAGACAACTGTAACTTTTGTGGAAGTGCAGCCACAGCACTAGTGGTTATATCATTTGATAGGTTTCTTCTTCACGAGAACAGCCATACCAAATAAGTGACCATGACCTGCCAATGTACTGGCAAAATCTTATAAAGCCACATAGTGCACCCAGTACCAGAGTGATAAACTCCACCTTTAGCAACTCATAGGTCTGTACCAATTCCTTGCTAGCTAAAGAAATACAAAATTTGTCTATGAATGTGGCTTTGCAACAGGCAAATAAAATAAACAGAGATTAAGTCTAAAAGGCACGTGGGTTATTTATTAAACCAAAAATCAGTTATTATTGTCCAGCAATAACACTTGGCTCAACAGCAGGCAAGGGCTGTACTCGGGGTCCCCTGCTGGTTTGTGTAATTTTGAAAGTCTGTGCTTGGTGTCACTGCTGTATAAGTGCTTCTTTTGCAACTTCCAATGTCAGTTTTTAACCTTCTCAAGGCTGTGGAGCACAGATCAATTTCCCAAAGTGTAACACGGCGTCTCTGCAATTTCGGTGTTGCTCTGTCAGGTCGTGGTTGAAGCGACTACCGTTGCACCCTTGTCGACAGTATTTGTGGCCCTAATTTAATGCATTTCACTTCAAATGACATTAATTATCTTAGCACCACTATCACCATCTACCTTCTACGAGAAACGCTTCTCGTGCGAGTTGCACCTATGATAATGACGCACAGGCTTTGAAAGCAGCCTATACCCTCTCTCTTGAAAAAGGTCACTGCTTGAGCCGAACTCGGAACGAAGCACAAGCCCAAAGAACGTTTTTATCACGAATAAGTCCACGTGGATAAATTCTGTGCCATTTTCCTTGCTGCCATTCACCAACATCCAACGGCTTGAATTTCCGCTGCTTCGTTGCGCGCACTCGTTCCAAGCACTCCTCCCGTCGCCGTATTTCCCGCGCACTCGGCAGTCCCGCGCACTCGCCAGTCCCGCATAGTATGCCATACGAACGCGGTTTCAAATGCCACTGAAGCCTTGCCTAATGATCCGATGGCTGCAGCTTGACCAAGGGGAACCGGGCAGTTCTCGTAGACTCGACGCTCCGGTAGCGACAAGTAGTTTCGGCATCACGCCCTCCTACGCTTGGCGCGTCTTCTTTACACGAGAATCTCCGGATGTGCCAGCACAAAATAAGGTAACTTGTGTCGGCGGGCCGCACGACCGCGAGCGTAAGCAGAGGAAGATGACACTTGTAACAACACACGACACCGGCAACACGGCAGCCGTGAGCGCAGAACAAAAATACAAAAACAAAATGGCCGCCTCGGGTTGCGCCAGCCAATGGGAGGTGCAAGAGAAGGGGTCGGAAAAGCGCCGATAGCCGATATCGGCCGTTCTGTTGCAGCGACACCATTTTGAAACGCCGCAAAATGTACACAAAGAAAACAGCTTCAAAACAAGCCAAAGATGGCGGCGATCAGCCAGCTGCTGCGCGCGCGGGAAGTTTGAACAAATTTTGCCTGTTGAGATGCATTTTGCGGCTCCCGTGGCGTCTTAAAAATAAGTTTTAACCCATTTCCCGGGTGAAATCGGCGATAATATTTTGAGGGCAGCTGCTTAGGGGTGCAAACATGCCTAAAATGCGTTTTTCTCAAAACTGATTTTCTGTCCATTTTTTACTATTCTAAGACCCGCGTCCCCCCTTAAACTCTCCAGCCGCTCCACGAGGTCCAGTAATGAAATTATTTGTTTCTCAGGAAGTTTTCGTGATATCATCTTGAAATTTTTATGGAAGCATTATGAGGTCATTCTTAGTCTTTGTGCCAATTTTCGTCAAGATCTAACCAGAAACAAGAAAGTTCGTTCCGAAAGGTACGTCCCCCCTAAAGGGATTAGCCTTTATTGCGGTGTATTGCAGTATCCCACTTTATTTTCTGGTCTGTGTGATATTTGATGAGATCAAGTGTGCACGCATGAGAGCAGCTGCAAATAAGATGGCATGTGATACGTGTCCTATATTGTGTGGTTGCAGGTTACCAGGGTCCGTACCAGAGCAATGCCTATTCCGGGCCGAGCCAGCCACAGCAGGCAAACTATGGGGTCTCTTCCAAGCTCTCGGCATCCGCAGGGTTGGGTCCTCACTCGGTGAAGGATTCAGTGCTTGATTCCACGTCTCAGCAAGGAACTGCCAGCCAGGTGGGTGCTCCATTGCTCTGCAAATGCCAGCCCAACTTTTTGAACCCTAGTTTTTACTGTTTCAGGGGTGAGGTGACAATAAAAAAAAAAGGCTTCTTTGTTTGTTGACCTAGAGTAATGAAATTTAGCAGCTATACTCAAAGTGATACACTGTGCCGTTTTCAAATTACCCTGTGTACTCGCATCTACGCGCACTTTTTCAATAAAATGAGTCCACAGTTGGTTGCGCGTTGAAACAAAACCAAAACCATGTTTGTGGCATTGTCAAAAGCTTCTCGTCAGGTGTCAAATGCAGCGTCATAGCCATCACAAAATGGGGACAAAGTGCATTTTGTAGCGAGCTCTAGTCAGTTTATTTTGTGCGGGAATGGGGCTTGCATGTCATAGCTGCTCCACACAGCTGTAGTGCGCATTTTTTTACGGGTACAATCCAGGGGAAAAGAAGTGCGTTAGGAGTTGGTTGGTACAATTAGCACCATGTCCAGGCTGCTTCATGGTTCGACATGCATAATATGCAACCTTCTCAGTGATGAAGCAAATCATGACTTTCGTTCTCCTGAGATTGTATGCAGCTGAATGAAATGCTTGAAAGCTGAGGGAAGGTTGCATGATTGCATGGGAACCCGTTTGCTTTACTCGTAACAAATTCTTCGATAAACAGAGTAGTTGTAAAATGTTTATTTCTGGTATAATTATGTGATGAATTTAGGGTCATAAATGTGAAATAAAACAGTGTACTTTTGGTGCAACTTAGATGTGACATGGCTTGACAGCAACTCATTACCGAAGCGTTTCAGCAATTATAGTACAACTTTTGCTGCTTCATGTGCATTTTTTGTTCCCTTCTTTTTTTACCCACATAAAAGAAATACTTGGGAGATGGAAATTGCACTTACTAAAGCCATGCACTGTGCGACACTGTGAAGGGGTGTTGATGAATTCACTCCTTGGGACACTCACCTGGAAGCAGTTCTTGTCCCTTATGTGAGGTGCCCCTTACAAGCTGGGGGCCACGTTTTTATTTTCTGATCAACCCCTATTTTGATGTAGGCACACAGACATCTCTTATACCCAAGTGTCTGTTGAATCAGCACCTCTTATAGAAGGGTTCAGCTGTATTGCAATTTATTTTTCACATTTTAGGCACTTTTAACGTTCATGTTGTAGTTGCTTCCTTTAAAAGTTCTGGCACCGGTGTCCTGTGAATGTGGTTTTGCTGTCCACGAATGTAAATCCGCACGAGGGCATTGGCTTTCTCGTGCCTCTAAGAAATCTTCTTCATTTGATGTCTTAGCATGGCTGATAAGTGAGAATCCTTTGCAATCTGCATAATTCCATTCTCTTCTTTTGGACAGCACGTTTACGAGAACTCGCATGTCCCCGCCACCGCAGCAGGGATGCCATCTGGGCCAGCGTCAACGCTAGCAACAACAGCGTCCTCGTTAGCGGGTGCCACGGCAACCACATCTGTGCTCAAGAACTCTATGTCAGCAAGTGAGTGGGGTTGCTTGGGCTACCTAGAGGTGGCAGAGCTAAAATTGTTAGTTGGTCTTCCATTTATGTCACACTGACTGCATCAAACTGCTGTAAAACCTCACTGATGCAATCCCATGTCATAAGATTTTCGTACACCGTTTGCAGTTAAGAACGTAAATAGAAATGATCCAGGGAAGTTGCATTTCCTTTCTATAATGTTCTCAGAAGCCACTAACCTTTTGGCACCAGCATTCAGTATATCACCAGAGTCCACCGGTTGCTGGACCCCTTGTGAATAAGAGAATGCACAGGGCAAGCGTGATGCATAGAGTGTCAGCCACTTGCTGTGGCAGGTTCACCACAAGTGGCTCACCATAGTGCAGCCATCGCTGCCAAGCTTCCTTCTGTGCTTTCAATTATCTGTTGGATAGTGCATGTGGTGTAGGTGCAGTGCAGTTAGAGGCATGGTGGGCAGCACGCGTAATAGTATACGACAACCCAAACACACCACCATTCCCCTGCCACCTCTTTAACTGGAACCTCTCCCAAGTGTTCATTGCTTGCACAAATGAAAGTAGGGCACTGTCAACACATTGGCTGCACCACCAGCTTGTCTGATGAACACCACAGTGCGGAACTGAGTGTGCTCATCTTTTGTGTCACCATGTGCAAGCAGCAACTTGCTAATCACTGTCAAACCTTTTCCTCACTTGTGAATAACACAAACTGGGCAGGCCTTTTGAACAGCTGTGCGAAACAATTGCTGAACTCTGTGGAAAACCGCATAACCTGAGCTTAGACTATAGCTATCTTTATTCTTTGGTATTACATAGGGGTGTGCGAATGTTCGAAATTTCGAATATTTTTCTAACAGTGTTTGCTATTCAATTCGATTCGCACTGGAATTTTACTATTCAAACAATTCGAACTTCCCAAACACAAATACAGTCAAGTCCGATTGAAAGTGACCTCTTCAGATTTTCAATATGCTTCACCTCATTACACTCTCGTATTGCGGCAAAGCTGCCTTTCAAGCTCCACTACGGTCGTAAATGTATTAACTAGACCTGTGCGAATAGCAAAATTTTGGGTGCAAAGCGAATTCGAATAATAAAGATTGAGTGCGAATCGAATCGAATAATTTCGAATAATTTTCGAATATTTCTCAAACATTTTTCAAATACTTCAAAGTGAAATTACAGAAAAAGTTGCAGAGAATCCCTAAGTATGTTCTTGTGAGATCACAACATGAAAGTGTTTTTTTCTTCGCTAGGTTGATGAAGCGCTGGTGGGGTCATATTTCATAGTTGTCTTTCTTATCAAGAGTGAGGCAATGTAGAGGCCGAATTGTATTTATGTACATGATTTGGTGCAACCAAAGTGTTGCCGACAACACTTTACACGTGATAGGCAGAGATGCCATTTCCTCAGCCTCTCCTCCTCTTTCAACTGCTGTGGAAGGCCAACAGGTGTGGCAGACAAGGGTGTTCAAGTCCGGAGTTCCAAATCTGCCTCGTAGACGTCAATATACAAGAACATCTGAAATTTTGGATGCTAAAAAGCTTCGGCGTCCGATTTTTCGGACTTCCTGCCGAAATTTCAGGTCCAAAACAGCATTAATTCAGTCCCCAACTCTGCCACATCTTTCATCTCCATATTGGAACCAGCGTTTTCGTGAGTTAATACATTTGCGACCGTAGCGGAGCTTGAAAGGCAGCTTTGCCGCAATACGGGGGTGTGATGAGGTGAAGCATATTGAAAATCTAGGGACCACTTCCAAACGGACGTTGACTGTCTCTTGGCTAAGTTCGACCGTAAAGTACCAACCACTGGCAAGCGCCGGCACGCGTTCCACGCGCCTACGCGTCAAATGCGTCGCGGCGCGCCCCGTGGAGGAAAAGGGCGCGCAACCACTGGCAAGCGTCGACCGCGCCGACGCTCGCTTTCGGCAGAGGCACAGTGTTGCCTGATCTTTTTATTTAAAACTGTCCATGTACAGCCTAGAACGGTGCGTTATCAATCGAAGCGAATTAGACTGTCGTTAAAATAGTGATTGTGCTTCACCCACCACTGTTTTGACTATTTAAGACGTAATTAACATCGCAATGACCAAAGTAACAACCATGGTATGCACAAGTAATCGACATTGGCGCGTGCGCTGCTAAGTTCACGTCTGCATCACGGGACGCAGCCAACGATGTTTGCGAGATCGCCAACGCTTGTGTGATCGCCTTGTTGACGCCTGTTCACGGCCATGCTTTTAGTGCCCAACACGAATATAATCATCCTGTTCATGAAAATGGTTCTGCTCCAAGAAGCGGACGGGAGCGGCGTCGCCCGCACCGTCGGTGGGCTTGACGTCGTTTCTTGGCACGTACTTTAGTTACGAAAAAAAAAAGGAAATAGACGTTTGCTGCAAAGTCCAAACGAGGTGCCCTAAAAATTCGCCGCATAACGACTAATACTTTTCACATTAACAAAAAGACGGCTTTCCCGCGTACCAGGGGCGTAGCCAGAAATTTTTTTCGGGGGGGTTCAACCATACATTATGTATGTTCGTGCGTGCGTTTGTATGTGTGCGTGTACATATGCGCAAGCAAAATTCAAAAATTTCGGGGGGGGGGTTGAACCCCCCCACCCCCCTGGCTACCCCCTGCCGCGTACCACGGGCGTCACCGTGACTAATATTCTAGCTACCTAATATGAGTTACAGTTTATTACATGGGCCAACATTGAGAAGTTCGAATCCTGGAGCAAGCATACATACTAACTCAAATTTTTTTCAGTAGCATGGAAACAAGAAACCAACATTACTGGAAACTCAGTTACTTATGTCCCGTCCAGCAACAAAATGCAGGTAAACTGTAGCACTGCAAGTATGGCCTGACTTTCTTGTTTTCTAATAAATGAATATGCGCTGTTCACCACAAAATACGCATCGAGTTCATAATTAAACAGTCTATTTATTTATTTATTTTCAAATATTGCAGCCCAATGCAGGGCTACTGCAGGAGTGGTGTACATGAATACAAAAGGAAAGAATGTTTACAGTAATATGGCAATAACTGCTTCAACAAAAGCAAATATCGCCACCTGTTGAGTGCAACTGGGTAAAAAATGAGAGAAATAGAACACTAATATCATACAAGTGCCTCCAAAAATCAGATACATTCATTTTACGAACGGAACCAGGTACATCATTCCAGTGTTCGTAAATATCAGAAAAAACTGTATTTGAACATGTTAGTGTGCACAAAAAAATGGGTTATGTCAAGATTGTGATTGCAGCTGTGCACTGTGTAGAAGGCTTTTGGACGTTGTCTGTAGTCTAAATATCGCAACAAACCACACCTGACATTTCATGATGCGACAGATATCGGCCATAAGATTGGAACCGAGCACTGGTCTTTGCACGTTGTGTGTAGTCGAAATATCCTCTAGCGCAACAAACCACACCTGGTACTTCATGATGCGACAGATATCGGTCATAAGATTGGAACCAAGCACTGTGTAGAAGGCCTCTGGACGTCGTCAGTAGTCAAAATACCCTCTAACATAATAAATCGTGCCTGAAACTTCACGATGCAACAGATATCGGTCATAAGATTGGAACCAAGCACTGTGTAGAAAGCCTTTGGACGTCGTCAGTAGTCAAAATACCCTCTAATATAATAAATCGTGCCTGAAACTTCACGATGCGACAGATATCGGTCATAAGGTTGGAACCAAGCACTGTGTAGAAGGCCTCTGGACGTCGTCAGTAGTCAAAATACCCTCTAACATAATAAATCGTGCCTGAAACTTCACGATGCAACAGATATCGGTCATAAGATTGGAACCAAGCACTGTGTAGAAGGCCTCTGGACGTCGTCAGTAGTCAAAATACCCTCTAACATAATAAATCGTGCCTGAAACTTCACGATGCGACAGATATCGGTCATAAGATTGGAACCAAGCACTGTGTAGAAAGCCTTTGGACGTCATCAGTAGTCAAAATACCCTCTAATATAATAAATCGTGCCTGAAACTTCACGATGCGACAGATATCGGTCATAAGATTGGAACCAAGCACTGTGTAGAAGGCCTCTGGACGTCGTCAGTAGTCAAAATACCCTCTAACATAATAAATCGTGCCTGAAACTTCACGATGCAACAGATATCGGTCATAAGATTGGAACCAAGCACTGTGTAGAAAGCCTTTGGACGTCGTCAGTAGTCAAAATACCCTCTAATATAATAAATCGTGCCTGAAACTTCACGATGCGACAGATATCGGTCATAAGATTGGAACCAAGCACTGTGTAGAAGGCCTTTGGACGTCGTCAGTAGTCAAAATACCCTCTAATATAATAAATCGTGCCTGAAACTTCACGATGCAACAGATATCGGTCATAAGATTGGAACCAAGCACTGTGTAGAAAGCCTTTGGACGTCGTCAGTAGTCAAAATACCCTCTAATATAATAAATCGTGCCTGAAACTTCACGATGCGACAGATATCGGTCATAAGATTGGAACCAAGCACTGCGTAGAAGGTCTTTGCACGTCATCAGTAGTCAAAATACCCTCTAACATAATAAATTGTGCCTGAAACTTCATGATACAACAGATATCGCTCATAGGATTGCACCAGAGCACTGTATAAAAGTCTTTGGCAAGTTGTCTAACATAGCTAAACTGAATGAATGTCTTCATATTTCAATTATGCTTAAGTGCATGCATAGTCTAAGTTAGTGCATATACAAAGAACTGAACAGAAATGAAATAGTCCTTGCAATACATCCAAGGATTTGGCATTTGAAACTATCAAATAATTATTTCAGCTGGATTCAGTCTGGAGGAAGAGATAAATATGTGCGCAGTTTAGAATGGTCCCACAAGTGTCTGAGGTTCCAGTGAGGCACCGTTTGAATTCCTTCTAAACAAAGAGCAGCACAGTAATATTGCACTTTCATTCCTTCTGCACATACGTGTGATGTCATGCTCTTCTCTTCTTACTATCGTGTCATTGTGCACCTCAGATTTCAATGGAGGTGCTTGTCACTTACAAGCTTTTTAGCAAATTAGCTGTCCAGCTGTAAACAAAACATGTGTTATATTTAAGTAAACTGTAAAACGATGGAGAAGCGCCACTGTTCACATTCTCCCGTCTATGAGTATCAGAAAAGACTAGGGAGAATGTGTGTCAGAATAGACAACCTGCAAAACAAGGCATGTGCAACTGGGCATGTGCTAAGGTGTAGTTGCACGGCAGAGAAGCAGACCAAGAGTCAAGATGTGAAATAGCAGGCAACACAAGCAGCACTTAATCATGCAACTTTCTTTTTCGATCACCACACTCGCTCACGTTCGAGCTTCTATTTTATACATGAATGTAAATGAGACCGCTGACAGCTTAATGTGTCGGCGTCGCTGGTACCCGGCACGAAAACACGTCACACTGCTACCAACAAGCGCACGCTTGTTGTTAGCTTGGCAACACACGCAAACGATTTGCGCCGAAGTCAACCAATGTTTCAGCGTCGTAAAATCCGCAAATCCTCCTCATGTACGCTGTCACATCACCGAAATGCGTTGGCAAGGGCGATGTTCGCTTTCGGCAATGATGAGGCGAATGACGATGTTGAAAACAAACACACTGCGGTTAAAAACTCCTGCGTAAGCGCCACGCGAAGTCTCTAGCGTCATATATAGCGTCTATGTTTCGACGGAAACAACTACCATCAATTTCCTTCAACCAAACTTCCTCACATGAACTGGTTCACACGAACTCGACGGTAGAGGCCTACGCTGAATGCAGACGACACCGCTCTGAATTGACTTCGCGGTAAGCGAGGGCTCACGCTGAGGACTTCAAACCTCCGAAGCATGTTTACACCCGTTCCGAGCGCAGATACACACAGATCAGAGCACAGGAGCAGCGACATGCTGCAGTAGTTGGTACGATGTTTTCACTCGGTCGACGATCGCACTCAAGACCACTCTGAATTGACTTCGTGGTAGGCGAGGGCTCACGCTGAGGACTTCAAACCTCCGAAGCATGTTTACACCCGTTCCGAGCGCAGATACACACAGATCAGAGCACAGGAGCAGTGACATGCTGCAGTAGTTGGTACGATGTTTTCACTCGGTCGACGATCGCACTCAAGACCACTCTGAATTGACTTCGTGGTAGGCGAGGGCTCACGCTGAGGACTTCAAACCTCCGAAGCATGTTTACACCCGTTCCGAGCGCAGATACACACAGATCAGAGCACAGGAGCAGCGACATGCTGCAGTAGTTGGTACGATGTTTTCACTCGGTCGACGATCGCACTCAAGACCACTCTGAATTGACTTCGTGGTAGGCGAGGGCTCACGCTGAGGACTTCAAACCTCCGAAGCATGTTTACACCCGTTCCGAGCGCAGATACACACAGATCAGAGCACAGGAGCAGCGACATGCTGCAGTAGTTGGTACGATGTTTTCACTCGGTCGACGATCGCACTCAAGACCACTCTGAATTGACTTCGTGGTAGGCGAGGGCTCACGCTGAGGACTTCAAACCTCCGAAGCATGTTTACACCCGTTCCGAGCGCAGATACACACAGATCAGAGCACAGGAGCAGCGACATGCTGCAGTAGTTGGTACGATGTTTTCACTCGGTCGACGATCGCACTCAAGACCACTCTGAATTGACTTCGTGGTAGGCGAGGGCTCACGCTGAGGACTTCAAACCTCCGAAGCATGTTTACACCCGTTCCGAGCGCAGATACACACAGATCAGAGCACAGGAGCAGCGACATGCTGCAGTAGTTGGTACGATGTTTTCACTCAGTCGACGATCGCACTCAAGACCACTCTGAATTGACTTCGTGGTAGGCGAGGGCTCACGCTGAGGACTTCAAACCTCCGAAGCATGTTTACACCCGTTCCGAGCGCAGATACACACAGATCAGAGCACAGGAGCAGCGACATGCTGCAGTAGTTGGTACGATGTTTTCACTCGGTCGACGACCGCACTCAAGACCACTCTGAATTGACTTCGTGGTAGGCGAGGGCTCACGCTGAGGACTTCAAACCTCCGAAGCATGTTTACACCCGTTCCGAGCGCAGATACACACAGATCAGAGCACAGGAGCAGCGACATGCTGCAGTAGTTGGTACGATGTTTTCACTCGGTCGACGATCGCACTCAAGACCACTCTGAATTGACTTCGTGGTAGGCGAGGGCTCACGCTGAGGACTTCAAACCTCCGAAGCATGTTTACACCCGTTCCGAGCGCAGATACACACAGATCAGAGCACAGGAGCAGCGACATGCTGCAGTAGTTGGTACGATGTTTTCACTCGGTCGACGATCGCACTCAAGACCACTCTGAATTGACTTCGTGGTAGGCGAGGGCTCACGCTGAGGACTTCAAACCTCCGAAGCATGTTTACACCCGTTCCGAGCGCAGATACACACAGATCAGAGCACAGGAGCAGCGACATGCTGCAGTAGTTGGTACGATGTTTTCACTCGGTCGACGATCGCACTCAAGACCACTCTGAATTGACTTCGTGGTAGGCGAGGGCTCACGCTGAGGACTTCAAACCTCCGAAGCATGTTTACACCCGTTCCGAGCGCAGATACACACAGATCAGAGCACAGGAGCAGCGACATGCTGCAGTAGTTGGTACGATGTTTTCACTCGGTCGACGATCGCACTCAAGACCACTCTGAATTGACTTCGTGGTAGGCGAGGGCTCACGCTGAGGACTTCAAACCTCCGAAGCATGTTTACACCCGTTCCGAGCGCAGATACACACAGATCAGAGCACAGGAGCAGCGACATGCTGCAGTAGTTGGTACGATGTTTTCACTCGGTCGACGATCGCACTCAAGACCACTCTGAATTGACTTCGTGGTAGGCGAGGGCTCACGCTGAGGACTTCAAACCTCCGAAGCATGTTTACACCCGTTCCGAGCGCAGATACACACAGATCAGAGCACAGGAGCAGCGACATGCCGCAGTAGCAGGTACGATGTTTTCACTCGGTCGACGATGGCACTTAAAACCGGGGCAAGGGCAGTCGGGAAGCATTCGCTGGATTTGTCGGTGTCGCTCGAACTCGGCACGAAACAGCGTCCCACTGGTAGCACTCGTGGTCGTTCGCCGTGTCGTCGACGTACTGGATGACGACGCGGTCACTCAGGAGCGTTTGCGACCGTAGTTTCCGTGCTTGCCCTGCACTCGGAGGTGCCTTCGAAGCGGCGGCCATTAGGCATAGCACTCAGAGGTATCGCGGCCTCTGATTGGTTGGCGCCGCCGGCCCATGCCGGCCTCTGATTGGTTGGCGCGCCGTACGCGTGGTGACGTAGCCGAAAATATCAAAGTCGTCTTGACCCCACGCGCCTCGAGGCGTATGGACGCGTACAGCCCTCCGCGACCGACGCCGAGAGGCGCATTTGACGCCTAGGCGCGTGCATACGCGTGCCAGTGGTTGGGGCTTAACGGGCCTTGAAAGGCAGCTTTGCCGCAATACGGGGGTGTGAGGAGGTGAAGCATATTGAAAATCTAGGGACCACTTCCAATCAGACGTTGACTCTCTCTTGCCTAAGTTCGACCGTAACGGAGCTTGAAAGGCAGCTTTGCCGCAATACGGGGGTGTGATGAGGTGAAGCATATTAAAAATCTAGGGACCATTTCCAACCGGACTTTTTCTCTTGGCTAAGTTCGACCGTAACGGAGCTTGAAAGGCAGCTTTGCCGCAATACGAGAGTGTAATGAGGTGAAGCATATTAAAAATCTGAAGGGGTCACTTTCAACCAGACGTTGACTGCATTTGTCTTTGGGAAGTTCGAATAGTAAAATTTCAGTGCGAATCGAATCGAATAGCAAACACTATTCGAAAAATATTCGAAATTTCGAATGTTCGCACACCCCTAGTATTAACTCAAGAAAACGCTGGTTCCAACATGGAGATGGAAGATGTGGCAGAGGTGGGGGCTCAATTAACGCTGTTTTGGACCTAAGATTTGTACAGGAAGTCCGAAAAATCGGACGCCGAAGCCTTTTAGCATCCAAAATTTCAGGTGTTGTTATATATCGACGTCTACGAGACAGATTTGGAGCTCTAGACTTGAAGGGAGCACGCCCTGGTCCGCCACGTCAGTTGGGCTTCCACGGAAGTTGAAAGAGTGGGAGAGGCTGAGGAAATAGCATCTTTGCCTATCACGTGTAAAGTGTTGTCGACAACACTTTGGTTGTGCCAAATCATGTACATAAATACAATTTGGCCTCTACATTGCCTCAATCTTGATAAGAAAACTATGAAATACCACCCCACCAGCGCTTCATCAACCTAGTAAAAAGAAACTTTCATGATGCTATCTCATAAGAATATGCTTAGGAATCCTCTCCAACTTTTTTTTCTGCAGTATCGCTTCGAAGTATTAGAAAAATACTCGAAAAATATTCGATTCGATTCGCACTCACACTTCAATATTTGAATTCTCTTCGCACCCAGAATTTTGCTATTCGCACAGCTCTGGTATTACAGTTTAGCTTCATTGAAGTTAGATTACTCTGTGGATCTCAAGGGCAGTTTTATTTGCCTCATTATATATAATTTCATGACATGAAAGTTCCAAAGCTTAATTTTTCAGACTTCAGTCTATCTGACAAGCATTAAAACAAGTTAATCTTATAATCATGGTGGCATCCAATGTCTGTTGTGCAGCGGGCAAGACCATGCCCACGATGCCGCCTGGAGTGCCTACTGCCATGCTTGGCCACCAGTTCCTTGTGGGAAACGCTGCCATGCCGTACTATGTGAGTGCCAGCACACTTTTCATACATATTCAGTGTTTTCTTTTGTCGAGCCTTGCTCGATGTCTTGGAGACAGTTTATCACAGCTAAAAAAGCAGCTTTAGTAAAAACCTGAGGCCCCTGCCATAGTCTTGTCTTGTGCCATGCTCTGTTCTTGTGTGCAAAGTGTTGCGAAGAGATTAGTGCTTGTTTCTTAGAGGCCTTGCAACCAGTGTCCGTGAAAGGAAGCATGTTGAGCCTACTGTATTAGCGTATACTTTACCATGTTACATTTGCAAATATTCTAGTGCTGTTTTGTGCAGACATTTAGTGGGAAAGAAAAGCAACATTCCAGCAGCTGGAAAGACTTGCATTGTGCTAGTGCATGACATAGCTTCAACTTTATTTCCGGCAAATTTATTGCGCTGATTTTTCCTTTTGGCAAGTTGTGCATACTTGCAGCTTTTCCAGTGATGACTTTTATTCTGAAATGCACACTGTTGAACGAAACACTTGAAACCTGAGGAGAGGCTGCAAGGGTTGCACTTTGGGTCGTTGCCATTGCACCGTGGGCAATGGGCTACAGGTTGCTTGTAGCCACAGTGCAGTGTATGCTGCAGATCCAGCTACTGAAGTATAATTACTAGTAAATGAGAACGCTTGCAATGATTAGCCCCCACCCGAGCTCTTCTGATTGCAATGTTTGCCTTGCGTGTTTACACATGCGGGGCACAGCCACCAGTTTAACCAAAAGAATATATTGCGAGTTGAACGTGAGCTTGAATGGACACCAATCAGAAATAAGCTTCTGGTAAATATATGTGTTAGAAGGGGAACGAAGAGCACCCTGTGGTATACAGTCCACGACTGATTTCTTAGAGAAACGAAATTTTTGGATGTAGTACCTGGTGATTCAGACACCTTAAAGGATTGAAGGGATTCGCATTTGACCACAACGGTGCTGTGCTCCACTTTCCCTGTGCTCTGCAAACACTTAGAAGCGTGGAAGGCATGGCAGGGGGCCCAAGAAGCGTTGAACAATGCCAACTTTCACAAACGCCAGCTTCGCTGCATTACAGTTTTGCCGAAACATTTGCAGATATTTTCCTGCACGTATGTCTGTTCTTTTTTCCAGAGGTGTGTTCACGGGTCCAGCACCCGTTTATGCGGTGTAACGGCTTGTTCACACCTGGGCCATTCAGTGTCTACAGAAGCCGGAAAGCATTCCTGCCACCAAAATGTCGTGCCGCTTGCGCTGTTCAACCTCCATGCCCATGTAGTTGCTACATAGCGTCGGCAGCAAAGCATGCTGCGCCACTCTTCCCTCTTCCGTCCAGTCAGCTCAATCTTTTCGTGTAATTTCCCTATTCTGATGCAGCAACTATGAGGGCTCAAGAAGGAACGCAAGTTCTTTCTCAGCTTTGCATCAGAAGCAGAAACTGCTATTTGCATAGTGCTGCTTGCATTTGTATCTGCACCCTGGAGGGGCAGAAGTAGGTCTGAAACTGATTGGCGTGGCATTTTCTCCCACCGAACTGGGTTCCATATTTCTGTAGACGCCGAATTGTCTTGGTGTGAATGTGCCTTTAAGGGGGGACGTGGCTTTCGGTACCAACTTTCTTATTTCTTCATGGATTTTGATGAAAATTGGCACACTTATTTGAAATGTTTTTTTAATGCTACTGCAGAAATTTCATGACTATATCTTTACAAGTTTTTGATGTACAATATATTTCACCTTCTGCTCTTGTTCCGAGTCTGACTCGCTTAAAAAATGCGATAGGAAACTCGTTCAAAGTGCTATGCATTCTAAGATGTCTGATAGCGGGCATGACATTCTTAGATTTTTTTATTTGCAACAAATTTTTTTTAGTTTTCATTTTTCATGAGGTGACTGTGCAACAGGCATCGAGGCTTTGTGCAACTTGTCAAATAGCTAATTATCAAAAGGCCATACTGAAAAAGCAAGAATGTCACACCCTGAACTGTGCTTCAAGGCATATAGAACAAAAAACGGAACTGAAATAGACCCAGCGGTCACTGAGAAATCAGCGGAACAAGCGAAGCAGGAAGCAAGAAAAGTCGTTTTGAGAAAACGGCTTTTAAAGTTGTACCAATGATATTGCTTCATCAAAAGGCACTGGGGTCGTAATATTTTGAGTCCTTCGTAATGTGCAGTTTCTTGAGTGCCCTGTCTTTATTTTGAGGTGCCTTGCTTCTCTAAAACACAAGAAAATTGTGATCTTTGGTTTGTTTTATAACATTAGACGTCCTGCACATGTGGCCTTTCATCTTTTGTGCCTTTGTTTTC
This sequence comes from Rhipicephalus sanguineus, assembly GCF_013339695.2. NCBI lineage: Eukaryota > Metazoa > Arthropoda > Arachnida > Ixodida > Ixodidae > Rhipicephalus > Rhipicephalus sanguineus. Next base: position 57,927,030 of record NC_051179.1, read on the forward strand.
TTTTTTCTTAAAATCCTTTTCTGATATACAAAGAACATGCAGCATGGATTTTAAACGAAGTTATGAAGTGGTGTAATAAACATGACAAAAAAACAAGATATTGTAATGCAATTAGGCCATGTACTATGATGATTTGCCAGCTTTCTTGTATTCATGCTATCAGTAACATAATTAAGTCTTGATTGCAATCGATCATTGAATCATTTTTATAGGATACTAAGAATGGCTCTCATCATGACAACCTATCCCTTCCTCCTAAATAACAGGCAGTTATGGCCAAGACAATGGTGAAATAGGAATTCCTTAGCAGTTTATTCAAGACGCGAATTGGAAAGATATGTATTCATCTCCCTGTTTCACTCAAGCTAATTTGTAAACCTCGCCTGCGATGCGCTTTATCATTCACCCGGTCGCGGACACGGTTATCTGCGAGGCTTTTATTTTTTCAGATGATTCATGAGCGCTTACGGCGATACCAAGCACGGCCCCAAGCATTGCATCATAGTGCTTTATTTCACCTCTAAGTGCTCGGCCGCATAGTCCGGGAAGTCGGCACGCGATGTGTTGGGTGGCGGCATTCGGTGACGATGCGCAATATGCCTAGGTGCGGCGACGAAAAATATGCGCGCAATGTGTTTGGCCTCGCATTTCGGGACGCCGACGCGCGCCCGCTGCGCGACGAGCTTGGCCGTGGGGTCCGCTGCCGATGCGTAAAATGACCATCCGCTTTACCGAGGAGCCGGCGGGCGAAGCGCTTCGTTGCTTGCGAAGAAGCACACTGCCACGAGTCCGCTAACGCGTTGTTCTTGCCCGCAAAGTTCGAGGTTCGTCTCGCGTGCCGGCGCCGTAAGCGGAGTTAGGCCTAGTGACGACTCCGAGCAGTAGACGCGCCGGCCGCGGTGCCCGATGTTTCAAAGTACGTAATGCGTGGTCGCGAGCACAAAGAGTCGTCCTGCGATCATCTTCGTCACGACGTCCGAAGTGCTCATAAGCAGAACCTCCAACCACGGATCCGACGAGTCAACGCTAGAGAGTCGGTCAGAGACGCACGTTTGCCTGCGTTTGCGATGTTCGCTACGAGTGCGGCGCGCCATCGTAATCCCACCGAGCTTCAGCTAGCAGCTCCGAACTAAAACGTAGTTCTATTCAAAGTGATCGTCGAGCCGTGAACACAGAGCGAGTGCGAATACGCCACGAAGTAGCGCGACTTTCGCCAGCCGCGACCTGGAGACGCACGAGCTGCAGACGACGATCTCCCGGAGCGAGCATCGGACCAATGGCGAGGCGCGCTGGGGCAACATGGCGGACGCGGCCAATCGGAGGGCTCGAAACGACCTTCGAACATTTGCTTTTTGTACGCTTGTTTTCGAATGGAGGAGCCAGCTGCGGCGGGGAATTTGAAGACGGAGAAATGCGCTTTCCGATGAGCCCAAGATATCGGCGCCCGGTGGCGTCGTTGCGTAGCTATGATTTTTTGAAAATCGGTGTTTTTTTTTGTGATTTCCCCAATAATTTTCGCCACCTCGGCAGGCGCAACAATTTTTTATAGCACTTCTACGCGGTTTTCGGTGAAGATATTTTGGAATCGGATATAAAAAGGGCTACAGAAACTGAAAATATGATTTTCAAAAAATCGATTTTTTTGCCATTTTTCGCGATACGAAAGCCGCGTCCCCCCTTAAAAAAAAAAGTGGTGTCCTATATATTGTGCAGCTTAGTTTTCTTGGACCTGCATTTAAACGTGGCATGTGATGATATTTGGTTACATTTCTGTTTTGTTTCAGTTATTTTGTTCTGTGATGAACTTTTGAAAGCATGATGAACCTGACCTTTATTTTTTTTATTTCTCTTTTCCTTTTTTTTTTTCTTTTGTTTTTGTTTTGTCCTACCCACAAAAGGGCTTGCAGCAACAGCCTTTGTATAGCTACGAAGACTTGCAGATGCTACAGACTAGAATGCCACACCTGGTAGGTCTCACTCACTCTGTCTCCTTGGTTTGAGAGCACTGGCCTTTTCTCTTTTCTTTTTTCCTCATTTCTCTGCTACTGTACTTGGTTTGCTGTGCTGTGCTTAGTTCCTTGCTGCCTCTTGTGCTTTGTGACAGTCTATCTGTATTTGCACTGTAAGTTTTTTTTTTTTTCCCTATCGTTCTGCTTGGTGCTTCGTTTCCTATTCCTTCCTAACTACTTATTTTCCTACAGTTTGCAAGAGACCTTTGTCTACTTTGTTTCTGACCAGCACCAATACTTTCCTTCCTTCTTCCCTCTCCTCTAGGGAGTTTCATCTAAAAGAGCACTGCTAAATTCACACTGGCACTTTGGGTTGGTTGGGAATGGGGAAGTCTTCTTGACTCACTTGTCGCCATGGCAGGTCTTAGTGTAGATTGCGTGTGATCATGATGGCACATTTGGTTTTCTGCCATTATTGTGTGCAATGCTGGTTGAAGGAAATGAGCTCGACATTTAATGAGCATCAGCACGTCCACTGGACCTTTCTATTCAAGATGTTATTTTTTTAAAGTGTCTAATGCTGATCAGGATGTGGAAGTGTTCAATGAAATCTTCTCTATTAGTATAGGTGCCTGAAATGGCTGTAGGCAAGGGCATGCAGCATTTGGTGCAGGTCATTGCCATGCATGTCAATCACTTCAGATAGAATAGCGATGCTTAGTAGACCACATGTACTATTGCACTTCTGTGGAGTAACGTTTTTGTCTTCACCGTAAGCTCTTTAGCAAACACTTGTAACCACACACGAAGTCTTTTCTGTGTACAATGTCTTATGGATGTGTACAATGTGTACAAATTGGATGTGTACAATGTCTTATGCATTGGCTCCATGTTGTGCATTCATGTCTAATACAGACACAAATGCGGGAGGGGGGGTGTGCAAATTTTAATTTTTCGGTGACATAAAACTTGTGTGTAACATTTATTTTATTATTTTTTGTGAATATGTGTTTCTTATGTGCATTGTACAAGTCACCTTGTTGCATTCTTTTGCAAACAATTTTTGTTACATGCATCGGCAGTCCCACGTTACTTGTGTAGTCTCACCAGTTTTACTAGTGAATTTTTAGCCTCTTCCTTATTGCATCCTTGGGTTTAGATTTTTTTTTTAATTAGTATTTTCTTTCCCCCATTGTGAAAGTTCCACTCATTTGTTTAAAATGTCCTTCTTCAGCAAGTGTTTAATTTTTCAAGTGCACGTAAGTAACACCTGTGATATTGTCAGTTGTGTGTTTGTGTTTGCATAACTGCATTGCCATCGCTATTCTCTCTGAATTGAGGTTTCTAAAATTGCGTCAGAAATGTCTGCCCCGACTGTTTGAAGGTGCACTTATATTAGCAGATTTACGCGTCCTTTGGTAACGTGTCTCAGGGGTTCCATACTATAAGTGCCAGTGTGATTTTTCTTGCCATTTATGGTGTTATTACAAACTTCCTTGCACATCTTTGCTTCTCTCATTTGCTGAACCCTTGAAAAAGGTTTATTGCCATTGCTGTAGTACTCCGAGTTTTATTAAGGAATGTGTCAAGTAGCAATCCAGTTGCACATATTTCCTGTACTTTTGGCTTGGTGTCGATTGACCAGTTTCAGGTCACTCATTTCGCATCGTGAAGGCCATCATTTCGCTCGGTGCTTCATGAACTGTCTGGTACTGGTTGAAAGAAGCGTCACAGTGGATGTCGTTTGATGCACTGTGGGGCATTTTGCCGATGGCTGTCATTTATTGCATGGTGCAAAAGTGTGGTCCGACATGGGTGCCAAGCGCGAGTCCAGGAAGTATGTCCAGCACAGTGTTGCCCCTTGATTGCATTATTGCCCTATGCTTGTTTGGGCCCTTGTCACTCGGGAATTTTCTGGAGTTCTCTGCGCATTGTTAATAGATAGGTAAAGAGTCCTTTTAATTCCAACATTGCGGTCCTCAAACGTAGAAGGCAAAGTTTATTGCAGCGGAGTTTCGGAAGCTTTTTTTTTTTTTTTTTTTTTTTAACTAGCAGCAGTGCAGTACTGTAAATGAGGGGAGGAACCTTTGTTTCACACTGTTTCTCACTTTTTAAAAAGTAGGCATTGTGTGGCCACCACCTCGAGGTTGCGTTGCTGCTGTGTCAAAAATTTTGCGGAGAGTTTCAGTGGACCTTGGTGACAAGGGTATTGCATGTTACTGGGTTTTCGCCAAAATGTGCGTGGGGATTGCAGTAATACTAAACTTTTACTGTCCATGCACAGGACACTGTAAGGCTGCAGTAAATTTTGGGTAACCTTGGCTTGCCCTTGCAGTTTTCCTTGTGTAGCTATTTAGATCGGTTGTTCGCGGAACGGGCAAAATGTTGCAGGGAGACAGAGCAGCCACTAAACACGTCAGATTGATGACGATGTTATAAGGTGGCACCGACAGGCACTCACGCTTGCTTTAAAATTATATTAAAATATGTTCAAGGCTATGTTTACCACTAACATGCTGTCCGAAGTAACTTTGTACAGTCGAACCTCGTTAATACGTACCCGCTTTAAGCGTACTAACTGTTAAAACGTAGTTGCGACGAATCCCCGACCGAGTCTCATAGAGCCTAATGCATTCGCTGACCACTTAAGCCGTAGTGTTTCGCCCTACGCCTACCGGTTAGTGCGTACCCTGCGTACCGAGATAACGTTTTGTGCCATAAAATTTTACTGCGCCGCTGAACTTCCCGACGCCACAATATGCCGCCAAAGGTTTTCCGTCTTTTTGAGAAGTGCGTAGATCGGTCGATCACTGATTCAGACTTCCGGGCGATTGCGGCGACGCCTTTGCGGGTAAGCATCGGGAAAGAACGAAGGTGAGGCAGCGGCCACCGATGAACGCGCCAGCATCACTTATCGCCGACAACCTTATCACAATAAGTATCTTCCAGATATCTGCTCGGGCACGCGTGCGGCGCAGCACTGCTTTAAGCCTACTGCACGCATTTAATAGGTGACAACCTGAACGCGCTGGCCCGCCGATCTCTGCCGCCTCGTTGTGTGGGGCCGTGTTCAAGCGCGCGCCGCTTTATAGAAACGAAAGCAGCTCGCTGTTGCGGAGTTGAGCGTTGCTAGTCGTGGGCGACGAGAAACCTCTTTGCATAGACACTATCACGCTAAACGCACGCGTACGGTTCAGCAAGCGTAGCGCTGTTGTAACCATACTGCACGCTTTTATTGGGCGACCACCCAAACGCGCTTCCGTCCGCTGCCAGGACCGCTAGAGCGTCGCGGAGTGCGCATCGCTTGCAGGAAGTTCGTCATCGCCGCGTTAACCGAACAAGCTCATCTGTGCTCATCACCGCATCTGTGCACGGTCTGAAGTGAAGTGGGTACAAAGAACACTCCCACGACAAATGCGCGCGTGCGGTACAGCAAGCGGCCCGGCAGTGACAGCGTGAGCCGAGAAGGCGACACGCTGCACGCAACTAGCCAGGAGACAATCAGCTCCACGCAGCTGTACAGCGTTTCACTGGAACTGTGTCAGTTTTCATTTAGTAGCAGATCGCGGTATAGATGCACACACATATATCGCGGAAAGCCGACACTGTTCGTTCTGTCGCTACGTCGGTCACTGCGTATACTGGACCCTGTAATAGTTCCGAAATGCTCTTTGGCATCGCCACCGCGCGCTATCGGCATTATCGGACAGTTGTGCAAGAGTACCAGAATCTTTTCTCCAGTTTGGCAAAAAGAAAGAAAAGGCTTTGCAGTGAGTACTTTGGGCAATATTTGCTGTGGCACTGTATTTATTTCTTTTCTGGCGGCGATGGCGTACGCGAGGAGATGCAAATTTTTACTTTGTGGTTAATGTGTACTACCATTTAGTGTGTAGTTATGCGGCATTCCCGGCAGGTACGCATTAACGAGGTTCCACTGTATGTGGGAGAATGGATCTACACGGACATTTGTTTGACGTTTTGGTCCTTTGAAAGACTAAAAGGGGAGTAAGAGTGCTTTTGGTTGGCAAGCATTCAAGTGAGAAGAGTAGTTGGTGACGTAAGAAGGGGGGGTGGGGGCACAGTTGTAGGAGCTGCAGACACTTTTTTACCTCAAGGACGAAGAGTCTCTGGGCTTTGCTAGAGGGCACTGGGCCCTTTCCCTTCTTTCTCTTCCTCAACCTGGTCAACACAGGGCTACTATGACATGCAGTACCCTGTGCCTGCCACGAGCCTCGCCGGCCGAGACCTCACGTTGAACAACATGGCTTTTGCAGGTGAGTGCTGCAGCTCCCCTGCCAATGAGTAAAAGTTAATGGTTCGAGGGGTGTTTCTTGAGGTGGACGCAGTTGTTAGCACGCCATCTGTGCCATCAGTGAAATACAGTAGAAGCTCGTTATAACGAAGCGGGATATAACAAACTGATGGATATAACGAAGCAATCGTAATTCCCCTTGAAATTCCCATAGATGCCCATGTATTTAAAATCTCGTTTTAACGAAGCTAAAATTTCCTCGCAATGGATATAACGAACCTTCCCCCCCCCCCCCCCCCCCCCCCCCCACCGAGCATTTACTGATCATTTTGGTAGCCGGCAAGTCAATGTCTTATAGCGCGCGACGGTTTACGTCCCATCACGGGTGCGGTAATTCAAAACACGCGCCTCGGGCTCCTGAGGAGCCGCCTGCCAACACACGCGAGGGTGCGCGTCTGCCTTCCTCCCCTTTCCACTGAAACTCGTGGACCCACCCGCGCACGTCGCCCGGCCTCCCCTCTCCCGTGGAACTCGTGGACCTGCCCGCTCTCCTGTTGCGCCGCTCGTGGACGGCGACGCGGCAACCGCGGGCCTTGTTGTTGCTTGTCGTTCGCTGCGTGTGCATCAGAACAGCGTCTCTCTCGGTTCCCGCCGCTAGACAGGAGATGGACGACGGCAACGGCAAACAAAAGCGCAAAACGATTACAATCGAGCAGAAGGCGGCTATGTTGAAAGGCGTTAAGTCCGGCGTCAAGAAGAAAAAAGTTGCCCAAGATTTCGGCGTAGCGTTGAGCACGGTACCGCAAGCGTGTAATCAACCGAATTCTACTCAATATGAGCATGAAGCGCGAGACTACGATCAACCTCTACACCGCGATCGAGATGCTACAGGCTGCTTGGATGTCTGTAACAGCAAGCATGATCGCCAACTGCTTCCGGCATGCCTCATTTGGCGTCAACAGCGGCGGTGACAGCGAAGATATCGGTGCTGCCGCCAATGAGGGTGCCGCGGTTGACAAAGACCTGGCGTTGTGGGACGCTCTCCTTGACGCCGGAGTTGTGCCCGACTGCAACACTTTCTGCACGTACGTCAGTGCCAATGCTGACGCGGTGACAACCGAAGAGCTGACAGAGGCTGAAATTGTGCGTGTGGTGACAGGGGTGGTGAATGACTGCAGCCCGGAGTTGGCGAACCCGATGTTCCGATGTCCGCGCAAGCGCTGGATGCGGCAGACCTGCTGCGCTGCTTCTTCGGCACTCACGATGACGGCGAGGACGGACTCGACATAGCGGCAGCAGCCGAAAAAGCCATCATCCGTCTGAGGAAGACACGGCAGAAGTCTATTAAGGACTTTTTTTTCTGCTAAGTGAGCCGCCAGCTGGTGTGCCGAGTTTGGCGTGAATAAAGTAGCAGTTCTTTGCTGTTCTTTCATTTTTTTTTTTTTTTCTCCGTGCGACAGCAGTTTTTCGTTTGCGTGGCGGTCTGCTGTGGGATTTGGTGATGAGTACATCCTCTCTTGCGTGCTAATTGTCGGTAGAAATGGATATTGGCTATAACGAACTAATGGTTATAACGAAGTAATTACGACTCCCCCTTCAACTTCGTTATAACGAGGTTTTACTGTAAGTGATCGCGTGCAAATGGGCTTCTTGAGGCACGCACGAAGCAAGAAGCTCCTCGTAAAATGACCTTTTTAAATTCACAGTTCTGTCATTCGTTTTATCTTTTATTTGATGTTGTGCTCACGTTTTATGAACATTTGCCGTGAGTTTGGCAACCTCCTGTTAAAGGGGCCCTGCAACACTTTTCCTAGTAGCCATGGAATGGCTTCATTAAAGGAACTACCTTCCTTGCGAATCGACCACTGCAAAAGCTTTTAGAATCTGTGCAGTATGAGATGGTGTTGCAAAGATTTGTCGCACACTGTAATTGCTTTCTCTTCTCTCGTCTCGACGAAAGCGCTGGAAGCTAAGCAGGGAGGGGTGGCACGGCGAAAGAAGGCACGTCACACGTGCCTCATGGCTTTGCACTGAAAATACGCTGTGCATTCGAAGAGAAAGTGTTCAATCGTGCGCGCTGGCAAGTGATGGCCTCTCACGGCGGCCGCAGTAACTAGTGAGCGCGCCATGTTCAAATCAGCCAGTGGCGTAGAACTCGTCAGTGACACCGTAAGCATCATTTTTGTCAAGAGAAGAGAAAGCTCTTTTTAGCTGACTTAGAGAATTTATTGTAAATCACAGGCCGTGTGCTGTGCTGTTTGGCTCGCGTGTTCTCGGGAGCCTCGTCTGCCGATCGGCAGCGTCTTCTGACCATGCTGAATAAGTGTTGCGGGGCCCCTTTAACTCCACGCATGCACAAATGTGTATGCCATAGGCACGAGGGAGTCCGTTTCATCTTAATATGCCAGTTATAAGTTAGTGTGTTTGGTGGTCTGCATCTTTCATCTCTTATTGTTTGTGCCAGACCTAGTTGTTTGCATGAGATTGCCCTGTGGTAAACAACGGGCATCTCTAGTGGCGAGCCGCAGGGGTACACACGAAATGCAGCTGTAGTGCCAGTCCTAGCATCTCGCGTTGCATGACAAACCACATTGCATCCAAGATCTTGGAGGACCTCTTTTTATCTCTTGAGGTCATGCTGATGAGGCATGTCCAGGTCATCCTTTTCTAGTTTTGCTACCAAAACAGTTCTTCTCTTTTCCTAGTCATTCCTGACGCTCCATGTTTCAAACGTCAAATTTTGTGTGGGGGCTCCTATTTATCTGCACTACCTAGTATTACTAGGCTTTCTATGCAATCCGATAATTCGTCGCATTTCACTCTTTAAAGAGGGACACAGCAGTTAAAATCTTGAATGTGCATACTTGCAGCTTCTCCAATGATGATAACTTCAAAATTGACTTTCGTTCTCCTGAGTAAAGTTGATGACTTGTAAGAACTGAGGTGGGGCTGCAAGCATTGCACTTTCCAAATGCATTTGTGCCAAATTATGTGCATATTGGTGCAAAAATAAAAAGCTCTACGTGGGTTTTGCTAAAGTACTTTTGCACACACCCAGTCACTTTCCATGTTGCTTAAAAATGGTGACCGTAGGGTATTTAGAGTGCCTGCAGTTCTAGGAAAAGCCAGCGACCTTTTGAGATTTATAAAGGCTTCATTCATGTTGGTCACCCACCATAGCTATGGCATTGAACAAGAGGGCACAGGTTAGATTCTCGGCCATGGCGGCCACATTTAAATTGTGGTGAAATGCGCAATTGCATGTTGAAGTAGCCCATGTGGTCAAAGCTACCCAGAGCTCCCATTATGGCATCTCTCGTAAGGGTATTGTCATGGGTTTCGCATGTAAATCTCCCGAATTTTGGAGGATGTCATGGCTGCTCATGCTACCGCCATTCCCCCTGCGCAGCTTCCAGCGTGCTCATGGAGACAAAAAAATGTGCTCCTCTCGTGTAATAACTACCTGTAGCTGCACTTACGCGTGACAGAACAGAAAAGAGTTTTGCTGCGAGTTATTAGCGAGACAGTTCTGCTATTACTTCAAAAAGTGTTGCAGGGCCCCTTGAAAGATCGTTTATTACTCCGAGAGAGCTGCCTCTGATGTGCGCGTGCGATGTGAGCACCAGCTGTAGAACAACTGCCAACTCGCATACGTGCCATTCTCTCTGCTATACAGAGGGTAGCAAGTTTGGCCGTGGCGAGAACAGCGACAGCAGTCCCGGCACAGTAGCTGGGGTGGGACCGCAAGGGGCTGCGGCAGGTGCTGCAGCTGCTGCCCAGGGTGGGGCCCAGGGGGGACAGCAGGGAGCACCCCCCACGGCAGGACAGCAGGCAGCTGCCAGCCAGCCGTTCTTGAGCACACTGCCCCCGGGATACGGCTACTACTACCCATCCAACCTCATGCCCGGATCCATCCACCACTACGGACCGCCGCCCATGTTCCCTGTGAGTAGTAGTAGTCTGTTCTTTGTACGCTTGTTTTAGTGTGGTGGACACTCTGGTTCTGCAACTCAACCTAATCAAAAGGCAGTTACCTCAGATTATCAGGACAGTTCTTTCACTCGTTTTAAAAGAGTAGTTGCAACCTTTTTAGTAGCTTTGTTCATTTGTTAAGCATATGTTCTCAGTGTGCGGATGGTTGCTTGCTTCTTGGGATCAGTTAACATGTTCCTTAGAAAAAAAACCAGCTATCATTTTCATGCTTTCTTTCACACTGCGGCCTCTTTTGTTTTTGTTCAGTATAATAGATAAGCCTTTCCGGTTTATTTGGTTTTCAGTGTTAGGGTGGTGGTGGTGCTTGGGAAGCTTCCTAGTTTTTTAGTTCTTTTGATGAGGCTTTTTACTTTCAACCTTTACTTCTGCGGCAGTCTGGATGTCAGGGTCTTTGGGTGTAACGCGCATGATATTGTGACGCTTTGTTAAAATTTTGTGCTGAAAGGAGTGACTTAGAGCATTTAGTGATGTGTGCGTGAGCATGTGTACAAAGTGTGATTGTAAATAGCTTCTCTTTCAGTTCCACGCCGTGCGTTCTGATGCCACGCAAGTGTTTAACTTTAGCACGTCCACCCCACCTAGCGTTTCTGGGTGGCGTGCTTTTCATTCCTTCCGCCTGCACTTAGGGCCCTTTCCTTCCTGGCTTCACTGTTAAGATTAAGTAAAATGTAAACACTAGCTAAAAATGTAATGATAGCAGCGTAAAAACTGCTCTCCCTTACTTTTATGACAGTGCAGCTTGGTATGAGCTCGGTCATACCTAGCAAGTAGCACTGTGGAAGCAAGGAAAGGACATGTCTTGTTACATCTTGTGATATCCCCTGCTTACATAACTTGACTGTCATGGCTGTTTTGTGTAAAGATCAAGCCACAGCAGTTAGTCGCAAATGCCCCCATCTGTCGCAGAAGCTGTTGTTATTGCCACTTGAATCTTTCGGCCCTTCATGCAGTCAGTGTATTGCAAGAGTACTGTATTAAGTCGCAACTTCCATTTGTACGTTAAGTACATTGCTTCTTGTATGCGATGCAGTTTTGCTTGCAGATGCAGACAATGTGAAGTCTCGCTCGCATCCACAGTACCACATGCTATGTATGAAGATTAGTGCAGTGACTTCAATATCCTGTCAATGCGAAGCCATTGCTGCAAGGACCTGGTTTTCGATTTGTCCTAACTATAGCAACGCTTATTCACTTGAAGGAATGTTTTTTTTTTTATTCTGGAGCATTGATAATGCGAGCTTCTGTTTTAGGAAATGGGTGCAGGAAAATGTTATGGGCATCGCAGTGCTGTTTTACTGTGCAAAGCCTATATTGGAACTACAATTTCTGTCACATTGTGCAAAAGATGAGCTATTGAATAATGCATACATTTGTAGGGTCTGAAGAGCAGCGTCACAATTATTTCTTCGTTCGAGGCTTACTTAAATGTGGCCAGCTTTATAGGTGCTTGAAAAAGATGTCCAGATGAGGTTTCTGTGCATCAAAAGGCAAGCTTGGGGGACGGTACATTGTGGCAGTCTCATATTTCCAATACCTCAACATTGCAATGCTCTGTTAGTGGCCGTGCGGACTGCAATCTAGGAAGCCTCTGCGCTGTGGCCCATGTTTAACTTGAGTGCACGTTCAGTTAGGGGCTCCATTTGCAAGCAAAAGACTTAAAACGCAGCTGTTGCATGTACAGAGTAGCTTGATTGTTAAGGTGGACGGGGCAATTCTGACCCCGGGGTGTGTTGTGTGGCAGGTGCCTCCAGCGACCAACGCCCACGGCCCCACCACAAGCGCGCAGTTTCAGAAAGCCAGTGCGTATGCATCCCATTCGTTCACCTCCGGTACGTCTTCCCATTGTCCGCTGTTTCTTCTTCTGTTTACACATGTTGTTGCTGTTGTATTTCTTGGACCTTACGAGTGCCCATTGTGTGACCCACACCATTCACTTGCCAACAATGCTGCCCTTCGTTTCCCATTTATGGCCAGTCTAGCAACACCTCTCAGTTGACGAATGGGTTCTCTGGGTTTTTAGAAACCAGTAGCAGCCATTTTGTGCAGGTACCACTGTGCTAAGAATTAGGTTTGGGTGCTTAAATTTTATATGTAGCCCTCTGTAGATGGCATCTTAGCCAGTGAATGGCTGTGCGTGGCGCGAAAATATCAGAACCTCGCAAGGCAGCACACGGTAGAGGTGCCATGCACAATGTGTCTACGTGTTTCCCACTGGCACTTTTTCTAGCAGTCTGCTCTTGGATGTCGTCGCGGGCTTGTTTTGAGGGCCTTTCTCTTGCACGTTTAAATTTGTCCTACATTTCTTGCAAGGTTATGGGAATGGTGACGTGCCGTGGTAGCTCAGTGGCTATGTTGTTGCGCTAGTAAGCATGAGGGCATGGCTTCGACTTCCGGCCACTGCAGCTGCATTTCAGTGGGAGCAAAATGCAAAAAACACCCCTTTACTACTTGGGTTTGTTGGGTGCACACTAAAGGACACCAGGTGGTCAAATTTAATCCGGAATCCCCCCCCCCCCCCCCCCCCCCCCCACCCCCACTGCGGCGTGCCTCTTAATCAAATTGCAAATTGTGGGTTTGGCACCTACAGCCTCAGATTCTCTCTGATTATGGTGCTCCTCCGGGGAACTTGAGAGGCTGTGGGGTAACATGGGAGTCTAGTTGTGGAATGCGTTGGACTTCCACTTACTGTGCGCTGCTAGTGCATAGCATAAAGTTGAGGTTGGCAACTTGCAGGCAGGGACTTATCTCGTTTTGTGTTCTTTCCTTTTCTCTTCTAGGCGGGTATGATGGCCTAAGTCAGACACCAGACTATGCCAAAAACACCTACGGCGCAGGTTCTCAGGGACAGGCTAAGGGCATCTCGGGTTCATGTGAGTAGAAGAGAGCAGTGTGCATCACGCTGGTGCAGTTCCTTCACAACCCACTGTCGTGGCATTGTTGTACTCTATAAGATGCACCCATTCTGTACACGATACTGTAGTGCACCATCTTTGTTGCTCTTCTGCTTGCAATTTGTGAGGTGTGGTATGTGCCTTTTTTTTTTTCTTTGAGAGAGAGAGAGAGAATGTCATTGATTGTGAACCCATTACTATTTTTTGCTACCCCCTGCTTGTTTTTTGTGGGCAGTGCCTTGTCTGCCAGGACAAAGATGGTGGAAAAAGAGTTGAGAGAGAGTGATGCAATGGGAGAGGGACGCAGAGGAAGAAGCTAGGGCACAGTACAACAGGTGTAGCTGCACAATGTTAGGGTTGCTACTGTCACTGCAGTGCCCCGTCTTTTATTTTCCCTCGAAGAAGATTATGCTTTTTTTCTTTCGCTGGTACGAATCGGGGGGGAAATTTGTCCCTGGATGATTTGTTGGGAGAGGCACGTGGCGGTGTCGGGTGGTGTCAAAACGAAGAACAAGACCTGTGTCTCTCTTGCAGTGGGTTCGGCCGATGCATCCAGGTCAGGGCACGCTAGAACCCACCCCCATTTAGCAAAGGTACTGACCCATGGTTTCTCCTCTGTGTTCCTCCTGCTCTACTCTCTATCTCTCTCTCTCTCTCTCGGCCTTCCATTTCTCGTCTTTCCGGCTGCTGCTTCTTGCCTTTCCTCGGCAGGTGTTGCCCGGGAACACTTTTCTTCCTCTGCTTGCTGCTGCTTCCTCTCGTCACATCTTTAGCGTGCATAGTGCCCGCCACTATGGGAGCGGGCATTCACTGCCTGTTGCTTTCTCTCCTCAAAATTCACTTTCCCCACCTTGTGGTCCCTTACACCTTTGACGAGCGGCTGGGGGTAGCCGCTCGCGGCTGTCTTTCTCGCTCCCCGGGAGTTCTCATGCTCAGAACCCTTCTCCCTATTTAATTCTTTGGTGGCGAAAACGGTTTCTCTGCCCCTTTCTGCATTTTTTCCGATTGCCCCCTTTTTTTTTCGTTTGTCACAAAAGAGATTGTTTCTTCTTTGTTCATTTCTGTTTCAGTGAAACCTGGAAAATGTAAGCTCATGATAGAATCTTTTTGATATGTTCTCGATGTTGCATTCTTCCCCTAGCTGTGGCTCCAAAAGCCCATACACTCCTCCCTTTATGGCTTTTACACATCTACACCCCTTTTGGCTTTCACAGTTCATGGAGAACATATCAATGTGGTTCTACTCTGGTAAACATGTTTTGAATGTGCGACTGTGTGCAATAGCAGTCTTTTTACACTTCAGGGATTCAGCCCAGCCAATGAGTTGTGGGGAAAAGAAACATCACAATCTATTTGAGTGCTGTATTTGTTCACTTGCATGAGGTCGGCAACCTTATTTGACAATGTGCGATTCAGTGCTTTCTGGTAATGTTGTGCACTTGCTTTGGGAACACCCATACACACTGAATTGATCTCTGAACTGCTTTGGACATATAGAGCCAGGTTCTTGCAGGTTTCAAATGCTCAGTCACGTTGCTATCATGATTTCGGTGCCCATCACCAAATGAGTTTGTTGTTGGTTTCTTCTCAAAAACAATATGCCAATAGACATCGGCTGGTGCTCTTAATATTGCCAGCATTTTCATTTTTAAAGAGAAAACACTTTCTTGTGACAGTGCCATTGTCATGACTGTGACCTGGCGGAGCATTTGAAAGCCGCATCAACTGGGTTTAACATGGCACTTAACCAATGTAACCTGTTAGAATGAGTTATTCAAAGCGTGAATCTGTGCAGCAAACAAGCTACATGTTTTTTGCACCCACATAGTCTTGAGGGTCAATGTGAACTCATTTTTTTCTCCCTCTCTCTCACTCCCCATCCGTGCTCTGCAGTCTTTTGAGAAGCCAGGCTTTCTGGCAGGCTCGCAGTCTTCGGCAGTAGCGGCATCCTCGACAGCAGCAGCAGCGGCAGGCCACCAACAGCAGCCCGGAGGCTCGTCTTATCCGCAGTTTGCGGGACCTCGTGGCTCACCTCCGTCGTTGGCAAAGCAGCAGCAGCAACAGCAGCAGCAACCGGGTGGTCACGTGCGCCAGGGATACCCGTACTGGGGCAACTGAAATGTGTTGTGCTTCTGTGTCTCTCTCCTCTCTCTGCAATAGTTTCTCCCTCCTCTTGGCCCAAGCAGTTTCTTTGCCTTGTTCACACCTAAAAGCCTGACGTAAAAACTCTCCTCTCCCGCTTTCTCTGTCAAGAGGGACGGCGCAGAAAAAGTTGTCTGTCCAAATGCGCTCACAAGACAGTCCTCCCCCGCCCTTTTTCTGCTGCCGGCCCCCTCCCCCTTCGGACCGACTTGCTGTTTGTTGTTGCCCCAACTGTGCTTGCAGTGCTATGCTGACGACGGGACAGTTTGTCTAAACGTTAGGCTTCCGGACAGCTGGCTGCTTGTGAGCGTTTCACATGCTGCAGTGGCCCCTGCTGTAGTGATGGTGATGTTGCTTGCTGCCTTTTTTTTTTTTTTCTGCGCTTAAAGACCAACATTTTTTTTTACGTCTTGTTTTCTTTGCTTGGCCACACTTTTATTCCTGTACCTGCTTTTTTTTTTTTTTTTCTTATTCTCTCTTTGTAGCATGCAGTTGCTGTATTGTAGCCCTACAGGCCTTCATTTCTTTTTCTCTAGTTTGTCATGAACTTCTATGAGAGCAAAAGACTCAATGCATGTACTGGCCACTGCAGACTCGGGATATGTTTTTGCCATCTGGGGAAGCACGAGCAAATGTGTCCTATCAGGCCTCATGTGCGATGATGCAGTGATTCTTGGGATTTTTTTTCCCCTCTCTTTCAACATATGCTGCTGCACTGATGGGTTGTTTCTGCAGAGCTTTTTACATGGGGTTTTCCTTTCTCTGGCTTTTTTTTTTTTTTTCATTTTCTTGTATGCATTGCACCTTTGCTCGTTGGACTTGTTTGATGTACTTTTTTTTTTCTTTCATTTTTTACATCGAGAACGCCTGCCAGCCATTGTAAAGAATGTTTCAAAAACTTTTTTTTTTTTTTTTTTTCAATGTGTGTCAGTGCACCATAAACGCACCCTTAATGTCGAGCATTAGCACTGACATTTCTTAGCAAAATTAGAAATCTGCATTAGAAATCTGCGAAAAGGTGTAGCATTGACGAGGTGTACATTTTCAGTGTATCTTAGTCGATCGAATGTGGGTGGGTTTGGATAAAAAGCCTAACCAGCTTTTTTCCTTTTTTTTCTTTTTCCTTGGCTGTCTGGAGCCAGAATATTTTTATAGCTCCCCAAGCGGTTCTATTCCCTTCTTGAATGGTTCATAGTGGCTTGTTTTTTGTTTCTTTTCCCCGGCATCAGTGCCACGTCCAAACGGCACTGCTGCGCCGGTCTGAAGGCTGCCAATTTCACAAATGTGCCACTTCGATTTTTTCAATACGACTTCAAGCAAAGACTCAGTACAGCACATCAAAAAAAAAAAAATAATAAAGGAACAAGCAGTACAAAGTGTACTGGAGACTTTGCAAAGTCCAGATGGCACATTTTAGAGACTGCATCGCACAGATCGGCGTAGCTTTGCCACCTTCTTTAGCCCAAGGGCTCTCCTTTGTTGTGAAACTACCTGCAAGGAATGTAACCGTGAAGGGAGCTGAAAGTCGAGAGCAGTCTTTGGCTTTTTCGTTATTATTTCTCTTTAGCCTTAGCTGAACTTATCTCATTGTCCGCACTTAATTTTTATTTCTTTTTTGCTTCTCCCTCATTTCGTTGTGTGCATGTACTTCAGAGTGAACCCTTTTGTACATATTTGCCAGGAAGCGACATTGTGAGCACTTTGCCGCATTCATATTGTACGCCATTTTTTTTTACGGCTTTTTTTTTCTCTCCCTCGCATTGTGATGTGTGTGTCTGTGTGCTTGGTTGTGTGCATGCTTCTTTCATAGCTTTTTTTTTTTCTTTCAATCTCAAAACAAGAAAACCCGTTGTCAACACGATTAGAATTGTCTGGTGCTGGCAGGCAGGTCATCTTGTTGTGAAAGGGGGGAAAAGCATTGCCTCCATCTATTTCTTTTTCTCAGAAGTGAAAGCACGCTGCATATAAAACTAAACTTGTAGAGTGCGGTCGTTGCGTTTACGAACTTATTGTCTTTTCGCAATTTCGTTCTTGGGTGTCTGTTCTAATGTTCTAAGCAGCGCTTCGATTGTGGTCAATGAGAGAACGGCAGCAGCTCGCAGTAGTATTTTTTTCTACTGAACCATTTTGCAAACGTTGTTGTCGTCCTCCTACTACTGTAATATTTTCGTGCTCCCCCCCACCCCTCCATTTTTGTTTGTGAAGTTGACACACATAAAATATATATATATAATGTATATGTATACATATTCGTAGGGAAAGTGAAAAAAACGGAGCAAGCAAGGAAGTCCCTTTGTAAAGTTGTTTTACCCCCCACACAAAGCGGAGAAAAATGTGTGGCAATGCTGCGTGAAATCAGGACGAGAAAAAAGAAAATAAATGTTTGTAAATATATGAATATACATTTTTGTTTGTTTTCTTTTTGACTGTGTTTATCAGCCTCCTTTCAGTGCAGAATGCTCATGGTCTGATACAAGCATGCAAATGGGAAGAGTTGGTAGTTTCTGTTTGTGTGGTGAGAAGGTGTGATATATATAAATATATATAGTTTGTGACGAGAGGCTCCAGAAAAAATAAAATACTTGTCATTAATTTTGAGTCGAGTGGTCTCTGCCGCATTCTTTGCTTTCCAGTCCCTCCCATGCGACATTAATCTGCAGTACGGGGTCAGCTGTAGACTTTATGAAAGAAATTGTGTGGGTTAGTGAAATTTAGGTGACTTGTGAGGTGTGAAAAACGTTGCCAAGAGTACTGCTGCAACTCTTGAAGGTGTACTCGCACCTTTTTTTGAAGGCGAGTTTGCTCTGCCATAAAAATCTCCTGTATGCAGAGATGGCTGTGAGCAGGTGTGAAGCTCGGCAAATGCCGATAAGATATTTTAATTTGATATTAGTCAATTTTTTCATGGTGCACCTACTGACATCGACACTAGCTTGATGTCGGGCTGCAGTACAAATTCTGGTGACTTCACGCAGCAGTCTTTCTAGTTGTGATGACGTTAGCTACCAAAACTTCCAAGATTGCCGCTTGTGCGTCATCAAAACTTCCAAAATGGCCGCTTGTGCGTCGCCAACGGAGCCACGGTGCGGAACAGCCGCGGAAACGTCGCTATATATTGTGCGAGCACGTGACGAGAATTGTACCATATTGGTGACATCAGGGTACAGTAGGAACCGAAACTAGCAAAGTAACTCTCCAAATGTTTCTGCAGCTTCGTCTTACGCTTTCAAATTGGGCTGTGCTGAGCCTTTGTGTTGGGAGGTGAACACAAATAGTCCTGTCTGCTACCCTTTAAAAGAGGAAGGGGTGTACGAAAAAGGCATACATTATGGCTTGTTTTGCACAAACATTGTTCAGAAAAGAGAATACCAAAACATTCGCAAAAACATCTCTGCATGATCTGTGGTGTGTAGTTTGTACCAACGTTACTAGAACAAACTCAGTTTAAAAGCTCCGCCGGAGAGGCGGTCCGCGTGGCGGTTGCGAGAACTAGTGGCGCTGCAGTCACGTCTAGCTCCCGCGGCTGGCGCTTGTTGTGATCGGCGCCGCCGATGTACGAGCGCACGTGGATTACAGCGTCGTCTGCGCTTTGTTAGCTCGTCATTTTTGCGACTGTTCTTGACCAGGCTTAGCGTCTTGTACGAAGATACGTGCATGATGTATGGAGCGTAACGAGGACGAAGAGATTCACGGTGCGGTATGCAGACTTGTTTTGCGCCGGGCTGCAAGAACGGCTACCGCAACGACGACTCCGCTTCACGACACTTCTTCGGACCTCCAAGACCCACGCCATTCAAGCTTTGCATGGCAAAGATAGAAAGCTTACTGCGAAAGGCAAGGTCTGTGTCGTTCATTTTGAGAGTGATGACATTGTAAAGCACTATCGTCGTGTCGTTGCGGGACAAGAAGTTTTGATCCCACGTGGAAAGTGGGAACTCGCGTCCGGTGCCGTGCCGCGCTTGTTCCCAGCACTTCCACCCCACATTTCAAAGCCAAAATGTTCGGGGTTTAGGCGCAAATCCCCCCCCCCCCCCAAAACGCACGGCGTCCCGCGAAAGCCCGGTGCCCAGTTTGGAGGAGCCGCCAGAAATATAACAGCAAACCGACAGGCAGGCGATTACCTACGCTACCGAGACTGAGAGTTGCATCACACTGACATTCGATCAGTTGTCAGCTGTCGCTATGCGTTCAAAGCAGTGGATTTTCGAGAGATTTTACGACGAGCTATCGAACAAGATGTGCGGAATATTTTACACTCTCCGGCTCGGGAACGGGCTGCGCAGCGCAAAAATTTGACACGGTACACATAGAAAAGACGAGGACCAGCGCTGGTCCTCGTCTTTCCTATGTGTACCGTGTCAATTTTTTTGCGCTGAGCAATTTAATAATGGAATAATATAATAATAATATCTGGGGTTTAACGTCCCAAAACCAGGATATGATTATGAGAGACGCCGTAGTGGAGGGCTCCGGAAATTTCGACCACCTGGGGTTCTTTAACGTGCACCTAAATCTAAGTACACGGGCCTCCGACATTTTCGCCTCCATCGAAAATGCAGCCGCCGCGGCCGGGATTCGATCCCGCGACCTTCGGGTCAGCATTCGAGCGCCATAACCACTAGACCACCGTGGCGGGGCAATAATGGAATACCAACTAGCCCAATCCCACAGTTTGCTTCGGGAACGGAGACTTACTTGTGCAAAAGATAATTGTAGTTGACGAGCAGTTTAACTGCTTTGTGAACGGCTACAGCACGAAACGCAAACGGCTGTCGTACAGTGTAAGAAGTGCTGCGGGCATGAAACATCTGCTCGGTGAAGTTGAAAAACTGAAGTTGAATACTGACGACTCTTCTAGCGACAGAGTACGCGCGAATAACTGCTCGGTGCTCACATCACGGCCGATCTGTTCGATTTGTTTAAGGCACCGTTGAAGGATGCGACGTATAAAGATGAGACACCGAAAATACAACTATCCGCCGAAAAAATTGCTCAGAGACGACATCTATTCGATATAATCGCACACTGAGATTTCATTTACCGAGTTCTCGTAAAATTTTCCGATTTTGGGTCAGTATCCCTTTAACCGTCACGAAAGCGTGTCTTGTAAACATTGCAAAGCATTGGTGATGTTTTTCGAGAAAGTTTTCTTCAATAAATTGTAGACAACACGAGTACTGTTTTTCTAGAACGTTTTTGTATCTCGAGTAAGTACGCTTCTTTGTATACTATAAAGGCTTTTACAAACGTGTTGGGTTGTTCTTGGTCTAGATAAGACGGCAGCGGCTAAAATTGTGGTGGTAGTTATAAAAATTACGCTGAAAACCCTCATTCGCTTAAAAACTCCTATGCTTGGAAGTTAAGCGCAACGTAGACAGCTCAAATATTGTCACAGGGTCGTGACATCGACGAAGGCAGCAGTCAGCAGGTCCGAGATAAAACTCTTTACTTGGCCGAGCTTGTGGCCGGGAAACAAAGTCAAACTAGAGCAATAGACTGATAGCGGCGAACAGAGCGTCGATCAGCTGACAAGCAGTCAAGGGCGTCGGCTTTTATACAGGCGCTATCGAACTTTCCAGCGATATCGCTGGTGGCGGCGTTATCTCTCGACAAAGCTGGAACATTCGTGTGCGGCGCGCAATCTTACCAAAACGATCTACTACAATCGCGAAGCTTCTGGAACACTGCTTCGCGGACAGCGTTGATAACCGTCCTTGCTGGTCAAACCCGAATACATCAAAATAAAACAAGTGGGCGTGGCAATATAGACCGAACATCGAGTCTTAGCCAATCAATGAACAGCGCACGCGGGCCAATGCATACAGACGACCTTATGCATATCCACCTAAGTATCCACCTAACTAGTACAATAAGAAAGTTGCCGCGCAGTTGCCGCGAGCAACTGCGCGGCGGACCGCAGCGTTATGCCGTGGCAGCAGACGACGCGCCGATAGTGGCGCAAGACGGAACTGCAGCGCCGCTAGTTCTCGCGACCGCCGTTCGGACCACCCTCCTCCGCTGGCGGAGATACGGAGCTTTGAAACTGAGTTTGTTCTAGTAACGTTGGTTTGTACGGAGCAATTGGTACACAAGTGGCTTGCTCAGTGTGAATCAAGACTTCACAGTTCTATTCAGACAGCATCACTGATACGAAATCATTAGCAGCGAACAGAGATTTGCAGCCAGACTGAGATTCCAGAACACTCCAGTGTACTGTGCCGATTCAAATTGGCAATTGAGGGCGCCATAAACTTTCATTAAACCAAGAGGTTTTCAACACATCTTTAGGCAAAAACTATACACTGTTATGCTGACATGTTCAAAATTCAGTTGCATGCAGAAGTTTGTGTGCGAAGTGCCAGCTATGCCTCTCATGGACAACTTTTCTTGGCAATGAAGGAAAGGCTACGGGGGTGAAGCTACTGCAAATGTACTGCTCCGCGAAGTTCGGTTCGGCGCGCGTTCCGAACTTCGCGGTTTTGGTTCAAGGGCATAGCCGGGGAGAAGGGGGGGGGGGGGGTTCAAACCCCCCGAATTTTTTTAGTTTTGCTTGCACATTTATACACGCACTCATACAAACGCATGCACAAATATACATAAAGTATGGTTGAACCCCCGGAAACAAAAGTTTTGGCTACGCCCCTGTTTTGGTTTGTGAACCTTCTGTATCTCCCGTGACGTCCGTTTGATTATGCGAGCGGTCATCACGGGCTTAGACAGCCATTTGTTAGTGAAATTCGTCACGAGCTGCTTTGGCGAGTCGTCTGAAAAGTAGGAGGGTGGCGAGAGCTCACTTGAAGACGCCATTTTTACTGCAGTTGTGGGTAGTTCGGCTCTGTAGCCTTCTCTTCATTGCCAAGAAACGCTGTCCCTGAGTAGCTCAATGTCCAGCAAATGTGACTGAGCACGTGCTTTTAGATACCAATGTGTCCTGAGCACATAACAAACCACTAAAAAAAATTCGGCAGATCCCACGTACCGTGGGAGTCGATGTTATGCGAAGCATGCGGCGAGTAGGTGACTGTGGCGGAACTTTTTTTTACTGAGCGACACGTTACAAAACGACGCTAAATATTTGTATATATTTTATACGCACACATATATATGTTGAAGAGCGACATATGTGTTATATAACCGGTTGGGTAACGCTGCCAATGGCAACGTGGGTATTACCTACACCAGAAGCGGTAAGCTGATATGTAGTGCTTATACGTGTCCCGAGAACGCACGCACGTTTCACGAACCCGTGTGCATGTGTGCAAGAAGTTCCTGACAGTTCTTGAACAAGGGCATCATCACCGTGATCAGTGAGCACCAGCAGCTGGCCACTTGACTGAAGATCCCGCAAGAACCTTTCGGCGACAGAGACTTGTACATGGTGAGGGTAACCGGCCATGGATCCGGTCCTGATCGTGGTGATGATGGGTCCATGTGTAGTGAAATATGTTGTATAGCAAGCTGTTGGAAGTCGTGGAGGCCTCGGTCATTTCGTCGACAAATTGTCTGTCGACAGAGCCGGCGACATGTCAGAACCTGAAGCCACCCTTAGCGTTGGTGAGGCATAGACCGTCGGGGCTGGTAGGCCTGGATAGTGCTACGTAGACCAACATCAGTGGATGGTGTTTGTCATATTCGTAGACTACCTGGGCGTATGTGGCCTACGTAGCCTAGTCTACAAAGCGGCTGTCAATCAATCTGGCATCATTCTCTGTCAGCATGAGGCCATCGCCCAGCCTCGTAAGAAATGAAGATGACACTGCGTCGTTCTGGTGGACGAAGTGCACTTTACAGTGCGGTGATGTGGATATCATATGTAACTTTCGTTAATGTATTCCTCCGGGGTCGAGCAATGCTTCAATATAGCTTGCTAAATTATAGGAATACAAACGTAATATTTATTAGACTGCTATAAAAGCGGAGCCAACTCTGGAACTACAGACGTTTGATATGACGCCTGTATCGTAGGAGTACAGATCGTCGGAGTATCATGTAGTGTTTATTGCTTTCTTGTAATATTAGATAGCCAGCACCACAACCACAATTGACGTTGCACCGATATTACGCCTGCGTAGGCTATTTTTCCAAACCATTTTATAGACCTGGCGTGGCTCAGTGGTAGAATACCTGATTTCCACGCAGAATGCTTGGGTTCGATTCCTGCTGGGATCCTAATTTTCATTCTTTCCATTCGTTGAGTCAACGCTGCCGATGTTGGTTTTCCTTAACGCTCTAGCATTTAAGTTACCAATGTCTGTTCTCGCCGTTTCTGGGTATATAAACTGTCAATCACCTGTGGCGCATACCCGTACACCGCGGCCCGTGGTAAACGGGTATGTGCCACACGTGTCTAGTGGAAAGGGTTTGACGACGTACGCGACAAGATTTTCACGATATTCATGTCATGACCCGGCAATCATATTCGTCAAATCCTCTTACCCCCCCATGCAAATTTTGGTCTACACCAAGTTAAGGAGGCGATCATGAGAGCACCCAGATGTAGGCGGCTAGATAGATAGATAGATAGATACGTAGATAGAAACGCTCAAAGTGCCAGAGGTTCGCTAAGAAATGCTTCGCATTTAAAAAAGCAGCAAGACTAGAAATCGGCCTGTACACACTCGCTGGGAGGCCCCAAACCTGGTTGGAGAGCGATCACAGGCTGTCACAGGTTTTGGACGCAAGGTGACCCGAAGCATTGCACTGAAGACTTTTTAAAATGTGGAAAGCACAATGTGTCACACCAGCAGGCATCAGAAATTGTGCGTCGTTAGTTGAGGATCAGGGTGTGTTTGGCATAGGCCAAGACAAGTTAGAAGATTTTAAAAGGGCCCTGCAACACTTTCCAAGTAATCGTCAAATGGCCTCATTACAGGAGTGTATTCTCTCTCGAATCGACTGCAGCGAAAATTTTTAGAATCTGTCAACTCTGACCATGTTCAAAAAGTGTGGCAGGGCCCCTTTTAGGCTTTCTGGGAATATTGAAACGATGGTACATCAAGAGCCTCAGTGAACTGAGCCAAAAATATGAAGTATGTAGTGTTCGATCTCCTAGTTTAAACATTTGTTTTCTTAGTTTAGGAGCGCGCTATAAAATAGCACCTCTGTATTTCACCTAATGGACAGTTAGATTGCAAGCCAGCTCAAAAATAATTATCAGATGGGGTACTCACATGATTTGCTTTCGGGATGGAGAAACGCCCCCGATTTGTTTTTGCGCATGAAAAAAAAAAAAAATGGTGCAGCTATGCGCTAGTGGTGCGAAGACTGAGGAAACAGCAAACTGGTGGCATTCCCTTACTCCCTTCTCTCACCCTCACTTCCCTTTCCTACATCTTGCTATATTATACTATACAAGACTATATGCTTTACCCTCCCCCCTCCCCTTTTCCTTCCCCTTGCTACACTATATGCAAAAGGTTGTGCTGTGCTTTACTCTGTCCCCTCCTTTCCTTTCTAAATCTTACTTCCCTTCCCCACCCCTTGCTATATTACACTATGCAAGGCTATGTTATGCTTTCTCTCTATCCTTTTATCATTGTCTCGCCCACAGCAATTCACTAGTGATACGGTTCCATAAATGCTTGTTCTGCTAGCGTGCCTGGATAGCCGAGTGGTTACGATGCTAATAGAAGTGGAGAGGAGGAGGAGAATAAACAAATAAAACAAAATTTCTTGACGAGGCGGGATTTGAACTCGCGTACCCACGGTCCGAAAGCGTTAGTGGTGGTGTAAAACGTTTGTTTATTTACACAAAAGTTCCACACCACCACCACTACCGCCTTCGTTCTACGTTGATAGAATTTTGTTATTAGAGGTATGTTGGTAGAGTTACTAACCTTACGCGCAGGCAACGTTGGCGCAGGCTGCGCAGTGGAAAATCAAAACCGAAACAAGAAATATGTTGGCCATGACGTGTTTCCGACTCCTATGTTACGTGCACAAAAACAAAGTCTTTGAGATTTAAAGCTCATATTCGGGAATAGACTTTGAGCTTGCAATGGAAAGTAATGAACAATAAAACAATACAGGGTCTTCTGAGGGTTGACAAGGAACATACACCATACAACTTCTGGCATCATCATCATCACGTTTTCAAAGTCGCCGGCACGAGCATTAGCAGGCCGTGTGCGACTCTGCAAGCGTTGAATAATAGCGAGGCTGTTTGAAACGAAAACAGCAGCATGCATTCTTTTTCGGAGGACGAAACTTCCCTTCGGGTAAGCTGAAAACAATATTTTGTTCTATACCTTTATCCAGTGAGTGCCTCTTACCTGCCACCATCACCTTAAGAAGAACCTAAGAGCTCTTAGTGCGCGTAAAATACCAAAACTAAAGCCGATAAAGGTAGTTTCACTCCATCTACAACTTTATATGTGACATGCTGGAAGGTAGGCCTACATGTCATGGTATTTCATGTCAGCGAAGTGTATTGAACTAAGCAAAGTCGCAGGTGTTCGTGTTCGTTCTGTCACCTCTTTTACACGCTTCAACACACTTGGGAAAGCCGAGTGATCGCGAGGGTCGTCTATGACAGGGGCGTAGCCAGGGGGGGGGGTTGGGGGGTTGAACACCCCCCCCCTCCCGAAAATTTTCAGTTTTGCTTCCGTGTATATACACGCGCACATACAAACGCACGCACTAACATACATAAAGTATGGTTGAACCCCCCCCCCCCCCCGAAAAAATTTTCTGGCTACGCCCCTGGTCTATGAAAATGCTCTCTGTTTAGTGTCTCTCTTCCTAACGTAATAGCAACAGGTATCGCTGTCAGCATTGTGTTTTGATCGTGAACCTTGTTTATACGTTTTCAGTGTCGCATACGCGACCATGCATTTGAGAATGGCAGAACCGGCTTTGCTTGGGGAATCGGAAATTCCCTCATGGTTTTCCCCCAGGCTTCGAAGGGTAAGGCTCAGTTGCTGTTCACTTCTCCACAACGCGTGTTTCAATGTTCCACTGTGAAAGTAAGCTCGGTCCTGTGGCTACCGCTCACTTCCCTAGCTCTGAAACTTCGCAAACACTGTCACTTGTGCAAGCGCAGTTGTCCTGGTGAGCCCACGAAGTGTAAGCTGCAAAACGTCTGTGACGAGCAAAAGCACGCATGTTAAACATCCTAAAAAGACAGGGCGTGCAAACGCGGACACAAGAAAGAAGTCAGGAACGCCTGAGGAATGAGGGGGACAACACGAGATTTTGACTATCAACTCAGAGGTTGCAAAACGGCAGGAAAATGGATGAAACCCGCAGTCATCTTTTGGAGAGCCGTTGATGGAGTCTGCTATGGGGTATGGTACTGTAAAGTGCAAAGCCAGGCCAACGACAAAACAGCAACGCAAGTCTTGATACTCGTCATGTCTGCTGGTGATGTCATGTGGCACATGTTTCTAAACTTGTTTAAACAAAATGTAAGTTCGGGCTAGTAGAGATATGTTCCCTTGGAGCGGTGCTGCCACTTTTTCTGGTCTTAGCACACCTAAAACATGTTTACATTTGAACCACAATGTACAGATGGCTTGCACGTGACGTCATGGACTCAGCTTCTGAAAGGAACTGGGATTCCACGATGGCGGCTTTGATGACAAATAAGTTGCGTCTATGTGAAAACAACGCGGCAGCAACGTCACTTTGTGTGAATAACGATAGAACCTGCATGTGACGTTTTCAAAATGTTAATGTGACATCGGAAACGTCGTGTCCACCCATGCTTGTGCTCCAACAGGGTGCTTTCAGTGACGTCAGGGCAAGCGATCTATCGAGTTCGGACTTGCGACTAATAAGTTAGATAAATCACATATTTTGTTGAGGTGAGACCTCTAAGTTTCAGCAGTAAAAGTTACCTCACAGGTTTCTTGAAAAATTTTGTTGGACGGCATTACTTTTTCCAGTAAGCATTTATGAAGAATACCCTATGTCGCAACAAACTTTGTAAGTAATAACAACATCAAAAGGTACTGGTACTTGTAAAGGCTGGAGTAAGTGAAAAAGTACTGAACCATGTGACATTTATATAGCAAAATCACATTATGCTGATGTTAGACCGTAATTTTGTTTGCTCACAACAGTGTAGGGAGTCTCGCTGCCAAGATCACCTCAACATCATTGGCATTTTTCATATGCAATAACATCGTGGTACAGGAACACCGAGGGAGTATACATTAATTTCATCATAACCTCCTCTAAATTTGAGCGTTTGTATTCAAATTGACAGCTGCCTCATTTGGGAGAATATCTCTGAGTGCTAATAAAGCCTGCATAGCACAGTTTCCATATCAGCGTAACAGTTGTCGGTGCATTATATTCTGTCCTTCGTTAAGTGGTCAATCAGTATTTGTCACTGCTTAACAACAATATTTGCTCACAAAAGGTCATGTTCATGTGATTTAAGTCACTGTTAGTGATGCTTCTTGTACTTGCTTGCCACAGAGGTTTTGCATAGAGGCATGAGACAGATTTGGACATCATTTAATTTAAAGAAGGGTACAAAAGATTCAGTGCTGGTTTAGCCACAAATGTGGGAGAAATGATTACCTCTATTACCTTCGCTTACCTTGGTAGCCTACAGTGCTAGTGCATGCGAGCAAATACAATAGGCCTACCATAAACTATCAGTCAGCTTCACGCAAATGTCCACACCTCTGTCCATTTTGCCTCGCCTAATATTAATACATTTACTACTTCACTATATTGTCTCAAAAAGATACATTGTGTGCAGTGAAATCAAGATTGGTAGAAGATATTGTTATATTTCAAACATCAAGGTACCTTTTGTATAAGTTCTATTGTATGTTTTTTGCAAACACACTTGCAAACAAAAGCTTGAGGCTTCAGCATATTCACAAAAAAAAATTTAAATTTCACTGCTTGGATGCGTTTGTTGAATGCTCATGCATAAGCTGCTCCACTTCATATTAGACAGCATGCCCAAGATATGAAGAAAAATCGTCGCACTATTACTTTTCAAAGTTTTGCTATAAGTTTACATTCTTACTGCGTTAATTCTGTACTGAAGTGGAAGCTGTGAAATATCCTTTAATAATATTGACCTCGAGATCGAACAGAGGCGGCATCATGCGGCGAGTGGATGAAACCCCATAGCGTGGATGGCTCCTTGCATCGTCTGCTAGCCAAACTGTGTTCGCATGTGTGCGAACATCATGCATGTTCTCAGAGGGCAGCTTATACCGTTGTGTTAGCACAGTATCAAATGCTTGTACGCATACCTACACCATACACTCAAGCATTTCGCCTTCCGAGGCTTTATACACTCTAATAAGCGAACGCATGCACATGTCGGTATAACGCTAGGTGTAATCATTGTACTGTCCATTTGCCAAAGTCATTTCAATGTGCATGCCACTTTGTCGTTAAGCACGTCTCACAGTGCATTTGGTGACGTCATAAACGCAAGAAATATTAAATGTCGAGGTGTGAATGCAAAATTTTAACGACACCTTCTCGTGAAGTGCTGGCGATTTCGAAATCCTTGTAATACCGCAAAGCATGAACTCATCTGTGCACGTATCCGTGCACACAGAAAAGCAGAGTGCACAAAGTTCTACTTGAACTAATTACGCATAAATGCAGTTTTTTTTTAGCTGCTAAAGCAAAAAGTAAGTACTTAATTGGCTCAGTCATGCAACATCATTTATATTGTAGTATAGGCAGACCACAAGCTAAACTCGTACAAATGAAACAAGAAAAAACATCGAGCATAGTGCAAAGCACGACTGTCACCGAAGGCCAGCACCCTATTGTTTGACAGGGTGCACTTCTCTCACACGTAATAAGAATGTTAGGCCAGCTTAGTGCATTAATGTGGCAGTGGAGGGCATATATATCACCATTAGGCTGCCTGACACAAAAACTTTCGCCCCGCGTTTTTTTGCTGCAATGTGCTGCTGGGGGCCTGTTAGTCATAACACGGCACATCGTTGGCTGCAGCGCGCGACAAATGATTAATTACAAGCTCCTCATTATCGACACAGCCTCAGTTTCGGTTTGACAGAGCTCTAAAAACGACAAGCCGCCGGGTGCAACTATCACCACCTAGCGAGTGAAACGCTCGGTCACGTGAGCACACAGAACAGTGACGCATTTCCGCGCGGTCTGTCGTCGCCGGGCTCATCGTCGTCTGATGGCGACGATTTCCTTGTGGCGGGGATGCAAGGAATTTTCGACGTGGCGAATCACTTCAGGTTTGACACGCTGGCAAGGAGCGATTCGTCGGGAAGCGCGTCAAAACAGAAATGGCGGCTACGACGTCATGATAACTTGTACCGGCTGCAACGGTTACGTAGGGGAAGTAGGGGGGTCACCTCGGGTCACCTCCGAGGGTGTCAATGCACCAGGTGCGGCCTAGAATGCCGGATCGCGCTCGCGAACTTCAAAATTCATATAAAATACCTTCCAAGCTTTATTCGCTGTCGATATTTTGCAGATCGTACACGCACATACACGGGAATCGATCCAGCAGGCTATCTCGGCCGCGAAATTTTGTGTCAGTACCCCTTTAATGCGCTTCATTCGCCGACAATTGGCTCAAACCACTCACAGTGCTGCGCCGCTGACTGCTAACCACACTAACATGGTGATGGTGCTGCCACCTGTAGCACGATCTCTTGGCGAATAGGCTGAGCAAACAACGTTCTCATTGGGACGCATGCATTTGAGCAACCTTGCTTTTAACTCGGATCATGCTGGTTGTTGCCTTGACTCCACGGCTAAATTTATGTGTGATGCAGCATAGGTATTACTATTGTAGTGGAGCAGATGCACGAACGAGTATGCGCCTGTGAAGGAGGACGAAAAATGACCCGCGTTCTGATTGCGCGAGAGCCTGTGCCGCCTTTGCCAGCCTTACACTGTGTTAGCGTACGGTCCCTTTTCGTCGTGACCTCAGTACATCAATAAACCTCATCACATTTGGTGGAGGTGCTGGGTATCGATCCCAGTACCTCTCGCATTTTTACCTACATTTTTACATTGCAGGAAATGCTACAGAGGCCTTCTCTCTCTACTCACATTTATTTGCAACCAAAAAATAGCATGTCACACATATGAAAGAAAGGAGCAGGTATTCACCATGCACATCCATTTGGCATTAAAGGGGTCATGAACCACTTTTCCAAGTAATGATCTAATGGCCTCAGTATCGGAGTGTACTGCCTCCTGAATCAATTGCCGCAAAAATTTCTCGAATCCGTCAAGAATCAGCGGAGTTACGGGGGTTTGGCACACGCTCCCAGCGCTTTCTCTCTTTTCTCGTGCCGGCGAGCGCACTGGAAGCTAGACAGGGAGGGATGGCATGGGGGAAAGAAGTTACGCCAGCGCGCGTCATGAAACGCGATCGCTCTCCCGCTGTGATTCGCTTGCGCGAGTGCGGCTACCGTGTACTGAGGGGTGCGGCGCCGGCAAGTGGCGGCACCCCGCGGCAAGAAGCGCATCTGATCCGAACGCCGCTCTCGATTTACGTCGGCTATCGGCCAATAAGCATGCTATGTCTCTTGCGACGTACAGCGGACAGACGCCCTGCCCACCGACGAGAGTGAGAACCGGCCTCTGTTTGAAAAGAGGGTGCCTGGGGAAACGGCAACTTCGCGCTCCGCTTGTGGCCATTACGCGGCGCGCACGACTGTAATATTTGGCAGAGCAGTTCATAGCCGTGTCAGCTTTCCGCAGGATGTGTTTTTTCAATCAGCCCAAGGGGTGCTTCATGACCCCTTTAAGACTGGTACCTTTATGCTGCAAAGTTGGACACGCATGGAAGGCATCATAGGTCTCAATTTGTTTACCGCCACAAGTGCGGCGTGACTTGTTTCTGAGACCAACAGTCGCAGTGCACAACTTGTGTTCGCTGTCAAAACATAGCACGTTGTTTACTACAAGCATGAAGGGCGCACAGTTGTACGCAATTTGACCTAACTTCACATCCACATGTAGTTGTTATATATCAGCTAGTTGTTCTCTAGAAAGCATTGCAGATCACAAATAACATCCTTGCAAATGCCTGAAGTGTGGCTTGTACGAATGTACGTTACATAGCTTCTATAGCCTAGCCTGCTAAGTGCGAAGTAGAGTGCATAGAATGTCTGCTGCCTTTCTGGTGGACTTGTCTTTCAGGTAGAGACTGCATATCTGTGTGTTTTGTTATTATTCTTCTTAGAAAGGCGGACCAGACAGCAAGGCCAACGAAATGCCGGCTACCTGCACGATGTCTGTTGGAGCACTTCCCTCTACAACAGGGTGATGAGGCAGCTGGTAAACGAATCATCATGTGAGTTTACCAATGCACATATAAAGCTTTTCTTTTGCATGACAAAACAGAGTGGCCTGATGTGACCGCAACAAATCCCCTTGTCACGCTTCGGCTACACCGACATTCCTCGTTTCTACCGCTGTTGATTATAGTGTTTTATAACACCATTGGCCAAGATGGCCAATGGTACTTTCATTAACCTTTCTTGTAACATTGTCACAGTGCCGTTAGCATTGGAATGACTACAAAACTAGACATATATAAAAAAGAAAGAATGGAACTGTATAGCAGTAATACAATTTTCCCTACTGTCTCAACTTTATAATGATTAAGGTATTGCTTTGTGATTGTGCCTGAGGAATTTGTGGTGTTGTAAACCCGAACAGTTCTAGTGCTTGTATCCTTCCGATGTGAATTTGCAGCAGCGCATATCGGAAATTCTTTTATTGAGCTATGCTGCAGTGACTAATATAAAAGGACAAGTTGGATTGGTGCCATCGAATTGTTTCTTTAAACAAAGCTGAAGAATAGTATATATACAGTCAAGAAACACTTGTAGCAGTATTAGTGATAGTGAATGCTCACTTGCTTTATTGCAGTCTAGGAAATGCGTCAAGACTTGTGAATGACACTGTAATGAGCAATGCCCGAACCATTGCTTGGGAACAAATTAGTCCCCCTAAACAAGTTGAAGTTAAGTTCCCCGAATACCTCTAAAATCTTATTCATCCACTACTACTAAACAGCTGCATTAAGGGACCGGCATTGTTAGCTGCAAATTTTGGGGAAACATATTTCGCACTTGCTACTGCTCTGTTTTTGCCTTAACATTGCAGAAAGCTCACATTTTATTGTCGATACCTTTTAATGTAACGCTCAGCACAGTTGCTTGGCTAGTTAAGAAAAACCACGAGCTTGTGTTTGTCTATGAAACAAACCGGTCTGTTGCAAAGATGGCTCTTGCACGGATTTGCGTCATCATCTGACGACAGCTACAGACAGCAGCTGCTGCAAGGGGGTAAGTTTGAAGATGCTGTTTCGTCTGCCCATAGTGAAGTGAGATGGTGGATAACATTTTATTGTTAATGGTCTTTTGTTTTTGTTAGCAGCAAAACAAGTGGTGTCATGTCGAGATCATGAGGGAAGACATACGAAACAAAATCAACCGCTTTGCCTACATGGCAACCTTATTGCAACACTTGCTTCACTTAGCCCTAAATTGTTGCGTTTTGTCGCGTGAGCCCTGTACATTCTTTAAGCTGCAGTTTTTTTGTCTGCGTTCATACGCATGTTGTAACCCTGCCTTCTTATTTCTGCTCTGCAGCCGTATTCCTTGACTTGCAAAATTTTGCTGCAGAGATCAAAGGAGAAACAGCACATCCAAGGTGAGGTGCATTCAAAGTTGAGTGCTGAGTTAGTTCCTGATTGCATAACGTTCCAAAGAATGCCCCTCATGGTTCTAGTCTGTGGTGCTTGCAGTGTGGCACATGAGTGCAAGACAGGTCTGTCCTCACAAAATGGCGTTAAACATAAGAAGAAAAAAACCCTTGTCACTGGATGGGCTTCAAGTTCGTGACTACAACATTCACGTATTACAAGTATAAGGTTTAATAACACCTGTTGACAATAGTTTGCAATACTATTTGGCAATATGTTTAAATACACATAACTTGCAAGATGTGCTAGATACGCATCCTTATTGCAGTGTCACGAACATGTAAAGATGTTTACAAATCATTGACGTAGTGAGGATTGAAGAATTTTTTGCATTTTACAATGATTTCTTTGTTGTCCTTGCCCCTTGGGATTTGCTGATGTTCAATTTGGTTTTCCTTGCAGCTTAGTAACGACTAGTAGGAGCTACCGGGCCACCCTTAATGTCTGCTGGAATAGCTGCGAGGGTAAGCAATTCTTTCAACGGTGTGTGTAACATACGTTTTATTCATAAGAAGAAACAAGCGTTGCTTTATTGCATGAAAGGTATACAAAATGACTGGGACAACATCTTTTATTGAAAGTCAATATGGCTAGTTAAGGATCCATTGCAAAAAAAGTTGAGTACAATATGAATTAGCACAATATAAGTACAGCATCAGTGTGGCAAGTACTACAATACTGACAGGAATTTGCGAGTAGTAATAAAAATTCCGTATGGAATCTCATAGCTCCTTGAAAGAAGGAGCCTATTGAGCAATGGTGCAATATTTGGCAGACGTTTAATTAGGCTAGCAATATAGTTCCAAATTTTTGCACCAGCAAAACATGTTTGAATGTTATAATGGTGCCATATGTAAACCATTGCAATTATACCTGAGTATGTTATGGACCAAAATATAATCTGAGATAATAAATTGGGACAGCAAAAATGGGAAGATAAGTTTGTCTTGGCGTATAATACAGTTAAGGAAAATTTTTAATGAAAGCCTTTAACTACAGCGCAAACAACAGATGCAAGGCACGAAAGTTGATGCCTTGAGCCTTGAAAGTACTCAATGAAAGCGTTTCACATGATCATGATCTGCATTTTAGTCATCGTTGTTTGCACTCTTGTAAGAGAGTCCCTTGTCTTTGGTGCAGTTGAGTGTACTTCAAGTCTCGTGTGACAAAACATAATATTAATAATGGCTGCAAAGAAATCAAAACTGCAGGTTTGGGATAAAAATTCTTCTGTATATTGTACGCGTGTCAATCATGACATACTGAAATATGTTTTAGAAAGTTGTGCGTGTGTTTTTATGTTGGTTGGCTTGTGAGCAATGGTCTAGTGCATTTATATTCATCGCATTTACGCACTCTCTTTTGGTAAATACTTGATTCACCTGCATCACCACAAATACAAATGTTCAGTTTTGGGTCACTATATTGCATGAGAGCTTACAACAGCTTAAAAGATGATGGTCAAACTGTTGTCAGTTGGCTTGCTTTCTTGAAAGTGTTCAATTTTCTGCGGTTCACCAGTTTACAATGGCATTTTCCATTTAGCAGAGGTGCAGAAATCGGGTGACTTCACAGTTGACGTAAAACTGTCTATTGCACGAAAAGCATGTCGTATTTGATGGTTTGCCTTTAATATCTTCATTTGTCTGCGGTTGCTGCTCACAGTTGCTTAACTTTGCTCGTACTGTGTGAGCTGATGAATAGATATAGAACATACAGAAAGAAACGAGATTATAATCATAGGGCTACAACCAATGGCATTTGTCTTAACCTATTGTCGTCATCACAACCTGTTCACTCTTGTGGGGTAACACATAAATGGAGGAGCAGAAAGTGTAGTCATCACAATTAAGAAACACACAGTTCACTGTACGATGCATGGATCAGACACGCGGGTGGACAACATTTCGATGAAAGATGTGGTGGGTAAACACGCCTGATATTGCGGTAATCTGTGTACATTACATACCATCAATGTTGTTGAATGTGACGTCTCGCCGTTTAATGCACCCTTTACATTGTGTGCCATCTTATTTGCAGACGAAATGGAATCGGTAGACGAGGACAGCAGGCTGGATTTTTATGCAAAGGTGAGCACCGACCATTCACGGCCTTGGTGACAAAGATGCCATGATCGTACATGCAGGTTCAGGTGCAGCATTCCCCACATCGCTTTCCAACGTGCTTCAAGTGATAACAGTAGACAATGCGACCTGTCTCCGCAGTGCTCTGCTTTGGGTCATCAATCACCCTAGTCTTTTTTTTTTCTATAAATAGTATTTTACTGTGCATGAACTTTATTCCTTATTGCAATGGCATTGCATACAAGAATAAGATGTCTTTGTTATGCGCTACACTGATAGCAGACATAGAGGCTGATGTATAGCGTCTTATAGGCATAGATAAATTTTCGATCAGGTCTGTGTGGTAAAAATTCAAGCATGGTGCCTGTTAATGGCTTCTGTGCTAACAATAAATTGCTTATTCGCAATGTGTACATAGTCACGTGTGGAGTTGTGCATATTTAATGGTGTGATCACATGGAATCAGTACAGTGACCCATCTCGCCACTGCACGTGTAAACATCTCATGAGCTGAGATGCGGCTGCATTCGAAGTACTGGGAAGCACATACAATCCCACAAACACCAGGGAACGCCACAGAATAATCTCATGAATGCTTTGTTGAAGCTTTGTGATACAAATTTAAAGGAGATACCACAAGAATCAGTTGAGAACTAATTGACCAAACATGGCACAATGCAGAGGAGCAATGTCTTAGCACTCAGCCCTGAACAGGGTGCTGGGTTTCATAGCCCTTACTGCACTGCCAACTTACTGTCAGTAAAAGCAAAATGCTTTTATATTTCACAGTGCCTAAGCTTTGCACACTCTTGCACAAAACTTGCACCGGGGAGATCACAGGGGATGCTGTTCTTCCAGAGTTGCATGTTGCTGTGGCGTGCATGATTTGTGATCGTCGTATTACCACAATTATATTGCCTCTCAACTTTTAAGGGCAAACGACACAAAACAAGGCAACAGGCATACAAACTCACACCACATAGTGCTTTTTAGTGTGTTTTTTTCTCTCCATAATACACTCAAACCTCGTTATAACGAACACGGATATAACGAATTATCGGTTATAACGAAGTAAATGAAGAATAGTCTTGTCATAGCTACAGTGTTACAAATAAATGCTTATAACAAATTTTCGGATATAACGAAGTTATTTTCGTGGCAGATGCTACTTTGTTATGATGAGGTTTGAGTGTACTTCATTTTTGTCTGTCTCGCCTTAGACGCTGTGTGGAACTGACTAACCCAGTCTTGCACACTCTCATTTGTTTCGTTCCATGTGCAGTACGAATTACTGAGAAACATCGAGCACATTTGGCACTTGTGCGAGATCCTCTTCTTGGATGTCCAGCCAGGTGGGTTGTCATAGCAGTGTCTTTTGAGCAACTCATATAAATCAGGGAGCTCTCAGAAAATTTGTCATTTTTGTAATATTCAGGGGCAGGATGTCGGAAGGAAATGTTTTTCGTTTTGGTTTTAGTTTTGTTCCACTGAAAAAAGCTCCATTCTGTTTCTGTTCCACAACGAGAAAAAGAATGATGCGTAACGGTTTGTAATGATTTTTATTTGCATACAAAAATTTTAATTAAAGTAACAATAAAGACGTAGTATTTAATTTTTTTCATCAGTGAACTACGAATCCTCTGAGCAGGCTGAATGTTTTGCTTTGAGGGATTGAGCATGATCTCAGAAGCAGCACGTCGTCGAGTGTACGTACTCTCTAAAATGCATGACTGCTGTTCTGATAAAGTTCAGTGCCGAGAATGCCCTCTCCACCATTGCCTGTGTGGCTGGCACACCAAGGGCCTCTTGCCTAAATATGTACATGCAGGTCCGGTTGCTCTTTTTGTTCTTAACAGCATTTCACTACATCTTTACTTTGGAATCCCTGCCTGAGATACATGCTAATACTGCCCCCTGAAATATGCGTTAATGCTCACGTTGCAAGACCTTGGTTGTTCCGGATTGCCAACTTTTCATTTGAACCGAAAACTGATAAATATTTGGTTTTCACTCTGAAACGTAATAATAGATAATGTTTTGGTTAAGTTTTGTTCCAGTCAAAAATAGTTTTTTTTTTCGTTTCGGGAAAGGGGACGAAATTTCTAACCCAATAGCTATGGTGAAGCTTGTGATAAGCCAGAAAAAAATCTGTTTTCAATTTCAAATGAACCCGTGCAATTCACCATTGGAGTCTTTTTCCTTCTTTTTTTAATGTGCTTCATATAGATAGTGAAATACGTAGTACATGCTTTGACTGCCAGCCTTGATGCCAAGAAATGGCATGTGAAAGTTTATTGCTCTGTTGCCTGCTCACATGCTACATCACTTCATGTACTACGTGGACATACAGTTGAGATCACATTTCACAGCTACTGCAATGGCCGTATGTGGCACCGACCCAAGGCTAATCCAGAACACATACCAAACATAAAGTTCATGGGTCAGCAGCCGTTTGGCAGTGGCCTAATGTTAAAGCACCGAAGGCATCATGCGAAAAATGTGACTTCAGCTCCAACGCACATGAAGTTTTCGCTTGGTATGCTTTCGTATTCCTTTCTTACTAAATATTTCTACATTTCTAGTAAACATACCAGTTAACTTCCCATGTGTTCTATCCATAGGCCGACACTCACTCATGAGTCAACTCGCTCAGACTCACTCAGACTCAGATCAGACGGTGAGTCTGAGTCTGAGTGAGTCTGTGTGAGTAATATTTTGGCGAGTTTGAGTCTGAGTGAGTCTGGTTGAGGAAAATTTTAGTGAGTCTAAGTCCGACTGAGTCCGGTTCAGGAAAATATTGGTGAGTCTGAGTTTGAGCGAGCCCTAAGCGCAAAATATATTTCTTGAGTGAGTCTGAGTGAGCTCCACCTTTTTTTGCCAACCTGTGGTCCTATCTACTCATCTTCATCATTACTATCATCCTTATATTGGCTTATGTTTATACTCAAGTCTATTCACACATATTTGAACGCACCAGCATTCATACACCACCTCAGTATATTGATCAGAGGTGTGAGTTGGGTGAGGGGGGTGCTATTACCTCCCTCCACGATCTCTTTCACAGGAAGTTCTTAGTAAAAATATCTCGTGTGAGTTGTGTATTTCATAAAAATGTTTTTACTGGTTTAAAACCACTGGTAACTGGTATTTGAAGGTGCAAGATCAAAAGGCATATCGTAGAGTGCTGATTATGTGAGATATTGGTGTTAAAGAGCATGGACACCATTATCAAAAGATCTAATTTTAGCTAATGGACTCATGAGTCTACTCACTCAGGCTCACTCAGGCTCAGGTGCTGTGAGTCTGAGTTAATCCGGCTGAGTAATATGTTGGTGAGGGTTCAGTTCGAGTGAGTCCAGTTGAGGAAAATTTTGGTGAGTCCGAGTGAGCTCTCAGAGCAAAATATAGTTCTTGAGTGAGTCTGAGTGAGCTCCATTTTTTTTGCCGACCTATGGTTCTGTCTGTTCTGATTTTGTGTTTATTTCACTGTAAAAATAGAGCTCCTCAGTTCTCCTTATTCTTGTTTGCTTATTTGATGAACAATACTGTTGCGGCTAGTAGCTGCTGAGTTGTAGATAGAGGAAGAGTTGAGCAATGCAGCAAGTGCACTGAGGCCTCACTCTGCTTATTTCTTTTGCTCACTGGAACAGGCACAGCATATTTGCAGCAGCTGCAGCGCTGGGTTCAGAGCCGTTCGTTACTCGAAGCCCGTATGGAGGAGCTGTTCAGAGAGGATGAACCGCACCTGTCGCCCGATTACTGGGATCACGTGAGTGATTCGGATCGCCGTAATATTGTGCTAACCTGGTTATACATGCACGTACTGTATCATACCTGCCAACTCTCTCGATTTGCCTGGCAGGCACCCGAACTTTGAGCAATCTGCCCACTTGTACGGGCACGTCCATATATCTCTTGAGAAACCAGTGCTAGTGGCATTGCGAAAAGAAAACTATAATAACTAAGGACATCAGTTCGAAAGTTTTCTGATCACGTGCGGAACGCTTAAATCGCTTTCGCCGCAGTACACCGGTGTCATGCAAAAAAGTGCATTAAGATTGGCAAGGGGTTACTAGCTGTCACGGGACACAGCAGATTTTTGTCCCTTGATTACGCATGCATGCATGTGCCATATAATTGCGAGTACCAGTATGACCGTTGACGTCTACAAAGTTTACAGGCAATCATTCGTGGATGATGTCGCTGTGGCCCTGAGAAATAGTAAATTAACACGGACAAATTACAAAAATTAACACGTACAAATACAAACAAACAAAAAGAATCTGACGATAAGCTCACATGCAGATAATGACCAGTTTGGCCTAAAGCCCCTTAAACTTCGTAAAGTAGCGACACTTTCCTCCTCCGCTCGCGTTCCTCCTCGTTTTCCTCTCCTTCGCACTCTCTTTTCGAGCATGGCGCCACCTACCTTGCTCCCGCGTAGCAGACGACGCTTCGCAAAGGGAGCGCTTTTGCCAGGCGGCGCGCTTTAAGCATTCGCACTAGCCGTCTAGCTCTTGGTATCCTTTTTTTTAAAATAATATTGTGTTTAGGAGATGTTAGGACGCGTTTGTAAAGGACATGCGTAATGTTGAACGTTAATGTCCCGCTCTACATGAAGCCTTCTGAAACTTATACATTGCATACGCCGTCCTCGCGAGGCGAACTCGTCGTGCATACCAATGACGCACTGAGGCTGCCAGTACGCATTAGAGGTAGCCGTTCCGAAGTATCGGTTGGGTAAATATAGTTAACGCCGCTATACGTGCCTGTATTATGTAGCACTGTACACTGCAGTACAAAAGGGGGCGTATTTGAGGCATCTCTTTCCCACAAAACGATATCCAGCATTTGGCTCGCTTGTTTTCTTTTTTCTTTTTCGCCAAATCTCTGCGTGCTATGAGGCGTATTCCTGTCCCGAAACAATAACCATCAATCTCGGGTGTCTTTCCTTGCATTATCGCCGGGCGCGCCGTACTTCCAGGCACGAATGGCGTGCGTGTTATTAAACAGCACCTTGATAGGAAAGCGGCGAGCGCTGAGTTTTCAAGAAAGGAAGCGCTAACTAGCCAGACGACGGTTGTTGGTGAGGGGCAAGAAAACTCCACAAAGGGTGCGGACGGTTTTTAGAGTGCAAGAAATACATGGGCAATGGGTGTTGGCGGTAATATGCTAGTTAAAGAGTGGCGACTATTATTTATTAAGAAAATGACTGTCAGTGCAAGCAGCAGCTCGGAGCTTCATTGAAAGAAGAATGTGCCAGAAGGCGCACATCATTTCCTCTCGATACATTTAGACAGCGTTGGTCGATTCGTTAATTAGATTAGACGCAACAACCATAGTGTGCAAGTGCGCCTCGTAGACGTACTTGACATACGAACTTTACTCGCTGCTCAATGAACGAGCAAGCGAACGAATAAACTAGCCAGCTGCCACCGTAAACGTTTCCTTCGCGAGAGCTCCACTCGCGGATAATAATATCATCTGGGGTTTTACGTCCCAATACCACGATATGATTATGAGAGACGCCGTAGTGGAAGGCTGGAGAAATTTTGACCATCTGATGTTCTTTAACGAGCATTGACATCGCACGGCACACTGGCATCAAGCTATTCGCCTCCATCGAAATGTGACCGCCGCGGTCGGTCGCGACCTTCGGGTCAGCAGCCGAGCACCATAACCTCTGCTCCACCGCGGCGGAAAGCCACTCGCGGATATAAACCTCCACACGAAATGGCACGTAAACCTTCGCGCTAAATAACACGTGTACGTGAGGTTCCCGAACGATGAACGCGCCCTGCGACTCGGTTGGGCACGCACGCTTTGCCTGCCTACCTTCTATCGCAAGTCCACCGGCGGATCTGTCGACGTACAAGAGCCAAAGAAAGCTCTTTGCTCCAGGAAAAAACAAAACAAAAAACAACCGAGCGCGCAACAAAAACAAACAGAGAGTACCACTTCTAATGTGAGTTTTCACACTGCAGCTTTGTTTCTTCAAAAGAACTGCACCGAATATCTGAAGTTTCGCAATCACAGTCGGCGTGCCTCCGTAGTCGGCGTGCCATGCTAGGCGCACAAACCAATACGCAAACTCAAACCAGTAGGCGCATCACGTCAAGCAGAAATCCAAACCATATATTCCTGAAAAAAAAAAAAAACACTGAGCGCAGACCCCGCAGAAGCAGCAATAAAACGTGTGAGGAATAGCGACGTACTGCACAATTAACTGAGACGTGTCTACGGCGTTACAGCACGCAGCTATTTGCACGAACCTCGACGAGTACTTAGAGTGGGAAGATAGCAACTTACCTCGCACAGTCGCGTCAAAAACGTCGGCCGAAAGTTCTATCTTCCGATTCGGTGTAACCAAGCCTTCCTTCGCAACTCGTTGCGCTTCCCGGACGGTTTTTGCCTTCGCTTTATTTGTTTCGGCATCCGAAAGCACAGCAGAAGCCCATGGCAACCAACCGCGACGTCGGTCTTGTGTGCAAGGTATCTCAGAGCACAACGCATGCGGAATGGAAAGTGCGTATCCATAGAACACGTGCGCTGAGAACCAGCGAGCCCGCACTTCGAGAGCAAAGATGGAAGTCGCGAGTGACTGTAAACAGACGAATGCTGCGCGCTGTCCCACGTGACGGCAGTTAGCCAATGCCGACGCGGCGTCAGCCTCGGAGAGGGCAGAGGAGGGAGAAAAGAGAGGAGGCGCGCTTTTATGCATGTATGTCGCTACTTTACGAAGTTTCAGGGACTTTAGTTTGGCCCATGTGCTTTCTACCGTGTGACATCAGAATGTGTTAAATGAGTGCATGGAACATTGTTGGAGGCATGCTCCACATTACATTGTTTCTTTATCGAGTCTGACGGACCGTCTTTGTCGAGTTTGATGGACCATCTTTGTCGAGTTTGATGGACCATCTCAAAATCATCTATTGAATGAGGAGGGCAGCTTCTTTCGCATGCTGTCCTGAATGCTGTCCTGCATTGGCTCTCGCTCCCTATTAAAAATTTAGTTTTTGTTCATAACTGCCTGCTTGCCTTCTGCTTCCCCATTACTACTATATCATAACGGTGTGTATTGGCTGTGTGATAAAACAAGTTTGTTGTACCAATTCTCTCTTTAATTGTGGATTTCCAGGTGTATATGCTGGTTCTTCAGGCCAGCCTGGAAGATGTGAGGAGGCTTCTGAAGAGGCACCCATGCTCTGGCCGAGAAGATTTTGTCTTGCTGGATGAGCTACTGCAGTCGGCACCACAGGTGGGTGAGTTTGGAGTTGCCACATGTGTGGCAAGACCTAGACTTGTTTCAGCTCAGGCCGTCTGCAGGTTATTGTTACCGAAAACTTCGGTTACAGCATCCGCTTGTGACTTGACTAATATTAGTGAATTACGCTTTCACAATACCGAAGACACCATCCCTGCAATGAAAAGTTGCTTGCTTGCTAAAACAGAAAACGCGTGCAAAGAAAATAGAGGTTGCAACGTTACCTACAACTTCTTGCACCCACTTGCCCTCACTATATAG
Source organism: Rhipicephalus sanguineus (assembly GCF_013339695.2). Lineage (NCBI taxonomy): Eukaryota > Metazoa > Arthropoda > Arachnida > Ixodida > Ixodidae > Rhipicephalus > Rhipicephalus sanguineus. The sequence continues at coordinate 57,969,558 of NC_051179.1, forward strand.
ATTTTGACGGGGTCTGCTAGGGCCTACATAATTCTTCATTGAAGAATATGAATTACATAGCATTCTAAGGGAGCCAGAGACTTAGCATTGCAAGTTTCAGGAAATTTTATTGAGCCGTTATAGCCAAGATATCTAAAAAAGAGAACTGTGGAATCAGCTACGTCACACTGACGTTCAGGCACTGGGATTTCAACACAAAAGTCAAAACGAAACTCTGACTTTCGTCCTTTCTCTTAACGATGAAGCTACAATCGTGATATTAATGGGTATAGAGTTTTCAAAGAATAATTTATTAAGCGAAGTTTTAACGCCCCACAAATTGGCATTGTAGGCGTGGCTACTAAAAAAACTGGTGTCCGTGAGTGTGCGGAAATGCGGATGTACACAAGTAAGGCCCTCGAAGGTGCGGACGTCACATGCATATTTGTATGTGCCATTTGCCAATAATTGATGGTCTCTTGATCGTGGGCTTGTTGGTGATCAGCCATTTCTGATATGCCAATCTGATCTTTTATCGAGGTTATCGAGGTGACGTCATTTCATGTTGCCACATTTCACTGTTGCCTGGATATGAATGCATGACCGTCATTGTTGCCTGTAGTAACTGAAAGGTAGCACTGCTAAACATATGGATGATGGTCCAATTCCTGGCATGGAGGAAGGTTTCAGTTAGGGGGAGCGTTGTGCACTGAAATAGAAAACAAAAAGAAAGAAAAGTAGCATGTAAGGCACGCACGCGCCAAGCTTCCCTTTGCCCCCATTTTCCTGATAGGGCAAGGGCTCGTGTGTTTTCAGGCTAAATTGATTTCATGTTCCTTTAACAAGCTTATTAGATATTTTTCCTTTCTACTAGTGCATACAGGGAGGTGTAGAACTGCTGTGAGGGTTGATTAAAAATTTTGTCTCTCTTGGGTAACGTTGTGCACTGGGGTGGGGTGAAAATCAGAACTCAATTGAGGCAGTTCAGGAGCTTGAGCGTCTTCCCGTTTTTCGTGCTGCAGGGATCCCCCCAGGTGGCGTCGCGGGAGCTGCATGTCTGGTGGCAGACCTGGCAGGCGCAGTGTGCACGCCATCTCGCAGATGGGGATTTTTCTCTCTTGCCAGAGATGGAGGTCGTCTGCAAGGTTAGTACTTTCCCAGAATGCTTAGAGTGACGTCTACATTAGAAGAGAGGTCATACAAGATCCTAGAGAGCACATAGTATTTAATGTAAGTTGTGTGATTTCATAGCCCTGTCACTTTATGAGGGCACTGCTACACGATAAACAAAAGTGCATTTAGGAAATAATGGCAGTGGCGATGGGTAACTTGGTAGGCACAATGTATAATTGTTATTGTGGCCATTATTTGCTAAATAATAGCATGTTACAATTGTAAACAGCACTTAAAGTAGACGTCAGTGCAAATGAAGCAAATTACAGCAGTAGCATTAATAGTGGCCATCATTACGAGCCAAGACAGGAAAGTGTCTTATTCAAGGCAAACAGAGGAGAAGTGGTGATTAGGTTTTTTTTCTTTTACAGTTTAATATGTATTATTACCTGACAATGTTTAAAAATACTAGTGACTTTGCTATCAATATTAGTACTTTATTCTCTATACCATTGCCACCATGGCTACACACTCGCTTGAGAATGTGCTTTCTAGTGAGTCAGTGTCGCTAAACATTCCAGTGTGACTGCCTATGAATGACACTGCTGCAAAGTTCACTCGCTCAAAATAACAATAAATTTACATGTGTGACAGGTGTATTAGAGAGCATGATTGCCAAGTTGTGCAATTTTATGAACATTCCTGTGTCGTGTGTGTTTTATCTTTTAGGTATGCTTCTACAACTAGCTTATTAAGACACATGTTCAGGGGAAAGTGGTGGAGGAGTCATCAGAAGTTCTCAAACAGGGAATGTCACTGAAACCAACGTCCCCTCAAGTACCCTTGTTGAATGTCTTCTCTCAATAGCCTTTTATGAGGTGCTGTTAGAGAAACTTGTGTCATCACTATCGCAGGCTATCGCACAGTTGAATCGATGAGCAAGATGAAAAGGGAACCGAATGTCTATCGTGAATGGTATCTCAGTCATGCGCTGATACTATATCTGTCGTGACTGTTTACTTCAGGTGTGCTCTCATCCTTTCTTTTTTCTTCATTTCATGCCTGGGATTGTGATCACCTGCTGTGTTAATGTCACACCTCCTGCCACAGTTAAAGGGATACTAAAGGCAAACAAAAATTTCTGTCAATCTTCGAGAACACCTAAAACGTCAGTATCATCAATAGCAGTGCTCCAGTAATAGAGAAATTAAGGTAAATGTAGGACACTATATGCGCCACCAGTGGGACGTTTTGGAACGAGCCCAATGACGCCAAGAGTCCCGAGTACAAATTATCACTAGTATTCAAGCTACATTCCGAGCATTGCGAGACGTAAAATGATGCTTGGTGGATTTCTGTTTGGCTCGTTGAAAAAAGAACTTGACGTTACAGTGGACAACGGTGCGGGCTGTACAAAAGTTCCGTTTCCACAGGGCTGTGCTCTGCTCGTGCGGTTGCGTCTCAGTGGTAGTTTCGTTATTGCGTACTGCTGTGTGTGCCTTGCATGCTCGTGAAAGTCGCTCTAACGGAAATTTCGACAAAATGCTGTGTCCATGTGATACTGTGTAATGTGCCCTTCAGAGCAGAAACCACATCGTCGGCTGCCGGGCAGTAAAGGCGGGCAACGTTGGGCGAGGCAAATGCTACGTCAGGAGGCCTTTTCAGGCGTGCGATTTGAAGTGCACTAACGCTGTGCGGACCACTAAAACGTGATTTTCGATGAAGATAAGCATTTCCTTGGCATAAAACAAGCACTATGAGGTTTCTCGAACGCTATTTCAACAATCAACTTAACGTTTGCCTTCAGTGTCCCTTTAAGGTTGCTAAGTTTGAATTGTCGTCCCTTTGCAGCTGAGTAAACTGGAATTGCCCTTGTCTCCCAAAAGCCACCCATAAGACACCATAGCTGCCATGCTCATTTACGTTTTGTTTTTTTGCCTGAAATCATACGTATCTGTCTTTGTCCGCAGATACTAATGGGCGACAAAGACACTCTCAAAAGGCTGAGGTACGTTTTTTATCTCCTCTCTGTTTGGTTTAATCTTGGAGTGGGTCCTTGAGTATTGTTCTTCCTTGGCCGTCCACACAGTTGGCCGATTACTTGGTCTTTAATTTAGTCTAGATAGATTTAGTTTAGGTAATTATAGTCTGGTGCTATAAGCACTGGAATGCTTTGTGTGACAGTGAAAAGGCAGATTTTTGTGTGTTTGTGTTTGCAGCTGTGTTCCCCAAGTTTTGAAACGTTGGTGAATTAGACATCTGCATGCGTCATAATACGATTTCAGTTTATTGAAGGTGACACGCTGTGCAGCGCTTGTGTAACTGTATTTATCGGAGGAAATCCCAGTTACATTTTTCTCAGATGTCACATTTAGTACACCTTTGTCTGCTCTCAAAAGTGGAATGTGTTGCAAATGGTGCTTGAATGTTGGCTTCATAGTTGTGTTAGTACGGATTTCTTTCGGTTATGCTACATACTCGCGCCCAAACTCAAGAACGCATTGGGGCCGTTCAGCTCTATTACTACATTCAGCCCATGTAGTACTTATAATTCTTGTGATAACAAAATAGTACTACGTTCAGCACAAGTAGTACCCTAAATTCTTGTGATAACAAGCAGAGGTGTGGGGTGTGTGTGTACTGCACAACTCCACTCTACTGTAGTTCACACTTTTGGAATCGTACTCCTGGTGCAGAGACTTGTGGTGCTTTACAGGGAGCTGTGCAAGACATGGTACAACTACCTTGTCACCCTGGTGACCTACACTCGACCCACAGATGAGCCACAGATGCTGGCAGACTTGGCTGAGGTCAGTAAGTGTGGTATTCACTTACATATGGCAGACAAAAGAGTTGTCATCAAATACGAGGGTAACGAACCAGCGAGCATGTTAGAAACATAGAAACAGAGTACAGGGGGACATCATTATCCCCTTCAGCATGAATTGTGATGGACTTTTTGTAAATGTGTCAAATTTAGGCAACATTATTTCAAGGAACTCTGTATTCTATTGCAAGAAAGAGAAGGTGGTAATATTCTGAAGTCAGTCATGCTCTATTTTTCTATTAAGGGGGGAAGCGGGTCTTTGAGACCGAAAATCAGAAAAAAAATCGAATTTTTGAAAATGTTTTATTTGGATTCTGCCGCTACTGATGCATAACCTCGCCAATTTTCATTCGTCTTAGATCAGTATTTTAGCCGTGACAGCATTTTATGTGCCATCAGCGAGCTAAATTTTTAGCGATGAACGCGTAAAAAACGGGCTTATTCAGCGCTGCGCTGTTGCCGTTCTACGTTCCCTACGGCAGCCATCTTGGTCGCATTCGAAAGAGCCGCGCTTTTTCTTGAATATCCCGCCGCCCTTGTTTCCGTCCACTCAGAATTCATGTAGAAAATCCGCGCCAAAAAAAGGTCCCTCCGCGTGAGCCTATTGGCACAGTGAGCCCACGTGACTAAATAACGCCTTCCGATTCGTCGGGCCTCCCGCGCTGTCTGCTACAGTGCACGCAAAGCGGCAAGTGATGTCGCCGTAGTATAACTGTGTTCTCGTCGATTTTCATCCGTAAAGTTCCAACCCGCGCAAGCTGGCAAGAAACTGGAGCAGGCGTTTTTATCATCCTCAACAAAGACTGCACGTTGCGGCGGCTTACTGGCACGGCGCCAAGCGAGCTAGACGAAGTGCGCCGCAGCCGTCGGGAGTGAATTAGGCCTACGCTCTCGGCCGCGTTTTGGAACTTTGATCGTGGCGAAGCCACATCGAAAGTTGCGCAGCGCTCATAAATTCGAAAAAAAAAAAAAAAGCGAGATCACGGCTCGAGTGCATCAGAAGCGCATCCAGCGGAGGACGGCGTGGCGGGGGAACGCGATTCATCGGTTGAAATGCCGACTTCACCCGTGTCGGCGGCCGCCTCGACGACGTCAGTGATAGGCAGCGTGGTAGGAGGATCGACACGACGTTCTTGACTAGCGCCGATCGTGCGCAACAGCAGAAAAAGACTGAAGATAAGATCTCCGGCTTATCGGCAACTTCCGCTAGCGAGCGCAAGCTGCGGACGCTCGCAACAGCGTGCGAGGGCTCTGACCCGTCGGCGGCTAACTACGGCATCGTCGACTTCTCCGCAATCAACAAACTGCCTGAAAGGACATGCACTGGGGCCGTTTCGATTGGAAAATGTGATAAACTACTCTCCTGGTGTCTTCTAAGGCATTTATTTGCAAAGTAAAGCATTTTTACTTGTGTAGCGCTCCTTGAAGATACAGAGCTTTGTTTTTTGCTTTTTTCTCACTTTCAATTTTTTGGCCACCTTTCATTTTTTAGCGAGCGTTTCTCAGCTTTGGTGCACTTGATTTTGATCAATTTTGTATTACTGAAAAGCTGGATGTTTAGTGAGTGCAACAAAGTGTCATATGTTACTATAGAAAAGCGTAAGTTTTTACAAGAGAGAAAATAACAAATATATTTTCTCGGTAATCGAATGGCGATCTTTGAAGCTTCATAACTTTTGTTGTAGGAAAGCTAGAACCATAAAATTTGCTTTTTGAACTCTGATAACTGTAGAATGCAATGACATTTAATTCAGCAGGATCCGAGTAGCCAATATATCAAAAAGGTGATTAAACGAAATTTTAATGAATGATTAATTAAAAAAATTGTCATAAGGGCTACATAAAAACTGAGTTCCTATTTGATATTTACACATGTAAATACATGATCACCGAAGTTTTCATCATCCTAACTTAAATAAAAAGATGCTTCATGTCAAAGTGCCTCTTCCCCCCTTAAAAACAATGCTTTCAGTCTTTTCTGATTTCCTCAGTTTCATTTTTTCAGCCAGTGTGCAATCTTCTGATCACGTTTTCTCAGCTTCCACAAGTCCAATTTTAATCATTCTTCTTTTGTTTAGAACCTAAGTGTTTGGTAAGTGCCGTACTACTACCAAGTAATGCAAGATAATGTTATTTATTAAAACAAATGTCACTTTTGATCAAAGTAATTGAGCTGGTACTGCAAACATGAACTTCAAATGCCTACAACTTTTGTTCTAGACAAGCTAGAATGACGAAACTTGTTGTTTGGCACTCCTTGGTTACAGTAGGTTATAATGACATGGAGTTTAGCAAAAACTATGCAGTACATTTTTTTGGAAAGATGACAAAAGATTTTTACCAAAATGTCTCTGTTAAGGAAGAATGGTGTAACATACATTAAAACAAGCTGTGTATTTAAGATCAGCATACAAAACTACATAAACCTTGAAATTTTCATCATTCTAACTCAAATTTTGAAAAATGTTTTTCAAAGGCCCACATATCCCCTTAAAATAATCAACTCTCAAGCTCAAAATACCTGGGCAATTAGTTATCAGTTATATCCATTCTAAGGGAAATAAAAGCTATAATTTCAGCATGTCCCCCAGAACATGGCGCATCGAACGACTTGTTGAACATGGTAGTGTCTCCAGCATAGCAATATGCAGCCCAACGAAGTTGAATGAGTGCTAGTTGTACACCCAATAAGCATGTACAAATGTGCTCATTGTGCTTCAAGCCGGTTGAAGTAACATGCAGTACATGGCAAGCCCCTACAGTTGATGTCTAGTACTACACACCGACGCTGGAGGGGTTATACAATGCGTTACCAAAGGAGCATATTATGATTATCGCGAAATGTATCGCACTTTGATAGGGATGCTGTGTGGTCCAAGAAACTTCTCCAATGTACAGAGGTGCAAGACAGTGCTGATGAGTTCCTGCGCTTCACCATGTATGTGCTTGAAAATAAGGGTTTTCTGAATATGACTCACTGAGAGACACATGCATTCAGTGATTGTGTACTTGGATTGGTTCTTTACCTCATCATGGAAGGGCTACTGTGTTTGTATCGGTATAAGTAGTTACACATTGCACCGTTTATGCCTTGCTTATCTCTGGCTTGACAGGACTGCCTCACTGCATTCGGAGGGTTGGAATCAACACGAGGCATGGACAGCATTCTGCTGGCCGCATTCAGATTCGACTTGCCGCAAGTTATTCAAGAAGCCAGGTATGCTAATCATGTGTTTGTCCCCTTGAAATAATGGACTGCCCTATTTCAAAGCGGGTCTCGGGTTTGTGGTCCTTCTTCACTGAGTATTGCACAACAGCGTTGCCCTTCAAGTGAAGTGTTTTATTTTTTCACTTTTCTAATGCCCTTACTAGAGTATGTGTGATGTAGTTTCTTAAAGGAGCGGTGACACAAAAATTCGGACACAATTTGACCGTTGCATCACACTAATGGGTGCATATCGGTGCCATCTGTATAATATCAGCCACAAAGACAGCCTAAAAAGTATTTTAATTGAGTTTTGATGCTTAACTGCCGAATCGGAAGTAGAAGCAAAAAGCGATGATGTCACTGAGCGGGGCCTTTTTGTAAACAATGTATGGCCGCGAGTTCTGGTCGGATAACCGGAGGCGTGTACGAGACGGACAACGCTGGTGGCGACACCTGATGATGCATAGCCTAACCAGAGACCTACAAAATAACATTGCAGTGACTTACCCGCTTTCTCGCTGTGCGTAAAGCATTAGCAGTGATATAATTAGCAACTCACAGTATTCTCATTGCTTTTTTTGCGACAAGAACAGCAACGCGACAGAAAAAACAGAAAAAAAAAATTATTGTAGTTGGAGAAAACGCCACAAGATGTCACTACCGGCTCCGTGGCTGCTGCAGCCGTCAACAGCTCCGGTAAACAGCAGGTATCCGCAAACATTAGGAAGTCTACGGAAAAACTAAAGCTCTCTGCTGCCGGGATCGTATTGTGTAGTGGCCAAAGAACTGCTTTGGCGTTCCGACGTGCGCACGTGGGATTGGTATGCCTTGAGAACGCAGCGTTGCCCAATCTAAATACGAATCAGTAATGCGTACATCACGTCACTTGCATGTTACACATACACACTGTTACAAAGTGCCATTGTTGTGATTTCACTGCTTCCTTCATCACTTCTCAACCTGCTACTTTACGAATGATCGAAGCAAAAATGTTTTAGCACGTCTAATGCTGTGGCTGCTCCAAGCCTCATGGAAAACATTGCCTCAGTTGGACAACGATGACCAGAACAAAATCGCAGCCACCGGCAAGATTCGCGAAATGAATTGAGCTTTTCTGACTGATTTTTGCACTCCTCCCAGCTCTTTTGTCCATCGCCGCACTAGATGAAGCAACGTTGTTTGACGATTGAGGAAACAAGCACTTGCAATGCTCAACACACCAGACAAAACAGCAGCGCAGACACCATGACAGAAGCTGGCCAGTGCCGTCACTGGCTCTCGTGGTCACCTGATAGTTTTTGTTAACGAGTAGGCCGACTACGTCACGGGGCCACCAATGCTCTTTGAAATCGAAACTGCCTCCGGTCGTAACATACGAGCATATAATTAAACATTCGTCCCGTGCTGGAGCAAATGAGTTTCATTGCCACTATTAACTAGTCAGTAGCCACGGATTAAGAGCAAAAAACAGGTTCACAGATTATCTGTCACCAGTCCTTTAAAACGCTCTCACCCATACTTTCAAAGTTGCAGAAACCTTACCACAAGCTTTGTGTGTTCATAAGGATGACACATAACAATGATGGTCAGGAAATGTAACCTTGTTAAGTTTGATACAGAATTTTTTTGAACTTCAAACGTGGTGTCATCTACATAATGACCTTATGACACAGAGAAATTCACCAACGTTTAGTAGCAGCAATGATAGGTATGATGATGCCACTTTTTTTTTTATTCATACACAGAAGTGCCATTTGTGTGTTTGTTCAAGCTAAATTTGCTTATGGAAGTTGCAGAGATTGCAGGAATAGAGAAAGCCAGTATATCACGATGTTGCAATGCACCCACCTCACAGCAGGGTCTGTGTTTCATTGGCCCTGTTCTCGTGTCAGTGCAGCCCTGGTCTTTCCAATTCGTAGGATGGTTTGGAAGGCTTTTGGCTCACACCTATGTGTAACTTTCAGTACCAAAGCCCCAGGCTTTATTCTTACGCTTGAAATATTCATGGGCGCTTTATGTCTGGAAGCGCGGTTGGAACTGCTGCTGCCACTATCTCGTTTCTCACATTACAAGGTGTGTCCAGATAAGATCGAACACGAGGTCCCGGTCACCATTCCAGATTTTGATGAGATTTACTGTAGACCTAGGCATTAGACCCAGAACAATGGTTTCGAAGTTTGTGTTACGAAAAAAGTTTTGTTCGCCCGGAAAAAAATATATAAATTTTGGCCTCAAAAAACACTTTCCGCCAATTTCGCGATTCCTGAATTTTGAGCGCACCTAGGGAAAAAATGGTGCACTTCTTGGTCACAATATTTATTCCCCTCAAGGAACAAGTGAAATAAAATCTTATGAGTCTATTATTTCCCTTGCTTGTCGAAGCACTTTTGAAGAAAAAAATCACAAGCATGGCAAATCGCACAAAGTACCTGTATTTCAGGAATTTATAATATGGCTTTTGTTGGCACTTAACAGCCTTAAACTTTCATAGCGATGCATTCCTTCTCTCGTTCGTCCTCTGAGTGTAGTTTAGTGTGCAAGCGGAGCTCATCCGCACTCGAAGCGGCACTCATGTAATGCGAGTGCCCGCAGCATCGAGCGGCCGCTGCTGTGGGTTTATCAAGCGGCTGATCGCAAGTCAAAGCTTGCTGAACCACGACGCCTGGCTGCACATTTGTTGGTGTGGAGGTGCTGCTTTGTGATTATGTTGCGTACAATTATTTTGAACAACTTATATCTGATTTTCAGCACATAACAAACGGCTCGGCCGCTAGGCTGACTTGGTCACATTTTGACGCATTATAACTTGTCAGGAACCAAAATAATGCAACGTACTTTTATGCAGAATGGTAGATGACGTCCTTGACTTCAATCAGAGGGATTTTAAAAAAAATTAAAAATGGCCTTTTTCAGAAAACTATTTTCAAACTTCGGCGCTTTTGGTAAATCACTTACGCTTAACCCCAATTATCAAGTGAGACGGAGCACGATAAAACCACGGACATTATTTTAAAAGAGAGCGCAAATATCAAAGTTAATATGTACCGATTTTTATTATCCTCACTTTAACTTGTTTGCAGCAATAAATTCCTGAAGTACAGGTATTTTGTGTGATTTGCCATGTTTGTGTTTTTTTTTTCTTCAAAAGTGCTTCAACAAGCAAGGGAAATAACACTCTCATAAGATTGTAGTATTTAACTTGTTTCTTGAGGGTTATAAATATTGTGACCAAGAAGTGCACCATTTTATCCCTAGGTGCGCTAAAAATTCAGAAATCGCCAAATTGGTGGAAAAGTGTTTTCTGCAGCCAAAATACGTATACTTTTTTTTTTCGCGAAACTAACTTCGAAACCATTGTTCTGGGTCTAATGCCTAGGCCTACAGTAAGTTTAATCAAAATCGGGAATGGTGACCGGGACCTCGTGTTCAATCTTATCTGGACACACCCTGCAATTACACTTAGCCATGTTGCTGTAGCCTTCCGCAATCACACTTAGCCGTGGCAGGTTAGTTTGATGCTTTTGGTGACAGGCTTTAGCAAAATCATGACTTGCAGCTTATTCCTGGACAACTGGTGGTTCTCGGCACACCTGTCCGACCTGCTGTTTCATGCTGGACAGATGGAGGCCAGCCATGCCGAGTAAGTAGTATATTGTACTCTCGTGCACTACTCTAGTTTTGTAAGTTCTTGGTCGTTATCTAGTAGTTTTTGTGCCGATTAATGGCGGAGGTTGTTTTTTTGTCACCCATCGATAGCATGTTCTTCTCTTGTCCAATTTCATGAACTTTTATCCCATATGTACTGCACGTCTGTTAAGAACTACAAATAATGCCCCCTATATTTCTTCTCTTGGGTTCATTGTGTTGCCTTCGTGTGGTCGAGTCTATCAGAAACGGGCCTTTGTATCAATTCCCCATATTTAATACAGTCACAAGAGTGACCGAATAGGTAAACTAGCGATGCCGATGTTTTCGCGGATTTATCGAAAAGTTCAACAATCTGCGGCACTTTATCTGCAGCCAGTCTAACGGGAATGGTAAGCAGACTACACTAAGACTAGCAAGGAGACCAACCATGTTTTCTGCCGTATAACCATCATTTCATTTGCAAACTTGCAAATGTAGAAATAAAAAAAAAATGGCCTCAAAAGTTGCAGCAGAGAGCGGGAGAACTTTTATGCATGCCTGTAGGTTCTTTGCTGCATTTTATCGAGTAATTCGTGGCTGACACGTTTACGGCAGCATTTTTTAAACATTGTAATTGTTTTGAAAGGGTTTTTTAGCGCCCCTTTTTAACCAGCCTAATTACTTTTGCTGCATCCATAAGACATATGAGAAGTAAGTCAGGCAGACCTCGTTACAGGAGCAGTGTCAGAAAAGAAAAAGGTTGCCTTTCTTCTTGAAGTCATCTGCATCGCTAATCTTGGATACAAAGAAAATTGAAGCGGTGTTTTTGAGGGAAATTGCCAGATAGTTGCTCATTGTCTTGCACCTGGTATCCCGCAGGTACGCCAGTGAATTGAGGGAACACCTGATCCTGGAGTATGCGGCGTCCCTCATGACACATCACAGGTACGTCTAGAGTTTGTTGGCTTCTCATGGGTCTGAATAAAGGATTAAACATTTAACTGCTGCGGTATTTGGGACTACTAAAAAAACCTAATTTAAGATATTGTTGGTAAATTTGTCGGCTTAACTGCAAAGTTTTACGCTTGAAATATGACTGGATGCTTCACGAAAACCCAGCAGAAATATTTTCGATATGAAATCTCGAAGCAGCATGACTGCCACTTCTCATCAGAAATGGCACAAAATGTGGAACACTCAGAAACAGCAAAGCACCTTGGCATTACTTCTAAGGTAGGGTGTCGCCCACAATACGCTACAAATTTTAGAGGCTTTGATCTCGGATTTGCTTTGTATCTACTAGCCATCAAGGGTCTGTGTCACCTATATTCATTTGGCAATTAAAAGCTGTTAGTAAGAAAAGTGAGGACTTATCAGCATTGCAGCCTTGTCAAGGTTACTTCAATTTGTACTTGCTACTCAATTATATCGACGGACTCATATTGAAATGCATATACACTGAAACCTTCAAAAAACGAATGTGGATATAACGAAATATCGGTTATAATGAAGGAAATGAAAAGTAGTCTTGCAATACATACAGTGTTAGGGATGTTATACGTTTATAATGAATTTTCGGATATAACGAAGTTATTTTCGTGTAAGATGTAACTTCGTTATAATGAGGTTTGAGTGTAAATTAGTTTCCCCTAGTCAGCCCTCAAAAAGCATCATGCTCAATGACAGAATTTTGTTATTGGGCTTTAAAAAGCTCTGCAGTTGTTGCTTGCCTAAACAGTGGTGGGCTAATGTTCAAACTTTGTGGAACAACAGACCATGGTATAAAGTTCCTGATTAAACGTTCGTGGTTTTCCTCTGTTGTCCTTAGTGTAGCTCCATGTTTAAAATTTACCGTGGTACATTTTTTTTTTTTTTGTACTGCAGCCTCTGGCAAGTTGGTGTTGGCTACCTGGATCACTGCCCGCGACGTGGAAGGTCAGTGGTGGTCTCAGTAAAAAAGTAAAAAAAAAAACTGGCTGACAGTTCAGCTCTGGCTGACAGTTCAGCTCTGGCTAAGCATGAACTACCGCACACTAACGCCGTACTTCACCAGTCGAGTCCGCGTAGCTCGAATGACGCTTGAACGTTGGCGTCTATCCAGCGTAGTTGCTATTTGGCAGTTTCGTTAGTCTGTGTGTTTCTCGTGGCCTCGACATCAGTGTTGCAACACCATTCTCTTTGCGCTGGACACAGAGAGAATGACTGGACCAGAGGGAAGACGCAATGTGTGCGCAAAATAACGTCTCCTTTCTAGTCCGGCCATGGAGTTTCTTGCCTCCTCTCCAACGAGCACTACTCGCTCTTCAAGCTTGCCCAGTGCATAGAAAGATTCATAATGACCTTTCTTAGAATTGGAATCCCTAGCTCTGGTGCACTAAAACACAGATTTTGAGAAAAGCTAGTAAATTCAGGAAGTGCTTGTGTTTTGTAGTGCTGGAATGCTGGCCATACATGTAATAGCTGCATCATATATATTTTTTTTTTCGTTTCTGAGATTTGTGCAAAATTCTGAAGTGCAGCCATCGCACATTGCTTTTAAGGCGTTTTAAAATGTCAATGAACACTGCCGTTGCAGTTATTCAACATATTGAAGGGCGAGAAAAAACATGACAAACAAAATGCTAGTAGACATAACGCTATAAAAACTGAAAAAGAACTGTGCTTCGGAACATAAGAGCCAGGAAACCATAGCAAACGGGAACATCTCAATGAGATTTTACTCTCTGAAATTCTCTACTCTTATTTCTTAGTCACTGTTCTCTCTTGTGTCACGGGATCTTGGTATTGGTGGGGTTAAAACAGTGTGGACATCTCAAAATGTTGTGTCGCATACAGGGAGTACCTGGAGGCCTTTATCGAGCACATCCCACTGAAAACCCAGGCACAAGCATTGAAGGTAGTTGAAATACTGGAGCAGAGAGAAATGCCAGCAGGTAAGAGGGTATCTTGCGAAGTTCTTGTGGGCTATCACATTCATCCCATGTAGTCTTAACGACACTTGTGGTTTGATTTTCTTGTGCAGATATATTTGTTAGAACAAAAGGACAGAAGTGTGGTCTGCCTGTTATCAGCACGCCTTTATATCATTCTTTAGTTGGTGTCAGTGGAAACTGTGTAGATTTATAAACTAGGAGATTATGTGCATAGGCTACTTTGTGATTCATGATTGGAATAGCTAATCGCGAAAGATGTAGGGCGAAAGTAGGATAACTGCTCTGTGTTGTTCCCTTGCCTTCACACTCGCCACAGTAGCTTAGCAGGTAAGGTGTCACGCTGCTAATCTCGAGGACGCGGGTGTGATTCCCGGCCTCGGTGGCCACGTTTTGACGGGGGCGAAGTGCAACCCTATCCCAAACGTAAACCTATGTACCATGCATGTGGAAAAGGAAGGTGGGTGTTGGGGGTCGGTAACTTTGTCAAAGCTTACCTAGGTGAACATTACAGTGCAATGATGTACAACACTAGCTGCCTTCTTGGGAACACTACGCACTCCACATGTAAACTTTTGGATGAGCGAAATGCTACGTATTAGCTTCAGTTCACTTGTTCCGTTTAGCACAGATGCCGCCACTAGTACTGCTCTGCCTTTCAAGCCTGTGCCGCCTTGCTTTTGAAAGACGCAGGACGACCAGACCAGAGAACGCCAGCAGAACCGTTTATTCCAGTGTCTGCCTCGGCACAGAACCACGAAGAAGAAGAAGAACAGGGATGATGATGGCTATGTACAAATGAGAACGATGAAGTGCATTAAATGTGCTTACACTAATTTCCCCCCTCTTGGAAGCGGCCAGCCTGGCCGCAACTCAAAGATCGGCTGAACGAGTAAGGAATGGCTTCATGCGGGAGACGTGAACAACCTCTGTGCTACGACGACGGTGGTCAGTGACGGACTGAAGCGGGGTGATGAGATAGTTCACTGGGGAAGTTTGCCGCAGAACGGTGTAGGGGCCAATGTACCGGTGAAGAAATTTGTCGCAAAGTCCAGGAGTTCGAACCGGGGTCCATAGTAAGACCTTATCGCCTGGATAAAAGGCCACGTCACGTCGTTTACTGTCACAGCGACGTTTTCGTTCCCCTTGTGCAGCTTCCGTGTTTAGACGAGCAATTTCACGGCAATGCGCGACTCGAGCTGCAAACTCTTCTGGTAGGGAAGTACTGGACGGAGCAGGGGCAAAAAAGAATGCCGTGTCGAAGACGCAGGAGGCAGTCCGTCCATACACTAGGAAGAAAGGACTGTAGCCAGTAGATCGTTGTGTCGCAGTATTGTAAGCGAATGTGACGAATGGCAAAATGTTGTCCCAGTTTTTGTGGTCAGGCTGTAAGTACATGGAAATCATGTCGGAGAGCGTTCGGTGGAAGCGCTCGGTAAGGCCGTTCGTCTGCGGGTGATATGTAGACGTGGTTTTATGCACCGTATTACTCGCCCGCAGGACATCGTCGAGGACCTTCGAAATGAAGGCTTTGCCATGGTCACTCAAAATAACGCGAGGAGCTCCATGGCGCAAGACGATAGAGTTCAAGAAAAAGTTGGCGATTTCTGTAGCGGTGCCAGAATGAAGAGGCGCAGTCTCGGCGTATCTTGTTAAATGGTCGACTGCAGTGACGATCCAACGGTGACCGGAAGGCGTCAACGGCAAGGGACCATACAAGTCAATTCCGACAAGTTCAAAAGGTGAGGTCGGACAGGGTATAGGCTGAAGGAAACCGGTGGGAGGGGATGTGGATCGCTTACGGTGCTGACACGACGAGCACGAGCCCACGTATTTGGCAACCGTTGTGGATAAGCCAGGCCAGAAGCAGCGGGTCTTGATGCGGTCGTAGGTCTTGTGGAAGCCTAGGTGGCCGGCAGCAATGTCGTCGTGAAATGCTTCTAAAACACGAAGACGAAGGCACCGGGGAAGGACTGGCACCCACTTGTTGCCCGTGGGATGATAGATGTAGCGATGAAGCACCCCATCTTGTAGGCGAAATTGTCGAAGCTGGCGTCGCAAGCGGCTGTTAGGTGGCTTAGTGATGCCGCGAAGGCGATCAATGAAAGTTCGACAGTAGGAGTCTTCCAGCTGAAGTGAGCGGAAATCGGAGCGCGAATCAAGTTGTATTTGATCCACTGAGGCAATCGAGAGCTGGTGTGAGGCAGGCGGGACGTCAGAGCCACTCGAAGGAGATGCGGAGGGCGTATTGTCAAGAGAAAGCGAAAGTGGGCATCGGGACAGCGCGTCGGCATCATGATGACATTTGCCAGATTTGTACGTGATGGTAAAGTCGTATTCTTGCAAGCGCAGTATCCAGCGCCCTAGACGTCCCGACATATTCTTCATTGATGACAGCCAACAAAGTGCGTGATGGTCGGTGACGATGGTGAAGTGCCGACCGTAGAGATATGGGCGAAATTTCTGTATCGACCAGACAATAGCCAAGCACTCCTGCTCCGTAATCGTGTAGTTGCGCTCCGCTGCCGACAGGGTCCGGCTAGCATATGCCACAACTTGCTCTTTAGAGGCGGCGTCACGCTGTAGAAGCACTGCTCCGATACCCTGTGCGCTTGCGTCAGTGTGGAGTATAGTGGGCGCTCTCTCGTCAAAGTGGCGAAGCACTGGTCCGGACGTCAGGCGTTCTTTAAGGGTTTTAAATGCGAACTCGCAGTCATTGGACCATGCGAAAGAAGCACCAGCGACTAATAGCTTATTCAGAGGAGCCGCTATGCTAGCAAAGTTGCGTATAAAGCGACGAAAGTAGGACGCCAGACCAAGAAAGCTGCGCAACATCTTCTGGTTGGAGGGTCGAGGGAACTGTAGTACAGCTGCGATTTTGTCAGGGTCTGGCTGGATGCCGTCTTTCGAAACGACGTGTCCGAGGACTTTGATACTTTTGCTGGCGAATGTGCACTTTTTTGTATTTATCTGAAGGCCAGCGTTGGAAAGACACGCGAGTACCTCGTCTAATCGTTGAAGATGTTCGGTAAAGGTAGATGAAAAAACAACGATATCATCTAAGTAACAAAGGCAGGTCCTCCATTTTAGGCCACGAAGAACGGTATCAATCATGCGCTCAAATGTGGCTGGAGCGTTGCACAGGCCAAATGGCATTACATTAAATTCATAAAGCCCGTCCGGCGTAGCAAAGGCGGTTTTTTCTTTGTCAGCCTCGTTCATGGGGATCTGCCAATAGCCCGATCGCAGGTCAAGGCTGGAAAAATATTTCGCCCCTTGGAGTGTGTCTAAAGCGTCATCAATTCGAGGCATAGGATACACGTCCTTGCGCGTGATCTTATTTAGCGCTCGGTAATCAACGCAGAAACGAACGGAGCCATCTTTTTTCTTGACTAAAACGACCGGAGAAGCCCAGGAACTGGAAGAGGGTCGTATTATATTTCGTGATAGCATGTCGTCAACTTGTTCTGCGATTACTTTCCTTTCCGACTGCGAAACACGATATGGCCGACGGCGTATAATTCCCGAACCGTCGGTTTCAATGCGGTGTACAGCCACGGAAGTACGGCTAAGTGTTGTGGTACAGCTGTCGAAGCAGGCTTTGTGCTTATCTAAAAGCGCCAGTAGCGCTTCGGACTGTGCAGATGTCAGGTCGGAACCGATCACTGCTCGCAAAGAGGAAGAACTCGAACCTGAAGCTGGTACTGGTGATGAAGACGGGCAAAGTGCTGCGACGGAGATCAGTGGAGAGGCGTCTATCGTCGCTACGGTCATCCCCTTGGGCAACAGCATGGATTCTGCAGTTGTGTTGCAGACAGGCAAAAGGGCGCGGCCACAGGACAACCGGAGAAGACACGAGGCGACGAGAATTCCACGCGAAGTGCAGCGAGCAGAAGGGGCAACTAGTGCGTCACCATCGGCTACTTGGCTAGATGTGACAGCTACCACGACTTCGTGACCAGGGCGCAGGACGCAGTCTTCAGCGACAGCCAAGTTGAAAATCGAGGGCGACGGGGCCGATATAGATGCATCCGTTGTATCCGTGATGTGAACGACGCTCTCTTTACACGATATAACGGCGGAGGCAGAATGTAGGAAGTCCCAGCCGAGGATAAGTTCATGAATGCACGTGGGCAACACAATCATCTCGATGTGGTGACGTATGCCGTCAATGAAGACACGAGCCGTACACTGTCCATCGGGTTGAATCTGTACGTTATTTGCGCCGCGCAACACAGGTCCTACGTAAGGTGTTCTTACTTTACGGAGCCGCGAGCACAAGTCACGACGCAAAACCGAAGTGGCGGCACCGGTATCAACAAGAGCTTGCACAGGAACACCTTCAATAGTCACTGACAACATATTGGCCGGGCGGACAGGAGGTAATTTTGGTAGTCGACAGGATGCAGTTTTCCCTCCAAAAACTGCGATCCTTAGTTTTCCGAATGCTGGTCAACAAGGCGGGAGATGGGGCGAAGCGGTGATGCAGAGCGGCGGTAGGGCGAAGGAGAGCGTCGTCTAGAGGAACGGGAGTCCTGACGTTGACGCGCGGACGCTGGAGGAGACGGAGACCGGTGCGACGTGTACGGATAGGAATCTGGGCAATAAGGATCGGGTCTGCGGATCCGGTCTCGCTCGAAGTCAGCATAACCTCGTCGTTCATCCTGCTGGCGGCGACGGCAGTAACGAGAGATGTGGCCACGTATACCGCAGTAAAAACAGACGGGACGGGATGAACGCCACTCAGGATATGAAGGTGCAGGTGGTGCTCTGCCGCCCACAGAAGCCAAATGGCCACAGGCAAGGTCAGTAGGCCCAGATGTAACGGCAGCAGGCGGTATTGCAGCAATATCGGCGTATGTGGGCATCACACGTGCTGTTGGAGCAACCGATGCTGTCGGTGCCGTCATGGCTGCCATATCAGCGTACAGGGGTATCGGGCGTGCCGGTGGAGCGACAGGTGCTGTCGGTGACGTCATGGCTGCCAACTCTTGCTTCACAAGGTTGCGCAGGTCGAAAGGTGCCGATGGAGTGGAGGCAGCAGTGAATTGCCTCTGTTCCTGTTCTTGAAGTTCTTCGCGGATGATGGTGCGGATCAGGGCTCGTAAATCAGAGTGAGGCGGAACGTGCGGATCGCTGCCTTGCTGAAGACGCAGAGACTGCAGCTCGTCTAGGCGCTGGCATGTCGAAGTAATGTCTTCTACTGTTGTAGGGTTCTGAACAGCCAAGGCGTTGAACGCGATCGTGCCTATTCCTTTGAGGATGTGGCGCACGCGCTCGGCTTCCGTCATTTCACTGTTCGCACGGCGGCAGAGGGCCAAGACATCCTCGATGTACGAGATGTATGACTCGTGTGCGAGTTGAACACGCGCAGCCAGCTTTTGTTGCGCGATCTCGGATTTTCTTTAGTTTTTTTTTCTGGGCTTGTGCGAATGTTCGAGCACTTCGAATATTCGGACGAATATTACACTATTCGAATTTGCTTTGACACGAATTTAAATTATCCGAAATTTTGAAGTATTCGAAATGAATGAATAGACATAGTACATATAAACCGCATGAACCCCCTGTAAAGGTGGTTTCACTGCAATAAAGGGGTGCTATACCGCGAATTCACCTATCCAGGGGAAATCCACACTGCCACGAAGCCCCACCTAAAGGTTAAATGAACATATTAACCTCACATCGATCCATCATTCTTTAAGCTTAAGGGGGAGATGCTACTTGAAAAGTACAAGTTTTTTTCAAAATTAATGTATTTTTTGTTTTTACTTGTTTTGTCAAGTTTAGTTTCTCTACTTTCATGTAAAAAGAAAATGATTGTATTTAAACTGGAAATAGGTTGCAATCACTTTTAAAGAGCACAAGGCGGCTATTAAAAACTAAAAAGAGCTCATTGTCTAGAGTCCCCTGGAAAACATCACCTGGCTGCTTGACATTGCATTTCACATGAGGAATTCACCAAAGCCACATGTTCAAAATAACCATGATTCGCAAGTTCTCATCATGGAAGAAATAATTTTAAAAAGCATATCTTTGCCACATAGATGAGCTTTCATTTCTACCTTTAAAATGCATTTTTCTCAACATGCAATTTCGGGCAACTTCTTGAGTTTGGACATCACGTTTTTGGTACTTCTGATGGCCAGATCGGAATGAAATTTTTCCCACACATTCCTTAAGATGTGAAGAGTGCAATTATCTCCTTCAAAACTTGATATCACTTATATAATTATTTAAACTTAAGGTAAGCAATTAGTATTGGCTGAGCATTTTGAGACTTCTCATATTATAATTTTTCTTGTTCATTAATATGTTTTAATCACACTTTCTGCTTAGTTATTTGCATTCTACAGTTAATGTGGAGCAATATGAGCCACTAATGGCTCTTAACCATAGAAGTTTAATCACAGAAAAAGTGTGCACAAAAACAGCTATATTTTACACATTGTCATGGTACAAGATGAAAACTATGCAATTTACTATAAAACTGATTGCATATTTAATATCAGCATAAAAAAAGTATGTAAACAGCTAAAATTTCATTGCCCTAGGCTACATATTAAAGAAACTTTTTTTTAAACGTAATGTATTTTACAGGTCATCATTTGCACTCTATCGAAAGTCAAATCCTGCTACTATTCAAAGTTGCTTCCACTTCCGTTCGAACGAAAAAGAACGGCATTTGCACATGCCTTGTTTCAACTTTAAAATATATTGTGCAGGTTAGTTGGGTTATGATAAATATGCTCATTTTTCTTTATATGTGATATATACTACTCGATTTCGATTTATATACTATTCGATTTCGATTTGAAATTATTCGACCAAATCACTATTTGCTTCGAACATAAAATTTACTATTCGCACAAGCCTAGTTTTTTCATAACGTATTTAACGTACCCTTTTACCTTAAGTTACAGTAACGCAGCATCAGCTGCAATGTTTGCTACAAATATTGCTTGGGGGTCTGTGCAGGCTGATTGACGATGTTTTGTGGATTTTATCTAGCATCTGTTTTATATGGCTAGCATTTATTTTCCCTGTAACATGTGTGTGCATAGCTTCAGAAATTCCCTTCCAGTGAAGGACATCTGCCAGACACTGGCAGTTCGTATGGCAAAGAAGGGCCAGTTGGGCATTGCACTGACCTGGGCCATGCGTTGCAAGGTGAGTTTGGTATCATTTCAGCGCTATGCTATGTAGGCACAAAAGACAAGCTGACAGGAAGTTGGTATCCAGCTGTTGATTCCAGCGGTTGTTTGATCATGATGCATGATAGTCACACACATATATAATGTCTGCCCTTTGCCAGTGACCTTTTTTTTTTACTGTCTAATTGGTGTTACATTGTCATCATTTGGCACAAGTTGTATTTTAAAGTATTCCATGTGGAAGTCTTAGCTAATCATGTTGCGCATTTCATGTGCCAAATGGCATCCCTTCTCAAGCTCACATGAGCACGACTGATTGCCCCTTGATTGTACTGTGAGTCATGGCGAATTAGCTGGCACACTTTAACCTATGTATCACATTTCTGGAGACTGTGTGCACCGCTGTTGTGTTTTAGTGTTGTTTTTCCAGGGGCACAAGTTCAACAGAGCTTTATTCTTAACTCGTAGCTCTGGAACTGTCTTGTTCTTCACCATCACTACATTGTAAGTGATGTTTAGTGATGACGGAATGTCAGATTTCTTAAGGGGGTACACATTCTGTCATGAGATGGTGCTGTCATATTAATATGCACAGTTATTGCAGTGCCAGTAGTCAGTTCTGAAGTTTGTTTTGCCATCGTCGATTTTTCTGGAACCTGTTGTGATGGCTGATGAATACGGGCAAGATGTAACCGGTATCATTTGAACCATTGTCTGCACAGAAACATAACTGTTAAAAAGTCTCGACTCTGGCAGGTCTGATGCCTTCGGGTAAGGTGTGAGAGTTATTATGCAATGTGTTAATAATAGTGTTAACACTGAATGAACGGCGTACAAAACTTGGGACCCTATGCAACAGGAATGATATGCATAAATAATGATCAACAAACCTTGGGCTTAATTTTTTGTATGTGACACGTTCTTGTCAGCTCAAAACTGTGCGCAGTTGACTTTAGCCATCTGTCGCTCACATTTAGTTTAGCAAGTAGAATATACATGTGTAGAAAAGCTGCATCATCTTTCTTTGAACTAGAACTTCTGTTCCTTTCCCTTTGTTCTTGCAGAACCCAGTATTGACATCAAGACTGGCAGATCAGTAAGTATGCTTGCAGTATTTCTGCTATGAAGCTTCAAATGCTGATAATATATTAATGGGAGCTGTTTCCCAATGTTATTAGTGGCTTGGAAACAGCTTACTTGCTACAGGTAGGTCACATCTAGCAGTGCTGTGCTGGATGAGTTAGCGCATAACTAAACAACGTAATGCAGTACAATGCAAGATTAACTTTAGGAAAAACGGACAACACAGAGAAAACGCAAGTAGCCTGGCGCTCTTTCAGTCTTACTTCATTCTTAAAGGCTAACTCCGGCGACTTTTTGGCCATGTCAAAGTAATGGTGCTTTTATGTTCCTGAGACGCTCCTGTTACGGGCCCGATAGCAGAAACACTCGGCTAATTGGAGAATAATTTTAAATAAGCAAAAAAGCGCAACACCGAAACCGAAACCCAACCGAGTGTACGTCTATGTATGACGTAGACGTTGTTACGAATGAATCGGAAGTCGTGCAAGGCATGCCAGTCACGCCGGCGCGGAGTATGAAAACTGTGACAGCCGGGACGACCAGCGAAGCGCCGGCCAAATCAACACTGTCTGTCGCCTTGTGCACAGCAGACGCTCGCTGTAGCGGCCGAAGCCCCGAAGTTAGCGGTGCCCTCGGCTGCGTCACTTCCGCCGCCTTCCCAATACTGACATCACAGATGCAATATTGCCAATAATTGTGGGAAGCCGGGAGGGCGTTTGCAGAGAATCTTTAAAATTCATTTGCAAACAATCTGCGCATGTCTCAAGCCTGTAATTCGGCATAAATGACGGAAACGTGCAAAGGAACATACCCAGCGAATTTCTTGGAGATCCATCGACCTCGAAAAATCGCTGGAGTTGGCCTTTAAAGGTATGTTTTATATTGTGCCGCATACCTTGTTGAGGAGTAGGTTGTAGAGCTTTTTCTTCAATTGTGGCACTGACTTGGACTCAATATTGTGTTGTTGTCAAGCCCTCTTGAGTCACTGACAACCCCTGAGGACACCATAATAAACACCAACGAGGGCTGTCCAAGTACGACTTCTTTGAGCCCTCCAGAATACCTCCTCGGTTCCTCAGGTTCTTGGCTGAGTACAGTGAGCGGCGGGAGCTTCCCTGTCTGGATATGCTCGAGAACATGGGCGAGAGCATGTTGTTCAGCGACCGCCTGACATTCCTTGCCAACTACCGGGAGTTTCAGCGCAAGCCCCCTGGCCAGGCAGCTGCGCGGCTTCTCACTGACCTCATCGATTCACAGCTTGCACCTCACTTGTAAGTAGTCTTACCTCTGGGTCGCCCTTGGTGAAAAGTTATTACTACTAAAGAAACAGTACCAGAGAAATGACAAACCTGTTTATGCTTGTAAGAGTTCTAAGATATGAAACTCTTTTCATCAGTTTTGCAGTATAATGGGTAAACTACTAGAAGATATTCGTGGTCTTCAATGTACTATTTTCTCATATTTTTGCCATCATAGCTCGATAATAGGGCTTCTTAAAACAAGTTCAGTCTTTGGTCACTTTAGAGTACATTGTTTACAGTGTATCATTTTTTTTTTCTGATAAAAGATTATCTGGGCTCAAACGTACTAAATTCACGTCATTAGAAGCTGGTGGAAGAACTCTTGAGATGGCATCACCAGCCCTCTCGCTATTTCATCTTTCCCAACTTGCCAAGCCTTCTCTCGTTGCAGGGGTGGCATTTCGATACTATAAAAGGGTATAATTTGCTTACCCAACTCAAATAATACTTTTCTCTAACAGCCCTTGAAGCTAAACTTTAGCACAGCAAAGTTTTAAGGGATAGCAAACGTTTCAAGAGATAGGCAAATGATTGATGAAAGGTTAAGATATTTATGAACACATTAGTTGAGGCAATTTTTTACTTAAACTTAGTTGATTGCATTTCACAGTCATCCTCACCTCCTTAATGGTAGCTACCACAGAAAGTAATTTTCATTCTCCAGGGAAGCATTAAGATTTTGCAACAGGTGCACAACAGGTACACGAAAGTGGAAAGCATGGTTGTATCAGGCAGTGTCACTCCATTGATGTCCTAAATAGTGAACTGACACAATCATAGCATTAAGACCGTGCCTGCTGTCACACCTGTTCAGTCTTTTTAAGGTGCTGGTCCAAGCTTAGTTGATTGTAAGTGGCCAAACCAGCAGTGCTATGCTTAAACATGGACAAAACAAATTAATGCAGTGCTTACTTCCAGCCAATGCATTATTTCTTTCAAAGCAGAAGCTTTCGTTACGGTACGCATAGCAGAAAAATAAAATATCAAAATAAGATAATACGAGTGTACTCTGAATGAAGTCTACACAACAGGCAGCAAAATAAACTGCCAAGCAGATGGGGTGCCCATGCCTCCGTAATGCAACTCCCAAGTTCCAGGTTTTAAAACTTCATTTCTTTGTCAGACAGAGAAGTCGAAGGCACCCTGATGCATTTGGTGTCACACTGTTGTCATTTTGGTGTTCTTTATTCTGTATGGTTTTGCGTCATTTACGATGATGCATCCTAGCCAGCTTGCCCAGTTTTCTATGATATTGCTTTGAAACATTACACAGTAAAAACAATAAATAAAAAAATTAAGGCAGCTTCGCAATAGGGGTGGCAAGCCTGAAGGAAGTGCAGAGCTGGGCAGCCTGCTTTGTTTCTCTTCGGTTTTCTATTTCTTTCCTCCTCTCTTTCTTTCTTTTTCTCTTTTTCCATTTTTTTTCTGTCTTCTTTTCTCTCTTTATTTCTATTTATTCTTCCTCTCTATTTTTTCTCTTTCTTGCTCTTTCTATTTTTCTTCCTATTTTTTCTCTTTTTTCTATTTCTCGCTTGCTTCCTCCTTTTCTATTTTTATACGTGGTTTTGCCTGCATTACACCAAGTGACGACAGCATACGATAGTCTGGGCCTCCTAAATTTTTTTTCTGTCTTCTTTTCTCTCTTTATTTCTATTTATTCTTCCTCTCTATTTTTTCTCTTTCTTGCTCTTTCTATTTTTCTTCCTATTTTTTCTATTTCTCGCTTGCTTCCTCTTTTTTTCTATTTTTATACGTGGTTTTGCCTGCATTACACCAAGTGACGACAGCATACGATAGTCTGGGCCTCCTAAATTTTTTTTCTGTCTTCTTTTCTCTCTTTATTTCTATTTATTCTTCCTCTCTATTTTTTCTCTTTCTTGCTCTTTCTATTTTTCTTCCTATTTTTTCTCTTTTTTTCTATTTTTATACGTGGTTTTGCCTGCATTACACCAAGTGACGACAGCATACGATAGTCTGGGCCTCCTAAATTTTTTTTCTGTCTTCTTTTCTCTCTTTATTTCTATTTATTCTTCCTCTCTATTTTTTCTCTTTCTTGCTCTTTCTATTTTTCTTCCTATTTTTTCTCTTTTTTCTATTTCTCGCTTGCTTCCTCTTTTTTTCTATTTTTATACGTGGTTTTGCCTGTATTACACCAAGTGACGACAGCATACGATAGTCTGGGCCTCCTAAATTGCTCCGCACTTATCATCATCAAGGCGCTCGAAGAACAAGAAGACTTCTCCTTGGCTCGAGCATGCGCTCAATATGCTACAGATGGCTATGCTATTCATGGTCTTGCCTGCGTTATGCCAAGCTATGACAGCATAAGATGACAGCACACGACAGGCTGGGACCCTAAAGTGTTCCACACTTAGAAATTAATTTAGGACACTCATTCAATCAGTCACTCGTTCTGATTGTGTGCCAACAGCGCAGTTACCGAATTTGTGGCCTGCTTGCAGTTTATGGCCTCGGCTGCTCAGGGATGCCATTCACACGCTGTCAGACTCGACGGAGCTCCTGCTGGATACGAATCAGGTGGTGCAGTTGTTGAGCTGCCTGGAGGCAGTGTCGGCAGGAAGCACAGCATCTGGAAACCCGATTGAAGTGCCAGAATCGCAACAGGTTGGAAAAATGTTTGAGTTTTCCATTTTCCATCTTTTCAAAAGAAGGAACACAATTTTGAAAACTCTGCCTACACTAGTCACCACCTTCACAACATGGGGCGCCTGCACAACATGCTAGTGGTACTCTCGGTTGTTTTCCTCCAAAAAGGCCTGCCTCGAGTCATGTATGTGCATCGTTGGGTGTGGTGTTTTTCATCCCGTGTGGTTTTGCTCACTCATAAGTGCACTGACTCATATTCACATCACACTCGTTTCATAATCGATAGATGGAATGTTAGTAGGGATGGGCGAATATTCGGGCGTTTCGAATATTCGAACGAATATTAAAGTATTCGAATTCGCTTCGATACGAATTTAGATTATTCGAAATTTCGAAGTATTCGACATGAACGAATATATGTACATATTTGACCACACATGACTCCCTGTAAAGGTGGTTTCACTGCAGCGTCTGGTTGCTGTGCCGTGAAACCACCCATCGAGGGGAAATCTGCACTGCCGCGAAGCCACACTTCAAGGTTAAATGTACATATGTTTTTTAAAGTTTAGAAGCGTGTTATATGGGCTTATATGCGCTAAGTCTAGTAATTTTTAAACTGTAACGTATTTTACCACTTATAACTTGCACCCTACTGCTATTCAAATTTTTATACTATTCAAGGTTTCTTCCACTTCACTTCAAACCAAAAAAGTGACATTCACTCATACCTAGTTCCAATTCTTAAAAACATTGTGCAAGGTCATGACAAAAATGCTCATTTTTCTTAATACGTGGTGAGTACTATTCGAACTGTTCGATTCGAAATTATTCGACCAAATCACTATTTACTTCGGATTCGCTTTGAACCTCAAATTTACTATTCGCCCATCCCTAAATGTTAGCATATGACGTAAGGGGTGTAAGGGATGTAAGTGGGTGTGGGTATCAACAGGGGTGAGTGGCCACTAAGTATGAGTGGGCATGTATGAACAAGGTGCTCGAGTGGCTGTTGGCAGGTGTGAGGGAACATGGCTGTGTAGCATGTGTCTATCATGTGGGCGAGTGCCAGCAAGTACTAGTCGTTCACTGCAAATAATTACTAAGAAGTGCCGAATGATAAAATACCTTCTGTGCATAGTGAGCTGGCTTTCATATCTAGGATGGTCTGAACTTTACCCATCCAAGGCTAGTACAATAGGAAACAATGTAATTGCTTCCGAGAGGCCACGACGACTCTGTACACACACCGCACACCAAAGTTTTCAGTAAAACAAAGTTTCGATAGGAAACTTGCTCATAACTAATCAACACATCACATTCGAATTCACACATCATTAGAAAGTCTTGCTCAATTGAAAACGAACTTGACGTTTCCTGTCACGTCACCTGCTTTGCAATAATGAACACACTAGAACCCGCATAAATTGAACCCACATATAACGAATTATTGTGTATACAGTCGAACCTGTTTATAACGAACTCGAAAGTGCCGCGAAAACTGGTCGTTATATCAGTAGTTCGTTGTAAATGGACTCGCCCTCAAAAACATGCATTTAGCGACCAAGCCGTTTGTTTTTTCTGCGAATTTTTATTGAAAAGTGCTAGCAACTCCTCCGGTGAGAAGTTAGGCCTTTTCGCGTTGTGAAGCGAGGCCCGCTGCCTGCACGAGTGAATTAAACCGCCTTTGCAGTGAAGCGACAACGTTTCATTGAACCGCGGTACCGCTCCGTGGAGCCGATCATCCCTGGCTAGTTGCGTGCAGCGCGTCGCCTACTCGGATCACGCCATCACTGCTGGGCCGCTTGCATTTGTACGCGCATTTGTGCGCTCTTTGTGCCCGCTTCACTTCGGAGCGTGCACGGGTGCGACGAGCGGCCTGTTCGTTCAACGTGGCGAAGACAAGCATTTTGGAAGCAACGCGCACTCTACGTCTCCGCGATGTTCTGACGGCCCTGCACGACAGGCGCGGCGCGCTTGGGTTGCCGCCTAATAAAACACGCTATACGCTCGCTGTAAGTGCATCAACGTTTCTCGGTGCCTGTGTCGCTCAACACCAGCGAGCTAGTTTCGTTTACACGAAGCGACGCGCACTTTATCTCGCACGGCGCGGCGGAAGCGAACTTTCGAACGGCAGTGGCATCGCGCGCTTGTACTGCTTGTACCGCCGTCACCCCGAACAGTTTACACCACACGTGCAGCCGAGCCGATAGCTGCAGATGACTGTGATAAGGTTGCCGGCGATAAATCATAACGGCATGTTCATCGCCGGCCGCCACATCGCCTTCGCTCTCTTCTGATGCTTATCCGTGAAGGAATCGCCGCAATCGCGAGGAAATCGTAATTTTGATCAGCCGGTCTCTGCCCTTACCGAAAGACGAAAGACATTTTGCGGCACATTGTGGCGTCGACGCAATGAACTTTTAAGCGCCGAAAAGTTAGCGCGGTCATCGCTTATTGCATTTTATTGCTTCTTGCGTTCCAAGGCCTAGGTTCATCGTAGGCGGTCGTAGCTGCAGAGTACGGCGCCAGAAAAGGTTGCCGTGCGAAAGCTGACCACAAGGCTTTATGCTGCCTCCTATTTCTTTTTATTCGTCTCTGCCATTCTGCCACTAAGGAAATGCCTGGAAAGTGAGCGACCTCGCTTGCAGCGTCCGAAATCCGCGTGCGGTGCTCGCCGATCTTCGTCACGAGTATACTGGAGCGGGGCACGCGCGAGCGCGCTCCTCTCATGCTTTACAAGGCCTGCTTTAACTTTTTTTTTTTTGCTTCGTATACGCAATATTTTTACCGTGACCGTGTCTGAAGTGTTCGTTGTAAAAGTAGGAGGCTTTGAAAAATGTTCGCTATATGTGGACGCAATTTCAATGGGCAGCATAGAAAAATCGTAAGTGCACCGAAATATGGTCGTTATAACCGATAGATCGTTATATCTGGGATCATTATAAGTGGGTTCGGCTGTATTAAACAGCTGTAAAACTAAAATCACCTTGAATATATTTTACATATATAAAATATTTTATACATCAAATTACCTGTGTACTATAGAACTTTTTTGTCATCCCCTTCAGATGTGATAGGTATATCCAGGTTTGACTGTACAATGTCCTTTGTCATATCACTTGCAACTAGTACAATATACCGTATTTACTCGCGTAATGAACCCCCTCGCATAATGAACCCACCCCCCACGCGACTATGCTGCATACTTTCGTGATGACCACTGGGCCTGTTCACAGAATTTGGGCAACTATCTGCATGCATGGGCCTCTGGTAAGTGCAGCTCAGCACAGTATGACCACGCACGAGCACTAGACACTACTCTTTGACTGAGCACATGGAACTGGATCTAGCACAAGGTATACATGCTTGTTGTAAGTGCCAGGCACCATAGGCAAGCTGCAGTCCAAAGGAATCCTGAAGGGGTTAGCATGGGAAGGGAAATGCGACCTTGAGCTGCACTGTCTGCGAAGAGGAGATCTGTCCTGCTGCGCGTGTTTCGGTCATGCCAAATTTCACAGTTCCCGAGGCTGTGCACAGCACCACCATCGAGAACCAGCTCATTACGAATAGTGGCTTTCCCTTGCCTGTTTGCAGCGAGCCCTCACAGGTGAACGGGAAAGGGAAGGGGCCAGCAGAAAACACAAAATGCCCACGCATTGGGTTCAGGCATGCCTCGATCCCCACAATATGCAGTTGAAATTTTTTATGTTTTTTTGAACAAGAGCTTGCTTATGTCTTCAGTGACCAACATAACAATACTAGATGTATTCAGGACAGAAACAAGCGCAATGAAACCATGTATGGACTGCTTTTGTGCAAGCAATAGTACATCCAACATTTTCCACTACAGTTAAAACTTGGTATAACAAAACCCGATTTTATGAATTTCCCGATCTAACGAAGGAATTTCCATTCCCGGGCAGGTACTCATAGCGTTTAGTGTTGTCATCAACTCGGAATGAATGGAGCTACCGTGTCAGTAAACCCGATGTAATGAAATCTTTTTGGAAATAAATGAGTAAAAAATGCAGTGATTTCGTGCCAATTTTGACAAAGAGGGGCTTTCCTTCGGGCGTTCGCCGTAGCATTATTGCGTTAAAGCATTCAGCGGCCCTAGTCACAACCCTACTTTTATTCTGGCTAGCTGCACGCCACACTCATGCACGGAACAACGGATTAACAGTCAGTAATGATTTTACGTACCAAATGGCGCTAGGGGCAGTGGTGGTTTGTTGTGTGTGTAAATGCTCCCACAGGAACGTGGTGGTTGCTTTCATTATTTAATGGTTTATGCGACAGACTGCACTGATCCTCTCCTCCCAACTTTCTTGCTCTGTGTGCTTGCATTCACTGCATTCATTCTCCCCGTCTTTTGATATTGGCAGCTTGTCATAGCTTCACATGAACATCTACCTCGCTGGTATCGCCCGGAGTTGAGAGGCTCATGTTTGAACTGCCCTTGCAGACTTTTCACACGTGCAGGCGTGTGTTAGTGGCTAATAAAATGCTGCGATAGCTTTCGGGTGTTGCTGCATTATAATTTTATATTTCAAAGAACCAAAAAATTCCTTTCTCAATTTTATGAAACAATGCGAGTGCGGTCATCACTTTTTAAAACAAGTTTCAACTGCAATGTGTAGACTTCGTTGACCCCAGAGAAATTTTTGTTTGACGTGCACCAGTTTTAACTTGTGCATTCTTTGTTTTAGCGTTCAGTTTAAACTGATGCTGTTTTGCCATGTGGGTATATATGCTTTCCACATGCTTGAAATCTTTGTTATCCGTTTTGTTGCTCACAGAACTGGACCAAGGCAGAAGAAAAAGAGCTTCGGCGACTGCTTTCTCACCACCTGGTAAATGCACTCACCAAGGAAACCACCACGTTATCACCTTGAGCACAGAGAGGACTCTTCAGTGCATTTGAATTCGTTACCAATGTAGTATAAAGTGCCAATTTATCTGAACGAACCATTACATTTTCATTTATTGCTATCAGTAAAGTGGTAATCGATCTCTTATGGCTCAGTTGTTGTGCTTAGTTGCCATTCAGGTTGGCCTTCTATAATGGAAGGCAAACTCATGTGAATGCAGCGTGTTTGGGCTCTGTGAGATCTCTGGTGGCATGATTTCGGACTCGGACCTGCTCATGGTGTACTTAAAGGTCCCCTCACCAGGCATCCAGATGGATCCGGAGCTCCGCAAGTAAGAAACTTGCAGCATTATTAATAGTGTAACCGTGTTGCGTTTACCAGCATACTCAAGTGTAGTTACGTGCGCTATCTGCTTAGCCTTTCACATCGCAAACGGATGCGGCAGAAGGCCCACGTGCAAAACTAATACCCAGCAAGCATGCTGGCTCGCAAGTTTCCCCAATGTTTTCACATGTAGTTGGTCGCACCAGCTACCACATAGAGGTTAATCTGGTTGTACAAGGAACACTAAGCCTGTGCTGTTAATTTGAACCACATTCTCATGCAGTGCTAGCTGGTTTACACAAAATACCGTTTCTTCACGTACCGGCTCTTCACCAAATGGGTGTGGAAGCGAGTTGGGTGTGTGAGGTCTTGAGACGTGAGCCGCGATCATGGAACAAACTCGGCGCATGGCGTAGCGTAACAAACATGTGGACATTTATTAATAGCTTTTACATAACAGTGAGCTCGCCAGCCAACTCTAACAAATAACTGAAGTAACATGCCAAATAACCCAATCTAATGCCAATAAAACAGAGAACATAAAACACACAAGCAACATAACACATACAATGTACCATGTGATGCGTCATCGTCGACGTTTGACTCGCCATGGGAGTCCGTGAGACTGAGCTGCGGAATCATCCGCACAGACTTCCCCCGAGAGCCGACCGTCCACAGCTGCGCCCAGCCCCAAAAAGAGATTGAGCTTCCCTCCTCACAACCCTGCGTAACCTCGCTCCCACCAGGTGGCGCCACCTCGGGAGTGCAGTGCCAACTCTCACTCGGCGACGATTAAGCTATGACGCGCGGGTGCCATGAGGCAAAAACTACCTTACAGGCGGTAATACCACCCCCACAGGTGCCGCAACAGGGTCATTCTGCCTGCATGTGTTGTTGTGATGATCAGGCAGGAGTATCTCTCAGCGACATGTCTGCTTTCAACACCCCCATTTGCACTAGTTAAGTGTCATCAGATCATCATTGTTGCACTTGTTTAAGTAATCTTTCTCTCGTATGCACACACAACCACAGTTAGTTGACCGCATTGATCATAGTTTAGAATAGGCAGCATTGCTTCCTTTTTGTGACCACATCTGCATACTCAAATCTTTAACCTCAGTGTTGTATTCACATCACATCACTATGGCTTTTTTCTGTTTGCTTCAAGTGGTGTGCAGTTATAGTGCAACTATCAAATCTGATAACACTCTTGAACAATTCATTCCTTGTCAAACTGCAGCACCACTTTATGCATAAACCCGCCTTCAATGCATTGATGCAGTGTCACGCATCCCCCAACTCTTTTAGCACTGTATATTTCACTCATGTTCATGAACGAAGAATAACCAAGATTTTACACATTCAGTAAAATGGTTTGATCAAACTGTGTACACATGTGGTTTTGAAGCAGAAGCTTCAGCATTGTGTGTTGCCCAGTCTTGAAACATATGTGGGGGTAACTTTTAGTCTAAGAGTGAAAATATCAATCAATCAAACGAACTTTTATTTCTCCTTGAGGAATATGTAGATGACAGAAAGAAAGCTACAAATTGGAGTCTGACTAGGGTCTGGTCCCCTACAAAGTTCAAAGCAGGTTAGTTGCAGTGTGCTTCGAAATACAGTAGAACCCCGCTGTTACGTTCCTCACTGCTGCGTTTTCCCGGCTGTTACCTCGTTTTCCGCCGGTCCCGGCATAGCTCCCATAGGATACAATGTATTGGGAACCCCGCTGTTACGTCA
This sequence comes from Rhipicephalus sanguineus, assembly GCF_013339695.2. Taxonomy (NCBI): domain Eukaryota; kingdom Metazoa; phylum Arthropoda; class Arachnida; order Ixodida; family Ixodidae; genus Rhipicephalus; species Rhipicephalus sanguineus. The sequence continues at coordinate 58,002,322 of NC_051179.1, forward strand.
TAACTGTCGGACCGTTCCCGTATGATACGTCGCGAAGTGCGCCCGGAGCCGACCGAGTGACTACCAAAGAGAGCGGCCATGGCGCATTTTCACGCAGCTTGGCCTCGTTTGACCGTAATATTAGCCGCATGAGAGGCGCAAGCAACAGAATCTTTCAATTGATGCAAACAAAAGCATGGCCTTCGAGATTCAAATTGCAAAGATGGCGTCTAGACGTAACTGCTCGCGAAAGCAAGGCCTTCGAGATTGGCATTTGCTATTGACAAAAGCATAGCCTCTGAGATTTGCATTGCACAAACATGGCGTGTATGACGTAATTGCTTGCGAAAGCAAGGCCTTCGAGATTGGCATTCACTTCTGCCATCGCGTTGGCGTAGACTCATCATCATCGTTATTTGTCGGAGAACGGGAGGAGTTCGAGCTGGTTGGAGCTCGCATGGTCGTGCGTGCGGTTCGCGGTCGGACTCGCCGCGCCGGTCGTGATTGCGTGTGCTTAGTTCTTTCATGCCTACAGCTGTTGGTGTTAAAAAAATCGCATACGTTGATTACATTTCTGTGGATAAGGCCGTCCTAAGCTCCGCGTTTCTATCCATCGACTAGATCGCAGCTGAGCGCGCCAATTTTCGTGCTGCTCGTAAAAATTGAAATAAAATTCTGTACCACTAAATATTTTGCCGTTTTTCCTGTTTTTCGGCTCTTACGTTTCCCGTCTCTTACGTTTATTTCCTACGGTCCCTTCAAAAACGTATCAGCGGGGTTCTACTGTAATAGATGTGCAAGAACTAAGATAAAAGATGCAGTGCAAATTGCTTCTGCCGGAGAAAAAAAATCTCACAGAAAAAACATACACAATGAAGACAAAATACAGGTTATTTATTGAGTTGCATCACAGCAAAAATGTGCTCAAAGCACTGAAAAATTGTAAGTGAAAGGAGTTGATAACGCACAATAAAGACAGTGCTGAGGAAACAAAAATTGCATGGGATGAGGTACACCCTGAAGACCAATAATAAGACCAAAAGACACCATTCATAGCATATTGTCATGATGATGAGGCTAGGATGCACAAAGCAAACTTGATGAGAACGAAGTGTGTGTTGCTGCTAGGGCTTCGGTCACCATGTTTTGAGTTGTTTGCTTGATGACAGCGGTTGGACTTGCTTCAGCGTGGCAAGACTACATAGATACAGTCACATTTGGTAATAAATTAAATAAACAAATAAATTATTTTAAACTGTAACATGGAAAAGTAATGTTAGATTTAAAAGTAACGATGTCGGGAAAGAACGAGAATTAACTACAAGGCACATACTTTTAAACTACACAGCATTCAAAAGGAAAACAGCCATTGAACTATTTCTGTCCCAGAACAATTTGGTTTAGGCTCATGCTAGTGTTCCATATCAGGGTAATGGCCCTTAGAAAGTGTGCATGTTGCACGTCTGCCTTGTTGCTGGGATTTCAGGTAGCATTCATGCATGTCGTGCCAAGTGACCGAGTTGACACATGGGTGTCACACTATTGACATGTCTATACAAAGAGATGTCTCCTTGGGTAGAAGCCCCTGCCTGTGCTGACTAAAATGAAGTACTGGCACCTCAGCCAATTTGAGCAGTGCATTGAAACCTTGATTTGAAATGTGCTACCCAATGCTTCTTTGCCGGGCTTGTCATGCACCACTATGGCTGTTGGATGCTCTGCTGCAGGCTCTGTTGATGACATCACATGCAGCTGGTGGACATAACCTGAAAAAATATATTTTTTTTAAATAGTGAATTTTGTTTTGCTGGCCAATACTTTAACATATGAATCTATGAAATGCTGCTGTTATATATGCACAGAACAGCAGTGTTGGTTCCTGCATTAATCAGTCTTGAACGTTACCTGATGTAAAGGATCGGAATTTTATTCCACATCCTTCTAGCTTCCTCAGGCTTTTCTGTAGACCTTCCTTCTCCACTGCATTGCTGTTAGGCACAGCATCCATCTGCATAAGCATGCGAGGGTTTAAGCTTGTTACACTGATCGACTTCTATCACCCCACTGGTTTTTGCTTACCTCTCGGGCTTGCACCTGTTGACGATGCAGGATGTGATTCGTCTTTTAAGTTTTTGGCACTACGCCCTGGAGAATCACAGTGACCATCCCCTGCCAAGTCCAATTCGTCAGCAGCTACATTTGCCACAAGCTTGGTCTGCTGCTGGTGGTAAAGCTGCGTACAAGAATTTTGATGCTGTTACTCAAGTTGCCTGAATTGCAGAGTTCCACAAGCATAAGGGTTGATGGGCGGGCTAGTTGGTATAGATTCATTACCAAGATTCCATTATAGATTCCACAAGCATCGCTGGACATTACACTGTACAGCCTCTCGGAAAAATATACTCTGGTCGGCTGTTTGCAATGGCTGGCTGCCCTTTGGATTTTTGCAATATACTCTGCTAGCACACCCACGTATGCTGCATAATGATGTAATATGGACATTTGACAATGAATTGCTTAGTAGAATTTTGTCACTGCAATGTTTTAATTTTATTTCAGAAGGCTGAAATGGTCGTGTGTTATTTGTGCTTCCCTTGGCTAGTCCCATTTGATCTCTAATTCACACTGCTCTCTCCCAGTCTGAGAATATTACATTGTTTTTTGTTGTATTGCTCATTATAATGTTCTTAAATTGTAGAGCTTTTTTTTGTGAACATGTCATAGGGGATATTCAAAATGTGCACCCACATCTGTTGACAAGCCCACTCGATCCACCATGTTTTTCTGGTCATGAAAACGAAACAAGTTGCGTATCGCAGCATTTCAAGTGCTGGTTTGTCATCTTCATTCAGCTATGACTTACCGATGTTTCGTGCACTGTTCGGGCAGCGAGGGAGCCGTGACAATGCCGGAGCACAAAGCTATATGAATATCGCCTATTTCCTGCCCAATGTTCTAGTACCTGGACAATGCAATGATGAGTCACTCCACAAGGATAGTACTTGGCTGACAATCATGCATGCACAGTAAGAGAACACGTTTCAGTATTATTTTATTATTTTTGTTTCTAGCTATTACTATTTGCATGCCTGTACTCGTAGAGCAGAATGGAAACGTGCCTTATTTACAGCTAGCAGCAGGTAGAGCTTCTGGTAGAGGACGAAGCGCTGGTAAATTATGTCCTGCACATTAATAGACTGCAACCATCGCAGCGCTGTGGCCACTGGACACACAAAAAATAGCAGACCCGCTGCCATTAATATGTTGCCTGCCAGTTTTTCTCCAATGAGAGGCTGGTTCCTCCACATTAGCATGTTCTTGCAGTTACTGCAGGTGCTCTGACTTGCGACCATTGAACCAACCACAGAGAGCTGCTTACGCCAAGGCATCTGGCACATAGTGTAGGTAGGGGATAAAAGCTGCTGTAAGCAGCTTTCAGAAACAATGAACGTACGTTCACTGTCAGGCTATGCAGCAGGCTCCCCATGGCTGTGGCTTGTAGATGTTGATGCTGTGGTCGGCTCCCGGGCACCGCAGCTTGTGGTAGGCAGTAACGTGTCAACCTCATCAGTTGAGTTGCTGCATATTGAAAGTAATCACTGTTTACATATGGAAACACGTGTTTTGAAGCTAAAGGTCACTGAAATATGTGCTTAGATTTTTTTTTTTTTCAGTAAGGGCTGTGTAATCAGGGTGTCTACCGACCGGGAAAACCGGGAATTCTCAGGGATTTTGGGTAGTCTGGAAATTCTCAAAGAAAACTCAGGGAAATTGTGCTCCCATCAGGGAAAATTCACAGTAACTTTATTGAAAGGCAACGAAAGTCGCGGTAGCGCTGGCTCGATATTTTGTGAACGCATTTTTCAAATCAAACAGCCGCTGCGGCTGCGGGGAAGTGGCGCACCTCGATGCTGTCATCGCCTTCGGAGCGGTGGAGTGGGAGAGAATCAGGCTAATGCGCGGCATGCGGGAACCATGAACCACGACACATTGTATCGCGCAATGTTGTCAGGGTGTTGAGTGACTACGCGGTGTAGTTCTGTATTCTTTCTCGCGCGTGCTGTACGTTAGCGCCCGATATGGTGTTTTTGTTATCGCCGCGTGTCAAGTAACAAGCATGATTAGTTGTAGAAGCGGTAGCAGTAGATGTAACGAGCTTGAGTTATCTTGCAAGCGATCGCGATAGTTCAGGAAGCGGATGTCTTCGACAAGGCTGGTATCTGGCAAGCCATCCCGATCAGCGAGAAAAAAGACGACGCTTGTTGGCTGTTATCGGAGAGCTCACTCGCTCGGATCCCGAGCTTCAAAGATGCTATTTAGGACTCCGTGAAGAATAGAATAAATTTCCAGGCAAGAGCTAGCGTAACTCACAGCAAGTGAAAGCTTTTTTTTTTCTTTTTTTCCCGATGAGGGCACATGCTGAAACAAGTTTTAGGCAGTCGACCGATATTTTGGGGGGGCTGCAGCTCGCAATTACCAGCCACACCACGTGGATGTTTGCTACAAAGCCGAATTACAAAACTTTTCAGAGCCAAGGCATAGCGGCGACCGAAATTCGCGACCCCAGCACGGGTCCCATTGGCTCGATTCGGCGTGCAATGTCGGAAAACAGTAACGTTTCCACCATAATCGGATGTGCCGTAATTCAGGCTGTTACCGTGCTTTCGTGAGACCTTAGCCCGCAGCTATATTGGTTTCTTTTTTTTGCGATAGCAATTGTACAGACACTCCGACACGAATTTCATGCCTTTGCCATGATCTTCCTTATCAAGTCCAAATCGCAATTACATCACCTCGCGCATCGTATGCTCCATGCGCGAGTGAAAGCGCGCGAGCGCTGCCGCGACGAACGGGGCTTAAGCAGAGATGAAACGAGCCGACCGTCTCGTTCGCGTGATGGGCACATGGAGATAGGAGCCGGCGGGTTGGGGGGGGGGGGGGGGCTGCGTGAGTCCGACAGGAAGTGCGTACTTAATACCAGCGGGCGTGGTCGCGTGTGCCGCGGTATCTTTAGTGGGGATCAGCAGACGGCTCATACCTGTGCAGGTATTGTGCTCTAATTGCAAAACTTCCGTTGAAGCCATAGCAGTGGCGGATCCAAGGGGGGGGGGGGCGTAGCGGCGACCCCCCCCCCCTTAAGCCAGCCCCTGCCCCCTCCCTTCAGTGCCTGTCGTCCACCTCCTTTGTCAGGCTGCCTGTTGAGTTTGCCCCCTTTTTCAGGTTGCTTTGCCTGCCACTGCCCAAAAGGGGTAAAGAGAATCTTGTCCCTGCTCTCTACCTCTCTCATCGCTCTACCTTTTCCTGCTTCCCTATGCACATTTACAACGAAGGCTTCTTACGCACCGCCATAATCCCCTCTGGGCTGTTCTAAATAGGCGTGACCCACCAAAATGCACTGCTGAGCGGGGGCTTCAGCCTTTGTAACCCCCCCCCCCCCCATTAGGTACCTGAATCCGCCCCTGAGCCATAGATAGCGCACTTCTCTCAGTGCAGCGGCTGCATTTTCTGAAGGAGCGAGCTGCCAGCCTACATTCATATAAAATTCCTCTTTGTTGCTATCGGATTTACTGTTTTGCTCTCGCGGTGAAACTGTGACTCTTTTTTTCTAACGTGGGATGGTTTTCGATGTTTTGCATTCGTGGAGAGCAAATGGTTCGGCTGGGCAACATGGTAGCAAAGGCGTTGCATTGCTCTGGGCAACGCGCGAGGATTTGACAACAACCCGCAGCAGCAGAACAAGCGCAATTCCACAGTATATTAAACCCGCATTTGTTTCGTATATACATGTGACACTCGGCAAGGCATTTAACTGTGATTGCTGCACTTCAGGCTCAACAAAATTGATTTTTTTTTCCACGCAAAAAATAAAAAGTTTTTTCATGTTGCCATATTAGTTGAGCATTCTTGTGGCATTTTCAGTTTAAGATTAATCCTTCAGTAACTATGCCTTGCATGAAAGGTCAAATTTCAGTTTAACGAAGTTTCGATATAACGAAGTGAGTTGCCGCTTTTACCAACTTCGCTATATTGAGGTTTAACTGTTCTATGTACTATTCAAATGGGATTAAGTCGTTTTTATTTTCTAACGTGCGTATTAGAGAGTGACATCACCGAGCGATATGGTCTCTACCCATCTTGACATAAAACAAAGTTCTGCTTCACTCAGGGAATTTTAGCAAAAACACTCAGGGAAAACCTGGAAAACTCAGGGAATTTAGAAAAGTCAACTCGGTAGACACCCTGTGTAATACATGCCCTGTTAGGTCACATGTATAGCCTGTGGCAAGCATCCTTATGGCAACACATAGTGAATATTAAAAATGCCCGCCTCTGCGTAGTGTTTCAGCACGTCCTCGCTCGAAAGAGCTACGATTTCGCGGGAAGGGAATTCACGCACGCCACGGAGCTTGCTTCCCTCCCCAGCTCGGTGACAAAGAAAAAAAAAAAACCGCGAGAGGTCCGAGAGGTCTTAAATATGCCTAAAAAGTTTTGTGACATCACTGACTCAGTAGCAACGTGTACCATGTGTGTTATGGCGGACTTTGATTTTCTAAAATGTACTAGCTCTGATTACATATTTGTTTAGTGTTTAATCGTTGTGTTCTTTGTGGCGTCAGTTTCCTGGTTGCTGCTTTTTTCTGTGCTAAGACATCTTCAGAATCAGACCCACATCTGTATTTTCTTCAAATGCTATTGCTGCCTCCTTAGTATTTCTTGTGCTTCACTGTGGTAGTGTGCCGGTGTATGTGGTACTATATTCTTCATCAGCATATGTTTTCCCATTAGACATGAAAATTTACCACCTCTTGCTTGAAGTTTAAAGTACTTCCGGTATGTCATTTTTAAGGCATTCAACACCTTTATACAATCGCAGACTATTTTCAAGGCAACATTTCAAGTCTCATTGCATGGTACTGTTGCAGGAAGATATAAATGCTGCTTAAACTATCAGCAGCGCTATGCCTCGTTTTTTTCTTCGACTGGTGGTGTACTACAGTGTGCACAGACATACACGTGACAGGTACACATGTTCAATGCTAATAATAATAATATCTGGGGTTTAACGTCCCAAAACCATGATATGATTATGAGAGACGCCGTAGTGGAGGACTCTGGAAATTTCGGCCACCTGGGGTTCTTTAACGTGCACTTAAATCTAAGTACACGGGCCTCAGACATTCTCGCCTCCATCGAAAATGGAGCCGCCGCGGCCGGGATTCGATCCCGCGACCTTCGGTTCAGCAGCCGAGCGCCATAACCACTAGACCACCGTTGTTCAATGCTAATGTCTATCACTTTTGGAACTTAATACCTTTTGATGCTGCACAATGACGTGAACTACACTACAAGCAAAAGCACAAGGTCAAGCTATACCACTGCCAGTAAATCCTAGCAGCATATCCTATGAGTCCTAGCAGCATACAATGGCTCCAAAACACAAATTAAAAAATCTGAAAACAGGCTCATTACATCATTTGTTTAAGCTTGTTAAGAATATTTGTATGCCTTTTTGAGCAGTTTTATCCATGCCGTCACGCATGTTTGCATACTTCCTGTGCATTCGCATATGTAACAAACACATTAGATGTGTTGGTTACACAACAAACACATCTGCGAACGCTATGACTGAACAAAACTGATTCATTGTAACATACGTAGCACTAGTGCTGTTGAGTTATTCTGCTGAAGGCCTCGAGCTGGAGTCGGGTGATCTTAAATTGTCCCACTCCATTTCTTCTGCCTGATCAGCATCCACAAATAATGCGCCGTGCACTGGTGTTGAAGAAGCTCGAGTTTGAGGCCCCCACAGCAAAGCAGAAGGATCAGTGGACCATTTGGGTGTTGCTGGTGGCAAGGACATGTCACAGCTGTCGGTCCACATGCCTGTTGAGGTTTGCACTCGAACATCAGAGTGCACCTGCGTCACTGCAGTAATGTAGCACGTTATCACACAGAAAGCATTTCTCCCGTATCAGAACACGGGAGCTCTCCAAATCACATACTCATTTACTTTCCCCATGTCTGAGAACTGCTCGCTCAATTTAGTCTCGTCTCCACCAACTAATTTTTATTTGTTCTACACTAGCGTAGGGTAGCCGGTCTACCCAGCAGGCTTATCGGCTTATCGGCTAAAAAGTAATAATTGTTGGGGTTTAGCGTCCCAAAACCACAATATGATTACGAGAGACACCGTAGTGGAGGGCTTCGAAAATTTTGACCGCCTGGGGTTCTTTAACGAGCACCTGAATCTAATAACACGGGCCTCGAACATTTTCGCCTCCATCAAAAATGCAGCCGTGGCGGCCAGGATTCGATCTCGCAATCGTCTGAAAAGTAATTTGCACCACAAATATCATGTACCTACTTCATTTTTAAAGCGATACGTCACTTTGGCTCATCCCCCTACCTATCTCTCTCTATACATATTTCAAGTACATTACAGTGCAAAACCAGACATTCACATGAACGAGAGAAACAGGACAAGCGCCCATCCTATATGTTTCAGTCTTGTGAATGCCTGGTTTTGCGCTTTGATGTTCCCAGAAGGTGTGCACCATCTTGCCGAATTTCAAGTTTTGTTTATATATATATATTTCAACATGAAAGACCACCCACTGCACCAGCATGATAGCCAGTGCTCATCAGTATTTCCTCTAGACTTACCCTGCTGTGGTGTCGGGGTAGCAGCTGTGCGCAGGATTGTCAGCGTTTGTGTGCCATTATCGGATGTCTTAGGACGGCTGCAGTCATCCAGTGTCGTCTGGGTGCTGGCTGTGGACAACTGTGGTGCTTGCCTGCATCTGCATGTTTTGCACTGCAAACACGTCAAGACCACTAAAATCGGACGTTGCATTCGGATATCACGTCTCACTTACAGTTTGTGATGCTTCAGGAACATTGCTGCGTGGGTCAGGCACACACTGCAAAGGTACCAAGTAAAGTATGGTGGTGCATGAAGCACACTGTTTATCCACTCATCACTGATTTATTAAGACACTGCTGCAACTTCTACACAGTGTAGAAAGGCGCAAGGGCTTTTCAATATTTTTTTTTAATCCACATTTGCCTCGCAGAAAATCCTGAAAATCCTCTAATCACTATTTGAGTTTGAGCTCGCTTTTGGTAACTTACGTTCGTTGCGGTTAAGAGGAATTACTGTACTCTAGGTGCAATGCATGGCAGCACAGCTTAACTTTGTTTCAATCGGCACATTTACTGCTGCCTCATTTCATAAATAAAACATTAAAAACAACACTGTGTGTGACATAAACGATAGAGCTGTAGAAAATGTTACTTGCTTAGTTCACTTACTAAACCACAGAAATAGGTAGTATTTAAAGTGTGCTGCACGCACGGTGGAACAGCTTCATGTTGATTGTATCCACATATCTTTACTTGTGCATGATTTCACAAATGAGGAGACATTAAAAAAGTCGGCCGTACGTAGCTTGCGCTAGTGGCACAAGGCTAAAGGCACAGCGGAGCTGATCGGTTCCTAGCTACTGTCGTGGACTGTGTAGGTAATGTCGTGGACTACATTGAACGAGTCGAGTCCAGCAGTCTCGCTTGGCCACGCGCCGCGATTCCAGGTAAGCGGATTCCTCATCAACATTGCGAACCTTCTTCGGTCTCCCCATGTCTGCGCCTGCTGGCGCCGCGTGCCGGCTTTATACAGAACCAAAGAGCGCATGCGCAGTTGGCCGTGACGTTACGTCTGGCGCGACCGAGCGGTTGCGCGCAGTGTCTAGGCAGGTGGGCTGGTGGCGCAATCGGTCGCTAGGCAACTTGCAGTGACGTCATCGCGGCGCGGAGTTTCTTGTTCGCGTTGGACAGATTACGGCCAGCTGCGCTGTTAAACCACGCTGCGCGCACTACGCACCCGAAACTGCCAAGTAAATGATACTCGGTTAAGAGAATAATCAGCGTGCGTAGATTCCGCATTGAGCGCGAAAATTCGTAACTTACAGGCCTGTTCGGAACGAAGAGTGTCGGCAGTGTGCCTGGGAGCAGCGCTAGCCTGAGCACAGTGCTCATTCCATGTCGAATGCGCGGGTCGTGGTTATAATCCTCCGGCTTGAAGTGACGATCACAGACAAGCGCATACTTCTGCGTGGCCGGAAGGCCAATGCATTGCAGCCAGGCAAGGCGCTGCGCTTCATCTCTCGGCAAGCTATGCCGAATGCGCCCTCGCCGATCACTAGGCTTGCAACCTATTACTGAGCATGGATACTGAGACATTTGAACGGGCACAATACAAGCGGTATCGTTAACCGGTGCCGCACACTGAGGTGGACGCGAGAGGATAAATGATCCTAATCGAGCGGTGGGAATGGTGGGAACACTAGAAATTTACTCGGTTTACTCTGATTTTCTCTATTTACTCGCGCCTGCACGACGATGATGATGATGATGCAATTTCTCTCAACTTTAATTCATCTATGTATAGTGCATAGAATACACAGTATATTTTAGGCACTATAATCTACGCAAACAACATATTAGGCAAATTGCGCATGTCGCCTCAACGTGTCACACAAAACCGCGAAAACCAACCAATAAATGACGCAATGTAGGTTTTAGTATAATACGTAAAGTGCGTTATACTGCGTGTTTCGTATGTAGAAAATTCATAATAATTGTATAACATATTTTAAATATTTTCGTTATGTTTAGAGTATCATAAGTTCACTAGAGCCGCTCGCTAGGGCGGCTTCTGTTCCGGCATTGCGCGCCGTTTTCTTTGTGTTTTGTGTAGTTGACGTGTGTGTGCGCGAAGTTAGATGTTTGGCGGCAGTTTGTTTGGCGGTTAATGTTATAAGTGGTGGGCATGATGAAGATGAACCACGCAAATGGAGCCATTGTCAGGATCAAGCTGGAAAATTTCATGTAAGTAGAGCTACTGCCAGGCTCGGATCTCTTTCAGGTGGTCTGTCATACACTTGTTTTTCTCGTCAGCCTGGCTGTTTGTACACGGTCCTGTTTGGCCGTGTACACGCACCGCCTTCGCTCTTGGAAACTGAATAGGTGTTACTGAAACAAAAACGTTCTCGTTATGTAGCGAACTGAGTGAGCGATTGCAAACTTGGTGATGCGGTCTCCGCATGTTGCGACCTGTGTGTCGGACGTCCTAAGTGCGCTTTTCGATGGCGCGGTTTTCTTGCGACGCTTTTATTGAGCATAATGAACCTCCTAGATCCTCGATCGTACAATTTAAAATGTTTTGCTGGTGTGCTTGACCGGACGACTGTGACGGTGCATATTGGGCAGTGAAAATACGCGTGATTCGGGACTTGACAAGTCTGTCGTTAACAGTTCAGCTTTCCCAAGTGAAGGCCGCACGTTTAGCTCCTAGTGGCATGTCATAATGAGTGCTACTAGTGATGGAATGTTTATCGATTCGTTTGTTGCTGCGTGGTGCGTACAGTCGTTTTCTTTCGTCGCACGCAACGTGCGGTCTTGTGCAAAGGTGCACTCACTTAGCTCGCAACCGTTTTGTGTCACACGGTTCTCCATCTTGTGGGGTCACTGTACCTCAGCTCCAGTCGCTTTCCCTTTGTAGGGAGGCAATGACACCGACACTTGATATGCCTCTGCAGTCAGGCAGCGAACCTGCTTTTACTTGCGAGCAAGCCACAGCTCTACTCTCTGCTCTCAAGTGCTTTTTAACAAGCCCTGCTTAGTTTGTAGCAGGGTGTTACTATACTGTATGCACGAATACAGAGGACGAAACAAGACAGTGTGGCGATGCTCCTAATACAAACTTTTTTTGCATCATTGGCATTTATTGAACAGCTTTAAACAAATAAAATCTGGGTCACCAATCATTTATTAGTGAGGTGTACTGATTGCCTATAAACTACACATTGGTATTTGTAAATTTAGTGAATACAAAAGAATACATGATGCATTAAGCAGTTATTCACAGTAAACAGCGCGAAAAATTAACGCAGGGTTGTGAAGGATCCCTGTGTTATTTTTTCACGCTGTTTTCTCTCGCTACGAATCATCAAGCCAAGACAGCCACCTTACAAAGTAAAAGGGAGGTCTATAAATTGAGGAATAAATTTGTGTGCTATTTTCTTGACGGTACATGCGATGCAGGTTATAATATGCCGATTTAGAGAAAACTTTATTGTCTTTCTTGGGTTCATACAATTGTTTCTATAAATACTTACACTGCCCACTTTAACACTTACAATCAAGAAGGGAATGTAATTGGAGCATTGCACTTCTTTATCTTGCGGGGGCAGGCCTCCGAAGAATGCGGAGTTATAAAAAACTCACTCAAGATTTCGACATGTGCATACGAAGGAAAAATACTGGTGAGACAGTTTGACAAATCTTGTTACGATGTCAGTTTATGCGTACCATTGAAGATGTAAGTTGTCTCCATGATGCTGGAGGGTTTAAAAACTAATGGTGCAGTGAAAATATGTGTGATGAATGTTGGTGGCATTTCGAAGACATGATGCTTAAGAAACTGAGTGACTAAATAGAAATTGTAGCGTGGACATGAAGCGTTGCAGACATTTGCTTCTTATGGCCAGCAAGGAGTGTCCAGTGGCACTCAGTATAAGCTGCAATACAGTGGCCATGGTTGAAGGGGCCTTAAGCCTAAACTGCAACACCGGAAAACGTGAAAACGTTTCAAAAGTACCAGTAGTCGAAACAGTGTTGACGTCACTAATTGTTTTCTATGTCGCCGCCATTGTGCATTGTGTGGGCGCCACTTTGATCACGGGCAACATATGTTGCAACTCATATTGGGGGCGACTGTGCATGAATAATTAAAAAAGTGTCCTTAAAGTTGCCTGAGATCTTGACTGGTATGGCAGTATATGAAACTGCCTGTTTCGAGGCGGGAATTCTCTCGTACTTTCCTCCTGCACCAGCATACAGCTTGTCGTAACTGTGGATGCATTTACAGTGTTTAAAATCTCGGTTTAAGCAGTAGCCGCTTCCATGCAGGTGTCACATTGTGTGACACAAAATTTGCCATTAAATCTGATGTGTGTAGATGATATACAACTCTTTGAACCCATACGAAACTTGGTACAAAATTATATTGTGTGTCTTCTGCTTGAACACTGCAAGTCATATTGCATGTCGCTTTGCATAGTGAGTCATTGTATATGTTGTCTTTTAAACAAGTTTTTTTGGCAAACCTTTCTGGCTTTTGCTGATTGGAACTGCTCCTTTGCCAAATAACTTGCATTCTGTAAGAGCATGGTGGTGCCATCTACAAGTCATGGCTCGCACCACTTCACCCAGGCCATTAAAAGGGCAAGGGGCGGTGGTAGCATTACCATGGGAGTGCAGTGCAAAATGCTTGTAGTATTAGGTCAAAGCAAATAACTCCGAACAATTGAAATTAACGTAAAGCCCTTTACTATGGTGTCCCTCATAAAATACTATCAGACCTCATATTTAAAAACGATTTCTTTTTCTTGCAGGGGTGTCATTTTTTAGATAAAAAGGTGCAGTGACTGTGCCATTATTTCTCTTCTTTTGGTTGAATTTTCGGTAATACACTCTGTCTGGTCTCTGCCACCACGTGCAGTGTCTCATTGCCACTGTGACAACATTGTGGTTGCTGCCTTGAAGAAGACACCACTTGCCAAAACATTGGCTCCAACGACACCTCTTATTCACGAATTTTTCAACATTGCAGGACTTACACATTCGTGGAAGTACATCCAGGAGCAAACCTCAATGTCATAGTGGGCACCAACGGGTCAGGCAAGTCGTCTTTGGTGTGTGCCATCTGCCTCGGCCTGTGCGGCACTCCGCACACCGTCGGACGGGCTTCCAATGTCTCCGACTACATACGGCATGGTGCAGACGCTGCTGTGATTGAAATCGAACTGTGAGTACCACAGGGTTTCTTCTGTGTGGCAAGTGATTTAAAATCACCACCGCTTCTGATCTTATTATGGTGTAACCAGTTAGGCGGGATGGCTGTTGGATGGACTTCCTTAGAAGGCACGACTAAGCACAGTGCCTCTGACAGCATAGAAAAGGAAGAGATCTCTGTGGTGATATTGATAAATTGTGGCTATGCCTCTTGCATTGGGAAATGCTGACGAAGGTTTCAATTTTCTCTGGCGCAAAATAACGATGTCAGTCACTTCCCTTCAACAAAAAAAAATGTGAGAGAGAAAAAAAACAATGTCAGCAGCATATTTTAAAGTGCCTTGTGAACGATGAACAAACTATAGCTTTCAGAATTTTTAATTGGCTGGATATACGAGATACCTGTGGAAATGAAGGCACTTGCATTTGCATTCCTGTTAATCATAATAAAATAATTGTGTTTCTGTCCACTGGCTTTTGCATTTCTTGTCTATTCATGCTCAAATGACCCTGTTTGCATTATATTTGTCCATTTTAGTAACCTATTGTTGCGCACCGGCCGAGTGGTTATTAGAGATGTATGAAAGCTTAAAATAGTGGGTCCTGCTTCGTGATAGCTCCATCTACGTATGCCTTACGCACGTGTTTGTCGGCAGAAATTATCTTTCAAGTTTGCCCACACTCCACAGACAGGTTGTCACGAGCCTGTAAGCTGCCGGGGTTTATTTCAGGCAAATCGGAGACAGGCCATTTGCTTTCCATGTGCAAGTTTAGAAATTGCAGTAACGCATGCCGTTATGATTGCACGTGCAGTTCCAGCACATCGGGCAGAAACACAATCATTGAGAGGAAGATCACGGGCAGCAAGTCCACCTGGAAAGTCAATGGCATCGTGACACCCCAGAAATCAGTGAGTATACAAAAAAAATCCTTTGAGTGAACAGAACTTTTGACCGTGCAACATTGGCTACGTTTCCTTGCTTGCCACTGGAAGGTCTTCTTGAAGATGAATAAATTTTTTAGGTCATTTTTAGCCACCTAAAGAGGAAGGTTTACTAACCACAATAAACATGGAAAAAATAAAAGCTTATATTTTTGGTTTTAATGATTTGAGGGAGCACCATGTAACTAAACCTACTGTGATTCACAGTGCTCAAACTGTGAACCTCACCAATTTTTCGGGGCCTTTTTTTTTTCTTTTCTTCCCTTTTTTTTCTGTTTTTTTTTTTTTTTTTTTTGAAAGGCAGTCAGTAATGCACACGACTTTGCCATTGGAGAAGTGATGGCTTATAAGTAGGTTTGGGCATGCCAAAAGTAATGCTGCAATACAGGGAGGCCTTGTCTTGTTGAGGGACAACTTTAGGGCCTTACAAAAAAGCTCTGCAGCAAAATTTTAGGGAAGAATACCGTACAAACGCGTGTAAGGGCCGCACTTTTTTTTCAAGAAATGAGGGCAAATTTTCAGGGTGCGGCCCATACACGCGACATTTTTTTTTTTTTAAGTAAAAACGCACCAGTTAGCGAACGAAGAGCGTTTATTGCAGTATACGACATTTCTTGCGACATACGTGCTCAATCGTCGTCACTCGGAGAGTCCTCAGACTTGGAGTCCGAGATGAGATGGTGTGCTGCGAAGCGCCGTCACCCAACAAGCAGTCATCTTCCGTGCCATCCAAGCTGTTAGATATCCCGGCTACTTTAAAACTTCGGGACACAATGTCCGTCGACACCGAGCTCCACGCAGATAGGATCCACCCAACTACAGTCGCCAAGTCTAGTCCCTTCACACGCAGCATGTCCGTTGTGAGTGCAAGACCATCATTCCGCACTTCAGTCACATAGCGGAGCAAGTCTTCCAAATCGGGAAACTTGCACCGCTCTCCGCGGAAAGCGCGCTTAGTGCTGTTGGTGTTTCGCAAGGCTTCTTTTTTAGCACACCAACGTCAAACACACTTCTCGTCAACGTCGAATTTTCTGCCGGCGGCACGTTTCCCATGCTCGAGAGCATACTCGATCACCTTCAACTTATAGCCAGCAGTGTAGCTATTCAGGTACTTGCCCATCTTGCCAAAACGTGAACGCCGTGTAGAAAACAAGCTAGCACGAAGGTCATCGAACAGTGCAGAAAACTACAGCAAATGGCTGGCTGAACTGCACAAACCGAACAACGCGAACGCCATACTATGGTGGCTAGTACACCATAGCCATACCAAAGTTGGTGATGCTAATGCCGATATGGATAGCGCCGATAGCGCGTTTGTATCGAGATGTGAGAAGCTAAAGATAAAATCCTGCTCTAACCTTTAGTTGGTGGGTCTATGAATACTAATAAAAAAGTTAAAATTTTTAGCCCACTTCACGAACATCTTAACACGAATAAAATCCAAAAAAATATACATATATACTCTGGTGACGATGATGATGATCGCGTTTCCTTGCGCCATCTATCGACTACGCCTAGAAGCTTACGCGCGCGCGCATTTTGAATACGTATTGGTTGAGGAAAGTGTGGGTGCGGCCCTTACGTGGATTTTTTTTTTTTTTTTAGAATATGCACTTCAAAAAAACGGGGTGCGGCCCTTACACGGGTGCGGCCCATACACGCGTTTATACGGTAGTATAACACAAGGAAAGAGGGCAATGGGTAAACTCTCGAAGATTTCGAAAGACAATGAAGTTAGCCTCAAAACTAAACTACACTCAAACAACGTTGTAACAAAGTCACATCTGCCACGAAAATAACTTCGTTATGTCCAAAAATTTGTTATTAACATTTATTTGTAACACTGTAACTGTTACAAGACTATTCTTAATTTACTTGGTTATAACCGGTAATTCGTTATATCTGTGTTCGTTATATCGAGGTTTAAGTGTATGTCTAAATAACGCCCTGGCTTTTCCTATGGTGATGTATGATGTATGGGTGTGAGTGTGGAAATATTCTCATAGCATTCTAGATTCCTTTGAGTTATGAGGCTTGCATAGAGAGTTTTGAGAATGAATTGGACTCCCGAATGAACCAATACGTCCATCACACCGCAGATGAGTCCCAAATGTTCTTTCAAAGCAAAGGTCCCGAAATGAAAGCTTTCTTACTTTGGTCATGTCACGTGGACTGCCGGTGCAGTGGAGCGAAGGTTAATGCCAGCATAAGTCGAAGGTAAAAGGAAACGAGGGTGCCTGTGCACGAGTAGGTTAGATGGCATTCTTCAGGCCATGGGAAAACGCATAGGTGAGCTTGAAAAAGTTGAATTACATGGATGGTGTTCAAGCAGTGGCGTTCAAACACTCATGGTGCCACCTGGAGTTGTCAGCAACTCAATGCCACTTAACAACAACACATCATAATGTGACTAAAATTTCAATTGTTCTTATTCACTGTGTTTTTGGCAAGTGGGCAGTGCCATGAGGGTGTCTCAACGATCAGTTGGTGATTGGAATCTGATAAGTGTGGCTACTTGTCTTAAAGGGCCCCTAAACCACCCGTAGGCTGAAATTTAATTGTGGTGATGAAGTTGTGCATGAGTCTACATCATACAAATAGCCGTGAGAATTTTTTGAAATGCTTCGCTACGCTCTGTTGGTCAGTTTGTCTCTCCTAATCGCCGAGTGCTCCTTCTTGTCGTGCAAAGAAGAAGAGCAGGAGCATCTGCTAGCAAACAAACAGGTTCTTGCTGCTCCTGACATGACCAGATGTAGCTGGCAATGTCATGACCGATGCTGGGGATACTGGAAAGGCCTGGAAAGCAGCACAGTATTGTTTTTTTATTCTGCGGTGCAGGCGCGGCTCGTGGCACTGCTACATTTGGCATTGTTGATCGTGACGGCATTCTGAACTTGATGCACATGTTTACTTGAAATGTTAAAAAAAATATCTGAGGTGGTTTAGGGGCCCTCTCTCTTGCTTGTTCAGTCAGGCTTACTTATGGGACACCTAGTTACATCATTTTGTGCGTTTTCCCGTGCAGGTTGAGACCATTGTGGCAAAGCTGAACATACAGGTGAGCAACCTGTGCCAGTTTCTGCCACAGGACCGGGTGGCCGACTTTGTACGGATGTCACGCCAAGAACTGCTCGAAGGTACCGAGCGTGCCGTGGGCAGCTCTGAGCTGTTTGACCTTCACCAGCGTCTCAAAGAGCTCCAGGTACAGCGCACGAAGTCTCTGGATTCCCATTCACGTGCATTTAAAGCGATTCAATAAAATCAGCATCAATTCAATAAAAGCAGGAACGATAAGTCTCACTGAAGCGAATGCTTCAACAAAAGGACATACCATATTTTCTCGGTTACAACCCGCCCTCACATATGACTCGCACCTCCATCCACTACAAGCTGCGGATAAATAAAAATGAAAGAAATAAAAATCGCCGCGTAATGACATGAAGCCATGCTGTGAAGCCAACTTGCAGTCGGAAATTTGAGTATAACCTGCACCCTGACTTTAGCTCCGAATTTTATGTATATTTATGAGGGCAGCAACTGCTCGTCTTATAGCTTTCTTTTTTTTTAATATATACAGTGCTCACAGAATGAAACGTTTTTTAGGGCAAAGTAATCCATGTACAGTAATTTTGTTTCACTGTCTTCATTTTGTGTCCCACCGGCGTAATATTGGCTCGTACACTTGTGTTAGTGCCAACATCACCAGTAGTGGCCAGATTCATAGTGACGTTATGTGCTCATACTAGCTGTTATGATGTAACCTTTAATGTCGTTAGCATTGTGCACTTATCTCACTCTTCCCTGTCCTCATTGCAAGAAGCAGCAGCAAATGGAGAAAGAGAATGATAGTGTTATTCCGGTTGCAGTGACAAACCTAATGGTTGCCAAAATTATTCAATTTGTCCGGGAGCCTTTTATTGGAGCTGTGCTGATAGAATTGCCAATTTGATGGGTCAGTTTAACCTTTGGTCAATTAAACCACGTTTAAAGAGTGTCAATGAGTGTCCATATGTTGGCGACTGTCCTTTAATCTTGCTGATCGTGCATCTCCTGCACAACATGTTGGACGAGTTGCTGGACATATTTTCAAAACATTCGCGTTTGCTTTATTCTTTGGGAATTCTGTTCCCCACTGTGTAGCTGCAACCACTAGCAGGGCAGGGGTGTTTGTGCAGTTGATGGCAGGAGGATGTTTTGAAGCATGCTTTGCCCTTTGTGTAACGCAGCAAAAGCGGGGCACCTTGGAGGCTACCCTGCAGGGCCAGAAAACTCGACTGGAGCAAGATCGCCAGAAGGTGTCACACTTGGACTCCGAGGTGAAGAAGATCCAGGAGCACAAGGAAGTGCAGCATCGCATCGAGCGCATGCGCCAGAAGTTGGCTTGGATGGTAGGCTCACCGGCGTACTTCTGCCCGGTCTCTCCTTTCTTTGTCTCTAGTCTCCATGTGGAAAAAGCACGACAAGCAAACAACAACAACCCCTTGCCGGAAATTACAAAGATTGTGCCTCATTTTCCGGAAATGCTGCATGCAGGTTGCTGTGTCACTAATGCTAACGTTCAAACAGGTTATAAAGAGAAGAACTACACTTGCCACCACTAACGTTGCTAAGCTCTGCCCCCTAGTGAGAAAAACTGCTACTAGGAGTAGGCTAATAAATAAGTGCAGCACTGGTCAGTTTTTAACTAGGGGTGTGCGAATATTCGAAATTTCGAATATTTTTCGAATAGTGTTTGCTATTCGATTCGATTCGCATTGGAATTTTACTATTCGAACTATTCAAACTTCCCTAAAACAAATACAGTCAACATCCGATTGAAAGTGACCCCTTCAGATTTTCAATATGCTTCACCTCATTACACTCTTGTATTGCGGCAAAGCTGCCTTTCAAGCTCCGTTACGGTCGAACTTTGCCAAGAGACAGTCAACATCCGATTGAAAGTGCTCCCTAGATTTTCAATATGCTTCACCTCATCACACCCCAGTATTGCGGCAAAGATGCCTTTCAAGCTCTGCTACGGTCGCAAATGTACAAACTCGAGAAAATGCTGCTTCCAGCATGGAATGAAAGATGTGGCAGAGGTGGGGGCTCAATTATTGCTGTTTGGACCTGTAATTTGGGCAGGAAGTCCGAAAAATCGGAAGCCGAAGCTTTTTAGCATCTAAAATTTCAGATGTTCTTATAGATCGACGTCTACGAGGCAGATTTGGAACACCGGACTTGAAGGGAGCAGACCCTTGTCCACCACATCAGTTGGGCTTCCACAGAAGTTGAAAGAGGAGGAGAAGCTGAGGAAATGGCAACTTTGCCTATCACGTGTAAAGTGTTGTCGGCAACACTTTGGTGGCACCAAATCATGTACATAAATAGAATTCGGCTTCTACATTGCCTCATTCTTGATAAGACAACTATGAAACACCCCCCCCCCCCCCCCCCCCCCCCCCCCCCCAGTGCTTCATCAACCTAGCGAAAAAAGAAACACTTTCATGTTGCTATCTCATAAGAACATGCTTAGGAATCCTCTCTAACTTTTTTTTCTGCAATTTCGCTTCGAAGTATTCTAGAAATATTCTAGAAATATTCGAGAAATATTCGAAAAATATTCGATTCGCACTCACACTTCAATGTTCGAATTCGCTTCGCGCCCAAAATTTTGCTATTCGCACAGCTCCATTTTTAACCCTTCGTGGTCCGAAACATTTACCCACCTTCCGTCCATTTCGGTGCAAAACTAAAGAAATTAAAGCTCAAGTAAAAGAAGTTTACTTACTCATTTATAGATGATGCATAATGCAATGGGAAAACACGCACGTGAATCAACCACGAACGAACTTGTCGAGCGGTGACTGACCACGAGCTGCTGCGGTCATGTTGCATTGTCGGGAAGAGCCCGACAACGGATTGCAACGGGTTAACATTTAGATTTTTCATCGCTTTCGAAATTGCTTCCAAGTTCCCGTAACCTAATTCCTAAGAGTAGTTCCAATACTAGATGGCAATATGTATGAATTTTTAAGTGCGAATGCACTTTATAAGCGACCCTGAATCCGCCGTCCCATAGCAACGGCGCGAGGAAAGGAGAGGAGCGTCTGTAGCAACGGCGCAGCGACGTCACGCCCCACGTGACTGCGCGCGCTCCGCCTCCTCACCGCGGTTTTGCGCGGGCGTGCGCCGGCTCCGCACCGCTTGCTTCGCCGCTCCTTCTCTCGCCGTTCGCTCTCTCTCCTCCCTGCGCCCCACTCTCCCGTCCGCTGGCTGGGCGCCTCTCGAAATGTTGCAGCCGGGAGTGAAAAATGTCCTTCAAGTTCCAGAAGCTGGGTCCACCTGGACGAGGGTGGTGTCTAGGTGAAGCGTAGAACTTGGTGGTGACGATAAGCCCGGATTTGAGGGGTATGGTGGTGGTGGCCCGCAGAAATTGAAGGAAATCTGCGGAGCCGATGCGGCGTGCGTCCGTCACCATCCAGCGCTCACAGCGCCCTCCTGTGTGCTCGAGACGCCGCTGTGAAACGCCAACGGCGACCACAAGGCTGAGATTATGGCCGTCAGGTACAATGACAACACAAACAGGTGCTGATGAATGTGTAAATAAATGGTTACGGTACAAATCCTCGTCTCGTCATTAATTTACGCCATTAAAATTACTGCGCCGTGTACTCTCGGCGCAAGAAATGCATTCGCATTTCCTCACGATTGCCTTCGGGGAGGTGGGGGCATTTTTGTATTTCCTAGCTCTTTACATTAATACTATAAAGAACATCTCTCGGTCAGTTATTACGATACTTTTTGGTGTGCATTAACTGTGTTCACAAGGATTATGTCACATTGGAGTGCTTGTTGCTTGTTTGTTTTTGTTGGCTCTCATGGACAACATTCAGTTATTGCTCGAGTGGACATAACTTGGTGCGCAGGTGTGAGAGGCTGTGCAGGCTTTAGACTGCCAAACTCGGTATGTGCGATAACACGCCACATAGCTTGATGTAAGCAGCGCCTCGATTGTGTTTTTCTGTGTTGTGCACAGGAATACGAGGATGCGCGGCATTTGTTCCTGGATGAGAAAAATAAGCTGCGGGATGAAGAGCACAAGCTGAAGGTGAAGGAGCAGGAGCAAGCTCCGCTCCAGAGCACTGTAGACAAGTTGTCCAAGTGGCAGGCTGATATCGCTGCAACAGACAAGCAACTGGTGAGTGGTTTGATCAGGAGCACATTCATGAGTATGTGTGAGTGTGAATGTACTATTGTGCATGCATGCACATGAGCATTGGGCACGCAACTTCTTGGTGGAATCAGTGCTTGGGGTAGTCGTAACTGTGTTCCCATTTTGACAGATCTGTGCAGTTGAGTGAAAACTACGGGTCACACCAGCCTACCAGAAAAGGGAACCAGGAGTAGGCCTTCTAGATTAGCCACCTCTGGTTGCCCTTCATGCAAGGCCAACTGAATGAATGCTCGAAGGGGGGGACTTGCTCTGCGATGCGCAGCTGGCTCTTCTGTTTGATTGACACTAGCTTTAGCCTTTGTTGCCCTGCCCACGGCCGGTGAGGTAGAGCTTCGAAATTAGCAGCAAATGATTATATTCTGGTGCACGTTGATTTATACTCGCGGACAACTTTTATTGGCAATGAAGGGAAAATTGCAGGGGTGGAGCTTCTGCGCATGTACTCTTAAACGAAGTGGTCTGGTTTGGCACGCGTTTCATACAACTGTGGAAAGTGATCACTGCATGGCATAAGCGTTGCATAGCACTTGATTTGCCTGCTTAGACAACCATTTATAGGTAAAATTTGTCACAATTTTCTTAGGCAAGTAGACGGAAGAACCAGAATAAGACGGATGCTCAGTTGAAGACGCAGATGCCACTTACCGTTTGAGGTACATGTGAAAGGCGCGACTTTCTCATGCGTTCAAGAGCGCGAAATGGCATCTTAGTTTAAACAAATATAATTATCTCACTGGTCTGTGCTGCGTCCTGTCTGAAAGAGCTTCCTGTATGAAATGAAGGTGTTTGTTGCATTTCTCATGTAGAAAACGGGTGCAATTGTGGAACTACATTCATTAGCGGTGGCTCTGTAGCCTTTGCTACAGCTCTATAGCCTTCGCTCCATTGCCAAGAAAAATTGTCCGCGAGTATAGGTTTGTTACCAGAGACCCCGTACGGCACTTTACCATAGCCTGTAACATATGCACATGACGCTTATGAACAACACACCGAATAGGTAGCACTGGTACAGGCTTTTATGCCAGGTTTAAACTGTATTGTGGAGGCTCTACTATTAGTCCACCTGATTGTGCAACATTTCAGGTTTTACGACAGCACAGTGCAGTCCCAGTGAACTGCCCGTAGAAACAATGCATTAAATACCGTATTTACCCGCATAATTTGCGCCCTCGCATAATTTGCACACCCCTAATATTTAGCCAGCTTTGCTAAAAAAAAAATATTTACTTGCATATTTTGCGCTCCCCGCTCCCCGCCCCGCTCGAGCTAGCTCACCGGCGCGCGCGCACGGGGAAACTTTGGACGGCCGCGCCCCGCGGCCCTCACTGAGCAGGCGAGCGCAGTCATACACAAGACAGGCTGCGAGTGCGAAGTCCCTTCTTCCGATTACTTCGTTCTATTCTCCGGAAACCGCCGAGACCGTACCAACCGTACCCGAACACCTAAACCTGTTCACCAGTTGTCGGAACTGTTCGAGCGTTCACCCGCCGTGAGAATGCATGCACGCGACACGGCATGGACTACTTTCTGCATCGGAGGCGTGCGAGGGCCAGTCGCGCCAACATTTTCCCGCGCTGCGACGCAGCCTTCGTTGATTTCGGAAGTTTAGGCAGTTTAGGTTTCGCGATCAGCCAGTTGCGTTTTCACTGTTCTCTTGCGCTGGGCTACAATAACTATTCGGCAAAATTCAAGCTCACTGTTATAGAATTTGCCTAAGGAAACGGGAACCGTGCTGCAGAAGAGTTCGCTTTTTAATACAAGACCGGGAAGGAGACCGTTCCGAGGACCGAAGCATGGAAAGTTTCCTGCCGTTGAAGAATACCTTCTCAAATATGTGCGAGAGCTTAGGCCCACCGGTATCGCCGTGCCGTGGCACCTCGTTACTCCCATCATTGTCGCGAAGAGCTTCAAGAAGACGCCTCAACGCACTCGACGGAACCAAGGACGGCGCGCTTTGGGAGGGCGGTGACAGCGGCCGTGGCGATGATTCTCAGTCTGACTTCTCAACCAGTGATTCTGACTAGACCGTGCATGACCGAATCTGGCTGGTTAAAGTACGTGCTAATTCTGTTAAAAACCCTTCGTTTGCGCTATAATTTATTTTCTTCTTTAATGTATTATATCGCGCCTGTTAGGACTATATATTGTGCGTTATTTCAGATGTGCTCGCGAAATCTCCGCGTAATTTGCGCACCCCCTTTTCGGAGCTCCAAATTCGCGAAAAAAAGTGCGCAAATTATGCGAGTAAATACGGTATTGTGATAATATGATGCCAGATTGTGCCATTTCATACAATGACCGGCATCAAGTTTTAATGCTCCATACTAAGAAAAAAATTTATATATTATTTTGTATCCCCCATTTCCCTGTTATCTGAACTGTTGTGGTCACCGCTATGCTGTTTTAACTTTGCATTGCTTTCAATGTTTTTTTGATGTAGTATGCTTCCTGCCACTTTTTACAAATTCCTGCTTTGTGTCTTATTACAGAAAGCCGAACTTGCTGCTGGTACTAAAGGTATCGAAGCTTCCCTGCAGAATCTTGGTGAACTTGCAGATAAGGTTTGTGGCTTTGCCGTATGGACAGCATTGCTGAATGTTGTGATGTTATCGTTCTGTCACTTCCTGAATTTTATCTCCTAGGCTGCATATTGCAAAAAAAAAATTTTTTTGTTTTTCACATCAAGTGGTTTTGTAAGGTGCTCTATATTGATGGATGATGTTTGTGTACCATATCTGTAATAGTAAGGGCCCCCGACTACTTCAGTATATGATTAGAAAAGTGAGCTTTAAATAATTGGACTAGCAAATCGAATATCTACTATTGTATTTCTGGAATGTTCGGTGAAAGACTTGATCGTGGTTGGTGTTCAATATGAAAGCGAGTGCACAGAATGACCATGCTTCACGGCCACTATCTTTGCTTAACACTGTATTGCAGCCACTTGTTCTATGCAACTTTCAAATGTGCGCTTCGGTCTATTCACGTGTAACTTTGAGTGACCTTTCAAGAGACTAGCTTTGAATTTACATGGCTGGTTAGAATACGTCATGTAGCTAATGCAAACTTGCGGGAGCTTCTTAGTCTGAGAATCTATGATAGCAACACCAAACCCTTCCTTGAAAAAGGTCTCGCTCCTTACCATCATCTGACCAAAGTTGGTCGACCCATGCTGTGACGATGATCGTGCTAGCAATGCCGAGTCATGTGATGCACGGTGCCTGCTTTTTCATGTTGCAAATTGGCCACTAATGCACGTAAATCATCACTTAAAAGATGGAAACAGAGAAGCAAAGCTTTCTTAAGTGGGGTGACTATCAACCTGGAATTGTCGGGAAATTCGGAAAGTCTGGGAATTTTCATGGAATCTTCAATAAACCTGGCCGGGTCATGGAAACTGGCTGACAACAGTCTGCACGAATGTCACTGAAACAATATTCACCTTTGATGGGAGCTTAAGTTGCTCCTTTGGCTGCAACCACATTAAATGGATAAGCAGAACCGTTAAAAAAAATAAAGGCAGTGCACAGCCGTTGCTTTTACAGATCACTCAGCGTGTCTCAATTCCAAATTGTCGTTACTCATGCCGGTAAACTTGTGCTTGTTTATCTTGGCCATGATCTCGGCTTGGAGGCCAAACCAGGTCAAGCTCATTCGGTGGTGATGAAGCTGCAGGTGTCCTTAGTTCCACGCTTATTGCTGGTAGCTCATTTCAAGGGTAGCATGCCATAACTCATGTATTCGATAAATAAATAAATTAATTTTTGTTTATCTCTTTTGTCTTTTCAGTTCTCGTCAGTTAAGCACGAGCTTAGGAGAAAGATTCAAGAAGAAGAAGGGAGGAATGAAAGGTGAGGAACTTGGTAAAATCTGCTTTTGGACATTACATTTTCATGCCGCCCATTTATCTCTCTCGGCTTTATTTCGGCGTTGTAGTGGCATTGCTTAGAAGTAAAAGACATGTTCGGAACAATCGCAGCTTTGCTTCCCTTTTACAGCCTTGTTGACTACTGGCAGAAACTGCATGGTATCAATGTGTTGCAGTACGACTTGATTAGGCATCCTACCAGTTGTCATGACAGTGTTCTTGAGATCGGTTCTTCATGTAGAGGGACAAAGACCTAGCCTATGGTCGCCCAGGAAGCTGTAAACTGCGAAGGAATGGCAGTGCTGTGTTCATCCTGTGGCAAAATCTGGTGAAACACGCTGCACAGTCTCAGTTAACCCCACTATACTGTCACCTGATATACAGTCGAACCCACATATAACGATCTATCGGTTATAACGACCATATTTGGGTGCATTTACGATTTTCCTATGCTAACCATTGAAGCTGCGTCCAGATATAGCGAACATTTTTCAAAGCCTCCTACTTTTACAACGAACACTTCGGGCACGGTCGCGGTAAAAATATGGCGCATACGAAGCGAAAAAAAGTTAAAACATTCCTTCTAAAGCGTGAAAGGTGCGCGCGCTCGCTCGTGCCCCGCTACGCGTTTGTTCACGACTAAGATATCCCTGATCGGCGAGCACTGCACGCAGATTTTGGACGCTGCGAGCGAGGTCGCTCACTTTCCAGGCGTTTCTTCAGTGGTAGAATGGCAGCGAGGGGGAAAAAAATAGTAGGCAGCATGAAGCCTTGCGGTCAGCTTTCGCACGGTAACCTTTCCTGACGCCGTTCTCTGCAGCTACGACCGCCTGCGATGAACCAAACAATGCCTTGGAACGCAAGAAGTGATAACCGCGATAACTTTCCATCGCAAAAAGGTTCACTGCGTCGCTAAACTCGTCGACGCCACAATGTGCCGCGAAACGTTGTCAGTCTTTTCGGTGACGGCAGAGACTGGTCTGGTCGATCGGTGATTACGACTTCCGCGCGATTGCGGCGATGCCTTCGCGGATAAGCATCAGAAAAGGACGAAGGCGAGGTGGCGGCCGTCGATGAACGTGCCATTATGCCTTATAGCCGACAACCTTATCACAGTCATCTGTAGATACTCGGTTGTGCGTGTGGCGTACGCCGTACACTGTGGATTGACGACGGTACGAGTGCGCCATGCTTGGCCATGCTGCCGTTCGCAAGTTCGCCGCTGCCGCGTCGTGCGAGGCCACTTTTTTTTTTTAAGTGCGCGTCGCTTTGTAGAAACGAAAGTAGCTCGCTGTTGTTGAGCGGCGCGGGCACCAAGAAATGTCGATGCACTGACAGCGAGCGTATACTGTGTGTTTGACTAGGTGACAACTGAAGTAGTGTCTAACTGAAGTGCGCCGCGCATCGTCGTGCAGGGCCGCGAGAGCATCGCGGAGACGTAGTAGAGTGCGCGTTGCTTGGGAATTGCTTGTTTTCGCTGCGTTGAACGAAGAGGCTAGTCGCCGCACCCGTGCACGTCGCCGCACCCGTGCACGGTCTGGAGTGAAGCAAACACGAAGAACGTACAATCGCGCGCATACGGCATACAGCAAGCGGCCCAGCAGTGACTCCGCGACCCGAGTAGGCGACGCGCTGGACGCAACTAGCCAGGGATGATCGGCTCAACGTCGCGGTACCGCGCTTCGGTGAAACGGTGTCAGCTCATTGCAAAGGCGGTTAATTTACTCGTGAGCATGCAGCGGGCGTCGCTTCACGACGCGAAAAGGCTTAGCTTGTCACCGAAGAGGTTGTTAGCACTTTAATAAAAGTGCACAAAGAAAAAAAAACGGCTTGGCCGCTAAGCCCACGTTTTTAAGGGTGAGTCCATATACAACGAACTACTGATATAACGACCACTTTTCGCGACACTTTCGAGTTCGTTGTAAACGGGTTCGGCTGTATTTGTTTTGCTTCAAGCAGCTTACACCAAGCTATATCGACATCAAGGAATCCGATGCTGCTCACAGCTACTGCAGTCACCTGCATTGATATTTCCCAATTCAATAGTCCTAAAAAAATAGGGGTGTGCAAATACCAAATAGTACCTTTCCAATTGAATACCCAATAGAATTTTGTTTTGTTTTAACTTCAAGTTAATGGGGATGTGAAGTCTGTTTTAATCAAGAAATGATTCTGCTTTGCTCAATATATTGTGTCCAAGTTCCCTGCTGGGTCATTGAAAATTTGCGGACTTCTTAGGTTGTGGCAGCAAATTAATGGTAAATGATGCGTGAAATACATATCTGCACAAGACATGCCACATGCATATAAACTATTATGAATACACTGACTAAGACTTGCAATTTTCTTTTCTCTGGACTGCCCAACATTTGGGCTGTGCCCTTAGGCATTAAATGTTCACAGAAGTGATAGCTGTGTTCTGTGTTTTCTTCTATTCAGGATGAAGAAGTATGTTGATGAAATTGCTGGATTTGAGCGAGAAGTTGCCGAATCATCGAGAGAAGATGTTGAGGTCAGTCTCATCAGTTATTGACAGGAGACAGCGTGCAATTTTCTTGCAGCTGACGTACATTGTTCAGCATTCTCAGCTTCCTCGATGTCTGTTGCTTGCAGGCAAAGATTAAAGAACTGCAAGATCAAATACAAGCGTGTAACAGGGACATCAGCAGCGTCAGCAACGAGAAGGCTACGGCCGATAACTTCATCAGGGATAAGCAGCGTGAAAGCAATGGTAATGATTTTGTGTTGCACTTCCTTCGTGGTTCATAAATTTGGTGATCTTGGATGGTTAGGTTACTTCTCAGAGAAAGAGTGCATTAACGCTGTTAGCAAAGACATTACCTTTCTCTTAAATAAATTGCTACATAAATACTACTTGAATACTATATTTTCTTGCATATAACCCACACCTTTAACAATGATTTGTTGAAAATTTTTTAAATATTAACCCCGTGTATTGCTGCAAAGCTAGCTTTTTTGCATAGCTTTTGAATCACTGCTGTGAAGCCACCTTTGCAAACCCAAATTTGCGTTCTTCGTTCTAACTTTAGCTCCAAATTAAAAAAAAACATGTTTGTGCGGGTTATAAGCAAGGAAATGCGGTAAATGACTCATGCCTATAGTACCTATCTTTCACATGATTCAAAGCTGTTTTGCTTTTTGTTTGTTTTCTTTTTGGATGTAGACAGTGAGAGATGTCTAGCCTCCGTAGGTTACTTCCTATGCGTATAAAACAGAGTATAACGACTGGAGATGATGAATAGTTATGATTGCTTTTTTTCTCCTACCGTATCACAGCGGTCGTGCAGGAGATCAAGCGGCTCAATGACCTGTCGAACCAGAGACTGGAATTGCTGAGGCGGCGAAGCCGAGATGCCTACGAAGCAACTGTCTGGTTGCAGCAGAACGAAGGCCGCTTCAAAGGAAAGATCTATCCTCCCATCATGACTCAGGCAGGATCACCTTTCTTGTCACCTTGATTCTTTGTTGTCTGGTGGACCTGGAAGAACAGTCACTTGCTTATCTCCCTTTTGAAACCAAAACTCGCATAATGGCCACTCTCTTTCCTTGCCCATTCACCACTTCTTTTCTTTCAACCTCTTGTAGGGCCCCTAAACTACCCAGAGCTTGAAATTTAGTTGTGGTGCTGCAGTCATGCGCGACTCTTCAACAACAGAATCTTTCGTAACGGCGCCATAATGGCTGAGCTGCACGCGTTTGGTGATACAGAAGTGGCCCCCGCTCCTTCACTCAGCTCCACTCACTGGCTGGCTCGTCTCTCCTCCTGGCCGTGTGCTCCTCCTTGCCATGTGAGGAGGAAGAGCGGTGAGCGCGTCGATCTGCGAGCCATTGCGAGCAAACAGGTTTCTTTTGTGGATGACATGACCAGACCAAATGTTGATGTCACAGCCAACACTGGGGATTACCGAAAGGCCCGGAGAGGAGAAGGGATTGTTTCTTGGAATTTGTGGTGAACCCGCTGCTCATAGTGCTGCCGCATGTGGCATTGTTTATTGTGACCGCATTCTGAACTCATTGCGCACGTTTACGTGAGATGTTAAAAAATTATCAGAGGTGGTTTAGGGGCCCTTTAAGAATGCTTTAAGAAAACGTGTTTTTACTAGGTTTTACTACATAAAAAAGGCTGTTCATTATCCAAAAGGTGTTATGTGGTCGATTCGATTCTTTGACCTATTCGACTCGTATTCGATATGGCCTTGATATTCACTTTTCATACAGCCCTGATAGTGTTGCGGCTTTTCTTCGAAGGTATTTGAATTCGATACAGTAGGCATGAGAAACCCTTGATGAAATTGCAGATTGACTTACTGAACGCAAGTGATGCCAAGTATGTGGAGACACAGATTCCCGTGAAAGATCTGCTGGCCTTTGTGGCCGAATACCCGGAAGACCTCAATTCATTTTTGGGAACCGTCAGGGACACCCGGAACCTCCGAGTAAATGGAGTTGTCGTTCCATCGGAGAGCTTGGAGTCCTTCAAGCCACGTAGACCACTTTCTGAGATCAGGTGAGGTCCTACGTGGTGGCGCATGTGAAGTATAAGCACTACGTAATTAACATTCGTCATGGGGTTCCCATAAAGCTTACGAATTTTGGGCTCTGGTTGCAATTTGATTAATGTTGGATTGAGTTAAAAAATAAAATTCTGTTCTTGGGGGGAAACATTTAGCGGTGTTGAAAGGTAGGGCACTACAGGATTTTTTTTTTTTTCTTTCAAAGGGACCTAAGTGTGATTCAATTTGTTAAATGTGGTTTTATGAATGCAACCTATCAACATACGTTAAAAATGGAAGTTCCATTCAAATCTACCACATTTATTTGAATACAGTGAACTGCCGATTTTTCGGACGCCCGATTTTCCTGACATGCTCGAAAATTCGGACGCTTTCGCGGCACCGACACCAGCCCCATAGACATCAATGTATTAGAATGTCCAAAATTTCGGACGCTGAAACTATTCCACGTCCGATTTTTCGGACTTTCTGCCCAAATTGCAGGTCCGAAAGGCGTTATTTGAAGCCCCCGCCACTGCTGCGTCTACCATCTCGTAGGTTCGAACCAGCGCTTTTGCGAGTCTATCTGTTTGCGACAGTAGCAGAGTCCGAAAGTCAGCTTTGCCGCAATGCCGAAGCGTTATGGAGTGAAGCAGACCAGAAATTCAAAGGGGCCGCTATCGCGGCGCCGTGCGGCGATGTTATGGATAAGCAGCGGATTTCTGCTGGCAGCTGGCACTTGAGCCAGTACGGCTTAATCGCTGACAACCCTTACGATAAGAATCTTCAGTTAACTGCTAGGTAGTGCATGTGGCCTAGCGTAGTTGCATGCATACTGCACGCATTTAATAGGCGAGAACCCAAATGCGCCACGCCGCCATTCCTGCTGCCTCTTTGTGCGAGACCGCTACGTGTGCCACAACGGACGCGTTGCCTTCATGGACGAAACCAGCTCGCCATTGCCGCGCCCGCGTGCAGTCAGGAACAAAGTGCGCATCACGAACCCTGCCTTTCAGTGACGGGCTAGCAGACGCACGCGCGTAAGGATCTTTCCTTTCTGTCTAGCCTCGCACGTCACCGGAGGGCTCACATTGTTGTGCAGATACAAATTATTATTATTATTATTATTATTATTATTATTATTATTATTATTATTATTATTATTATTATTATTGCGTGCGTACGATACAGCAACAATACAGTGGCAGTGTCAACTTAGTTGGCGATGTGCTGCATACAACTAGAAACGATCGGCTTGACATGGCAGAAAATGCTGCGTATCGGCGGAGATACGGCGATGTGTGTGCGCACCGTTTACATGTGCACACGCATCGAGGAAAGCCGGACAAGTCGTCGGATTTTCCGCCACAGACTTTGTGTTCCGCGTCATCGTCTTCAAACGCTTCACGCGAGAGAGCCGTAATCTATTCCGCTCTTTGCTGTTATCAGCGGCGCTCATCACGAGATGCAAAAGTGGTGGTTAGCACGCACGCAGTTAAGCGGGGTTCGCGGCAGGTACCGAATGTATTTGCGAGAGCCTGGGGGCGCGCCAAAATGCCTGATAATTGTACTGGGAGGCATAAAAGCTATTTCGGACGTGGCTATGGCGATTTGACTGCTTGAGTGGAATAAAGAAACATGAATTTGTTTTTTCAGACTGCCCGATTTTTCGGACGATTTTGAGGTCCCCAGGGAGTCCGAAAAATCGGTCGTTGACTGTACAGTGCAGACCACTTATAACGTAACCGCATATAGTGCAGGACCGGTTATAATGCGGTCTTTTTCGACTCCCGTTTACCCTCCCATAGAACCGCATGTATACGCATACCGCTTATTGTGCAGTCCCCCAAGATGAGATACCGTTTATAATGCGGTTGCGGGAAAATATTTCTGACAAACGCGGTAGCGAGTGCGGTTCTCAAAGGAGGTACGCCGCTGGGGAGGGAGCGACAAGGTCGTTACAAAGGCCGAGGGTACGCACAGTGAACGAACGAGGGGTGGAGGGAGGGAAAAGACCGCGGCAGCGCTGTGCGGGCTCGCCGAGTGGGGAAGGATGGTGGTTGCCTAGGCGACAGAGTAGCCTTTGCACCGGCGGCGGCAACGCTCCGCGGCCGCTTGCCGGCAGCGCGTTCCGCGTGGAACGTACGATCGCGTCCTCATCAAGTGCGCTTTAAAGTAAGTTTCCTGTCGGGAAAAGCGTCGTCGTTATCACACTTGCTACAGATATCGCGTTTGCTACCTCGTCCGCAAAGTGAAAATTTTGCGGCTACATGACGCGAGCTTTCGCCTTTTCTGCCAGTGCGCGAACTTAAACGAGCTTGGCGGGCTTTTGTCGCCGTTGATCTCCCGGCCGCGAACACAAACTTCGTATCACGCGCGCTGTTCTTGGGTTAGTGCTTGAGTGCGATCTTTTCGACGTCCGATCTGCATGTTGTCTTGGACAAACTTCCCGCGACAACGTGCTGAACTGCACGCTAGGCCTAATCAACGTTGGTTGCTTTTCGGTAGCGGTCGCGGGCGATAAAAGTTTCCGTTTGGTGCGGAATCAACGAAACTTTTTGCAATGGCTGCACTTGAAGGGAAGAGAATCATATCGTTAACGAAAACGAGGGCGTGGTTGGCACATGCAACTCTCGAATGGTGGTTCCGGATTCGATTGCAATGTCTTGGACATCGCGTGCGCGCCCGTGAAATCGAACGATCGGTACCGCTCAGCACGTGAAATTTCGGTCGCGATTCGACATGGTTTCTGTGTAATGCGCATACCTCGAGGAGTCGAGGTGGCCTGAAACGTAGTCCGCGAATTTCCGCGATGGCACTTTGTTTTGTTTGCTTTTTTCCCCCGTGTTCATTTCGTTGGCAATGCGGGTCTTTGGCGGTTAATTTTTGAACATTCGGTTGTAAGCGCCCCAAATCGCATATGTCGATTATCGGACACGCGAGGCTACATGCTCAACACATTTTGCGCAAGTGCAGCCTTTGAAGAAGGTTGTTTTGGTTATAGTGCGGTACCGCTTATAGTGCGGATATTCGCGACTCCGGCGACTTACGTTATAAGCGGTCTATACTGTATAAGGAAAGTTTTTTTTTTTTCTAGAATACAGTTGAACCCCTTTATAAGAGGCACTCATGGGGGAGAAATTCTTGCCTGTTATATGAGGTGTCTCTTATAAGCAGGGTACTAAGTTATGCATTTTCCTATCAACCCTTACTTTCATGTAGCACACTGGTGTCTCTTATACCCCACGTGTCTCTTATATCAGTGTCTCTTATAAAGGGGTTTAACTGTACTTAGCATCAGTCACACCAGCATTGTATCCAAGGCTGTTTGACCTCACCACATTTCCTCCTTCTCCTCCTCCTCATAAGTTCAATAACTGTTCTAATATTGCCACATGGTCGTGACGTTGACGAAGGCAGCAGTCGGTGTGCTCAAGACAAAACTCTTAATCTGGGCGAACTTGTGCCCGGAAAGTGAAAAGCCAATGTAGAAGCAATTCATGCTCTACACTGATTGCGGCGAAGACACTCGTCGGCTGTCGAGTAATCGGATCTGCGGTTAGGTGTGTCGGCATTTATAATGCGGCATCGAACATTTGAGTCTTATCACTGGTGGCCACGCTAGTTCCTGCATAAACTCAACTGTTCACGCTTGCACGCTCAAGCCTATCGGGCAATTCTAAAATAATCTGGAAGCTTCCCAGACATTCAGGCGCGGTTTGCGAAAGGCAATGGTTAGACATGTAACGGACCGGTTACATAGAAATACAAAAAGGAGTGCGCATGGCAACATAGTGGCAACACCACATCTATAGCAATCCAGAGTTTATGTGGGAGTGCAAATCGCAGCGATAATATCAGTGTTACACGGTGCATTTTCGATTTTATTTGAGGCTTACTGGGATCATACAGTGGAACTTCGATTATACGACTTTAAGGGGACCGCGCAAAATCGTCGTATAATCCGGGCGTCGTATAATCGAAAAACCGAGAATATAGGCAGTGACGGTCATTTTTGCCCCACAACAGCGGGCACATAATGCCTAAGAAAGTCCGCGGCACAAACCTACGCTGCTCTGAGGAACGTAGATTAAATTAATTGAAAAAATGACAACCACGCATTTTATCGGAGGTGTGAACGAACCTTTATTTCTCACCTTTTAAAAAAATCTGTGATTTTCTTCTGAGAGTTTGCCCAGCCACAACGCATCAGCTTTCTTTCGATAGCTGCAACATCTGGCAGCAAGTCGCCGATCTCATCGCGTGCGCAAGCAAACCGCCGAATGTGGTCGACGTAGCATAACACGTCCGCGTAAGTCGGAACGGACACGCTAGCCTCTGCAGCGTCGTCCATCTCTTCCTCGTCGGAAGTTCCCGCAGTGTCGGGACGCACAGTTTCGATAATGTCATCCAGCGACACTTCACTGCACACTGCAACGTCGTCGTCGGCACCAACATAGTCCGCGAAAGATCCAGGCAGCTTCAGGCTGCCGAACTCTGGTTCATCGTCAACAGGCAGTGCAGCTTCACTGGTAGAACAAGCACCACTTCTATTAAAGCTGCAGTGCCTGAAGGAGTTGGCGATAGTTTCTGGCGTGACTGCGTCCCATGCACTAGCAATGTAGTGCATTGCATCAAGCACAGAAAGCTTCTTATCCAACTGCTTGCGTTCCATGCCCGCCAGCCGACGCTGCACCAGAAACTTCCGATATTTCTGTTTCATGCACTTGATGACGCCAGCGTCAAGTGGCTGCAGCTGGCTAGTGCAATTGGGGGGCAGAAATACAACTTTCACATTTCTCAAATGCGACATATCTGATGAATGGCATGGCGCATTGTCAAGCAGAAGAAGAATCTTTCTGTTCTTAGCCCCCATTTTGGAGTCCAGCTGCTGCAGATATGTAGAAAACATAGCAGCCGTCATCCAGGCTTTCCGGTTGAACGTGTACTGGCACGGCAGCCTTTTCAAATTCTTGAAGCATCGCGGCTTCTCAAACTTGCCGATCACGAGGGCAGGAAGCTTTTCAGAGCCGTCTTCATTAGCGCAAAGCAATACAGTAAGACGCTCTTTGCTTCGCTTACCCCCGTGACAGCTCTCTCCTTTGAATGCCAATGTCTGTTCTGGCTGCATATTATAAAATAATCCAGTTTCGTCCGCGTTGAACACGTCGGACGGCTTGTATTCCCGTATCAATTCCGGCAGCAATGCAGTCCACTTTTCTACAGTGTCGGAGCTGACTGACGCGCTCTCTCCACAGCAGCGGCTGTACACAACTCCACTGCGTTTTTTAAAGCGATCCAACCAGCCATTGGAGGCTTTAAAGTCGTCAATGCCGCAGCGCAATGCAACTGTCTCAGCCTTCTCCTTCAAAATTGCGCCATCCATGGCGATTCCTGAACTGCGGGCCTGATGCAACCACTCAACGAGGGCCTTCTCCATGGCAGCATATTTGCCATCTTTCGCGGCCTTCGTGTTCAGGCCGAACTTTGCCGCATTTAGTAGGATGCTGTCCTTCTTCACGAGGATCGTTTTTAGCGACGACTCGGGAATGTTCAGGTCGCGGGCAATGCTGGCCTTTGTTGCTCCGTTCCGCTTCTCTGCTTCCTCGATTATGCGAAGCTTTTCTCCGAGCGTCAGCGGTTTTCGGTTCCGCGACATTGCGAGACGCAGCACTCGCAACCAAGAATTCGAAAGCTTCCTCGCACACCAATGTCCGAACACAGAAAATTTTGCACATGGACACAGCAGCTGCGGCGCAGCACAACCAACCGATGAGGCAAACACATGAAGGAATGGCTGAATGGCAGCACGGCAGCAGGCCTATTCGATTTGCAAGCTTCGACCAATCGCGAGCGGCTAAAACGCCCCAGCCCTCTGGTAGCTAGACAGCGGCGAGTTCCGGTTCCCGCGGCTGTCGCAAACATTGGCTCAACAATCGCCGTTCAACACGTCCGGTATAACGACACGAAATCTAGTGAAAGTTATCGTATACTAGAAAGCGAGCTCGAAATTATCTGCCATGTTATCTGCTCACAACGGTCACTACAAAACCATCCAAAAGAAGAGAGAGAAAAAAAAAGGCGACAACGGAAGTGCGCAGTGCAATGCGACAAAACGAATGCGCTCCGGCTGGCTCCGGCCAACGTTGGCTCTGGCTAGCTATGGCCGACCGCGTGTCGAAAAATTGAAGAGGCCCTGTGGTGGCAGCGCGGATACGAACTCGGTTCCTCGGTTTCCCGACTTTTTTCGCCCGGCCGCAGTGTGTTTGCGTGCCAGCCCGCGTCATCGTAGGTCTTTTTTTTTCTCGGACATTCCAGCGAAGCATCGTACGAGGCGGGGCCGGCGTAAAATTGCGTCGTACAATTGAGGTTTTTAATACATTATTTCTATGGGGGTTTTGCCGGGACCAAGCCAATTCGTCGTAAAACGCGGGTCGTCGCAGGACCGGGGGACGTATAATCGAAGTTACACTGTATTTGGTTGACAGATTGACTCCTTTCTACAGCTTTCACAAGTGAGCCAATCGCGATAGAGCAATTCAACACTGATTGGGCTCGAGCACAATAATGCATTGTTATTCACTGCAGTAAAGGCTCACTTATACTGACGATTCGCAGAGACTATGCGACTGGTCACAAATACCATATTTAATCTAATGTAGCACGACTTCAAATTGTAATGCAAGCTGCAGTTAGCGTGAGAAGTGGGCCGCACGATGAAAGTTGTGAACATGCAATAGTTCTGCTCGCAGAAAGCAGGAAACGTCTCCTGGTTGCCAGGTGGTTAAAATTTAATGCAAACTTTGTCTGCACTTACCAGTGTCCGTGGGGACGGTATGGCAGTGGTCTTATGTACACCGACGCCATCGCATATAAACTCATGCATAGCTCTGCAATCTTAAGCTTTTGTTGCCACTTGCAAAGTCAGAAGATTTCTTGTCTTAGTAGTAAATCCACATGTAGAATTTTTTTTTTTTCAGATTTCCATTTATTCAGTATTTCGCACATTCCCAGTGATATCACCGTATATTTGTGTGCATAGTTTATTTTCTTTTTCTTATGTACTACGACTACGCTCTCGCTTTATAATTGAATAAATGCAGTACAGTAGAACCCGCATATATCGAACCTAAATAATAAGGAATTATTCTGTATATCGGACAGTTGTAAAAACACCTTGAATATATTTTCGATACACAAAACATTTTATATATCAAATTTTCTGTATGTAGAACTCTTTTGTGATCCCCTTCAGATTCGATATATCGGGATTCAACTATCTGTAAAAAAGCTTTAGGAGCAGACTCGTCCATTAATCTCCATTTTGTTTTCTCATTACATCAGCCGCTGTGGCTTCCGAGCTTACATCCAGTCTCTGTTCTCCGCCCCTGATGGAGTGATGCGCTACCTGTGCAAGCGGTACCGAGTGCACGACATCCCTGTTGGTGACACACGCACCGAGGACTGCCTGGCCGAAGTGCGGCAAATGGGAATTCGGCGATTCTTCACCAGAGACAACCTGGTCAGCCATATTTTTGTTTGCTTCCCTCCAGCTCTTCAGTGCCGAGCTCTCTTTTCCATGAACTTTAGGCAGTGTGTACCCGTATAACTTATTAATGGGGCTGTTATGGTAATACCACATTTACACGATTGTAGGTTGACACATTTTATCTGAATTTGAAATCCAAAGTTACAGCAGGAGAAACGAGAAATCAGGGACGTTGTAGCATGCTTACGACATTACGTTTGCGTTCCAGCTCTACCTGTAATATATGCCGTATTTTCTCGTGTATAACCTGCACTTTTAGCAACAATTCATGGAAAATTGTCTAAAAAATTATCCCCTCGTACTGCTGCAAAGCTAGCTTCTCTGCATAGCTATGAAGCACTGCCGTGAAGCCACCTTTGCACACTGAAATTCGAGTTTTTTTTTTTATTGCCTTTACAAAACATGTTTCGGGGCTAGTTGGTGATACATTCTTCAAATATTCCAGCGCTACCTTTTACGTGGACAGGACAGAGAAATGCTTAACAGGACGGGCGCTGACTCGAACAATGGAGTCAGCACCCGTCCTAACTCCATTTATATTGGTTCTTTTTTCTTTTTTTTTTCTTTCCGTGCAAGTTTGAGGGGGTCGACCTACATTCGATTAGACTTATGATCCTGTAAATAGGTATTATTTATGATACTGTTACCCGCCACGGTAGTCTAGTGGTTATGGTGCTCGACTGCTGACCCGCATTTCGTGGGATCGAATCCCGGCCGCGGTGGCTGCATTTTCATTGGAGACGAAAATGCTTAAAGCAGGTGTACTTCGATTTAGGTGCACATTAAAAAAACCCCAGGTGGTCGAAATTTCCGGAGCCCTCCACTACGGCGTCTCTCATAATCATGTCTTGGTTTTGGGACGTTAAACCCCAACAATTATTATTATATTCATAATACTGTTGGCTATGAGGCCATTACAGGGTGAGTTGTTAGGCATGACAACAAACTGGGTATCACAATAAGTTGTCAAAAATACTTTGGGACGTTAAAACCCAGATATTATTATCATTAAGTTGTCAAAAATACAAACTGGGTGCTCCAACAAGAGTTACACTAATGAAATGTCAAACATGAAAATGCAGGTACACTCAAACTTGAACAGTGGTTATCAAAATACAAAGCATATGTTACCAAGGCAAAGTACATAAGTGAAGTGTCAGTCATGGGAAATAACAAATCAATACGTACTTGAACAGCAACATAATACTTTGGCACTCAGTTTCCTCATTTCTGAGTTATGAAAAGCACTCAAGTTCATGATACAATGAATACATGATATGTTGCAAAAGTTAAAAAAGAAATACGTGTCTTATGTAGAAGAATCAAATCAAGCATAAGCATTAGCACTCAGGTCTCTAATATTATTGGGTCTAGAAGATATTTAGGTATGGGATGCATCCAGTAAAGTCAAACAAAGTTAAAAGAGGACTTCTGTCAATTTGACAACAGATCGTCTGATTATGGTTAGCCTGCATAGCAGGGAACTTGTGTTTCATAATGATGAGCCTGCTTTTGCAGGCTTCACCGCAACATAGCCGCATGCCGCGGTAAAGTATGCTAATAGCGGAGAGAGATGACGCTGTGCAGTGAAGCGTACCACTGGTAGCCGTTGCTTGTGTGTTTGCGATGATCCCAAGCCATTCATTACTGGAAAGAGAACCGCTATGCTCCTTCAAGATGATGGAAGGCCACCCAGTCCAATATGCCCTGTCCCTAAAAAGTTGCGAATGAAGAATGCATAATTGGTAAAACTTTAGTTTTATGATGTGATCTTGGAGAAATAAGTAAATTCCCACTTTCACAATCTTAAAGGGGTCATGAAACACTTTTCCAAGTAATGATCTAATGACCTCAGTATCAGAGTTTACTGCCTCCCGAATCGATTGCCGCAAAAATTTCTCGAATCCGTCAAGAATGAGCGGAGTTACGGGGGTTTGGCGCATGCTTTCAGCGCTTTCTCTCTCTTCTCATGCCAACGAGCGCACTGGAAGCTACACAGGGAGGGATGGCACGGGGGAAAGAAGTTACGTCAGCGCGCGTCATGAAACACGATCGCTCTCCCGCTGTGATTCGCGTGCGCGAGTGCGGCTACCGTGTACTGAGGAGTGTGGCGCCGGCAAGTGGCGGCACCCCGTGGCAAGAAGCGAATCTGATCCGAACGCCACTCTCGATTTACGTCGGCTATCGGCCAATGAGGATGCTATGTCTTTTGCGACGCGGCAATGCAGGTCGCGACGTCAACCGACGTGAGTGAGAACCGGCCTCTGTTTGAAAAGAGGGCACCTGAGAAAACAGCAACTTCGCGTTCCGCTTGTAGCCTTTACGCGACGCACACGACTGCAATATTTGGCAGGGCAGTTCATAGCTGTGTCAGCTTTCCGCAGGATGTCTTTTTTCAACAAGCCCAAGGGGTGCTTCATGGCCCCTTTAAGAGGGATGAGCAGTTTTTTTTAGGTAAGCTTCAGAAAGGTATTGTACTTTGTATTTTGAATTATGGCTACAGTAGAATCTCAGTGATACGTATCTCAAGGGGGAGCGAAAATGTTCGTGTCACCCGAAATTTTGTATGATCAAAAAATTAACAGAATCTGTTTTCAAACCACAATATATGCACAAAACATTTATTTCTGTTGAAAGAACTTGCGTATGTCTTTCCGGGACATACGCAAACGGACCAATAAGGAACGGTGCAGCTGGCTGCCGCAAACACGTGCGTCCAAGTTTCGCTTGAGGCCAACTGAAAACAAAGCGCCAAAGTTCGCTCCACCATAGTCATAAGCGAATAACGAGGCATGCAGAAATGCTTTGTGCCTTTTTACGACTTTATCACCTTTAACCTACTGCTGCGTTAACTGCGTACCTTCGGAGCCGCATCGTTGGTGATCCCGCAAGTAGCGACCGCGGTTTCGTCCTCAGTGTTTGTGGCAAGCAATAACCACAGCTCTGACTGTGCACTGGCTTCGCGCGTACTTCCGAAGCTTCTGGGACGCGCTGCTCTCAGCCCTCGCTCAACAGTTTCGGTTTCAAAGTTGTATCACCTGTCATAAGCACTTTTTAAATGTTCGGAACATTTAAATTTTGGCCCATTGGACACAATGGGATTTGGCCGGGGAATTTTATGAATTCGTATGAATCCGAAATTTGTCTCACCGAGAGTCTATTGTATATCAAATTTTGCGGTCACCTTCAGATTCAATATATCTAGCTTCAGTTTTAAAGCATTGGGCCTATATATATTGAAGCAAAGGGTAATAGTGGGTATCTTAACAAAGCTTTCTTGTTCGTCACTTACACGTTTTGTTTCATGTTTCAGTACACCGTCAGAGTGTCACAGTATGATCCTTCACGAACCACAACTATGTCCTCGGAGTTGTCGTAAGCATTGCTTTCTTTCCTGTGCATTTTTTTGTGACTTTGGATATAAGCAAACTTAATATTCTTTGAGTTCACAAATTCTTTATTAAGACTTCCAGCTATGTAGTCTGTTAAGTTTGTTCTCTTTACGTTCCTTCAAAAACAAATGTGCATACCTGCCAGTCATATCAAATTTTCTGTGAGTATATGAATTTAGGCTCATTCTACAATTTTAGGAACATTGTGTCAAGTTTAGCAAAAAGAAAATTCTCTTTCGAAAAGTTTAAAGGGGTTGAAAGATGGTGTGTTGCATATTGCAAACAAATGTAAAAAAAGAAGTGATAGTATTTGCATTGTCCCATTGTGGTAGTGCTCGT
This sequence comes from Rhipicephalus sanguineus, assembly GCF_013339695.2. Taxonomy (NCBI): domain Eukaryota; kingdom Metazoa; phylum Arthropoda; class Arachnida; order Ixodida; family Ixodidae; genus Rhipicephalus; species Rhipicephalus sanguineus. The sequence goes on from NC_051179.1 coordinate 58,043,976, forward strand.
GATCATATACCAGATGATGCGTTCTTTCACCAAATTTATTTTTATTAGTCTCTGAAGTAAGCAGAATTGACAATTCCAAAGCCTCTGAAGTAGTACAGTAAAACCTTGTTAATTCAAAGTCACTGGGGCTGTGAAAAATCTTCGAATTAAGAGGGTTTTCGAATTAAGAAAACATACAAAAAGCGGGAGGCAAGGAACTTTGAATTACTGAAAGTAATCAGAGGTGGCTGTTTGCTGTGCCTGCTAGTATGCGGCTCGAAGGGCTATGTTTTCCAGCAATACCCGGTCCAAATTTTGCCACAAATACGGGGAAACGGCGGGCCTTGCTGCTGCCAGTGCAGAAATGAAAAAAGGAAAAGAAAAGGAGGGTCTTGTGGTCTCCTGAAGTGTGCACCTGCGGAAAAGTGATTCGTGGGCGGCATGTCACTTGCTCCTCGCAGCTTCAGCGGGTCTGATGCGACCATTCACCCATTCTTTCTGGTAAAAAAAAAATTTAATAATGGCCAGTTTGACGGAATTCACAATGTGTTCTGGCTGGAAAGCATGATCATTGAAGTTTTCGAACTGAGTTTTCGAAGTAGGCGTTGCAGGCAAGAACTCCTCCGCCAACAGTGCAAGTGCGCAAATTGCCGGAGCAACCGCCAATCGCAGGTTCGCATACATCGCGAATTCCATCTGACCGCCCTTTATTATTTTTTCTTTTCCCAGAAAGAATGGGTAAATCATGACACGCTGACGTTGCGAGAAGCATGCGACATGCTGCGTGCGCGTCACCGCTGTGTTGCAGTGAAGCACGTCGTCTTTTCCGCAAGAACACATTTCAGCTTACCACGAGACCAGGGGCGTAGCCAGAAATTTTTTCCGGGGGGGGGGGGGGGTTAACCATACTTTATGTGTGTTCGTGCGTGCGTTTGTATGTGTGCGTGTACAGTCAACTGCCGATTTTTCGGACGCCCGATTTTCCGGACATGCTCGAAAATTCGGACGCTGCAGCTATTCCGCGTCCGATTTTTTGGACTTTCTGCCCAAATTGCAGGTCCGAAAGGCATTATTTGAAGCCCCCACCTCTGCCGCGTCTATCATCTCGTAGGTTCGAACTAGCGCTTTCGTGAGTCAATCTGTTCGAGACAGTAGCAGAGTCCGAAAGTCAGCTTTGCCGCAATGCCGAAGCGTTATGGGGTGAAGCAGACCAAAAATTCAAAGGGGCCGCTATCGTGGCGCCGTGCGGCGATGTTGCGCATAAGCAGCGGAAATGCCGGAGGCGTGATGGCGGCAGCAGGCAAACGCGCCAGTACGGCTTAATCGCTGACAACCCCTACGATAAGCATCTTCAGTTAACTGCTCGGTAGTGCATGTGGCCTAGCTCAGTTGCATGCGTACTGCACGCATTTAGTAGGTGAGAACCCAAATGCGCCACGCCGCCATTTCTGCTGCCCCTTTGTGCAAGACCGCTAAGTGCGCCGCATAGACGCGTTGCCTTCACAGACGAAACCAGTTCGCCATTGCCGTGCCCATGTGCGGTCAGGAACTAAGTGCGCATCGCGAACCCTTTAATGATAAATGCGTGCGTACGATACAGCAACAGTAAACTGACGGCGTCAGCTTAGTTGGCGACGTGCTGCACACAACTAGAAACGATCGGCTTGACATGGCAGCAAATGCTGCGTATCGGCGGCGATTCGGCGATGTGTGTGCGCACCGTTTACATGTGCACACGCATCGGGGAAAGCAGGACAAGTCGTCCACTCTTCCGCCACAGTCTTTGTGTTCCGCGTCATCGTTTACAAACGCTTCATGCGAGATAGCCGTAATCTATTCCGTGCTTTGCTGTTATCAGCGGCGCTCACCACGAGATGCAAAAGTGGCGGTTGGCACGTACGTAGTTAAGCGGAGTTCGCGGCAGGTGCCGAATGTATTTGCGAGAGCCTGGGCGCGCACCAAAATGCCTGATAATTGTACTGGGAGGCATTAAATCTATTTCGGACGTGGCTGTGGCGATTTGACCGCTTGAGCGGAATAAAAAAAGCATGAATTTGTTTTTTCGGACTGCTCGATTTTTCGGACGATTTCGCGGTCCCGAGGGAGTCCGAAAAATCGGACGTTGACTGTATACAGGGTGTCCCAGCTGTCACGCAGCACGATTTAAAAAAAGAGGAACGGCGTTACGCGAATAAAACCTACAGCATATTGTTCCTAGTACACTAGAGTGGCCACTGCTATTTTTTTCGTTAATGAGGTTTAATTAATTAGTCATAATTATATTTCTAACTCGACAAGTACTCGCCTAATAGTCAAAATGTCAGTGAGGCGTATGTAGGCATGTTCAAATGGCATCTAACTGCGCTACTTTCAACAACGTGCTAATTGCGCGCTCATTTTTTCCGCTTGATCAAGAAAGCCCGCGAAATATGAAAAGTGACACGTGACTAGAGTGTTGCGCACGTCAGGAACCAGCGCCCTGAAACAGGCTCCCTATGAGGCAGACAGTATCAAGGAAAAAATGCAGAAAGAAAAAAAAAACGCATCGCCCTATCTGCCACTCCCCAGCCTAGAAACGCACCGCTTGGCTTTACAGAGTCAGGCCGTAATCAGAACACCTGCCGCGTTATCAATGAGAACAGTCGGCCGTGAGATATGGATGATTGCGGCGTGATATGGATGATTGCGGCGTACTATCGAACGGAATGAATCCGAGCGAAATTGCACGCATATCGCTGGCGCCCGACCTGTACCCTTGCCAAAATGCAGAACGCTGTCTTTCGCAACAGGCAACAGGCAAAGCGGTTGTTTGCAGTAAGCTTATTTGAGGGCGCTGGTTTCCTTTGCGGGTGGGAGCGTAGTCATGTTATTTTTCATATTTAGCGGGCTTTCTTTATCAGCCGGAAAAAATGAGCGCGCAATTAGCACGTTGTTGAAAGTAGCGCAGTTAGATGCCATTTGAACATGCCTACATACGCCTCATTGACATTTTGACAATTAGGCGAGTACTTCTCGAGTTAGAAGTATAATTATGACTAATTAATTAAACCTCAATAACGAAAAAAATAGCAGTGGCTACTCTAGTGTACTAGGAACAATATGCTGTAGGTTTGATTCGCGTAACGCCTTTCCTCTTTTTTTATATCGTGCTGCGTGATAGCTGGGACACCCTGTATATACGCAAGCAAAATTGAAAATTTTCGGGGGGTTTGAACCCCCCAACCCCCCCCCCCCCCCCTGGCTACACCCCTGCACGAGACCTCTTTTTCTTTTTTGCATTGGCAGCAGCGAGGCTGGGGTGCTTCACCTGTCACTCATTAGTATTGCTACATTGCATTGCCTTGTGCTTAAGGGCCGTCGTTTTCGCGGATTTGCAGCAATATCGGGACCAGGAATTGGCACATGGCACCCAAAGTTTTTTCATTACCGTATATTGCCGATTATAAGTCGGCGATTTTTTTTATATATATATATAAATAAAATGACCTTCCAAAGTTCGGGGGTTGACCTATACGCGGAATCGTAAAGTCGACTTATCTGTGGGGTCTGACGAAAGGTAGTCGTCCTCGGATTTCCTGCTATTCGACGCATCGATAACATCAGCCGCGGAAGCAGCGGAGTCGCGGCAACAGCTATCTCCCAACGCGCGCACCGCTTTCGGAGCTGGACATTTTTGCGATCTGCCACGACGATCGCGAAACTAAAGCGAAACCACGTGAGGCGAAACTACGGAGCGCGTTTAAAAATCACCACCGCGCGGCATTAATGCGACTGCTTGGGAAACACGGTCTGGAAAGCAGCATTTCAAACCTTTGATAGAGGGCGAACAATGCTCTATGAATAAAGAGGAATTTACCTTGCGATGCGCCCAGCAGTCTTGTTTTCATACAATAGAAACGATTCATTGACAAACCATCGGCGTTCCAAAGAAAAGCTGGCAGCGCCGTGTGGGCTGGCAACACTTCGCGGGGAACTAAACCACATGACCAGTCACATGCGCCCACAAGCGTCTTCGCGTCTTTTTGCACTCACGCCTGTTCGCCATTTCTGTATTTCACTTCGCTTGCGAGCAGTGGTGTGCGCGATTTGCGACGCTGCCAAACGGACACCAAGATGCCACCGCTATGCCGGCAACAATACAGCGCTGCTTTCAAGAGGCAAGCGATCCTCTACGCAGAGTCGGAAAGCAACGTTGAAGCAGGGCGCAAGTTTGATGTGTCGGAAAAGTGCGTGAAGGAATGGAGAAAACAAAGGACCAAGATCTTCGCGTGTGCTGCTACACGCCGTTCCTTTCGCAAACCCAAGTCTGGATGATACCCTGCCATTGAGGAGGCGGTTCAAGATTGGGTTCACGACCACCGGCACCCGTTCCGACGGCGAGCAGCAGCAGTGGCTCACACGATGGCAATGACCGTGACTGCGTCCTTCTCTATCCGTGTTCGACTGTATTTATGTGCATTAAAGAGCAACACTTTACATTTCCTCTTGCATAACCTTAGTGCGGTGCACCACTATTTACATGTAAGCCTTGTGCTACAGTGTTGGAAATGGGCTTAGACCAGGTTTTAATGAGCTCTCCTTACATGGAGGATAGTGAACACCGGCAATGTTTTTCTTCTGAACTAGTTGTCCAGATTTATTTCATTTGTTAGGTTGTTTATCTGTGAACTTTTATTTTATTTCTTGTCCATTCAATCTGTCTTCAGTGCACCCCGCCTGTTGACCATGTCTGTGGACGTTACCAATTTGAACAAGCTGGAGAAAGACAAGCAGGTGAGAGCAGCAATGTGTGAACTTCGCTTTTGCATTAGTATACTACATTCAAAAACGGCAGAACTCATATTTGAATGCGAGATGTGCTACTGGAGCCCTGCTGCGAAGCCCTGAAGCAAATATTGTCACTCGCAAAGTGACTTTGAAACTTTTGACAAAGACTGTAGAGCTATCACTTACAGGTGTGAGAGCATGACAAATGCAAGTGCCGTACGCGGCAGTCTTTTACCTCTCTAAATGTAACTTTCATCTAATTTCAGGCAGGTTGATTGGTGAAACACTGAAGTATGGTCCTGTTAAGTCTTGTCAATGCGGTTTCTCTAATAAATGTAATGGTGGTGTTATTTTTCATTACGAGGGGCTCTGGTAAAAGCACAGATGCCTTCAGGTGGCATGAGCCGATCCCTTTTATCAGTGTTTGTACATAATTTCACTCTTTGGGGCATTCTTTTTGTTATTCCACACATTGTGATCTTGTGTGGCTGCCATGGAAGCTTGTATGCATCGTTATTAACTCCATTCACAGGCCCTTGCTGAAGAGATTGCTGCAAGAATAGCTGAAGTGAAGAAACTGAATGCAAAGGACAGGACTCTGCAGCAACAACTTGAAGAACTGAGAATGGCAAAAGTAAGCTTGATAGTCATTGTGATTCATGCATATAACTTTTGTGTGCAATAACAAATTGTGTTTCATTTACGCTTATTTTGTTAGTTTTATTTTGCTAGAAGGAAGAAGCAGTGCTCTGTGTTCCTTCTCACTTATTTTTTTCGTGCTTTTTAAAATCTTTACTTACAATGGCACACCAACCAGCCCAAGCTGCCACATTGGTTCGAATAAGTGCAGTATTTTGTTAATATTGTTCTTGTTACACTTATTCTGGCTCTGCAATCGGAAATGGCTTACGTGCTTCCCTATTTCTATATTAGTGCATACACGAAACCCATTAGGGCTGCAAGCATACTATTGCATTGCCATCTGTGTATCTCCAACATAAAAGAAGTGGTTGCAATGATTTATATTTTGCACTACAAAGTGCGAGGGTTGTCATGCTAAAACTTTTTTACATGGTAAGGTCCTTTGAGCAAATGTGTTGCATCTTCTGAGAGTTGCAGTGACGCACAGTCATCACACGTGACCTCAATTTTGGTGTATTTCCCTTGTTAATACTATTACTAATTGTGCAACATGCCTTTACTGTGATTTTCACAGAGTGCACTGGCAATTACAGGGAGCACGTCTCCAACAATGAAAATATCAGTAGGAGCATCGATCTCTTGTTCCATTAATTCACACCACACTTTCATTTCTTGCAGAAACGGCTTATTGGTGAGCTGTCTCACATTAAGCAGCTCAGCGTTGTGTTGGAACAGAAACGCAGTGCCCTCCAGGTTAGTTGCATTATCTTTTACATTGACAGGGGATTACTAAAAGTGGACTCTATCACGAAAAAGAAATATGTAGTAGGTGACTGATTTCGGCTAATTGAGTGCTAATTGTGGGTATTAGTTCTGCTCAACTTGGAAAGAAGAGCAAAATGTATCAACTCGCGTTTTAATACCTATGGCTTTGCAGCTGTCACGCTGCTTGAAGATGTCTGTCTTCAGAAGGCAGACTGTTATGGTTTCTTCTTTATGAGACTGAAGCTTTAGCACTACTCTCGAAGTCTTGCAAATTCCTGTTAACTGCATGAGCGCCTATTAGTTTTGTTGTGCTTTGCAGAGTGCTGCACTGTAATATTGCGTGTCTCATCGCACGCAGTTTCGGCTCAGGTCACATACCATGCATTTCTCTTTCAGCGACTCCAAAGGGAAGCCATTGACCTGGATGCAGAGCGTCGGAAGGCTGCCGCCGAGCAGCGAAAAATCTGTTCCTGCAGAGTCAAAGAAGTGAGCAATTATGCCAAGAAGCTCAAGGTATGTTCTTCGCCTGCGCAAGGCTGCCGTTGATGAAATGAAGCTGTGCTTTGAGAAAAATTGTTTTTAAATGCTATGTGCACTGTGAAAAAAAAAAATTGGTGCCAAGAAATCTACATTCCTAAATGTGCAGCAGAATTATGCGGATGAAATTGGTCTGCCTCCAAAATGAGCTCTCTGCTGTGCATTGAAAGGACACTAAAGTCAAACACGAAAACAGTTCAGACTGATAAATTATTATTAGAGAACTCTGTTGTTGTTCATTTCATGATCATACGCTCATCATTAGAAGGTTCCGTTCTTTCCTGTATGACGGACTGTTTAAGGCTGTTAGTGATCACCACTTCCTGTGCTGGACTGTATATCTAATCAGTAAATCAACCAGACTACATCATTGGAGCCTTGGCCTATGAGTACAACATCACCGTTCTCTTGAGATCTGGAGAGTTAGGCTAGACCTGCCGGTCCCCACGTGGGAGTAGCCGGGTGGCGCGGGTGTAACAAAGTTGTACTCACTCACTCATCACATGACATAGTTGTTGGTGAAAGGTTGGCCAATCCCGGAGGCACTGCAAAACAATGAAGATCTAAGTTTCATATTTGAATTTCGTCCCAGAACCTCAACAGCAGAATGTCGGTGTAATATCATCTATTACACAGTTGCTCTTTTTAAATATTTTGACCGCATTGGCTCAATAAGATTTTCCGAAACATGCCATGTTATGTCTCTGGTTGCCTAGAAAAGAAGGTACAGTAAAAGCTCGTTAATTCGACACCCATTAATTCGGATAATTCGGACGGCTCTCTTGGTCCCGGCCAGTGCTGGGCAGTATCGAAGATACATGTATCTTAGATACCGTCAACTGATTTTTCTCGACCCAGTTTTTTACGGCGCGACAGGAAGCTTATCCTTCGTAGTGTTTGTAGCTGCAGTGGTTTATCCGAAAAGCACGTAGTTATTTTATAAGCAGTATTTTTCGATCTGAAAGACTCCAAATATGCATGAAGGCTTGCTCCAGCAACGCTGAGAATTGATAGCGATGCCGCTAGCCCTTGTGAAAGCTGTCATTGTTCTGCTTTCACAGGAGTTACTGTAGCTATGCTTAACCACCTTTATTTTGAGCTTTCCAACCATTTTTGAAAATAGCAAGCTGTTACAATGAGATGATGTGGCTTTATACACCTTCTCGGTATTTGTACAGCGCTGTGTGCGCCTGCGCCCAAGGTTGCCTGCGCCTGTGTCATGGATGGCTTGTCCCGGCATGGGATCATTACGCCAAGCGAAGGCAGCGCCACTTTGTTGCATACAACTAACGCAGGCCTCTATGTACATTTTTATGGAGTAATGTCTCTTAATATAAAGAAATGAACAATATTTCAGTACTAACAGAAAAGTCATCGAACGCATACACCAATCAATGGCCACGTGACCGTCTTCATCGGACCGTTTATGATTTTGCCGCTAGAGGCGCCAAAGGTCATTTTTCGTGACTTTCAGTGAAGAAATAAAAATATAAGTCCACCTCTCACGAGATAAACAGGGTTGGTTTGAGTCAATGGGACGGACAATCTTTCCATCAGTGCAGTCATCTCATTTCATGTTCAGGGCAGTTGTCGGTCCCTTTAGATACTATCTTAGATACCCTTTGGGTATCTTGTATCTGTATCGCGATACGTCTCGCAAGACGTGTATCAGTATCTGTATTTCCGATACATTGAAGAATGTATCGTGTATCTTAAGATACAAGGTACTGCGATCACAACACCGCGGGGCGAAACAATAAACGTTGTTTGAACTACGCTTCTCAAGCTGATACTGCTCCCACTAAGCCACCAGATTAAAACAAAAGCCAATGGCATTATTTTATCTTTCCACCAATTTTCCAGCGAGGGCAAGTGATGAGTTTTGAGCGTCCCTATTGAGGGAGCAGAGTCACGTGGTGGCGCTAGCGTCGTCTCAGGCGACATTTTGTTTTCATGGCTTCTTTTTTTTAATTTTTTTTAGTTGTGTCGGTGCTATGGCACTTGGCTCTTAGCTACTCTACTGTGCCGCGTACTCCAATGCGTGCGGTGTCTTTTGCACAAATTCTGATGCCGCTGTGGTGTTATCGAAGTTTCTCTTGCGTTGTGCGTCATTAGGAAGTCTGAAGAATGCAAGAAAAAGGGTTGCTTTGCGTCTCATGACTTTCACACATAGGCGATTTGAAGGACTTCGTTGATGCAAGTTTGACTTACATGCTATGAGATTGACTTATATGCAAATAAGATTCTAACAGCTTCAGCACCACCGGTGCCGATGCTGGATTTAACAGAAGAAGCATTCACTTAACAGAAGCTATCCTGCCGTACGTCTCCTTTTCTTTTATTCAATGAGTTTTCAAAATCATAATTGGATTGTTAGCTCAAGTTCTTTCTAAGCTGTCCTTCTCCATCCCATGCAATACATATGTCTCTGTATTGCTTTTCCGGCTCTACTTACGGCAATATGTCTTTAACATGCTGGCAACGTAAGCTCTCTGCTTTATTCTTACTTTTAGCTATCTGCATTATTTCTCCTACTGTTTACAGACGTATATTCTACTTAAGTTTACTGTTATGTCAAGGCGACGTTGAGATCAAATATATAATAATCTGTGCGTGCTTGGAGTATACAGTAACAAAAGTTCTGATTACTGCTTAGTAAAATAGCGAAATTGAATTTTCATGATAATAACGTATATTATTAGGAGCCATCTCAAAGATGTTAGCAAAGGGATTGGAGAAACATTGTTATACGAAGTGCTCCGTTTTTCTAATGAGCGTCCCAACAAGTCGGTTTAGGCTATTTTACATAGGCACTGAATTTTCTGTGGTTTTACCTTAAATGCCTAATTGTCATGGCTATTAGGGGTTACCCGCCGCGGTGGTCTAGTGGTTATGGTGCTTGACTGCCAACCCGTAGGTCGCGGCGGGTGCAATTCGATGCCCGTGTGCTTATATTTGAATTTTATAACACCGCATGGTCGAAATTTCCGGAGCCCTTCACTATGGTGCCTATCATCATATCATGGTTCCTTGGGACATTAAACTCAACAATTAATTTTAGCTCTTGGGAGTGCCGCCTGTATCGTGTTCGTATACTAATTCGCTGTGTTTGATACAGAACTGCTTTTCTATTTTACTTAGTTATATTTGTTTTTCTTTTTTAGTCTACTCTAAATATTTTTACTGTTACTAATCACGAGGTAATCAGAGCTTAGGCGGCGATATAGTGTGAATAGCGGCGGTGTCCTGCGGCACTTCATCGAACTATAGAACACGTCTGATACGTTTTCTGGGCCGCAGGTGTTTTCTGATGCAAGAAAAATTGTTAGAAGGTCGCGCATTACTGAGTACGTCGCTAACGAACGCTTTACGCCAGCAGATAAGTAGAATATAAATGTAATTACAGTTTAATGTCCTCTACGTAAACAAGATGCGTCGCAAACAATGTCGCTACCAGTGTTCTCGCTGATGTACACCTGTCCGGTGATAGGGTATTGCGAAAACCGTGATAGGTTTAGGGGCAAGGTAGAACATAACGGTATTTGCACCATTGTGCGGAGGATTCTTATTGAAGTTCTTGTGATTAGATGGCAGCCCGCTAGCTGGTCAACAAGCAGAGCATCGACTCTACCCAATTACAAAAGCGGCAAGCAAAAATCGTTATCAGCGAAGTGTATAAAGAGCTGTCATGGTAAGCAGCTAAAGCAACCCCATTAAGTTGTTTCGGAACAAAAGTAATATACCTTCAGCAAGAAATACAAAACTTTAAAGATACTAACAGACATTTCATATAAATGAAACAAAATTGGTCGGGGTTAATAAACTTTCAAGCGAACATTTTTGTGCATCGGCCTTTGTGCATCGGCCAAGTATCTTTGCCCAGCCCTGGTCCCAGCCAAAGTGCATGTTAATCTATGGGACCAAAACTTCGTTACTTCGTCAGAATTGAGCTCCGCACCGCTTAATTCGGACAAATGCTGACGGCTGCCGCTACACAAAAGTGTAGTAAAGCAGCGCTGGCACCACTGGAGCGAAACCGAAACCTGATTGACATCGCCATCGTCATCAACTAGTGGGGGCGATCGCAGCTTCACCGACAATCTGCGTCTTCTTTCTTAATAAATTCTTCGCTCCACTGCGCCTCCGACGCCATTTTCCCTTGTGTTGGGTCGGCACCGTCTCTTCTTGCGGAGTTCTCTTTTTTTTCCCGTTGTGACCGTGTTTACATGTGAGGCCCGAGCATGCGGCAGTAGCTGACGATGGCATCGACGAGGTGTCAGCTGAGTCCACCGACGATGACTGCCCGACCTTCGATGCTGTCCTTCCCACAGATATGACCCTTCACGACTACAACGCGATTGGTGATTGTGTCGCCACGACTGGTCTCCTGCCCGATCAAGAAATTATTAATGATGTTGCGACCTCATCGCACCTCACGGGGAGTCTCGGAGGCTCTTTTGATATTAGAGGACATTTGCTTGAGCACTTACGACAGTTCGTGTGCTGTTGGCCATTTGGAAGAGTTAAGAAAAATTATAATTTCAGCCAGAATCTGCGCGAAAACGCAGGCGACCATTACAAAATATTTCATCAAATAAACGTATGCTTCTCCACCTTGATTTTAATGTTGTTTTTCCTGTTCATTGGGTAATTCGGCATTCAGTTAATTTGGACATTTTTTCCGGTCCCGTGAAATCCGGATTACCGAGCTTTTACTGTAATTAATATGTAGCTATAAAGAATTATGTAGGCCTTAGCAGATAGCGTCAAGGTCTATGACGTGATGGCGAGCTGGTAAGTGAATTTGCAGCTAGCGTGTCACTTATTGTATTTTCTTTTTTGCTCTCTTTCTGGGGCTGACTAAGTATTTTCTGGCAACAAGAGTGGTGTATTTCATATTGTCACTATATTGAAACTATAATTTACTAAGACAAGTGGAATATATTTTCTTTTTGGTGTCTCTTTACTGTTACCAGGGAACAAAACATATTTTTTTGTGTCTGATGGTTTGGATGCAAGGTGGTGCTTGTTAACGGGGCTCTGCAACACTTTTCAAAGTTATAATAGAATAGTCTCACTACAGTATTAGCGCATGACGCTTCACGAATCACATACCACAAAAATTTTTTTTAATCTGTCAAGTACAAGCGGAGTTACAGGGATTTGTCGCATGCTTCAAGCGCTTTCTCTCTCCTCTCGTACCAGCGAGCACACTGAAAGCTACGCAGGGAACGTGATGACAAGGGGGCAAGAAAATGCAGCCCTTCGTCAGTGCGTGTCATGATCTTGAGCGCATTCTTTTCTTTTTTTCTTTGAATGCATGGCTGATTTCAGTGTCATCACGAGCGCGCACGCGGGCACGTAGCAGCATTTTGTGGCGACCATGGTAACTACTCAGCTCAAATGCTCAAATCGGCCAATGGCGTGGAACTTGGTTATATGACGCAGTGATTTTGAGTATATAGCATCATTTGTCGAGACAAGAGGGAGCGATTTTTAGCTTACTTTGAGAATTAATTGTATGTTCCATGCCGCGTGCTGCGCAATAATGTTTGGCTCGCGTGTTCTCGGGAGCCTCGACTTCTGATCGGCAGCGTTTTCTGACCATGCTCAAAAAGTGTTGCAGGGCCCCTTTATGTACTTTTCAGGGCATTTAGGCCTGAGTTCTACTGAATAGCCTTTAATTTTTAGCCCCACGCAGAAAAAGAATTGCTTTGCTATAATTGACACTTCATCTTGTCCTGAAATAGCAGTCATTTTTAAAACTGAACGCTGAAACACTTAAATTTCCTTTATGTTTGATAATTCATTACACATTCTTTGTGCATCGAGGTTGGCGTGGTAACAGCTGCAGTGAAATGGTGCAAGGGGGCGGTGGGTACCCATGGAACCGAATGAAACCAAGACGTCCAACTGTAATTGGCATGCACTGTGGGGACGGTTGGCTCTTTCGTGTCCCCTGATAAGATGTTTTTCCCATGCAGATCTCACGTTTCCAGAAAATCTGCTTCTCCTTGTGACACAGGCCTCGCCAAGGTCAGCGTAGTTGCGTAGTAGCACAGCAGATGACACAGGTGTCATTGTGAAGGAAAATTTTAAAGGGATACTGAACAAAAATAGGAAAAAAAAAACTAACGAAAGCATTGAAATTCTACTCGAAAGACACAACTTTTCCAATAAACAGAGTTCTACTGAATAGCATTTCATTTTGAGCAACACGCAGAAAGAGGATTGCTTTGCTGTAACTTACACTGCATCCTGTCCTGAAATAGCCATTTTTATATTTTAGTAGAACATTCAGTAAACTTGAACATATTTTTGAACAGTTGGCTGAATTTTTGGAGGATTATCAGCGCGTGGCGGCTGCACGCCAGCATGAGCCGTGACATCAAAGTCACCGCAGCGGATGCACGGTGTAAATTTTTCTATCCTGCTACTTCCCTTTCTCCACCTCTCCTTTATGTTCCACTCTCCCTCTTCCGTAAAGGCGCTTAGACGTGCCCCTCCCTTTAGGGGCTTTACCCCTCCCGGGAGCATTGTTCGCTGTGGGTGCTGTTCATGGTAGTTCGAGGAACCGTAGTCAGAGCTGAGTGCGTTGAGAGACACAAATGATGGCTGGCATTGTTGGCACTTGTTTACAGTGCCATTATACTTCACCTCCTCTAGTTCAGAGTGTGGCCGCTAGACGCGGCAGTTTGGGAAAAACGCAGTAGTCATTATTTTACACTAGTTTCTGTCTGAAATGAAGGTCGTATCTACCGGTTTCAGCACTCAGTCTTTCAGTTTGGCTGAAAATCTCGGCAGCAAATATTTTTTTTATTATCCCTTTGAAGTGCCATTATCAAGGTGCAAAAACAACTTGGTTCCTTCTCTTTAGCTGAGGAATGTTGTGACGTGCAGTCGAATTTGTGCACTCGATGGAGAGCTCCGTGGGACTCTCCCACGTATCGTCGTCTTGTTCCCTCGAATGCACTTCTGTTAGCAACACTTTGCCCACAAACGCCATAGATGTGCGTTTTTGGCAGGGAGCGAACATCGCTCTTTCCATATCCTGACTTGGTGAGCCAAACTTCCTTGATTTCACGTTGTGTTCCAGTGGCATGCTAGACTGATTGTGTAATTTGGCTAGCTGCTGTATAGAAGGTGCAGTAAATGCGTATGTTTGTGGTGCTGTGTACTGTGTATTTTTTTTTTCATTGAGCGCAAGAGACACCACACACTCAAGTCTTTCTGCTGTCATTCTTTTCTATGTTACAGTGTTGCCACCTTTTTTTTTCTAATTAGTGAGATTGTACCTTCAGGGTGTGCGTTGAGCAGAGTCTGTGGAACTCCTGCACTGCAGATCGTGTCCATGACACAGCACTTATTGTATGACTGCACGCTTTTTCAGGACTGCTACAAGAAACATCGTGTGTTTGCCGAGCACCGTCTGGACATGGTGAAGGCTGTGTCGGACAGAAAGAAGGCCGAGGAAAAGCTTAGGGTGGCCCAGAATGAGTATCGCTCCTTGGAGGTATGTACTAGTAGGGCTTTCTTGCCTGTTATCGTGAGTTATTATTAGTGTGCAGCACGCTTCCACCTGCACTACCATACGCGTGTGCTGTCGAAACTGAGCTTATTGAGATCTGGTTGGCAGCGATGGCTTTGAATGTGATATGTATAATGGCCAGTGTGGAGATTAGCTGGTGTGGAAAGATTAGCTGGTGTGACACAAGCGGGCCAGTACTGCTGTAAAGCTGCCACGTCGGGTGGCTACTCTTGCGTCCACTTCATGACTTCCCTTTTGCACAGACGATTTAGTGGCTGCAAAGCATATTACACAATTGTAGTTCGGTAGTAGGCCGAATGTTAGTGCTTTATGATCATGTTTTCCGGGAAGGTGTTAACAGATGACAAAAAAGTGTAACCGTATTGGCTCATTTTTCGCGTTCCCGGTCACAAATGTTGGCACCGGGAAATTGCACTTAGCAGGAACATATTCAGCGCGGTTCTACTCTGTTGTGTAGGCACAACGCTTAGTGTTTCTTCTTGACTGGCCATGACGCAGAATGGAGTGAAGAACATGAGGGAAAGGTTGCTGCAGCTGAAGCGGGAGGCCCAGAAGAAGCTGAAGGAGGCCCAGGAGGCCACCAAATGCTCATCCAGCACGTTCACCATCCCACCAGAAGTGGCCAAGGTACTGTGGGGGCCAACGCTACCCGCCACAGCCTTCGCATTCGTGACCTGCAGCTCTACCCATTGTTTACCAAGTGGTAGCAAAGCAGGGGTCCCAGGTTTAAAGATAAGGGGGAGAATGACACCATGCCATACCCTCTTAATGATCGTGATCCAGTTTCAGCTCGGGAAAATAAATTTGCATCAACCATGTGTACATTTGGAAAGAGTTTAGTGTATTTGCTACTACAGTAGAATCTCGTTAAACAGAAGCTGAAGGGACCAGGAAAACATGTTCCATCTGACAAAAGTTCTGTTTAATGAGAGGGGGGGGGGGGCAGAATTCAAGTTAGAAACCAATCATATTAGAGACAGTTGTTCCATTAAGCAGTGATTCCGTTTAAGAGATTTCCATTTACCGAGCGTTCACTGTAATCAAGTGAGCAGGTCAGTTGTCCTTAGCATTACTGAGGAGTTCTTTGAAGAGGATACCCTAGGTAAAGGGCTTCACTCGGAAATGCAAAGAACACCTGTGCACTTAAATCTCGGGGCACGTTGAAGGAACCCAGGTGGTCAAAATTAGTGTGGAGTCTCAGACTTCGGCATGCGTCATAATCATATCCTGGTTTTGGCACGTAAAACATCAGTGATTATTATTATTATTATTATTATTATTATTATTATTATTATTATTATTATTATTATTATTATTATTATTATTATTATTATTATTATTATTATTATTATTTGTTACCTAAAGTTGGGTCTCTCAGTGCATATCTGGCGCCATGAACATTATTCTGACATGATGCAACAAAGTTTGTTGATGCCAAATCTTTGGCAAGATACGCTGGCATTACTCGTGCAAACGTAAACAAGAGTGCTGTGCTTGTTTTCTGATTGTGCTTGTGTGTAGCATTCGCATTAATTGCAGGAACCAAAACATATTCATAGAGACAAAGTGGGGTAAATTATTTAGTAATTTTCTTGCAGGAATTCCACAAACTTCCAACCACAGCCGAGGAGATCACCAAAATGTTGCACGCGGAAGAAGTAAAGCTGAGCTGTATGCTTCCTGTTGACGTTTCGGTAAGCAGCAGTTGATTTTGACAGGGGTCTCTTTCTTTCTCTTTTCTATGTTTTTCTTTATAGGCAGCAGGGGAAGTTCTATAACCGCCAATTTTTGTGGGGGGGACGAACATTGTTAGAATCTCAGTTATTGCAGTTTCTTCTACTGCTTGAACTGCATGTAAATGTTGGTCATGGTAGCCAGTGTACAATAAATGATAAAATGCCATAGCAAAAGCGCCCACTTGTAGTCTATCCATCCCACGTAATCACGTGTAACCCCACGTCCAAGCACCCCACATGATTGATGATCACGCTCCTAAATTTGCACAATTTTTTTTTTAAAGTGTGATCACTATGTGAGTAAATACGGTAGTTGTGTTTCATACTTGCTGACCTGTGCAGGTTGAGCGAGAGTACCACCAACGCAAGCGGGACATTAAGCAACTCGAGACCGATGTGGACAAAAATGAGACGCAGCTGTCAGAACTGGAGACCGAGATGGAGGAGACCCGAGGCCGGTGGTTGCCGAACATTGAGCAACTGCTGCAGCGGATAAATGTTGGCTTTGGCCGCTTTTTCCGTGCCCTGGGATGTGCAGGCGATGTGCGTACTGTCATTGTAGACTTCTTTTTCTTCATAGTGATACTTGTTTACGGCCTCTCAACTCGCTTAAATGTGTTTATGGTTGTGGTATATGTTGAAGTAATTGTACGCGTTGCGGCAGCTTGGTTGCTGTGGTGTTGCACAGTTGAGCTTGAAGTAGCAGGTTCAAATGCAGCCATGGTGACTACACTTTGAAGGGGGAAAAATGTTAGAACGCTCATGTACTTACAGTGGGATAGAACTTAAGAAGGCAGGAGAAGCCCCACTCAGATGACTGAAGCGTGGCAGCTGATTGCCTCTGCGACAACAAATACTAGTCCTGCACATTTTCTTAGCCATTCTGTCTCATGGTGAAGTCACCGGCCATCTAGCTCATAACATCAGTCTAGAGTGCACACCCATTGGTGCAGGCTCATATTCATTTGCCTATGAGGAGGAAATGCCACTGCATTCTAAAGCGGTACCTGACTATAGGTTTAAGTGCACACCCCAGAGGATTGAGCTTAATTTGGAAGCCTTTGCTAGGGCGTGTATCATACCATGAGATGTGGCTTTGGCACTTGGAGCTTGTAAAGTCTGGTAACATTGTACTTTTATAATAATCTGTTGGGTTACACTGGTTATAACAACCCTATCTCAGTGCACTTATGTTGTTTCCTGCCCTACCTATTGAAATACTGTTCTGCGTCTTCTGTTACTGTTCTGTGTCTTCTTTAAAGTGGAGTTTTGCTATTAAATACCTTTCAAAAGGTAGTGGCAGGAATAGAGCACATGCAAAATGAAAAGTATTAAGAACATAAACTGTTCAAAGCACAAATATGCTGTCCTGTTTGCAATCTTTTGCCTGACTAGCACTGGAGGTGTAGATGAGCAAGAGCATTTCAGGCAGTGTGATAAAGCAAGTCAGTGCGCTTGGAACTGTGCCGAGAATTCCTTCACTTGTAGATGCTGATACATCTTGCGCTAGTCTAGGGAAATTTACATTATCTATGAAAGTTATAATCTGCAAACACAGCACATTTTTTTTTTTTTTTTTGCCACTCATAAAGTCGCGTATTTTCACGTCATGTAATCATATCGTGGTTTTGGCACGTTAAACCCGATGAATTATTATTATTATTACATACTTTCAGGCGATACCGGTCTTTCAGGCTTTCGATTATTCTGTCTTTTTCATGGTCTCCTTCGAGTCCGGATTATGTATCAGTCAGCAACCGTACTCTCTGTCACAGTGGTGATATGATTACTAGTGCTCTGTTGTGCAGGTGTTTGTCGTCAAATGCCACGGTTTTTGCGTGCACAGGTGTCCCTGTACCAGGGTGAGCAGGCGCACCAGTACGATCAGTTTGGCGTCAACATCCGGGTGAAGTTCAGGGATCAGGAGGCCCTCGCCGAGCTGTCCGCAGCGCACCAGAGTGGCGGAGAGCGGTCGGTAGCCACAGTGCTCTACATGATGGCGCTGCAGGAGCTGACAAGCGTGCCCTTCCGCTGCGTCGATGAGATCAACCAGGTGCGCATGCGCATACTTGTCTAAAATCTACAACTGAAAGTTGGGTTATTTGGAAGCTAGATGTTGCTGATGTATGCAGCACTTGTAGGAAAGAACTTGAGAGAAAGAAAAATGGCATACAACTCAATCAATGGATTGAGATTGAATGAAAAGAGTATTGCTGTCATAACAGCAGATATTCAGCGTTTACCATCATTTAGTGAGCATTAATCAGTGCTAATTCGTGTTGGTAGTAAGTGGTTAATTGTGATAGTTGCATTTGGTGAGACTTAACTATCATTCAGAATGTAGGTTGAAGAGGTCAGGGAAAACATTGTTTTCAAAACATTAGCAGGACAAGAAGGACGCTGTGCTAGTTCGATTCATCGCCACGGTGTGCACATTCTGAATCAGATGTAATGAAACGACGCTTGTGCATTTACCCTATTTACTCGAATCTAAGCCGATGTTTTTTGGTTTTTTTTTTTTTCCGAAAAAACGATGTGCGAAAGTTGGGGGGGGGGGGGGGGGGGTCGGCTTAGATTTGAGTTAGAGCTGTGCGAATAGCAAAATTTTGGATGCGAAGCGAGTTCGAATAATAAAGATTGAGTGCGAATCGAATAATTTTGAATAATTTTCGAATATTTCTCAAACATTTTTCGAATAATTCGAAGTGAAATTACAGAAAAAGTTGCAGGGAATCCCTAAGTATGTGCTTGTGAGATAGCAACATGAAAGTGTTTCTTTTCGCTAGGTTGATGAAGCGCTGGTGGGGTCATATTTCATAGTTGTCTTTCTTATCAAGAATGAGGCAATGTAGAGGCCGAATGGTATTTATGTACATGATTTGGTGCAACCAAAGTGTTGCCGACAACACTTTACACGTGATAGACAGAGATGCCATTTCTTCAACCTCTCCTTCTCTTTCAACTTCTGTGGAAGTTCAACTGATGTGGCAGACAAGGGTGTGCTCTCTTCAAGTCCGGAGTTCCAAATCTGCCTTGTAGACGTCGATATATAAGAACATCTGAAATTTTGGATGCTAAAAAGCTTTGGCGTCCGATTTTTCGGACTTGCTGCCCAAATTTCAGGTCCAAAACAGCATTAATTGAGCCCCCAACTCTGCCACATCTTTCATCTCCATATTGGAACCAGTGTTTTCTTGAGTTAATACATTTGCGACCGTAGCGGAGCTTGAAAGGCAGCTTTGCC
Source organism: Rhipicephalus sanguineus (assembly GCF_013339695.2). Lineage (NCBI taxonomy): Eukaryota > Metazoa > Arthropoda > Arachnida > Ixodida > Ixodidae > Rhipicephalus > Rhipicephalus sanguineus. The sequence continues at coordinate 58,063,195 of NC_051179.1, forward strand.
GCAATACGGGGGTGTGATGAGGTGAAGCATATTGAAACTCTAGGGACCACTTCCAAACGGACGTTGACTGTCTCTTGGCTAAGTTCGACCGTAACGGACCTTGAAAGGCAGCTTTGCCGCAATACGGGGGTGTGAGGAGGTGAAGAATATTGAAAATCTAGGGACCACTTCCAATCAGACGTTGACTGTCTCTTGCCTAAGTTCGACCGTAACGGAGCTTGAAAGGCAGCTTTGCCGCAATACGGGGGTGTGATGAGGTGAAGCATATTGAAAATGTAGGGACCACTTTTAACCGGACTTTGTCTCTTGGCCAAGTTCGACCGTAACGGAGCTTGAAAGGCAGCTTTGCCGCAATACTAGCGTGTAATGAGGTGAAGCATATTGAAAATCTGAAGGGGTCACTTTCAACCGGATGTTGACTGCATTTGTCTTTGGCAAGTTCGAATAGTAAAATTTCAGTGCGAATCGAATCGAATAGCACACACTATTCGAAAAATATTCGAAATTTCGAATATTCGCACACCCCTAATTCGAGTACAATGAATAGATTTTTTTCTTTTCTGACCTTGCGAATTTCGGGGGTCAGCTTGGAATCGGGGCCGGCCTAGATTCGAGTAAATACGGTAGGTTTGGATACACATTGAAGAACTTGGGGTGGTTGAAGTTCATCTGAAAGAAATTTTTTGGTTGTGCTTCTTTGTGGATCTAGTAAAAATGTGACATGCCTACTATAGTACTCATTCTCAGGGAAAGGCACTTTCGGGGAGCTAGGAATTTTTGCTGCTGTTAGATAGCTGAACATGAATTGACATGCAATTTACGAGAATGAGATGCGATTCTTCGAACATCAAGGTAAGTACACTGGGGCACTGTCACGTTGAAACATGCAACGATGGCCAGGTAAGTTCGAACAATTATGCCGAGGTAGCAGGTTACCTGCACAGGCTTAATCTGTCAGTAGTCGGGTGTTAGGAAAGTTACTACGAGGCACTGCTGCACAGAGCTCTAATAGTTACTGTTGAGAGTAATTTCGTCATCATGGTCTTGGTTTGAGCCCTCAGAAAGAAGCATCCATCAGGAATACTTGTTGTGCGTTTAATGGAATCCTCTGTTTTTTTTCCCTTGTTTGTCTTTGCAGGGAATGGATTCTGAAAACGAGCGCAGGGTCTTTGAAATGATAATGAACACTGCCCGACAGAACTCCGCCCAGTATTTCCTGCTCACCCCCAAGGTATGGACTCGTGAAATCCTTGGCAAAGAGTTGCTTTAGAGTGGTTGCTAGATGCTCAAATTTACACTTCAAAGAAATGCGGGCTGAGAAAATACACTTGGTTCTCATTGCAATCATATGGGATATAAGGAAATAAGGACAGGAAGGAAAGTGATGCAATGAGCTTGATTCATCTCTGTAACTAAGAGAAATATCCTAACGTAGTGCACAACATAGTACCGTATTTACTCGAATCTAACGCGCACCTTTTTTCCGGAAAAACGAGTCCAAAAATGGCATGCGCGTTAGAATCGAGTACCGAAAAAAAAAGAAACTCGGTTATCGTATTGCCATCGACATTTCAAAATATATTTTTTTTAAGCTACCCGATTCTTGGCCAATCCCCCTGAGTGGGTGTGAGCCAGCAGAACAGGATCTACATCTACATCTACAAAATGGCCGCCTCCTACGCGCCTTGGCCATTTCTGCCATTTTTTTCAGTTCGTACGTGTGCCGAGGAGATTGTCATACCGTTCTGCGTTCGCATTGACGGCATGCAAGTGCCGACTCCAAATACTCGACGAGTGTACCACGATGCCGCATTTAAAAGAATAGTTATTACATGTGCAGAGAGACGGACGGAAATCGGGCCGCATCGCGGTCGTTCAGATATAGTTCGGAGTTCCCGAAACGTGCGTGCGAGACTGGCGCAAACAGAAGCAGAAGATTTTTTACAGCAAAGCTTCACGAAAAGGTTTCAGTGGACCAAAGCACGGCCGGTTTCCCGAAATCGAAGAGTGTTGACAGCGACAAGGACTTGTCCGACAGCGACGAGGACTGATCCATTACGCGACTCGTATCGCCGCCGTAGTGGTGACAGTTTTAGCGGCAAGGCCCGCTTTGTGACTTTGTGTTTTACTTTTTTGAAACTTCAGTTCTTTAAAACTCAAATACTTGTTCTTCTGAATGTGTGAAGTTTGACTCCTACGGACTTTTTTTGTTCTTTTCTCTCACGAAAAATGGGTGCGCGTTACAATCGATGTATTACTTTTTTTTTTTTTTTTTTGGTCGCGGAAAACGGGTGCGCGTTACAATCGAGGGCGCGGTAGAATCGAGTAAATACGGTACACGTACACTGCTTTCCATGAGGTTCAATGCTTGTTTGCACTACAGTTAAAAACTGTGGCATCAATAACAGATGAGCAGAGCTGGTTTTTCTCATCACCACTTGCAAGCAGCAAGTTCACCACTGCCGTCGCACTTCTCTGGCTGCCGGGCAGATCACCTAGCTGCCTTTCCAAGTTGCTATGTGTTGCAACGTGGGGGTTTGGCAGACTGGGAGGCCACCTTATACTTTGCACGCTTGAAGTTGTGTGCACAATAGAGCACATATTGCGTTATAGGACAGCCATGTCTTTCCATCCATCGCTTTTTTTTCTTTCGGCTTACCCTTTAATTTGCAGTTACAAAGTTCAAGTGCATACCAAAACCAAATGCAGGGTGTTTGGTAGAAATACCTTATCCACATGCACATACCTAGCCTCTGCTTCTTCTCGTGGAGAAATGAAGTCAAGCTAGTGTTCTCGTCAAAGCTGCACTTTTGTTTTGTATTTGTAGGATGGTAAGGCAAGTGCAGCTGCCCATGAATGTTTCCTGAGGATAGCTCTCAACATTTTTTTGCATTCTTATGGTGATGATGATGCAAATGTAGCATCAATGAAGGTTTCAACATGGTGATTCGTCCTAGTTAGTGTTTGTGGGGAAAATTTTTTAATCGAAATGACACTGCAAAGGAGGGTTAGGACATGCAAGTTAATCGGGACATTCTGTTTTTAGTGTCTTAATCCTTCCATCCTTACTGTGGCATTCAACATTCATTGAAATAATTGAAACAGTTATGAAGGTGTTAGTGAATTATGTTGCGGTTGAGGGTTCGTCTCGGGTCTTGCTGTTAGAGACTCGCAGGTTTCAAATGACACCCGATTTACTTCATTTGCAGCTCCTTCCGGATCTTCCCTATGCAGAGAATGTGACCATGATATTCATAAGCAAGTGCACCACGTACGTCCCCGACTGGAATCCTGAAGCGCTTGTTGGTCGAAGCATGGGCTTGGCAGCCCGTGTCCGGCATTAGTGCCAGTTATTATACTGCATATAACTTTGCGAGGTTTTTTGGTTGCCGTGCTGCTGTACAGTCCAGTCAACATGCAGCTTCCGTATGTGCATAAGTTTTTTTTAACCTAATTATATGCAGTGTTCTTGAAACACGCGAAGCAATCGAAACATTGCGTAGTATTAGTTTGTTTCTTTTCTTTCTTTTTTTTAGTTTTTTAGTGGTGCCTCTGTGAGGTCTAAACATTTTTTTTCTAGTGCTAGAACCTGTACTGGGAAGCTGAACCTTTGAGCTGTGATTACCCATCACAACGCAAGTCACTTAAAGATGTTGTAAAGCAGTTTACTTGTATATTACACGAAGCTGCTTTTATGTTGTGCATAAATTACCATGCACTTTTAATTTTAGTCCAGATAATAATGTTTTAGATGCTACCGGTGCCTTATAATTGAAGGTGCCCTTTAAAGCATTTTTATCTCATTCTACATAAGTTGTGTATGCACAGAAACTGTGTCTGACAGAGCCAAGATAATTGCTGTCTGGATGCAATGGTGCTCAAGTGCATTTTATCATCCTGTACAGTGCAGTCTACTCTCAAAAGGAACTGCTGATTACATATAAATTGATACACTGTTGTATTTGGACAGTTTTTGAACATTTAGATGTTGGCTGAATGCATACAATCGGCCATCTTTCTCATTTAATGTCATTGGGGTGTTTCATTTGTGTTCGATTTATTATCAGCTGACTGTTCCCTTTGAAAGTGTGCTGTAGTGTACACATCGTAATGGTTCTGTGATGGCCTCACCTTTATGTTGAAGCATTACATCATCGTTTTTTTACTGCATTTCATTATGTGATATGATTAACTCATATAATGTACATTGTTTCAAATGTGATAGTCATGTATAATATTTAAATTTATGTTTGGAGATGAATGGACTATAAATAAAGCCATAAATGTTGATAACTGTGCTTGCCTGTTTGTACATGAAATTGTAACAGAGACTTGTGGACAGACAAGAGTCATAACGGAGGAATGCTCACATGTGACACTTGAAGTGTAAACCATTTCTTAGCGAACCAAGAAATGCTTTGCATTTCTTAGTTCAGTCTCGTTGACCATTTCTATCTGTCTAGCCTCTTTATGTCCCAATGGTCTTATGGGCGTATGATTGTCTTGGTATATAACGCAGTTTGCATGGCATCACATGAGTGTATGAGAAACATTAATGACAGGTCATTACATGAATACCATGACATCCGTGCCACATATGTCATGACATAAATAACAAAAATTGAGGATGTTTGAACTTCGCCTTAAAGAGTGGAACACGATAGCATAATTGGGCCCCATTCACATCGCCTTCTGATTAGCTTGCCACGCTTCATTCAGTGCAGACCCGAACTGTGCCACGAGGAAAGGAATGTCTGTGTGCTTAATGTATGCCATTTTAAATTTTCCTAGACTGCCTACTGCAAGTAGACAGTTGCTAAGTGCGCAGTATGCCATAATTCATCATTTTGGAGATTAGCGATGTATCCACTATGCATCCGTAAGGCAATGTGCACACCTGCACAGCTGCACACTTTGTTGATGTTGTGGCTGATGATGATCAGTTATGCCTGAACTCTGCAATAGGTAAACCTTTAAACCACACATTCGTTGCACAATTCACATGATGTGACGCCTGGTGCCGTCTTCTATGCTTCTATGCTTCTGCCATGCACTATCACACATCTTAATGCGACACCTAGCACTGCAAGATGCCTGTATAGGGCTTTTTCAGAAGTAGTTTCAAGCACTGGCATAGCTCTTTGGTAAAACACCTGACTGCCATGCAGAATGCCTGGGCTCGATTTGGCTCGAACCCCGGATTTTTATTCTTTGGATCCATCGCGATTTTTTGCTCACAACTGACACCAGAATTTCTGCAACATGGTCTGTTTAATGCTGTTGTGCTAATTTTATTGCATTGGTAGATACCAGAATGTGCATGAGATGAGATGCATGTATAACAGATGTCGATGACAGGCTATGGTGGGCATGTCATCTTTATCATGACATGAATGGCATACATGATGATGATGTCATGCAGTCATTTCTTTAACTGATATATAAGACTATGAAGTTAGTACATATATGACATGTACTGCATTTCCTCGTATAATACCAGCACTGGTTGGCAACTCTTGGCTAGTGTGCAACTGTGCCTAGGGTTGGCTAGTACGTGCTCATTTGGCTAGTAGTGGCTGTCGGCTAGTCATGGCTAGTATTTGCTGATATTGTCTAATTGTTGGCTAGCACTAGTTAATGTTAGCTGTCGGCTAGAGTTGCCTAATGTTGCTTACAGTTGCATGTTGGTTATCCGCTCTAATAACAATGTAATTAACGTTGTATATGTACTACTACGACTCTGCCAGTTGTAGTCTACCATTGCTTGCCCCCACAGGAATGCACCAACAAGCGTTACTTATTGATAGGTACATCAGTGTACCGGAGCCTTCTCCCACATTAAACTGACAGTCGCACTTGAATGGGAGTGCATACTTTAAACTATCCTTTAGGCATCACAGTGTAGTCTATATGCCTTGTTAGTTCGTATCACGCACACAATTACTTAGTCAACTACTGTTGTTCTCGTGGAGCGTGAAGTTCTGCGCTTGTTTCTGGGACTCTCTAGGTTTGCAGCTAATAATGTTATTTATCAGGAAGTGTTCCCGCCAACATTTCTTTGCCGATTCTGCATCCTAGCGGCACAAACATTCCTAAAGTTTTATAGCTTTCAGCTAAGATCTGAATATGCCTTTATCACTGATGCAGACCCCTTCTTTCTCACTCATTGGCCATGTTTTCACACACCTCAAAGATTTTGTACAAAAGCATCTAGACAGTTTAAATGGGAACATCAGAGAGATAATTGTATCAAGCGAATGAAATCAGATTATGAGATTTTTCCTCTGAACTCTATCTCTCAGTTTCTTAACAAGTTGCAAGATTATCTCGCAGGTATGCAAACATAAAAATTCCACGTTCCCTTGTGCATTCACCTGAGACGTCTCGAAGGCGAAAGTCATCTTTTTCTTTCTTTTTCTCGGTCGATTGTATTCAAGCAGCTAAGCGTATACGATCTTAATCTATACTTGCACAAATATTCATAAAGAGATGTGGGTTAAACTTTAGTAGCACTATTCATAATTGTTTTGGTCAGGTTATTAATACAGCTGTCTGGTGTGATTGCGCAATCGCACAATTGCAGTTTTTCATATATACATTTTTGGTTTTTAACAATTTTGCATCCTCCAATTTGATATCTAACTGTCCAGATGACCAATTCTAAGCCAATCACCCATAGTGGGTTTGTGCCTTATTGGTGGGCCAACATGATAGACCAGGCACGTTCAGGGCGTGCTTTGTGAAGATTTCAGCGCTCGCTTCACGTGTCACGCGGACGAGCCGCTGCGCGCCGACGTTCCATTGTTCAGCATCGTGATTCCGTGAGCACCGATTGTGGCTTCCAGAAATCAAGTCCTATACCGCATCCAATGGATTCCATGTCACGGGACGCGAATCATTCTGGCGGACCAGTTGCCCAAAGGAGGGCGAAGAGACACGGGAGCACTTCCTGCACCGGTAGCAAGGACCGCGAGGATCGGCACTCTGCATGTTCCACAGTGCCGGACGCGATGGCCCAAGACGGCACGGACCACGGTACTGACGCCACTGATACGAGACAACAGAAGCACTCACTGTGGCCCAGAAACTTGTCTCCACGCTCTCACGATCTCACAATGAACGACGGCGAGGAACATACGGCTGTCGGTGAGTCGACCGTAACCTTAGACCAGGACAACACTCTCCGTGGTCGCCGAGAGTCACCGACATGGGTCGATTCGCGGCACCCGGGCAGTCGAACGGCCGATGTAACGACAGACGTTTCGAGGCAGCTCACTGCAAATGTATCGTCTTTAATCGAGGAAGGGCACGTCACCAGCCCTGCTTTAGGGCGGCGTAGTTTTGAGGATCGCCACGACGATGACAGCCATCCGCCGTCCACCACCACGTCGCGAAGCGCGATCCCTGCCACTGCGCCCCCCGCATGCAGTAGGGCAGGAAGGGGCGCCGTCAGAGTGCCTCCCGAGAGTCACTTCCAACCGGTTGTGACCGCACCGAAGAAGCCTCGGCCAATGCTTCCCATGCTCGTCGTCGGGGCGTGCCTGGTCGCTGTTCTCACGGTAGTCATCATCGTCGTCGTCCTGATGTCCGGTAGCCCCATTCCACCGCCCAGCGTCTGCTGGACGCACGAATGTCAGGAGTACGGCAAGTTGCTGAGGTCCTCCATCGACGACTCGGTGCCACCGTGTCACAACTTCACCCGCTTCGTGTGCGGCGGTTGGCAGAGAGAGCACCGCCTGAGCGTACGCGAAGAACTCTACGAGAGGGCCATCGAACGCATGACGCGCCTCGTCCGCACCATCGAGGTGCCCAAGACGGACCAGAACAGCGTGCAGCTAGCGGCAGCCATCTACCGGAGCTGCGACTACGTGTTGCAGGGTGAGAGGGACGAACTGGCAGCCGTCAAGAAGTACCTGCTGGATGCCGGCATCGCGTGGCCGCGCCGCAGCAGGAACGGGGATGTTGTTCACACGCTGCTCTTCAGCTCTTTGAGGCTCGGCTGGCACGTCATACTGCGCGTGGAGCCTCGCTGGTCCGAGAAGGGTGCCACAACCTTCTTGGTCGATCCTGGCGGCGCCTTTCACCTTGTCAGACGGGCGCGCGATGCTAACGATTTCGAGCAGTACTTCAAGCGGCTGACGGAAACGTTCGGCGGCGCCGGCGGCAACAATGACATTGTCTCGTTGGAAGATGTCGTAGAGGCCGAGGGCTCCTTTCGTGACACGTTGAGTGCGGCTTACTACGACCGCACGGAGTACCAGGTCTTTCCCGAAAGGACGTTTCTCGGGCTTGGGGAAAGTCGTTGGATTGACGTCTTAAAGAAGTTGAACTTTTCCGTAGGCAAGCGCTTCCAGGTGCTCACGACGGCACGGCGTTTCGTCTACGGTTTCTTCAACCTCTGGGACAACTATGGCGAAGAAGAAGCGTACGGCTACACGTCGTGGTGCACCGTCCAGGTGGCCGCCTTGTACGCGAACCGCCAGCTCGTCCTCAACTACCACGGTGGCAGCGTGAGGAGAGCGCAGGCTTACTACGGCGCCTTCTGCGTCACCGCGGCGTTCACGTTTTCGCGTTATGCTCTGTTCGGAGGCTACAACATCGAAGTACTCCGAGGCAAGACGCGCTCCGTCGCTGAGGACGTCACGCGGTCCGTGGGCGACAGTTTCCTGAGGCGCCTTTCCAGGTGGCAACACTTCAAGAGCAACGTCGAAGTTGTCACCAACTGGTCGTCGTTGTCCAGGGCGTTTCGGGGCTTCGAGGCCGCCCACGATGCTACGCGGGGTCCGACCGGTTTGGACATGACCGATTCCTTCGTGGAGAACTGGCGCCTGTCGACGCTTGTGCCGAGCAGTCTAGATGACTGGGTTCTCGTTGACGTCATCGATTCGCTGGAGATGTTCGCTTTGTACGTCGTGGGTCACCGTAGGGACTTCCAGTTGCTTCCAGCTGCGCTCTCCTTCCCGTTCTTCGACTTGGGACTGACTGCGCCCGTCAACTACGGTGGCCTCGGTGCGCATGTGGCGTGGGCTCTGGGTCTGCTCCTTCTGACGGCGTACGGCGCCGACCAGTCGCTGAAGGCCACGGTCGAGCAGCTGAAGAACTGCATCGCGGGCAAGTCGAAAACAACGGACGCGGACGCCGTAACTTCCATAGCCGTAACGGCGGGCGCCCTTCTCGAAGCGCTGGACAGTAACAGTGACACGGCGAGCCGGCTGCCCATCCCTCAGCTCGAGAGCTTCTCGGCGACGCAGCTCTTCTTTGTGTCGCTGTGCTTTGCGCACTGCGAGGGCAGCGATTCCGCGGTACAATGGGCGGACATCTGCGACCAAGCACTGAGGCACGTCAGGAGCTTCGCTCACGCTTTTGGCTGTGCCCCTGCATCGTCTATGAACCCTGAGCAGCTTTGTGACGTGCCTTAGTTATAGATACCTTTTGTTGGTTTCTCGATTCGTTCGCACTGTCCTAACAGTTTGTCGAGTTCATTTATTTTTTGACCTTTTCTTTCGAGTACGAAGTACCGCCCTTCGTTTTCCAACTGTGCTGTAAGTTTACCGCGCGCGGAGAAAGTACTCGCCACGACACCGAATCGATATTTTATTATTTAATTTCTCTATGTGTTCTTGCTGCGTCTTCTTTTACAATGTAGGTTTAGACATCGCACCCTGTGGTGTGCCTTTCTTTTTTTGTTTCAATATTACAGCGACCGCAACTGCAGCACACGTGTTTGACGTGGTGACTGCACTGTGTACGTTTGCTTGCAACCTGCGAGTGCGATCTAAGTAGCTGCCTTTGTGCACGCTTTAGCACGCGTCGTTCTGCACTCGCTGGTCCGCGAGTGTGGCTCAACTTTTGTCTGCACGTTTTCGCCGATGCTTTGACATCCATACTCCACGTCAGTTTCTAATACACTTTGTTGTCTGCAGTGTGTTCACGTTGTCTCCTATTGTCTAAGTGTACTTGCCCATCTAGACTTAAAAGGGCACTGGCACGAAAATGCGTGTCGTTTTCTTGCGTCATGTGAAAGGCCAAGCCCTGAAGAGCCTAGTTAATGTAGTGGTAAGCAGGAGTGCGCCCTGAAAAATTACACGTTTCTAAGTCTAGTTTCGGTTCTTTCTGAACCCTGACGTCGCGACACGGTATGAGCTTCTCTCGTCACGTACTCGCGTAATATATCGTGACGTTTCCACGGCCGCTCCGCCCCGTGGCTCCGTTGGTGACGCACAAGCGGCCATTTTGTACGTCTTGGTACCTGACGTTATCGCAACTAGCCATACTGGTGCGTGAAGTTGCCAGAATTGATACTGTAGCCTGACGTCACGCTAGATTCGATGTCGGTAGGTGCGCCACTCAAGAATTAGAGGTGGCTACCTACTACTACTACCATGACTACTACATACTACAGAGGAGGGACAGACCCACACCCAAAGGAGCTTCGCCCCTAAAAAAAAAAAACTTGGGGGACGCTTGAGCTTCCCCTTCAAGGAGGGAGCGCGATAGCTTAATCGGGCCCCGTGTGCATCGCCTTCTCAATTGCCTGGTTTCGGTTGGCTTCGGTTGTCGGTGCATGCCTCAACCGTGCCGTAAGGAAACGAACCACTATGCGCGTAACACAGTCCTTTTCAAATTATCCCAGAATGCCTACTGCAAGTACAGGTAAGTGCCCACTACGCCATGATTCTTCCTTTTGCGAATCGGCGAAGGGCCAAGTTGCGCAAGGATGGGTCACAGCAGAGCTGGTGCGCACCTAGCTAGTCCTGGCTTGTCTAGGCTTTTACCCTCTCACCTCTCTTTCCCATCCGTGACCCCTTGCTATACTATACTATTACATGGCTATGCTTGCTCTCGCCAAGAAATTTTTTTCGCGAGAAAGTTTTCTTTCTATTTGTACTCGTTCTCTCGCCTAACAGAGTTATTGCATCCCACGCCGGAGAAATGGGCACTTGTGTTCTGGGAGCGAAGCAAAAGACAATGAAGAAGAGAGCGCGTGCCGGTTCATGATGATGATAATTTTCTATCTACGACACACGGCAAACCTCGAGCATAACAGCTCTGCTGTAAAAAAAAAAAAAAATCGCCGCTCTTACACCCTGCCGAGATCGTTGACCAGCGAAGCTGAATGGGGCGGCCCCGGAATCGACACTGACAACCAACGGCAGAATTAGTTAGAATTCAAATGTAGGCAAATATATAAAACGTTAAAAGGATCGCGGTTCGGTACGTCATCGCAATACCCACGTCTATCCGCGCTTGCACGTGTCAAATTTGTTCCGAAATATTAAACGCAGTCTCAAGGGTGTTGTGCTTGCTAGCGTTCAATACGTCACGGAAAACAGATATGCGAGCTTCAACGAGGCGCCGCCACTCGTATTTCTATCTCAAGTGTCCTCTCGCATCAAGAGTGGCTTTTTACAACGAAGATGCATGCCAGTGCGGCTAGAAACGCTCGAAAACGTCATGTGCATGTTTTCGCAGTGGCCCACGGGAAGAACCAGATAACTCACGGATAGGTTATATTTGCATACGCTGTTATCACATCTCTTCGTCATGCCATGCCGCAACCCAGGCGAAGAATAACAAGCACGTTCTCGCTCGCTTTCAGATATGCGCAAGAAGTCATTGTTTCTGGACGGAAATGAAGGTGGGCATGGGCTCCTCTCATGCAGAAGAGACATTTATCGCTGCAAGCCAGCCGAGATCTCCACCCTCTTCCCGAACAGCAGGGAGCCTCAACACAGCACTGTGAATCTCACGGTGGCTACAACACCAACGAAAGCGTTGGGACGCGGATGTATATTCAGTGAAAAAGACAGCAGCCTTGACTGCGCAAGTGAAGTGAACTGCGGGTCAGTGAACCTTTCGGAGCATAGGCAATGTCGAACCACGTATACCGTGTGGCTGCTCGTCTCAACCCTTCGCTGGTCAGTGGCCGAAGCGGAAGGGGATTCAGCAACGGAAACGAGCTACGCCTCTCTTAGTGCCGTACCGACGTGCACTTTATGCATCGTTCTTGTTCCGAAGAGCCATCATCGGTCTCCAGATGACGGACCTAGATTGCACCCTTTGTCCGGAGCCGCCGCCGACTGAAGCATTAGCAGTGACTGACGACACCGGTCAAAGATTGAACGAGAAAAAGAAATTTCACGCTGTCGGGAGCTCTATGATAATGCGGAACACTTTTCCTGCCGAACGGATGTGAATAAATGTTTGTTGAATGCCTTATTACGTAAATGCCATTAATCTGAGATCTGCGTAAGATATGAAAGAACAGAAAACGGGCTACACGGTTATACTGTATTGAAGAGTCTTTTTTTATGAACGTGTTGACATGTTTACGGTACATGTCTGGCCCTTTCATTTTGAGATATAAGCTGGACGTCGGTGTCGGGTGTGTTGCGGCGTTGAAAAGAATGTACAGCGCGTGTATGAGCTGTAGCTATGGGTATTCAAATTGCGAAGTCTCAACCATGCGTGTACAGTCAGTGTCAAAAGGTTAAGGACCACGAGACACAAGAAAAGGGTGAATATTCCCGCTGCTTTGGCAGGCAGCCTTGAATTTAAATTTACGGCCTGTTCTGAAACGCGCTAGCAACGTGTACACGCGCTAACAACGACATATGTGCGTTGGAACTGCAGATTTTAACATTTTTACTACATGCGCTGAGAAGCCAGGGAAAAGTACACGAAGCATACACGGTGTGATCGAATGCTTATAAAAATGGCGCGTTATTTGTAAATTGACTTTTATTAGAAAGAATATACTGCAAGGAAACAATCGAGAGAAAAGATTGGGGAGGGGCGAAGCATATAGGGAAGGGTGTTTTCAGCTCCACCAACGTGAAATCTGTAGAGGGGCGAAGCATGCAGTGTGCGCCGGTGTTTCCCACAGCAAAATCACTGCTAGTGGGCATTGAGAGACAGAAGAAAGATTAGACACAGAGACCCGCAGTCCGCTTTTAGTTAACGTGCACGCTGCGAATCTTTATTGTTCAACTACGCACAAGAGCAATCTCCCACCGGCACTACATTGCAGGTCAACATCCAGTGCCTATGTATACGGAGTAGCCGGTGAACGGCTGTGCAGCGCGAGCAGTCGGTTTTTTCAACCAAGGAACTCGCTAGCAGCCGTTGCCTGCGTCGGCGTTGTCTCTCGCGGCCGAGGGCGCGTTCTCGTTCCTTGCGAGCTGGTATCGTTCAGGGTTCATCGCAGAAAGAGCGTTTCCATCATATTCCTTCCTCCATGGTTTCCATAGTCAACGAGCGCCGTTCGCTCTCTCTGGCCACACGGCGAGCGCTGAGGCGGTGGCGCGGCGCCCTCTCGCGCTCAAGCAAATGGACCGTCACGACAGCAGACGACGATGCATGCCAAGACCCTAAGGTGTTCGCCCCTAAGAGTCACAGTTTCGCCGCGAGGGCGAAAGAATGAATGCGACAGCGACAAATTTGAATGTTATTTGAAGTAAGGGTAGCAGCTAACTCCTTCAGGATCTGATCTGGCGTAACTACGAAACGCTGGCTTAAAGGAATACGGCCACTCCAGTGAGCGAAGCGGTTTCCGTGCTGTCTGTTCGTTCAACGCGAAATAAGCGGTGAGAGCACAGCACGTACGAAGGTATGAGCCGTCTGCTGACTTCTGTATAGAGATAGCGTCCGTGATCGCGCCTTTTTGATCAAAGTTCGCAGTTACCCCCCGCCAGCACCCCTTCATGATCATTCGCCCGACGAAACCGGCCGGCGTGTTTCATCTCTGCTTGAATCGCACCCGTATCCATCCCCCGCAAGCTTTCACGCACACGTAGAACATACGACGCGCGGGGCGATGTTATCCATTAAGGCTTTATACGGAACACGACGGCGACGGGAAAAATGTGCCTCGTATGTCCATGTAATTGTTATCGCAATAATAGAGAGGAAAGCCTGCACACATTTCACTCGCGTGCTGTATTGGATGAAGGTACAAAATGCGGTCTTGGTTCTATAGGAGAGCACCTGCGCACATCCGCACGTGCATCCCTAACGTTTCTGGAAGATGCTGCAGACAATGACCAGCCCAAGCTTCATCACAGACACAAGCGGAGCGACGGTACACACACACGAATGACTCTCCCTCTTCGACTGTATGCCGCTTTATTCTTTTTCATAAACACATGCGGTTCTCGACGGACAATGCCTGTTCCGCGACCTACATATACAGCCAGATCCGAGCGGCTTTGACAGACGAGTGCCTTGGTAATTACCTACATACGCATACAACACGGTGTACGCGCCTGTTTTCCGTGAATGCTCCCAGTAACGGAACAGGGAAGCACTTGATCGACGTCGCCGATTACATGTTTACTGCACATCTACCGGTATAGAGAGCTTTATTCCACGGGACGTGCAAAAGAGCGCGGAGTTCCTAAAATAGAGTCTGGGTTTCTGGCATTCGCTGAGTCTATTGGGTATACAGTCTTTCCAACACTCCAAGCATAATAGATTCTTACTTTCCCTCATAAGGACAGCAGTTGCTCGCAGATCACGGTGTATGTCTTGAAGATCTTCGGGAGATGGGCGTGTGCGGAAAAAAAGAGAGGAAGAAGAAGCGATGCTCCGGATATCCGCGAAAATTCGACCAAAATGTTCAGACGTTAGTCAGCGAGAAGGCCTCTTCTCGAGTTTTGTCGATGCATCGCGCATTAGCTTGTTCTGGAGCCTGCAGGGCAAATTGCTCAAACCGCTCCTTAAACGTTATTCCGTATGCCGGAAGAGTATTGCTCTTCTTACCCTTGTTCTTTAAGAAATAGCTACATGCGTGCGTGGTATATTGAATGTGTAACCACGTTTATGGCGTTCCAAACTATCTGCTCGTTGCCCATGTCTTCGAGCTCCACGATGTAAAGATGCGGGACGCCCCGAAACTGGACAGAAAATCATTACAGAAGCTGTATTAACATAGCTATTCACAGTAAATGATAGTTAAATAGGACGTTAACAACAATGCACACACTTACGCACTGCAAACTGAAAGCCGCAGTGGTCAAAAACATATACATACGTAACCGGCAGACACGTACTAAACCATATCCAAGTAGGTTCTTTGGTCGCTTACCAACACGATAGACAGACAGCAATTTTTTATGGTAACCTCGGAGATATTACGTTTGTTTATCGCCTGACTTAATACTCCAGGCGTCTGGTGATGACTACATATGGTATATACATTGATCACATATAATGACACAGAGCATTAGAAAATGAAGTGCAGCATTTTCTGTACGATCGTGAGCCGGCACAGGAGGCATATTTAACCTCCGGAAAGCCCTGAATGTTTATTTCACGTCAAGGAAAATTAAAGCAGCTTCGCCCGTATTTTCGTTCGTAGAGTGTACATTCATATAAAGAAAACAGCAAAATTGTATCTTAAATAGGAATTAACTATTAGGAATAAATTAATCTAGTAACTAATGTCTAAGCGGTTTTTTGAACAATTTCTGGAGAATGTGACTGCGCATCGCGTCAAGTGGGCTGTATACTATTTGGCTTTTACTTCAAGTTTCGTGCTTATAAACTTAGCTTTTCGAGGCATCAAACTCGGGACCGAGCTTTACACTCTTAACCAGGTCCCGCTTAAAGTACTAGATATGGCCAGGAAACCGGAAACTTTTTGTCTGGTTTCCTGGACATAGCCAGCATTTAACCAGGACCTGATTAAGAGTACAATTGCTTGGATAGCCATAACCTAGATTATAATTAGCCAGTAATTATTCGGAGCCTTGGATTACCTCAACTGCCTGCGTAGCGCGGCGGGCTCAAATTAATCCTTGCAATGGCTACTGCGGGAAAAACTTGTCTATGACGGGCAGCGCCGAGTGCATTCGTTAATGAGGTTGCAACTGTGTATTCGTTGCAGCGACGACTCCTTATATATATGCAGCTCTCTAATGCATAACAGACGCGTACCTATCTCATCGGAAGGAGGCGCGTTGACTTCGCTAATCACGTGCCAAGGACTCCTCGCTCATAATCCTGATTAAAAGATCCCCCGCAGCTTTCTACAAAAAATAAATAAGTAAAAGTAATCATTGAGGAAGTGATTGATTGCAGTGCTCACGGACGTGCCCTGGAAGCCTGTACGACGCAGGCGGCATGAATAGCGATGTAGCAGCTTCGACGGTGTTTTGAATACAAAGTATATTGCTCGGCACCCTTTCCTTTTTGTTCGCCATGCTCAAGGTCATTGGACAGAAGCGGTATACGCTTTCAGTTTTCAGTTAATGACTGCGGGGGGAATGGTTGCACTGTGCGCTAATAAATAAATAAATAAACAAATAAATAAATAAATAAATAAATAAATAAAAGTTGAGCTCGCATTTGCTTTGGGGCATTCCCTGTACGAAAGGAATCATTATGTCCGAAGTTCACGAGAAACACATAACATGAAAATGGTGGTACAGCAGTGACCTGTGTGAAAAACTTAGGATTGGAACCACAGTCTTCAGTTTATTATTATTTTTTTTTTGTGACTGACATAATCTCCCCACATGAATCAGAGTTAATTTCGAAAACCTGTAATTTGCTTCTCTGAATACAATTATAGTGTGTCTGCGTATTCCCTTTGACTTATTAACGCTGTGCAATTGTAAAGAGCGCGCGGTGATTCAATAAGAAAACGAATAATAGAACAAATGATCATTTATATTGTCACGGGCGGAGAAGGGCAGCGAACGACGACGACGAAGTGCTGAGCGGAACGCGCTTGGACTGCGGCAGCGTTGTACGCTTTTGGCTGTCAAATATACCCTGCGTATATAGTTTCTTCCCCGTAACATCTTTGGTGGAGGTGCGGGGTACGACTCGCTATAAAGCACCAGGAACTGGATCTTCGCAGCGGACGGCGCGTTGCAGCTGCCACGATGACGGACCAAGCGACCCAGTGCGAACAAGATCCGTCAGGCCCACAGCCGATCGTTGTGGTGCACCCCCGTGATCCTGGCACATTCAACGGCACAAGTGGCGTGGACGTCGACGACTGGCTGGCTCTGTATGAGCGCGTCAGCAGCAGCAACCACTGGGACCCAACGCTGATGCTGGCCAACATCCTCTTCTACTTGCGTGGCACTGCAAAACTCTGGTACGAGACGCATGAAGAAGAGTTGACAAGTTGGGATGTCTGCAAGCAAAAATTACGCGATTTATTTGGGAAGCCTATCGGACAACAAGCAGCTGCAAAGAAAGAGCTCGCAACTCGTGTCCAGACTTCCACAGAGCCGTACATCGCGTACATCCAGGACGTGTTGGCTTTGTGCCGCAAGATAGACAAGGACATGCCTGAAGAGGACAAGGTCGGACACATACTAAAGGGAGTTGCCGATGACGCCTTTAATTTTCTGCTGTGCAAGGATTGCTCGACTGTGGAGTCTGTCATTTCAGAATGTCGTCGCTTCGAACAGGCAAAAAGTAGGCGCATTATTCACCGCTTTGACCGTCTTCCCAACACGGCGGCTACGTCCTCCTGCGAAGATTTACCAACGCTACATCAACCACCAGCTCCGGAAAACGTCACCAGGATTGTCCGTCGCGAACTAGAGGCTATGGCTCCTGTTATGTCCAATGACAACACTACCGGAAACAGTCTCGCTACTGTTTCCTTAATACAGGCCGTGGTGCGCCAAGAGATCGCGAATATGGGCATTTCACCAAACCTCCAAAGTGCTAATGCTACTCCCAACTCGACTTCTCCAGTCGTTGCTGCTGCTACTCCGACCCTCCCCTCCGCGCCGCGACGAAACCCAGCCGAATGGCGTACACCTGACGATCGGCCCATATGTTTCACGTGCCATCGGATAGGACACATTGCCCGCCATTGCCGCAGCCGTTGGACCTCATCACCTCGACCAAGCTTCTACAATTGGGGATCCCGATCCGAACGTGCGCCACATGCTCCGTCCTTTCGCGCTGAGACAAGTGCGGAGCGTTTTTCAGAACATCGAACCAGCCGATCACCATCGCCCCAGCGTCGCCAGTCCCGCTCGCCCCAACCTCGCCGCTCCCGGTCTCCCTTTGACCGCCACTCGGGAAACTAGCCGGTGCAGCCCCCGGAGGTGACGCTGCATACACGACTTGGACTGCAAAACCTCTCATTACTCCGGACAAGCGACGTAACCTTCTTGAAGTTCTCGTTGATGGTTTACCTGTGACTGCTCTTATTGATACCGGTGCACAAATATCTGTTATGAGCTCAAACCTCCGCCGCCGCCTCCAAAAAGTTCTGACGCCCGCGATTGCCCCTACCGTCCGTATAGCCGATGGGAGTACTCCTGCTGTACTAGGAATGTGCACTGCGCGAATCACAATTTCTGATCATCACACGTCAGTTCTGTTTGCTGTACTAGAAAATTGCCCTCATGACCTCATCCTTGGTATTGACTTTCTTACCACACACGCTGCGCTTATCGACTGCTCTGAAGGACTTCTTCGGCTAGAACTCCCTTCGTTCTCAGATACCGCCCCTGCCGGCCCACCTCGTCTACGATCCCTCGAGTTCCTTCGACTTCCGCCGCAAGCCGCAGTTCAAGTCCAGCTCTCGCCATTCCCACCAGTACCCGATGGTGATTATGTTGCTGTCCCGATTCCTGACGTCGTCATGACGCGCAATGTCACGCTGCCCAACACGGTGGTGACAGTTACAGCCAATCAAACTTCTTTTCCCGTCCTCAATTTTGGCTTCTCGACGCAAGTGCTTCCTCGCGGCATGTCACTTGCACATCTGACACCACTGGCCGACCATACAGTTTCCGCTTTGACCACAGATGCGCCACCAGATTTTTCAATGCCGTCGTTCGCTTCACGTTCCTCTTGCGACCGCTTCACGCCAATGATATCCGAAGAGCTCACTTCAGAGCAAGTCTCTGCTCTCCGCCGCCTCCTCGTTTCCTATCAGGACATCTTTGACTTCGGCGACCGTAATTTGGGCCAGACATCCGTGGTCACCCATCGCATTGATACCGGTGACGCTCGACCCATTCACAGACGGCCATACCGCGTGTCAGCACCGGAGCGTGTTATTATACAACGGGAGGTGGATAAAATGCTTCATAAGGGCATAATCGAACCCTCTTCCAGCCCCTGGTCCTCCCCTGTTGTCCTTGTTAAAAAGAAGGACAATAGCTGGAGATTCTGTGTTGACTACCGCCATCTGAACCATATTACCAAGAAAGATGTGTATCCTCTCCCGCGTATCGACGACGCGCTCGATTGCCTGCACGGCGCCAGATATTTCTCGTCAATCGACCTGCGCTCAGGGTACTGGCAGATCGCTGTGGACGACCAAGACAGAGAGAAGACTGCCTTCGTGACCCCTGATGGACTTTATCAGTTTAAGGTGATGCCGTTTGGCTTGTGTAATGCTCCCGCGACTTTCGAGCGCATGATGGACTCTCTCCTTCGCGGCATGAAGTGGTCCATCTGTCTTTGCTACCTGGACGATGTTATTGTTTTTTCCACCACCTTCGAGAACCATCTTACTCGCCTGTCCACAGTGCTTGATGTTTTCCGACGCGCTAACCTTCAACTTAACTCGTCGAAATGTCACTTTGGACAACGCCAAATCTGCGTACTCGGCCATCTTGTTGACGCTGCGGGCGTGCAACCAGACCCTGGAAAAGTCCGAGCAGTT
The DNA here is from genome assembly GCF_013339695.2 of Rhipicephalus sanguineus. Taxonomy (NCBI): domain Eukaryota; kingdom Metazoa; phylum Arthropoda; class Arachnida; order Ixodida; family Ixodidae; genus Rhipicephalus; species Rhipicephalus sanguineus. Next base: position 58,082,846 of record NC_051179.1, read on the forward strand.
CGAGATTTCCCCACACCCCGCTCGGCCAAGGACGTCCGCAGTTTTCTTGGACTGTGCTCCTACTTCCGTCGCTTTGTCCAGAACTTCGCCGACGTGGCCCGTCCTCTGACCTGCCTACTGAAAAAGGACGTCGCATTCACTTGGGGCCAACAACAAGCGCACGCTTTCTCATCCCTCGTTGCCATCCTCACCGAACGAGAGTGCTTAGCTCTCATCTGGGCTATCACGAAATTCCGACCGTACCTGTATGGCAGACACTTCACGGTTATTACAGACCACCATGCGCTTTGCTGGCTCTCCTCGCTCAAGGACCCCACGGGACGCCTCGGTCGCTGGGCGCTGCGCTTACAGGAGTACACCTTTTCGGTATCCTATAAATCTGGACAACTTCACAAGGATGCCGACTGCTTGTCTCGGCACCCAGTCGATCCCCCTGAAACGACGGAAGATGATCATGAAGCACTCGTTCTCTCCATTACAGACTTCGTCAACATGGCTGCTGAGCAACGGCGCGACTCGTCTTTGCGGCCTATTATAGATGGTCTGCAATCTCCACAGCCTGACCGTTCCCTACAGATGTTCGTCCTTCACAACGACATCTTGCACCGCTACAACGCCCGCCCTGACGGTGCTGAGCTTTTGCTCGTTGTTCCTGCGCATCTCCGCTCGGATGTTTTGGCACAGCTTCATGATGCACCCACCGCCGGCCATCTAGGGGTGTCACGCACGTACGACCGCATTCGCCGGCGATTCTTTTGGCCTGGCCTCTACCGTTCTGTGCGACAGTACGTTGCGGCGTGTGACCTCTGTCAGCGGCGCAAGACACCTGCGCTATTGCCTGCTGGCAGTCTTCAGCCCATTGAAGTCCCAGATGAGCCATTTTTCCGAGTCGGCCTCGACCTTCTCGGACCTTTTCCCGTGTCGGCCACCGGTAACAGGTGGATTGCCGTCGCTACCGACTACGCAACGCGGTATGCCGTCACACGAGCACTCCCTACCAGCTGCGCTACTGACGTAGCCTATTTCATTCTTCATGACATCATTCTACGTCATGGTGCTCCTCGTCAGTTGATCACGGACCGCGGCCGCTGCTTCCTATCTAAAGTAGTCGACGACCTCCTACGATCCTGCTCGACCCACCACAAGTTCACTACAGCGTACCACCCACAAACGAACGGACTCACCGAACGCCTGAACCGTACCCTGACCGACATGCTTGCAATGTACGTCTCTGAGGACCACCGCGATTGGGACATCAACCTACCTTTTGTAACCTTTGCATACAACTCTTCGCGCCACGACACAGCTGGATTTTCACCTTTCTACCTGTTGTTTGGCTACGACCCGCCTTTACCCATGGACACCATGTTACATTCTGACGCTGACTCATCGACTGCCTATGCTCGTGATGCGCTGGCTCGTGCTGACATCGCCCGCCAGGTCGCCCGGGATCGTTTATGCGCCTCGCAGGTTAACCAAAAGTGTGGTTACGATCGCCGACACCGCGATGTGCAGTACTCTCCGGGGTCGCTGGTCTTGCTGTGGTTACCATCACGACGTGTTGGTCTATGCGAAAAACTGATGTCCCGTTATGTTGGCCCTTACCGCGTCATACGAAAGGTCACTAGCGTGACCTATGAGATCGCTCCACTCAATCCTATGTCAGCGACAGGTTCAGCCACGAGCGATATCGTCCATGTCTCGCGACTTAAACCGTACCGCTCTCGCCCCGAGAACTGATCGCACCGGGACGGTGCTTCTGCCGCCGGCGGGTAATGTCACGGGCGGAGAAGGGCAGCGAACGACGACGACGAAGTGCTGAGCGGAACGCGCTTGGACTGCGGCAGCGTTGTACGCTTTTGGCTGTCAAATATACCCTGCGTATATAGTTTCTTCCCCGTAACAATATTATCTGAGGAAGCATCTGATATATAAGGCGCAGTGCCTTGTAGGCAGCATATCATGGACACGCGACACGGAACGTATACCCGTATTCGTATTGCGACGCCTTCAAATGTATTGTATACTAGACCTTTTTTAACGGGAACCTTGCCAAAGACAGCCAGTGCACGAGTGAATGACAGAAGTTATCAATCTTCGTGAACCTATTCCGTGAAGGTTCTTGGTGTTGCCAGTATTAAAAGAGCTTAATGCGGTTTGGGACGCAAGGGTTCGGCACTTACGCTTGCAGCAAATCTGGCCTTGTGCACCTCGTTCGCTCGATGCAATCATCTACACTACTAGGTAATGTGAAAAAGCTATAGCTACCTTTCGTTTTTGTGCATACAGTTGTGCCTGGTTGTAAGGAACACTGATATAGCGAATTATTGGTTATAGCGAACTAAACGCGAAGTTTGGTTGGTCACACTTCATTTTAGCGACATTTATTTTTTTTTTTATAACGAAACTGAAAACACGATCGAGAGCCACCGCGGTATCGGCTGTAAGGAATAAGGGTTGGTTCGCGCAAGGCTCAATACTCGAAATGTAGCATAAAAAGCAAAATAAATATTGTAAGATGATTAACAACTACATTTCTTTTAAAATGCGGCTGTGGCATTAAAAATTTGTTTTAAACTGCGGTTTCAAAAGTTGCGGAAATTTTGGTCATCCAGCGCAAAAAGAAAAAGAACAAGCGCGTTGGTCTTGTTGCGCCACCTCAATGGTATGAACAGAACGGGAAAACTTTGGAAGCTCGTATACAGCTTGCTTATAGTGGGTTGGAAGCCTAGAATAATGCGTTTTTGTATTTAGAACCTAGCTGAAAGAAAAGGAAATTGTAGGTCCGCCTTTGAGTCTCACAATATTGCATACCGAAAATCCGTTTGTTGGCTAATAGATTAAACGGTGCCTGGCAGGGCAACCAGCTTCGAACGATGCGCAAAAGGCACTGGTGTTCTGTGCTGGAGCGTTCCGCTGTCTATCATATCTTGAGAGCTGCTGTACTGCAGTTAAATGGGAAGAAGGCAGCGCAATAGGATAGTGACAAAGAAGACGCACCAAGCGGGACTTTTCTTCTTTTTTGTCCCTGCCTTATTGCGTTGTGTCATTGCCGGTTAACTAAAAGCGAACTTGCTAGAATCGAAGTTATGCTGTACTATAGGGCCGCCGAAGCTTAGCGAAGCGGCATTAGCGATTTGAGAATTACTTTGCACGCGATCCCTCATCAGGCTCGCTATAAGGCGGATAAGCAGCTTGCTTCAGTGGCGCGAAGCGCGCGTGCAGTTTATCGCGGTTGATCGCATAGACTCGCGTGACTTTCTCCGATCCTTGACCTCGCAGGTGTTTGCATTTCGCCGCTTCGTGCCTCCTTCGGTATGCGCGATTGGCTTGTCCTTGAAAGCGACTCGCACGATTGGCTTCCGTGTATTACACGCTGCTACTTCGAAGAAGCTGCGGCGAATGTAATCGCGGATGTTGTTGTTAGCTGCGTGTGGTGTGCGCATACATAGACAATCTCGCTGTTAAGGAAGGCTTTCTTTAAAAGATTTGATTGCTCTGAATTGGCAACTAGACAGATATATTTGCGATGATTATTATAATTGCGATGCGATGGTGTTGCGGCCACTGCTTTGAAGCGGGACTGATTGAACACATTTTGCTTTGCATAAAAATGTCGCAAGTCGAATGGCAGGGCTGCACCCTCATCCGGCAGCCCTCTGGTTTCCTCCGCTGCCAGGGCCCGACCGACGATCCATTTCAGCCGGTCAGGGTCATGGCTGCGAAGGATATATTCTCCCATCGCTCGAAGGGTATTTCCTCTACCAACATGCGAACCTGGGTAGAATAGAGGAGAACACGCTCCGAAAGCTGCAAACAAGTACCATCCCAATCTCACGATTTTAAATGCTCTACCCTACTATGCGACAGTCAAAACGTGTCCTTTGTAAAATAAAAAAAGAAGAATGAAATCGGCATATAACTAATTTATAGCGGTAACATTAGCTTTTCGTTTAGGGTTGTTTAGGACGAAGACGATTTACAACGCTGTGTACTAAACACGCCAAGGTGGTATAATGGTTATGGTGCTCGAATGCTGACCCGCAGGTCGCGGGATCGAATCCCGGCCCCGGCGGCCGCATTTTCGATGGAGGCGAAAATGATAGAGGCTCGTGTGGTTAGATTTAGATGCATGCTAAAGAACCCCAGGTGGTTGAAATCACCGGAGCCCTCCACTACGGCGTCTCTCATAATCATATTGAGTTTTGGGACGTTAAACCCCAACAATCGTTATTATTAATGCTGTGCACTAAACTCTGGGCGAGCACGCGCAGTCCAAGTCGAGTCACGTAAAAGCAAACTGTGTTTAGAAAACTTTAAAAAATAAAAGGGGTGGGGGGATATATAAATTGGACTATATCACTTACACAACAATGAGAGAGTGGAAAATTGCCCCCATGATTCCTGACGAGGGGTTGAAGGCTGTCGGTTGCAGCAGAGTTGCAAACCCTGTCAAGCGGACAGGTTAAGTCCACTTACGGCGAGTGCACCTGGGAACCCTGAGTGACATTTCAGGCTACGCGGGGCTGAAAGAAGAAAGCAGAGCGCAATTCCAGTGTTACAAAAAAAGAAAAAAGCGCCACAGCCTATGAGCGCGTTTTTTGAAGACGTAGAAAAGAAAAATTCCGAAAAGTGATTGTTCTACGTTGTATAGTAAATGACTGCAAACTTAATCTCGTTTTTTTTTTAAGCTTTCATCGAGATTTCTGTACCCGGCGAGGTTATAGTGCTTCACTGCTGACCCGAAGGTCGCAGGATCGAATTCCGGCCGCGGCGGCCTCATTTTGATGAATGCAATATGATAGAGGCCCGTGTGGTTAGATTTAGGTGCACGTTAAAGAACCACAGGTGGTCGAAATTTCCGGAGCCCGCCACTACGGCGTTTTCTATTATGGTATCGTGGTTTTGGAACGTCAACCCCAACAATTATTGAAGTGAAAGCCTTAGATGCTTCATCAAATACGAAATGTGACCGTCGGCAACGGCGACGTCAACACGAGCGATGCAAAAAATCATCATTATCTGATGATGTCACCATATGACATCATCATAGCGTCACATGTCGCCAAATTTGTGACATCATCATGCCGTCACATATTGCGACGTCACATCATGACGTCGTAGCTTGGTAAAAAGCGGGCCGATCACGGAGGCAGTTCGAAACCAAGTGAGGTGCGGAAAGCTTCCAATGCCTCCGATCCCGGAGGCAGTGCAAAACCACGTTGGGGTCAGAAAGCTCTCGGGGGGGGGGGGGGGGGAGCATCAATACATCGACTGAGAAGAAAAAGAAGATGGCTTTCGGCTTCGAGTCGTCTTCGACGATGCATAAGGGACCCTGGGAGTATTATTCTAGATTTTTCTAGACTTTAATCTAGCTAAACACGACTTATTTTGTTAAGGCCTGTTCTACAACTGAAATGAGTTCCGGCGTCCTTTTCTTAAGCATTACATCTTTGTGCCGTTGAAGCCGCTGGCAGCGAGACTGCGCACTCAGCCAGCAAAGTGCGTTCCGTGCACGTACTCCGACCAGAGTGCACTCTTCTGCGAGCAAAGTGCGTTCCGTGAACGTGCTCCGACTGGAGTGCACTCTTCTGCGAGCAAAGTGCGTTCCGGGAACGTGCTCCGATCGGAGTGCACTCTTCTGCGAGCATAGTGTGTTCCGTGAACGTACTCCGACCAGAGTGCACTCTTCTGCGAGCAAAGTGTGTTCCGTGAACGTACTCCGACGGGAGTGCACTCTTCTGCGAGCAAAGTGCGTTCCGTGAACGTACTCCGACCGGAGTGCACTCTTCTGCGAGTGACACGTCGCTTGCCACGTTTAAATTTGGCGAAGTGCAACTAAACCGAATGACACTCTCCGTAAGGGCACTTAACTTACCTTGCTTGACAGGTGTATCAGAGCTGCAGGATTGCTGACCGTGTGCTTAGAAGAGGGTGCCCGATTAGAATACGTGCACTCCACTATGAGAGAGTATTTTGCCGACCCTCGTTTAGAAAGAAAGGTAAATAATTCAGCATACTTGGGACACGGAATTTGATTGGGTACTGATAACAATGGTCCACATCACCGTAACCGCATGAGGTAACAAACAATGTACTTTGGACACGTATACCCGGCCGCTGGATGAAAAAGCATCCAGCGGCCGTGCGTATACATACACGAATACACAGGTGCCGTCTGTCCGATTGCACTACGTGTTACCATGGCAGGTTACCAGCAGCACATCGTCAGAAGAAAAGGAAAGGGAACGAGACGACACTTACGCATCACTTGTAACTGCTGCCGCATGTATACTAGACCACGTGGCTGACACAAATGGTGCCGCCTCATGTTGACTTACATGTGGCTTCTATAGAATTAACTCAAAATTTCTACGTGTACCTGCAACCTGTCTTTAAAAAGGTAGCATGCGGAACTCAATATTTCTTTCCCGCACCACGGAAAAGCGTGTGTCCACTTTTTCAGGAAGGCTTCTTCACCGTGAATTGCTATCTGTTCTGATACCGACCCATGATTAGTCGGATTTTTTGTAACGCCGGATATGCGGCTCGCTGAGGCCCGCAAAGGGAAGTTTATTGAACCAGTATACGCCAGCGCTAGAGGCGCTTATACACTAAATACTAATAAATTGCGTCAGTATAACTTATACAAACGCTAGACGCAATTTTACGCGGACTGAAATTATACACTGTGCGCTATGAAACTATAGAACAAGAAACATTTTAACAAAAGCATCATACCTCTCAAGGAGGTGAATGTTCAAAAATTTAAGTTTATTGAACCGGCGCACGCAAGCGCTAGAGACGCTTATAAACTAAATACCTATAAATTGCGTCAGTAGAACTTACACAAACGCTATACGCAATCTTGTGCATACTGCAGTAATACACTCTACGCTACCAAGCAACTATACAATAACAAACATGTCCCCAAAGGAAAGTTTATTGAACCGTACACGCAAGCGCTGCGGACGCTTATAAACTAAATACTTATAAATTGCGTCAGAACTTACACAAACGCTGGACGCAATCTTATGCAGACTGCAGTAATACACTCTACGCTACCAAGTAACTATACAACAACAAACATGTTAACCAAAGGCATTGTACTTCTCAAGGAGATGGGGGGGGGGGAGGAAAAGAAAGAAAAAAAAGAAAGGGGGGAGGGGGGAGTGTAGCACGGGGAGTCGGGTTACTTCTTTTCTTTTTCTGAACTCAGTATGGCGCTGCTGGAAATACCAGTTTTTCCCCACGTAATGCGAAATACCGAGTGTGCCAGCGCCTACAAGGATCCATCGGAGGGTTTGTACGACAGCAACCCGGCGTTACCTCCGAAAGTACTACCTTCATGCTATCCTAGAGAGCCATCGAAGTTTTTCCAGACCTTCCATAAAGCTTACACGTTACCAATCCTTACATATTTCGGTTGAGAAATTTAGACAAAGAAAACATTTCTCCCGAAGCGTGCGTCCTTAATTAAATTTCTCCTTCTTATACAACAGAAAGAGCACTGGAAACAAAACTTGCGTTAAGTGTCTCGGGCCACACATGATTCAATTCGAAAGCGTTAAGCAGCTTTAGAATAGGGCACTCAAAGTATTGCGTTACCACTGCGCATGCGTCACACGCTAATCTCTTGGACACACAAGTTATATTTCGAAAAGAGCGTGCGTGCCCGAGCAACGCAGGCCCCAATACTGTAATAATTGCTGGGGCTTCAAGGGCCAAAACCACGATATGATTATGAGAGACGCCGTAGTGGACGGCCCTCCGGATTAATCTCGACCACCGGGGGTTCTTTAACGTGCATATATATCTAACTACGCGCACCGGTGTTCTTTGCATTTCGCCCCCATCGGAACGCGGCCGCCATTGCCGGGAATCGAACCCACGCCCTCGAGCACGCATAACGCGAACGAACCCACTTCTAAAAGTCTCCATTGCCACGCTTGGAACGCATAACATATATATATATATATATATATATATATATATATATATATATATATATATATATATATATATATATATATATATATATATATACATATATATATATATATATCGGAACAGGCTATAACATGTCGGAACCCAAACTGGTCAGATGACATTGCTACAGCGACAAGAAATTCTGTACCTGCCACGGTGGCCTAGTGGTTATGGTGCTTGACTGCACCCGAAGGTCGCGGGATCAAATCCCGGCCGCCGGATGGCCGTATTTCGATAGAGACAAAATGCTAGAGGCCCGTGTGCTTAGATTTAGGTGCCCGTTAAAGAACCCCAGGTGGTCGAAATTTCCGGAGCCTTCCACTACGGCGTCTCTCATAATCACATGGTGATATCGGGACTTAAAACCCCAATAATAAATATTACGAAAATCCATTCATCACCACAAAGCTTTCAATGTTCACCTCTGCAGGCTCGCAAATATTTATCTACACAAAGAAATATCTGCGCAATCGATATGCGTGCTCTTGCTATTGTCCCATTCACCAGAAAAGCTTAGTGAAATCTCCCCCTGGGTTTGTATTTTCGAAGAGCATCTCATCATTCATTTGTTCGTGAGGCAAAAATTTCATCAGCCCATCCCGATGCTCGACACAGCGATATCGAAGTCACCCAGGCAATGTAGAGAAACAGTGACGAACGGAAAACTTATACAACCCCTGACGTCAGCATAACAGCAAGCTCCATGGGTGAACTTCGCCCTGAACTGACCGGCTGGCGCGCCAGTGACCGCGACGGCAATGACGACCCGCGCGCGGTTGCGAGCACGGACAAGTTCCACCGCAAGGGTTCACGTAGCACTGCTGGTCATCGGAAGAAAATAAGGGGCAAAAGAAAGGAGATCAACAGCAAAGACTCCCGTCGCTAGCCGGCCGAATAAATAGCCGTTGAGGATGGAAATAATAGCGCGGAGCGAAGGCGCGTTTTCTTTCGCCTCTTTCTCTTGGTCCCTTTATCCGCCGCGAGATGGTAGAGCCAGATTGGCGCCTCTGTCCAGCAACTGTTCAGCGAAGCGAGACGCGACGTCCACAGTTGTTGCGTATACGCGTCCACACCCGGTCCGTCCGTGTGCGTGCGTGCGTCGCGTGGCCGGTTGCGTCGTCCTGGTCGGAACTCTTGACGCGTCGCGCGCTACCGACGACGTCGCAACTTCACGCGTTTACACGAGAGGACAAAAGGAAGAAGCCCGCGCGCAGAAGAGGAAGAGAAGCTTCCGAAAGCGGCGCTAGCTGCCCCCGCTTTTCTTTCCTTTTTTTTTTCGCTTCTTCTTGCCATTTCTGTAGTGCTAACCATTACATTATTTTCCCCTTGTCGGTACGTTGTCTTCGTATATATAGTTCGGCAAATGCAACGGACCGCGACAAGCTCCTTGTCAGTTTCGGCGTCACTGGAGCTTGCAGTCGCTGATGGTGGCAGGAAGAGAGGACACGGTGCCGCCTGTTGACAGCGGCCGGTGAAAACGATGTGGGCCTGCGGATTTTTCGCTTATGTAGTCTTTTATAGCTCATCTTTGTACGTGTTCAAAATGTATGTTGTTTATGCAGACCAGCGCCACACAGCCCCTTCGACGGAGTGATTTTCCTAGCTTCTTTTTCACTTCCTTACTTTCCAAAAGAGGATGTTAAGGTAAAAAAACACACCCGCATGCACATCTTTTAATATTGAGTCGTAATAGCACAACAGTGTCAAAATCTCGTTATTTTTGGGTAGATGAAGGGCACTCTCGGTCATCACGTGACACACACACAACACACACACACAAACACACACACATACACACACACATGCACACACACATGCACACACACGCGCACACGTGTAAATATATGGCAAACAAGACAGCAGACACGAACTTGTGAACTCACACAGTCCGCATGAGCCCAGAACTTCAAGATGGCTGCTTGCTTTCTGGTCGAACGAGCCCACGAGCTTGCTCGTATGCTGTTTTTTTTTTTTTTTCTTGTGGGATGAGCGCGGGAAATTCAACACTTGTTATACATTCAAATTGGGATCGCCGCACAAGGTAATCGTCTCTTTGCACCCACAACGTCTGGACTGTGGTTGCACCAGCACATGGCGTCACCGTTACGTCACGTAGTGCTAAGCCGTGCAGACGTTAAATAGTGGTCCAGGGAACGAAGGCACCGGTTTGTAAAGGCCGCGGCCCATATAGTTGTACAAGTGCGCGGAGCTTTCCCCTTGTGAGAGCTCGTAACATATGGGTAACAACGCCATCGACACTGACATAACCGTTTGATACGATACCGCAGTCTCTTGATAGCCATTAGAAGGTGACCTCTAGTGATTTCTCGACTGCCTTATGATACATTTCTTTCTCTCAGTCATTCATCGAATCACCTGCATAATGCAGCATGCAACTTACTCTGGAGTAGAGGTGTGCACGGGCTCCGGGTAGCCCGAAAGCCCGAGCCCGACCCGGCCCGCGGGCCGGGCTCGGGCGGGCCGACGTATTTTCGCCTCGGGCCCGGGCCGGGCTCGGGCTACTTGCAGTTTTATCGGGCCGGGCTCGGGCCCGGCGCAAAGCCCGACTCAAGCCCGAAATATAGAGAATGAGCGGGAATTGTTTTCCAGCACGCATACAGCGCCTTTTCTTACCGCTTTTCTTTTCCATTCGCTACTTTAAAAAAGGGAAGCAGGTAAAGCACTGCCCCTGTTGCACTCCGACAAACAGAGAAGTAACACCACCTGAGCTAGTGACGGCGCCACGCGACCGTTCGCGTTAGATTTAAGGCCAAATCTCATATGAGTGAAAATACACGCGACAGCGACGAGCGACCCGACGTTGATCGCCTTCGTGCTAGCTGGCGCGCTGACGCTTGCATTGGCATACCCCATACACGTGACGGCTTTGGCGAGCGAACTCCATTGTTGCTGGCATGAGGCCGTCTACTTGTATACCAAAAGTGCCGCGCTGTCGCAGGTATGCAATGAAAATAAAATATTTGTTGCATATTGGTATGTAAAACGTTTACCATTGCCATGCAGTATTTTTTTTTATATGCACGTGCATAATTATTACGTTATATGTTGGTGTACAGCTGATGTGCTTAGTACGTCGCTGATGTACATCCGGTTCGGGTGTTTTGTGACTTCCGGGTGATGAGCGACGGCTTCCAAATGTGAAAAAACCGAGCGATCGCGCGATTTCGACCACGCGATACATTGCGCGAACGGCCCGCAACGAACCTTAAAAAAGCCGGGCCGGGCCGGGCCGGGCCCGGGATGGTGTTTTCGTACGTCGGGCCGGGCCGGGCGGGCTCGCAGCCCTTTGCCGTCGGGCTCGGGCGGGCCTTCGACAAAGTCAGCGGGCCCGGGCCGGGCTCGGGCTCGAAAATACGGCCCGTGCACAGCTCTACTCTGGAGCTTTGGAATCGCAGCAGACGGACCATTGCTAAAGCTTTTCCTGATTGATGAATCTGTTGGGACTCTTGTATACTTACTCTGTAGGTGGCTTTTTGCAGGAATGTTCTAGCCAATCGTCATGTTAGATATATTATTCATAAAGACGGTCAACCAATGGCAAGAAGCACTTACGAACGAAAATGTTTGCTAATTCAATCCACGTTTTAGACATTAAATGATCCCCACCAGCGGATAGTCATGTGCTTGTGGTATGTGATTAAATACGATAGTTGAATTCTGTCAGATAATACTGTCGTTGTCATTACCCGTTACGTAAAGTATGTGGAAGATGCCCCGGAAAAACAAAGAGAGAGAGGGGGAAGAAAAAGACGATCACAGTGATCGCGAAGTTCTGAGGTTTTTTTTTTTTTTGTCGTACGTTTTACACTCTAATAGTGAAGTTGTTTGCGTCGACGACCATACAGTCAGACGCCTTCCATAAACTGTGCGGTGCCCTTGGCAGTGTCCCCCGGCCCGCCGCTGAAGGTCAATACCGCTTATTGCAGACTTTTCGGACGTGACCGGAAGGTTGACCGAACTGCGCACTCTGTGCGGGAAAGTTCACGCAATGGTAATTAATTAATTGATTCTAATTTAGCGTGGCCAACATGACCGGAAGCTGAAAGAAGTATACGTATGTGCGTCTATATTCGAGAAACAATTGAGCGGGCCCGAAACCGAGCACTAATGATGTCAAGCGCTCGGTTACCTTGTAACTGCAGATACGAAATATCGTTGGGTCACCTCGTGCGCTGGGTGTGTCCTAAAAAAACACACACATAAGTTCGTAAATATTAATGTGCCCCTCGGTCGAACAAAGGAGATGGCGGGCGCCAAGTTATTTCTGTTGCTTTTGAGCACATATGGGGCACGTGTGAAGCCAATGCAACAAGACACTGTGTGCGTGCCTGCGCGCGCTTGGTGTGTGTGTGTGTGTGTGTGTGTGTGTGTGTGTGTGTGTGTGTGTGTGTGTGTGTGTGTGTGTGTGTGTGTGTGTGTGTGTGTGTGTGACAACACACACACACACACACACACGCCTGTTGACAGTACGTGTGTGTGTGTGTGTGTGTGTGTGACAACACACACACACACACACACACACGTACTGTCAACAGGCGTGATTAGTAGATAAAATCTGTCTTAGTAATATTTAGTAATATCTGGTGTTTTACGCGCCAAAACCACCATATGATTATGAGGCACGCCGTAGGGGAGGGCTCCGGAAATTTCGACCATCTGGTGTTATTTAACGTGCACTGACGTCTTGCAGTGCACGGACCTCTACCATCTCGCCTCCATCAAAATGCAACTGCCGCGGCAGGGGTCGAACGCACGACCTTCTTCTGGTCGGCGGCCGAGCACCGCAACCACTACACCACCGTGGCGGACAACCTGTCCTAAATCTAAGGACGTTGTGGACGCTTGGACCCGGCGGTACATGTTTTAAACGGAGTCTTTCGAGTTCATCATGAACATCATTCAAGTGAACGCACACTGTAATGAACAATCCTAGATGCCGCCGCATGACTGCACCAGGCCGACACGGGGATGGACACAGTGCAAGATGGGGACGGGTCAAGTGGCATGTCCGTGTAATATTTAGGAACGCGTTCATCAGCGCGTGTTGTCACGATATCTCTCGCCATTGTGCAGTATGAGATGCGGATGTTGCCTCGCGCTCCGGAACCCTCTATGGATGCGCGAAAGGAACAAACAGCGCTTGCTCACTGAGCAACGCGTGCCAGAAACGTTATCGCGTTCCTGCCTATGCACGTACCCGTTTTTATTTCACCGACCCGTTCTTCTTTCTTTGTCGACTGCACGCGGACCGAGCTTCTGACAACACGTAAGAACGCGTGCGCGTGGCGGATCTCCGATCAACAAAAGGTATACGCCGCCGACTTCCATCTGTTACACACGGATGTCTCCATTATGTACACACAACACCTTCTTCGTTTTGCTCCAATATCTGCGCGATTTGAGCCGAACGTGTGCGTCGTGTTTCCTGGCCTATTTTTTTTTTCTTGCGCTCTTATTTGATATAGAGCCAAAATAATCGAACAACGGGGGGAGGCGTCAGGAGAATGGACATAAAGACGCTAAAAGGTGTTACTGGAGCGGAAATCGGGGGTATTCCCCCCCTTTTTTTTTCTGCGTAGCTTTCGTACTGAAAAAAAAAAAACAAAAAAAAATCCCTGGCTACATGACCGCTTCTTCTTTTTTTTCCCCTTCGTTTTCTACAGCGTTCGGTTTACATTTTTATGTATACATACATTTCTCGCCACAATGACTTGAACTCTCTTACGCTATCACGTCTGCTGCTATTCAATCCCTGCATTTTTATCTTCCTTTCTCGAATCCTTTAATTTAGGGTTTTTTTTTTCTTTCTGTCGTGTCTCAACTTGGCTGCGCATGTTATACGTTCCCTTTACTGCCGTGTCTGGCGTAAGGTGATTGAAGCTGCGCTTCTCGCTCGAGGTGTGTTGTAATCGCGCGAGCCGCAATCGAATTTTTTTCGTGGGCTCCGTACACTGTCTACTTCCTTTTACGAAGGTAGACCACACAGGCCGCAACGCGCGTGCCATGTTGAAAAACGAGCTTCTGCAGTGGTTTATTTCGGCAGCGTGACTCCTTTTTCGCTTCAGCTTGTGAGGCATACGAAACTTCATTTCTGGGTCCCATTTATGAAGCCGCTTGTGCCGGCGTTCTGGTTTGTTCCAGTGCTCCGAAGTGTACGTGCGCATTACTTGCCGAAGTAAGGCATTCACAAGACGCTATGCCCACTTGATCGGCTACAGTGACACAGGTCCCGATTGTGGTCATTGTCGGATACCAGAGACACTTCAACATATATTTTGCGCCTGTCCAGCGTACGCACGAGAACGACAAAAACTGATCTCATCGATTGGGCAGTATCATAGTAGGCCTTTAACCGATGAGGTTGTGTTAGGTCCTTGGCCTGACGTCAGCAGCACAAGTGTGGTCATAGAAGCAGTCGTAGCCTTCTTACAAGCCACTGGACTGGATGCACGTCTTTAGATTTGCCCCAGCGTCATTCATCACTCTTTCGCTCCCCTGTCCCCCCTCCCCAGTGTAGAGTAGCAGGCCAGAGCAAACTATAGCTCAGGCCGATCTCTCTGCCTTTCTGTAAATAAATTCTCTCTCTCTTATGACTCCTTTTCTTTCTTTTTTTTCCTAGGTACTCATGATCGTCTCAGCAGCGGCGTGCACGGGTTGGGCATTCGCTGCTCAGTATTTACTCATACTTGAATATGTTTTTCGTTTTTCTTGTTTATTTCAAGAAGCGTATACGTACGCGCTGTCGGTGCACGCTATAAGCAAGCCATTGTGAGTGTGAGTATGCGCTGCATATGGATGTATACAGCGACTACGTGATTGTGCGTTCGTGCTGTGACACTGTGGAATGACGCTATTTCCTTGATTCGTATGGGGATCACCTTCTCCGCCTCGGTCGACCGCGGGGGCCGCAAACGCTTTTGGTCTTGATGCGCATTTAACGAGACGGGAATAAAAAAAAAATTTAAGAAAAGGAAAAGAAGCCTCATTATATACTTTGTGACGTCAGGTGTGCATTATTGCAGCGCGACACGCCGTCTCCTGTGTAAGCCATGCCTCTTGCCTCAAAAACCAAGTCACATCTACATCCTATCCAGGGGCGTAGCCAGAAATTTTTTACGGGGGGAGGTGGGGGGGGGTCAATTATACTTTATGTATGTTCGTGCGTGCGTTTGTATGTGTGCGCGTGTATATACGCAAGCAAAATTGAAAATTTTCGGGGGGGGGGGTGATTTGAACCCCTCAACCCCTCCCCCCCCCCTGACTAAGCCCCTGATCCTATCGGAACCCAAATACATTATCGGGGACAGAATCGATTTTCTCTGAGAAATTGCCTACCCTAGCCGAGGAGGTTGAAGAAGCAACGGGCGAAGAAAGATCCTTATTGCTTACTCTACATCAGTAATGTTTGTTCTCTCCCTCTCATGGTACGAAACTAAGACACTGATATTACGGCAGTGGTTATGTATGCTCGATTTTTGTCGCACTTTCCCCGATGTAATGAAGATTACGTCATGACCTGACATGACAGGCATTCGACATTCCTGACTGAACCCGTCTGCCCCCTTCGTGGGAAATACGTGCTGTTGTAGCCTTTCTTCGATCGCTGCGCTATAGCTCAGTTCGGCAATCCTATTCATATTGGTTCTCGATGTCTATGGATGAAGGCTTAGCCTATGATCACAAACAGGTAGGGCAGGTGGATATGTCCCTGCTAGGGGCGGCATCTATAAGGGGGGGGGGTATTTCAAAAGTAGCCGAGGCAAAATATTTGCTGCCAGCAGCCTGAATAACTAGCCAATCTTGATGACAGGGTTGCCAAATTAGCCAAATATTACAATCTTGTCTTGAGTCGGCATAGAAACGGTTACGCATTTAAAGGTACACTAAATAGAAAAATAATTTTTCTCATATTACTAAATTACTCTTTCAAAATTACAATATCACCACGCTCGCCGAGAGAACACGTTTGGTAAGCGAGGAAACGCGCAAAAAAAAAAAAAAGATGTGGATAGCCACGCCACCTTGAAATTCCCGCACCAAATGTCGTGACGTCATGGATTTTGAGGTCATCTACTAGGTCTCACGTAGTTCCTCATCAGTAAAAATGAAGTGCGTTGTCCTCTGTGGGGGCCATAGACTTAACATACCAACTTTCAGGAAGTTTAGTTGAGGCAATGTCCCCAAAATACGAGAAATGCATTTTGAAATTCGTGACGTCACGCGCGGAGATTTCGGCGCGAAGTTTAAAAAGTAACTTTGACCTTGATTTTCTCCTGTATTAATGAACTTGTGATCGCGAAATTAGCGACATTAGAGTTCTCAGAGTACGAGTTATCGATCTAAACCGATTCATTGTTTCGCTTTAGTGTGCCTTTAAAAGGGATAATTTGGAGTGCTCTGGCATGGAAGAACGGCAAGCGGTGCACCCGAATCTTCACAAAGGCTGGAAATCGGAACTCTAGGCGGAAGTGGTTTAATACGATATTCTCGCGGCGCCAGCTTTCGAGAAAAATCATGACGTCAGCAACAGTACTTAAGAGCGCGTCGCAAACGCGTCGAGATGACGTAAGAAATCTACTAGAAAATTAGGAGACAATTAGGGGTGTGTGAATATCAAATTTTTCGAATACGAATCGAATACGAATATCCACCTTCGAATATCGAATCGAATATCGAATATCAAAGGAAAAATGCCTCCACAGTGACAATATTTTATTTAACATGTAGCTATTTGAAAAAAAAAAGACATTAACAGCCTGAATGGCAACAAAACATACACTGCTATCTCCAGAACACAATGTCCAGGCTAGCACAATGCACATCACAACGCAAGCAAATATCACTGCTCAATGAAAGTAATGACTAGATGTTATCATGAAGAAATATGAGTTGCTCCACATGATCAGGCAGCAGGCGCTCCCTTTTAACAGAGACACCCCCCCCCCTGCCACTGAAAAGGCACGCTCGCTTGGAACAGAAGTGGCTGGTATAGGGAGGTACATGAGGCAAAGCTTTGCCAGACTGGGGTATCTGAAGGTGCCTACAGTCCGCCACCAGTCACATAGTTCACTGTCTTTCTTCAGAAGTGGTCCTGCATAGTGAACGAATGGTAGTGCGGCCAGGGTGTCGGAACGAAATGTTTTTCGTTTCGGTTTTAGTTTCGTTCCACCGCAAAAAGTTCCGTTCCGTTTCTGTTCCGGAACGAAAAAAAAAATGTTCCGTAACTGTTCGTAACGGTTTTTTTATGGAAAAATTTGAAGTTAAGGTAATCATAACGAACATTGGATTTGTGATGTAGTTACTTGCCCTGCTCTTAGGAAAGTGGGACAAGGGTAAAATACGTTCTTTAGAGGAGCGGAAGTAACTGTACCACGAATTTCTACCAACTAGCACAAACCAGTATTAATTTGAAAGTCATAGTATTTATTTTCTCAAAAGACAAATACGAATTTTTTAGTGGGCTCAGTGCTTTGTGTCAAGGGAGTGAGCACGATCTCAGAAGCAACACGTCATTGAGTGTACTCTCTGATGTGCGAGACCGCTGCTCTGATAAAGAGATCGCCAGGCCTGCGCGACACACGCAGCACAGTCACAACGAAAGCTGGAAGAGCGGACTTTGTAGAGCTCGCTGGAGAGTCTCTTGGGGCAATAATACAAGTACACATGCAAGGTACCCACTACGCCATAAATCATCCCAATTCTTCTGAAGTAGAGAAGTTCCCCCTATGCCATTTTTCGTCATTCTTCGGAGTCTCGTGGTACACGCTACACATCTGTAAGGCATTATGTCCACTTTGCGCTGTGATTAATGATGATAAAGAATTATGGCTGAGCACTTTGCAGTGGACGGGAAGCAGTGTGGCGGAATGGGCGCCTCCATTCCATTTCGGTTCCATTGCGGGGAATCAGAACTTGCCGCAATTCATTCCTTTCAATTCCACGGAATGAAAAAACTTAGCCCATTCGCACTCCAGGAATGGCCAGGCAGTTCAATTCCATCAATATAATTTGTCCGCGTAAGAAGGCACCTTGATAGTTTTATTGAGTTAAGAATGAACGCCCCATAAAACTGATGTCATTAGATGCATAAAGAACTGCAAGAGTACGCAAAACAAGTTACCAAGGTCGAGGGATGGTAGCTTGGTGGCATATCTCGTGCAGTACAACCACCCTACTAATTCCCTAGGGGCAGTTCTCCCGCTACCTATAGTATTTGCATGGTCAGCATGTTTGAACAAATGGTGGTGTTTTAATATTGTTTGTGCTTAAATGCGTTAATGCTAAAACAACGACGTAGCCTATTTTTATGCTGACAAAGGTAGTATTCAAGAAGACTAAGCAGTTTTGCCACGCGTCTGGAGCGGTTGTAAATATGGAGAAAAATAAGATTTGGTTAATGAGGAATAAGACCCTCTAGATCTGCTGGTATTAGTTGGAACAGTGCACCGCTCGGGCACCTTCTGCCTTTGTATCGAATACGGAACACTGGGGACCACTGCTCGTCAGCACTCACGCTTGTCAAGCGCTCCTCGCAAGCATAGAGGCACTAGCGTGGCACTGTGGTGGAAGACCCGACTGCCACGCAGAGGGCGCGGGTTGAAATGCCATCCGATCCTAGAAATTTGTTTCTCATTTATTTTTTTTATATCACGCGATAGCGGTCACGGACACCGGCGGCGGTGGACAACTATGGCGCCAAAATCAGCCGTTATGATCTCATAACAGCTTTCGCTGTAACAAACTTCAGCGCCGACAATGCCCTCTCCACGGTGGCCTGCGTGAGAGGCGCGCAAAAATCCACTTGCGTTAGTATAAACATCTCTGGTTGCCACTGTTTTCGTTTTCCGCACAATTTCAACATATCTTTGCTTTGGAATTCCTGCCTGGGGTACGCGCTAATACCGTACCCTGAGATATGCTCACATTGCACGAGTTCAGTTGCTCCGGATTGCGAAGTTTTCTCGTGAACCGAAAAACGATTGAAAAAATTTCGTTTTCACTCCGGAACGAAATAATAAATAAAGTTTCGGTTACGTTTTCGTTCCAGTCCAAAATATCGTTTTTTTTCGTTTTTCGTTTTCGGTTTTCGTTCCGTTCCGACACCCTGAGTGCGGCACGTTACGGCCGCATAATATTGAAAATGTACGGTTACATGATCGCCAACAGCGCTGCACGTCGGAGATGCACCAGTTATTTTATGCATGGTAATCGAATCGCATATTCGAATTTTTCGAATATTCGAAGTTATCGAATATTCGAAAGTTTTCGAATACACCATTTTCGAATCGAATACGAATATTTCGAATGTAATATTCGACGAATATTCGAAACTTTCGAATATTCGCACACCCCTAGAGACAATCTATAGTTCGGTCATGGTAGTTCGGTTTATCAAAGGAACGACGTGCACGGTAAACGATTTAGAATACTGTTTAATATCGGAAAGCTGGAAGCCGTCGAATACTGTTTCCCGCAGGACAATAGAGGGTTTTATTGCTGGGTTCCCGCGGGCCCTTGCGCTCTTTTGTATTCTCCGTGGATGCGGCTAGGAGTACAGAGGAACGCAAGAGCGTGCGTACGCAGGTGGCTTATGGTCCCCAGCACTAAAACTTTCTAATAATGGCGTAGCCACAGATAAAAACAGCGGGCACGTCAAACCAAACGGCGCCTATACTCGTACCGGATGCACTGGATGTACTCTTGCCGCACATCGACCATGCATCAAGCCATATATATGCATACTACGGCCACAGATGCGCCGGTTCCCGGCTTTGTTCTCAACTAAAATCACGCAACGAAACGCTTATAAGGTTGCCTAAGTATCCCCCACGGCAAATGTACGCCGCCCTGCGCATCGTTCCTTTAATAAACTAGACTCGATTATTTGCCTCTTCACTCGTTTTCAAGGAGATTTTTCACGTCATCACGCGTTTGAGACACGCATTTCACGATTGTTTCGTCGTCTCTGAAGTCATTACATTTCGCGAAAGCTAACCCCGCGAGGATATTTTATTAATAACCACATCCTCGTAGTTCCGTGGGTGATTTCTTATCCGGGATCAACATTAACCAATCCGGGATTAACCGGGATTAACCAACATTTCTTAACCGGGATTATCCGGGATTAACCAACACAATAGTTATAGAACTGGTTAATGTTGACTGTAGCTACGTTCCATATACATAGCAGTCAATGCTGTGGAGGTTACGCAAGAAGTTCGGTCAGTAAAATGTATAAATAACTCCGCGCTCCTCATGGCCACGTTTCGTCTTTGTAAGTGCCCGTGCGAGCAGAGCAAGGGCAAGGAGGTTTAAAAAAAGAATTTCAAGGAGGTTTAAAAAAGAATTTAAGCCTTCTTGAGCAAGGGCACGCGCGTTGAGCGTCGCGACGCTTCAAATGAAAAACAAAAAACGAAGACAACGAAACGCTATGAGATATAAAACATTTTCTCAGCCGTATAACAAAGCTTGTTTACCGCTAAGCCACAAAAGCTTTTGAAGATTGCTCCGCATAAAACTGAAAGAATTCACACAGTGGCCGCGAAACAAAAATGGACTATTCCTTGGTGCGAACATGCCTAATGCAAGAAGTCTTGCTAGCCTTCACAGCGTTGACTTCACAGCGTTATCATTTAGTGTAGGCTAAAAGATGACAATAGCGTCAGCTAGTGCCTACTAAATTATGGTAACTGTATGGCTGTTCGCTGTTAAAGGTTGTCCTCATTTAATTACACTCAAATGGTCGGGTTTATCTCGCAAACATACACACATAGAAAACCTTAGTTGGTTGAGTCACTGCACAGAAAAATGTAAAAAGCGGATTCGATGAAGGCGAAATGCCATAGGGGCCCGTGAAATTAGATTTAGGTGCACGTTAAGGAACACATGACGGTCGAAATTTCCGGTGTCCTCCACTACAGCGCACCTCGTAATCATATCACAGTTTTGGCGCGTAAAACCCCAGATATTATTATTATTAAAACTTTGGTTGGTTCCGCCTATCTCTTTTTTTTACGTGATCGTTTTCGAGCTGATCTTGTAAATAGATTAGACACAATATGCAACGAATGCTTACAGACAAATGCAACGCGCAATGGGTTCCAGGAGGATAAACAGGTTGTTGTGCCGACCGGAGATAAAGTAGGACCGTCGAAATTTCCCCTGAGCGCGTCACAGTTTGTCAAGCGCTCGCGCGGCCCTCCTGGTTTTGCCTTGTTTCGCTGGGCGCGGTCCTTCCGCGTCGATATAGGCGACCGCGTGCAACGTATACATACGTGGGCGCAGCTTTGCGTACACGTATACACATGAGTAAACGTGCACGTCAGACCAGGAAGCTCGAGTTCACGCACGCTGGACGAGAAGGTTTGGTTGCTATACGTTTCGAGCGAGCTCCTGCTGGGTTCTATACCCCCTTCATCTATATGGTTGTCTTAATTTTTGTTGTTGCTCTTGATGGAAATAACAGGACAGGCAGTGCGCCGGCTAGGACGTAGGACCCGTCGCTTGATTATCTACGACACGAAATTCGCTGCAAACACGAGCATGCATGTCTAAGAAGCCGAGGTGGCTTTCGCTCTCAAGCGCGTTTTAAACGCCTTTAAAGTTGTGCAGTGATATGCATGTGTATTCAATGTTCCTGTGAACCATTTTTATTAAGAGTCGAAGGCACCAATTTCTGAGGCTTATATTTTGGAGTAGGAACAATTTATGACAACTAAATTGCCACGAACAGTGCGCAGTTACATTTGCCGATCGAGGGCACTTAGACCGTGATTGGAAAGCCGATAAGCAACGATGACATAAACATTGCGCGAGCTGCTCGCCCTGAGAATTGTATCACGTGAATATGTATCTTATATATATTTGTAAATACATATCTGTATATAGTCGTTCCGGTGGCTCTATAATATTTACATAATGAACATATTTACATATCATAATTAACATATTTGGTGGGGGAGCAGGGGAGCATAACGCCTAACGCATAAGACGTAAAACGCGTGTCTTTACGCGTAACACGTGACAAATTGTACTACATGGATCATGCGGCTTGCTTGTTTGTCCTGCGAGCTCACGACTGACGTGATTTCTTGTGTTTGCTAGAATCGTGAACAGCCCTAAACCAATCATATGCATGCACTGCCATCGCGCAGGTGAATATTTATTTGCATAAGGCGTGTATTGGCCTTTCATTACCATTATTTATTAAGCGCGTAACGACGGAATGACAAATTTAGCACAAAATACATCCTTTCAAGTACGAGCGGATATATATATATATATATTTTACTGACATGATCCGTTGAATTCTGAATGGCATGCGTAATGCTCAATTTGGGTGGCCAGAACTTATTGAAATTGACGTTGTCTATTTCTTCAACTTTCGTAATCATTTACCCTTATTACCATTGGGAAGGTACTTAACTGTACACATTAATAATCACTTTTAATTTTCCTGGTTCTTATTTTGCTTAGACTGTGTATTCAAATCACCTGCTTGTAACAACAACAACAACAACAACAACAACAACAACAACAACAACAACAACAACAACAACAACAACAACAACAACAACAACAACAACAACAACAAGAGCAACAACAACAACAACAACAACAAAATTAAGCTCCTCCTGGTTCACCTCGTATTCGTCGTTCATTATAATTAGGGCTCCGTGTTTTCGGAGTTTATTTTTCTTGCAATTCGGAGGGTGTTTTCAGGGGTTTATTATTTTGGCGGAAATTCGGCGTTTATCGGAGTTTGTTTTTCGCGAATCCACGATTCTCCGAAATTCGGAGAATCGCTGATTCTAAATTTTTTTTTTCGAAAGTCTGCCCTTCAAATACGTAATTTGAACTAAAGGCACTACAGGGGCATACTGGTTGGTATTCAAACATAGGGCGGACCAATGTCTTAAAGATAATGAATTTGGTGGCCTTAGAGGGTGAACAAACCGTGAGTTGTAAGTAAGCTATAGACCAGAATGCGCTTTAGTACGCCGGTTAAATCAATGAGCTTAGACCATGCATGACATATTGCGCGTAAATAAGGCATATGACGCGTTTCGCAGCGGATGGTGTTGCGCAACTTCGCATATGCTTTGGACGTCACTGCCACACTTTGTCGTGGAAGTGCGTGTGAAGGCAGCCATATTTGGGAGGGGAGGACGTCGACGACGATATCATCCGGCTTGCCCTTATCGCATGCTGGCCGCCAGTGTTCTCTCGCCATCTCTTGTGCCGTAAACAAATCCGCAGCCGCAATGCAAGCCGCACCGACAGATGATAACCGGGGCGTGGCCTCCGCGATTAGTGCCCGCAACGCGCGTTTCCGGAGCTAATAGCGGACGCCGCGACCGTGCTCAAGATGACGCACGCTTGCTCTAAACGTGGGCGCCAGAGAAGAAATAATCTGGTCAATGGGCAAATCTTCACTTGGCTGGGCCACGATCCCCGAAGGAAGAGCGCATCTTACAGCGCAG
Organism: Rhipicephalus sanguineus; assembly: GCF_013339695.2. Lineage (NCBI taxonomy): Eukaryota > Metazoa > Arthropoda > Arachnida > Ixodida > Ixodidae > Rhipicephalus > Rhipicephalus sanguineus. The sequence continues at coordinate 58,106,338 of NC_051179.1, forward strand.
TGGGCGTTCTCTAATTTTATACGAAGACCGAGCGGCTTGCATGGCTCTGGTAACGGATAACTGAATGGAACGGCGGCATCGCCGTCTGACCGCTGTATATTATAGGGTGTTTGTATACTAACGCTAGCGCCTTATCGCGTTTAAACGTTTAAACTATGAACGTTAGATCTGCACACATGCACAGGCACCAGGCGGAGCGCTGGTTACGCTAGTCTCGGCAAGACTTGCGATCACATGATCGGACAGGGCAACGGACGCGCCCCGTCGCGCGGTCTCGGCGGTCTCGGTATTTCCCCGGCTCGTAACGTTATTTACGATTCTGCGGTCCAAGTGTCAAGCTCCGCTTTGTCTCTGGAACGTCGCGCTGGTGCCCGCCACTGCCATGGATCTCTGGTGGGATCGAACGCCTGTGGTGTGTATACATTATACCGCCTGCGAGAGGGTTATAAAGCTGTAAGACAAACATCCTGCCTGCCCTCGTGCTATGTAGGCATACAGTGTATGTAGGCATAGCCGCTGTCAGCATTCTTTAGGATCGCAGCGGCTTCGTGTCGTTTAGAATTGTCGCTCGTGCCACGGTTTGCGGAGGCGTCCGCTTGAGCCCGATAATCCTGTGGGCGAGATCTGATGGTCCGGCTCTGCTTGCATGAGATTAAGCTATATGGATTCCGTGCAGGACACCCGATGTTGACCGCTTGCAGCGTGATTAATAGCGGATCGAATGTGGCTGCGCCGGTCATGTGTACGGTGGACGGGACCGAGCCACGCTCGAGCTGTATAGTTTGCATTGCTAAATATAAGGGCGGCATAGAGACTTGATAAGCAAACACACGGTGCCTTACTTGGATTGCAGATTCAGCGCATCTGTGCCGGTCTTCCTTCTTTGCAGGTGCACTTGTCCTGGGCGATGAAAAATTTAGAGAGAATGAGCCAAGCGCTGCACGCCCGCTCCTTTTGACCTGACGTGGCCGTGCCCAGCGGCAGCGTTACAGTTATAGTTTATTTTCTTTCCGTAAACTCCTTCCCCAAAACAGGCTAATGGGTCATCCATTATTTGAATAAATATATTAGGTGTCCTATTCGACAATATCTTGATGTGGTTGTGATGGTGAATAATGTAGGAGCCGAAGGGGTAACGATTAAACCCTTTAATGAGGGAACTTGTGCCTAGCAGAACAAAATACACAGTACAGCGATGTGGCGGCGAGCACAGCTGTCGGTCGTCGGAAGTCTGATAAACGAATGTTATTTGACCGAAATGCAATATATTACAGATTAATTAATCATTAATTGATTCATCGATGATTAATTATACTGACCATCCGGCGTACTTATTGTTTGAGTTGCTGACTCGTTTTCAAGAGTTTACGCCGTAGTTGACTATTCGCCAGAGTTTTCACTTAGGCAGGTAATAGTGCCCCACCGCGCTGGTCTATAGTGGTTATGGCGCTCGACTGCTGACCCGAAGGTCGCGGGATCGAATCCCGGCCGCGGCGGCTGCATTTTCGATGGAGGCGAAAATGTTTTAGGCCCGTGTACTTAGATTTAGGTGTGCGTTAAAGAACCCCAGGTGGTCGAAATTTCCAGAGCCCTCCACTACGGCGTCTCTCATAATCATATCGTGGTTTTTTGACGTTAAATCCCAGATATTATTATTATTAGCCAGTTAATGCGTTTGGCTGGTCTAGTTGGTACTGACTTGATGAATCCAGAATACAAGCGAACACAAACTACACATAACAAGCACCATTCTGTGTAGTCTAGTATTATATGGATTTTTCACTTAGCCCATCCGGCTGCTCTTTCGTGTGCCATATATATGTATGCGAGCCGTTCGTGCCCACACGTACAGGCGAACCGCGGCCATTTATAGTGTTTCGCTTCTGCGCAAGCACGTTTACCCGTTCGACCACAGTCCTTCTCGATTTCCCCATTGTTCACGTGAACTACAAGTGCTTCGGCGAAACAAAGGCCTTTCTCGGCCAGTGTAGCAGTGCAGGAGCTATATACCTGTGCACGCATTCCTTTACCTTTCCACGCATGCGCGGAGCGAGTCTTCCTGGTTCGATGACGTGTCCTTTTTCACCTGTTTTATTCCGCAGAAACCAGATACGCGCGTTACAGGAATGGGTGATCGATGAAACCGAGGCGGTGTCACTTACTGTGCTCTGCGCAGCGAGCCGCTTTCGAAGCGAATCTGGCTATACGGCTACATTACTTGGTGGCTGTTGAGTGCTTATGCACTTGCATCAGCTTATGTCGGCAAAATAAATGGAGCTCACTCAGGCTCACCCGAGAAATACGTTTTTCGCTTAGGGCTCATTCGGACTCAGCCTCACCAATATATTCCGCAACCACACTCACTCGGACTAAGACTCACGAAAATTTTCCCCCAACCGGACCCACTCGCACTCAGGCACACTGCAATGTTTGTTAACCGGAATCACTCGGACTCAGAGTCACGGTTATATCTGAGTCTGAGAGTCTGAATGAGTCGGCTCATCAGTGAGTTTGCCGACCTCTGTGTATTGCACGCGATGATCCAGAAGATGATGAGTGAGATATATATGTGTAAGCAGTACAATCCGTACATTCGAGCAATGAGGAATGCTGCTATAAGCAATACAAAGCACTGCGGTGTCTGTATTGCAACCTGCCGCTATGGTATTGCAACAATGTAAAATCGTCGATTGCGTTGTTGTTTCCTAAGTACGGAAATATATGGAAAGTTCTTCTAGTGAATAGTCCGTTATCCTAACATCGTATCCAGAAGAAAAAAAAAAGGTACGAAAGAGAGGAAACTGTAGAAAGTAATAGAGAAAGACGAGATTTCACAGCGGAAAGTTTTTGTTATTTTTTAAGAATATATCTATTTCAGTTTCGCGAGGCTTTGTTGATTAAATGTCACTGAAGCTTGCAATAAAAGCATTCATATTAAGAGTCCTTCAGAAAGCAAAAGAAGTAAAGGCCCGAGTCTTCGGGTGTACACTGTGGGAATCGAGATATTCTCGTGGGTCGTGGGCAAGTTTCGGAGGCTTCATTAACAAAACCATTTACAGGCAACAAACAAGTCTGCGATTAGACACCGCCTTCATTAAAAAATTGGAGTCGACCCTAATCTTTGACACACAAGAAAAGCGCCTGCTCTTTCCATGAACTCATTCCACTAATTTTTCATTAATTATTCCGACAATTAAATGGCCCTTATATTAAGTAAAGTTATGCTCCGATATTACATGTATCCAGTTATGCTCCGATATTACATGTACATGTCGATTTCGTACCAGTTTTATTTTGTTTAGAAGACTTTTTTTTTAAATATTCGGAAGACCGGAAATAAGTGCTCGACCGGAAATGCTTGGAAGAGAAAAAAAATTAACGCAGCTTCCCACTAAAGCCCCTCTACTTTCTTCCCCCTAGTGGTGCCAAGCCTGAAGGAAGTGCGGAGCTGGGTAGCCTTCTTTCTTTCTCTTCGGTTTCCTCTTTCTTTCCTCCTCTCTTTCTTTTTCTCTTTTCCGGTTTGTTCTGTCTTTCTTCTTTCTTTGTCTTCATTTATTTCTATTTTTCTTTCTATTTTCTGCTTTCTTTCTCTTTTATTTCTCGCTTGCTTCTTCTTTTTTTTTCAATTTTTATACGTGTTTTGCTTGCGTTACGGCGAGAGACGTAACGCAAGCCCGGGCCCCTAAAGTTCTCCGCACTTGATATCACCATCAAGGCGCTCGAAGAACAAGAGGAAGAAGACTTCTCCTTGGCGTGAGCGCGCGCTCAATATGCTACAGATGGCTATGCTATATACGTCGTTTGGCCAGCGTTAGGCCGAGCTACATCAGACGACGACAGCATGCGACAGCCCGGGCCCTTAGAGTGCTCCGCACTTAATAGAGTGTGACTCGTTGCTCGGGCCACTGGAAATTGCGTAGCCGCACAACTGTTCGACCGACGGCAACAGCGAAGACAGCCGGTGAAAATTATGACAGCCTTGCATATGATGCTTTTTTGACGAAAATCTCGAGCGATTATAGTTACTAGCACAAGCATTGTACGGGACAGTGCTGTGGCACCCGCATGTGCATTGTTGCATTGCATTGCGCGCGCCTTTTTGGTAGCCTGCCCGCGCTTCGCTTTAAAAGAAATGATCGTGTTTTCAACGTACCCTGAAAGGAGGAAACCGGGCGGGGCAATCGCCTGCAAATCTCGCAAGGCTACATCCGCCTGCAGCTTACAACGTCACCATCCTCCTCCCTGACATCTTCTGCTACAACGCGTTTTAATTACATTAATAAATCGGGAGATGTTGGCGCTAAGAAATGGTGTCCTACTTACGCAACCTTACGAACTTACTACGCTACTTACACACTATTATACGACAACGTGGTGATTATACCCTTTTAGGACACCACGAAATCATCTGAAAGTTGAGGCTATATACTCTTAAGGGTGTCATAAGCGACATCAGTAAATCAGTAAGGACTGATGATTTACTTTATAAGAACTCTACATTTATTCCTAGCAAGAATATGGTCGATAAGTAGGTACATATAGCGTAAAAAAACGGAAACTAAGGTTCCCTATCTGAAGTTGCCGCCCGTCTCATCTCGCGGATTTCGTTACCTTCACTTATTTGTTCAGTACATCGTGAATGAAAATAGCCTGCAAAGTTGGCCACGTTGAGTCTTCGCCTGATCTGAAATTCTACAAAGAGAAACTGCCAAGAACCCTTGCGTCACGGGCAACACCAAAAGTGACGTCTTCAAGGGCACCGACTTTTGGGCATAGGTCGTCAAGCGCACTCATGAGTCGACTCACTCAGACTCACTCAGATCGAGCCGTGAGTCTGAATCCGAGTGAGTCCGGCTGAGGAAAATTTTCGTGAGCCTGAATCCGAGTAGTCCGGTTGAGGAAAATTTGGTAAATCTAAGTGAGTACGGTGGAGAATAACTTTTATAAGTCTGAGTCTGAGTCTGAGTGAACCCTAAATAAACACACAATATTGGGTCTGCGTGACCTTCACATCTTTTGCTGATCTATGCTTTTGGGCGAGTTCATTTTGGGCGAAGTTGCTTTTGCGCGAAGTTGCTCTTCACCCAGCCGCCTTTGGTTTCTGTGTACTCCATCACACTGCAAGTCTGCGCTGACTTCTGTTTGCCAAAAAAAGAAAAAGAAAAATTTCCATGTTCCTGGCATGTCAAGCACAAAGCTGTAAAGGAAGGTTTTCTATCTCGTGACCATCCCTCCAGTTTAATGGCAGGCTTTCGCTAGAACTGACTTGCCGTATTCTGCTAACATTTCTTGGTATTTCGAAACGCGAAGCCTACTGCTTTAGCTTGCGGATTAATACTATTCTTCAGGGACCATGAATTTACGCATTTAGCAGTTTAGGTATTCAGCAGCTACCGATGTAAAAATATACAACTTCTACGTGAGCTTTCGGGCCTAATTTAACCTAACTCTTTTAAATCGTCCGAAGCAGATGTTCAGCACAGTTCTAGCCCGTTGCTAGAAGGTTGAGGCGCACATTGCTTGCGTAAGAAATCGAAATGCATATTTACTATACTCAACTAGTACTCGCTGAAGAAAACTGTTCATACTCCCTTTAGGGCACATGTTGTACTTTTCAAACTGAAGCCAGTGGGTTCTCGAGACACACTCACTTGGAAACCTTTGAAAATTAAATTTTCTGAGCAAAGCGGTGTCCTTCAAACATGCGTTAAAAATGCATTTCTTCAATTACACGTCGGGAAAGCAAATCTCGATATTGGTTTGTGAACTGACTCGCTCATTTCATTTCGCTCAAAACTCCTAATGATTGGCGTACAACGAAATAATGATTATTTATTCGGTATGCACTTCAATTTATCATGCGACTAAGGTGTGTGCAAGTGGAGTCCACACCCAAGGGGTGTGGATTCTATGTGTACCTCTGTGGTGGTCTAACCTGAATTCAAATACGCTCACCTGAATTTAAAAAAAATAAAAGTAAATAAAATAAAGAACGGCGCCCGCGTATCGAAGAACTTGAGAGAACGGCTTAGCCGCAGGGCATATTGAATTAGTCGTTCTTGGTCATCGCTTGCAAATGAATGAGCTGGCTCTTCTCGGAATGATGCATATTTCATGCGGGGGAACACCTTCGTGGGCTGTATATACGGGCTGGCAAGCTATAGAGGAATGAACGATCCGCGTTTAATTGGGCATTTGTTTGCGCTCGCAGTTCGATCTGATAACAGCTCAACTTCTGTTGTAGAAATTGTTTCCGGTTTCCCGGATACGCTGTACCGTTAACCGATTGCCATTTGCTTGACACTGATCGGGTATCGGACGCTCGTTATAAAGCAATAACTGATAATGTTCGAATGCGCGCGGCCATTGAAAAAAACAAATGCTGTGCTGCTAAAGTTGCTAAAGCGGTTGTGCGCCCTTGATATTGAAAAAAAAAATAAACTCAAAGGGTCCCCATACACCTAAGACGACTCGAAGGCGAAAGCCATCTTCTCTTTCTTCACAGTCGATGTGTTGGTCCTAACCCGCTAAGCTTTGTGCACCTAACGTGGTTTTACACTGACTCCAGGATCGGAGGCACCTATAGGCTGGCTGGTTTTGCACTGCCTTCGTGATCGGTCCACCTTTGACTAAGCAAGGATGTCATGTGAGGACGTCGACATGTGACGTCACCATATGACGTCATGATGACGTCACAAGCTTTGGCGATCTGTGACGTCGTGATGACGTCATGTCGTGACGTCATCACGTGACTATGATTTTTGCATCACTCGTGTTGACGCCGCCGACGGGGGACGCCGACGCGGGACGGCGGTGAATTTTCGCGTTTGATGAGGCATCAGTTCACGTGCCTAAATAATTCGATTTGTAAAGGCTTTCGCCTTAAAAAATCGGATTATTTAGGCACGTGAGCTGAAGGTACAGAAAATTACAAAGCTTTAGTATACTTGGGCGTATTGCAGTAGCCACCGGGTCGTCTTGATCAATATATTCTGACGTGTCCATAACGGTCTCGAGACGAGAACCGTTATGGGCACTCGACCCCCCACGTCTCGTTGAAAAAAAAAAAAAAAAGCTCTGCCACTTTTGTCAAAGCGATTCCGCGAGGGTTCACAACTATAACTTATCCTGTATTTTATAATATTTTCGGACATACTTTCGGAAACACCCTGTGTATAATTTTATATTGCTTTCTGCATGTTTGTACCACGTATATTGTCTATTTCTTCCGGCCCAAAGATTACGAACGTTATTTCTGTATGTTAGCTAATCATCACCATCGTCATCCTAACTACGTCCACTGCAGAGCAAATGCCTCTCCCATGTTTCGCCAATTAATCCGGTCCTGTGCTTGCTGCGGCCTCGTTATCCTCGCAAACTTCTTAATCTCGTTTGCCCACCTAACATTCTGTCTCGCCCTCGCGCGTTTGCCTTCTCTTGGAATCCAGGCTTATCTTGCCTTCGCGCTACATGCCCTGCTCATGCCCATTCCTTATCTTAGTTATAGTTCTATTTAAACTATTGAGTCATTTATCGTTTGCATTTAGCCACGATTTTGCCCCGAGAGCAGCTCCTTCACAAACCCCACTTCCCATGCACTCGCAGCTGCAAAACGACAAATGAGTTCTCATTTCGGCCAGTGCTGAGGCTTCGCGAATGAAAGTTAGCCCACGAAGTCCATCTTTATTTTTTAAAGTGAGGACACGCGAAACGGCCAACGCGTCGTCCTTCTCTGCCATCGTTGTCTCGGTCCACTCTTGAGAGGTCCCGCTATTTTCGTCTTCGCAGTCATTACCACTGCAGTTTGCTTTCTCTTCTCCCACGCGTAGAACAGCCGCCACTTGCAGGAGTCCGTAGGACATAAATAGAAAACGTTCTCAAGGCCGCTTACATTTGGTCCCTCGTCGCCTACTTCGCGGTCTCTCTAATGACCCGCTAATGAACTGTCCCCTAGTTTACGCATCTTCAACTTTGCATTTTTCGTTGCTTGAGAATTGGGTATGTCGTGAAACTCGGTCGAAACGTGATGCAACTGACCCCTTGCAGTGAGGACAAAAAACGTCCTTCAAACGTATTCGTGTCAGCGGTGTAACGAAGGACATTACCAGCTCAGAGATAGTATGCGTTCGCGTCGTCAGCTATTAGATGTGTCAACGAACTTGACTCCTGATGAGGGAGTGACCTCCTCTGCTATACAGACCGGTCTACATTCCCATCGGCAAGAGTGTCTCGTATGTTGGTCTATAACGAATAGAAACAAGACACAAGTACAGGGGCATCCCGGCCGCAGCGGCCGCATTTTTGATGGAGGCGAAAATGGTTGAGGCCCGCGTGCTTAGATTTAGGTGCACGCTAAAGAACCCCAGGTGGTCGAAATTTCCGGAGCCCTCCACTACGGTGTCCCTCATAATCATATCCTGGTTTTGGGACGTTAAACTCCAGCAATTATTGTTATTATTATTATCAAGTTCAGGGGAGCATGGTTTGAAGCGATGAGAAGCCCTACAATGAGTGCCGCCGAAGCCATCGTTTCTACTAGGGAACTTGCCTTTGGCAGCTCAGCATGCAACACATATAAGGAGTTCGTTTATCTACCATCTACTTAAGGGTATCTCGAGCGTTTATAGACTAAAATATGATATAGAGCATACGTCAGGTCTTAGCAAACCAGGACGGGAAATTAAGTGTATTACCCGGTGCGTACTTCCGGCATACTAACATAAGAGCGGAAACTTGGAGGGCAACAGACTCTTTAGAAGGCGAGAAGGAGCTGCGTGCAACGAGACATGATACGAAATATGTTAGGTGTGTAGCGTTAAGATACTGGAAGGCAGCAGTGTGAATTGGTGAGCAAACTTAGTTAGTCGGCAGTCTCGTTGAAAGGACGAAGAAATGGAGTTGGGCAAGCGATGCAATGTGGTGGCAGATTTCCGGAAGTCTACGTCACCGAACGTGTGCCAAGTGAAGGAAAAAGGCAGTTATGGACAGGTAAGGACAGGCGATAGGATGAAATTAGAAGAAGAAAGAGGAGGAGAAGGAAGGAAGGAAAGAAAGAAGCAAAGGCAGGGAGGACAAGCAGGCGCGCGTCAGGTTTGCTGCCATACTCTAGAGGAAAAGGATTAAAAGATGAAAGGAACAAGAGGGGGCAAGGCGCTGTCGGGGTGGGACTTGCGCGACTGTTCGTTAAAGGGACCGACAACTGCCCAGAGCATGAAATGAGATGACTGCACTGATGAAAAGATTGTCCGTCGCACTGACTCAAACCAACCCTGTTTATCTCGTGAGAGGTGGATTTATATTTTTATTTCTTCACTGAATGTCACGAAAAATGACCTTTGGCGCCTCTGGCGGCAAAATCATAAATGATCCGATGAAGCCGGTCACGTGACCATTAATTGGTGTACGCGTTCGATGGCTTTTTCTGTTAGTACTGAAATATTGTTCATTTCCTTATATTAAAAGATATTACTCCATAAAAATGTACATATAGGTCTGCGTTAGTTGCATGCAACAAAGTGGCGCTGCCTTCGCTTGGCGTAGGCAGCCTTGACACAGGCGCAGGCAACCTTTGGCGGAGGCGCACACAATGCTGTACAAATACCGAGAAGGTGTATAAAGCCACGTCATCTTATTGTAACAGCTTGCTATTTTCAAAAATGGTTATAAAGCTCAAAATAAAGGTGGTTAAGCATAGTTACAGTAACTCCTGCGGAAGCAGAACAACGACAGCTCTCACAAAGGCTAGCGGCATCGCTATCAATTCTCAGCGTTGCTGGAGTAAGCCTTCATGCGTGTTTGGAGCCTTTCAGATCCAAAAATACTGCTTATAAAATAACTACGTGCTTTTAGGATAAACTACTGCAGCTACAAACGCTACGAAGGGTAGGCCTCCTGTCGCGCCGTAAATAACTGGGACGAGAAAAATCAGTTGTCGGTCCCTTTAAGCACACAATCGATAACCCAGCTAACTATAGCCCAGTCTATTTTAGAAACAGTAGGAACGCCCGTGTCGCTTTGCCAGCCTACGACGCCTAGGACCATGGTCGAAGATGTTTTGATATAAAGGTGCTCTGTGGTGTAGCTTGCTTAACGAACTTCGAAGACCATCGCGTTCAGTTCAGGTCAGTTTTATTTCCTTAAAGCCCCCATTCAGGGGATGTTGCATAAGGGGTGGAATTACAAATAAATGACAAACAGCGAAGATTCAATTAACATTGCAAGTAAGACAAACAGCGAAGATTCGATTAACATCGTTGAGCGATAAGACGATCTCGAATGCACAGTGTGTGTCTTATCGCCTGTTCACAGGAGGCACAGTTGCAACATTTCTGCGCTGACAGAAGCCTATGGCTAGTAGTGGCTTTCACGAAACTACGCTGTTTTTTTTTATTAGAATGAAATGAGGAAATCAGAAGGAAGAACGGAGTCACCTTGATTAACAGGTGGTAATTGTAGATAGCTGGGAGCTGGGGCCCTGCAGTGGACAGAAACAATTAAAGTTTCAGTCTGGGATATAATTCGCACGTAATTATCTCGTTGATGCTGCAGCGATCACAGAAATAGAGACCAAAAACGATATGCGCAGAACAAGCGCTGGCACGCAATTCACGCGCATTGAATTGTTTAAAAAATGTTAGTCTCAGGTCAGTGCCTGTGTCCTGCCCGTTTTTTTCTTGACGTCTGCATATCTCCTTCACCGATGCAAGATCAACAACATGAGAGCACAAACAAGCTGATTACGTTCATACTCACACAACGAACGGTCGCGTTTACACAAACAATTATCAGGAAATACGTTTGCTGTCCTCGCGCAATACCAGCTTTTGTCGACGCGTTTAGTAAGAGCGTACTAAACGAAAGAAAATAGCATGCGCAAACACTCGTGACCTTGAAACGTATATATTGAGAGCCTCGTTCTTAAACTTGGCTACACATCTTAGCTCTTATCTCTTGCGAACATCTTTGAATTAAATCACGCGTTTACCCCCAGGTGGACAAGAATTCCAGTCGTTTTCATGCTTCGCCAGTTCTTAAACCAACATACACGTGTTTTGCGTCTACGCACGTGTCGACGTGCGATCCACGTCAACGCGAGGAAAGCTTCCGTTCTCCGAACTATGGAGCGAAAGTGCGCGGCTTCATAAGGTTTCCTGTTGCGCAGCTCAAACTTTCAATCACGCGCTGCGCTTGCGTTATAAATGTCACATGTTAATGAAGCACCACGAAGTTCAGAACTGCGGGAAAAGGTCGCTAAATGTCAACCATGATTTAAGCCCTATGCATTTTAAAAACACGGGAGGATAACGTATAGCAGGACATTAAGGTGTTGCTATATAGCTCAAAGCTGCCCTCAAAAGCAAAAGTTATTGGGCATTCACACAACAACAACAACAACAACAACAACAACAACAACAACAACAACAACAACAACAACAACAACAACAACAACAACAACAACAACAACAACAACAACAACAACAACAACAACAGCAAAACACCCACAATGACAATAACAAGGAGCTGACTCCAATTACGCTTGCTCTGAACGAATTCGCTGTGACTGCAAGATGCATTTGGCTCACATTATTCTATGATATATATGGACACGTTCGCAACAGTTTTTCAGCGTTCTCAATCTAGCGCCCAGTAACTGACACTAAATCTTATCTTCAGTTCCGTAAGGTGAGGCAGGAGGCAAATCTTATATCCTATGTTTCAAGAAGTGAGAAAGAAATATCACATCTTTATACGATAGTGCAACCGATATAATAATTGTTGGGGCTGTACCTCCCAAAATCGCGGTATGATTATGGGAGACGCCATAGTGGAGGGCTCCGGAAATGCCGTCCTCCCGTGAGGTTCTTTAACGTGCACCTAAATATGACCATACGGGCCTTTGCATTTCGCCTCCATCGAAATCCGGCCGCCGCGGCCGGGATTTGAAACCGCGACCTTCGGGTCAGCAGACAGTCACCATAACCACCACCGCGGCGGGTAGTGCAATTGAATGAACTGAAATATTCGAATTGCTGGAAATTCCTCACGACATTACAAGGTCTCACCAGTTCCGACTCTCGACCGCGGCGGCTGCATTCCAATGTGTTTGAAATTCAGGAACACTCGTACGCATGCTATCAACCCGTAACCTCCACTATACGGCATCTGTCGGACGTCACGCTCCCTGCATTGCTTTGGGATGTCAAATCGCAGCGATCAGTCATCGATCGCCCGTCCTTGTACTCGATAAAATACACCGGCGCCTGCTCCGGGGCCTCATGACCGTGGAGCTGCTGCGCATATAGAGGCCAGCGCCGCTCGTCTCAAGGTCGTCCTCGTCCTCGTGCTCCGAAAGCGAGAACGTGGATGATATTAGAGGCATCGAACGGCTGATCCATTTCCTCGCCCCTCTTGCTAATAACGTTCCAACGTAAAGAACAGTTCGCTTATATCGTACAAGTAAGCAAAAAGGTGCGTGCACGCTCGTGATTTCCTTTGCGCTATTGGTTGGTATAGGCCTAAGTGGTTAGCATTGTTTCTTGGGGTCGGAGACGGTCACAACGACCGTTGCACGCATCGCGTGCGCGCTCGAACTATTGAGTATAGACTTGTGTGCCGGGTGGGTTGCAGGAGACAAAGAGTCATTAACGCCGCGTTGCCTTCCGAGCCGCCGTGTAGGCTAGGCACGCTGAGGCAGCTAGCTGCTAAGTGCGTATCTGTTCGCTTTGTGTGTTTAAGCGGCACAACGAAATGGTGACCCGTAACGGTTATCTCGTTTGTCCTCGTACAATCCTTCTCCATTGGTTCCATCCCCGTGCAGTTAAAGCTGGAGCGGCGGCCGGAACCGTGACTGCACGGAGAGAGTGCGGTGGGATGACAGAGTTCCTGCTGCTCAGCGTGACTTTTCGCGCTCTTTACGACGAAGTGATACTTAAGTTTGGTTGCACCAACTAATTATTGTTACCTTGAAAGAGCAAAGGAAAAGACAAGATGAAAAATGTGACATATGGATCCTTATTTTTATTTCACCATTTTCTAAGGCACTAGAGAATGGTAAAAAAGAATGGTTTCCTTACTTTTTTTTCAGTTTCACCTTAAATGAATTAATTTTTAATTAATTAATTAATGGCCTTGTCAGAACAGAAACGGTTCTATATGACCATGTAGAGGAGTTGCATGTGCAACGTCGAATGCTGTGTGGTAGGAGCCGTGGGTACCACACCTTGGCAGGGCACTGAACTTGTTGCCTAATATGGGCATTTTCACCGATTCTTCCAGGTGATGCTGCGATCAGGCACCAGACGCTATGCTATGCTATGCTATGCTATGCTATGCTATGCTATGCTATGCTATGCTATGCTATGCTATTCTATGCTGTGCTTTGCTATGCTATGAATCACCAACTGGCCTGCCGTGCAACCAGATGGCTATTCACGCAGGAGCCATGCTCGACTCTCAGGATGGCTATAATGCTAATTGTTTGACTTAAGACGGTGTGTGGCTTCGTTCTGATGCGTCGTTGTAAATATATTGTCAGCGCCTCGATATATTGCCAGAATGCTCCACCACGTATATCGTCTTGGTCGGAACGATGTTTATTTGTTCGCGAACTCGGGAGCGAGCAAGCGCCAGGGACACGATGATGAAGAGCACACACCCGAAGACAAACGCATGATGATGATTACAATAACGCAGCGATGAGGAAGAAGTGCATAATAGATGCTTACTCCGCCGGCGTTCGTCGCTGGTTCGCTCTCCTGCCCTGCCTGAACTCGCTCTCCTGCCTGGACTGGGCCTCTACATCAGCGGTGTCTTGGTGCATCCTCCCGGGGGGTGTGGCCAGAACGGGCGGTGCTGAATTAGGCACAGCAGCCTAATGTCTGTCTCGTCTCCCGGCCAGGCACATGCTGCCTGGTCGGCCTCGCTTGCTCCTAATGACTTACCCATTGACATCTTTTTGCGCAGCGGTCTGAGAACCGTTCCGGTGGCCTTGGTACCAACAAACGGGGATTCCATTCGTATGAAGAACCCAAAAAGCATCCAGGAAGAACTCCGGAAGGCGACTGAACACTTCCAATTGATCACCGAGGTGCGCCAGTTCGGTCGTGGAGGTATTTTGTGCAGTTCACCAGACCAGGCCTGTGTTTCAGATCTCCTCAAATGCACTACATTTGCATCTCTCCCGGTGAGCTGTTTTATACCTCCTCATTTGGCCTGTGTGAAAGGCTTAGTTCGTGGGGTAGACTCGAGCCTTTCTCCGACAGAAATTTTAGAGATGTTCTCTGTAGCAGGAGCGGTATCAGTTTTCCGTTGCTCGCGCACAGTTGACAACAGAAAGATCCCGTCTGAGTCGGTGATAGTCACGTTTGCGGGTACGACTAGACCAACAGAAATCAAGGCGTGGCCACTGATATATCGGGTAGAACCAATGTCTCTTCGTCCACTACAGTGCACTAAATGCTGGCGTTACGGACATTCCATCAAGGGATGCAGGTCAGTTGTCCGGTGTCAAATGTGTGCAGGACAACATAGCGCTATTGACTGTGCAGTACTGGAAAGGTTTTGTTGTCTGTGCAGCGGCTCTCACGCAGCTGATGATGGTAGCTGTTCTGCAAGGGCCCAGGAAATTCAAATAATGGAGATCATTGAACAAAAGAGATGTTCTAGACGTGAGGCTAGAATTGCCATTGCGGAAAGGTCTCGTGGGTACTCCAGTGCTACGACTCGATTTACTCCGGGCATCGATTCTTCCCTCTCAGAAGTAATAGCCTCCACCATTGAAAAGACGATGACAAAAGTAATGGAAAACCTCTTTATAACACTGACAGAATCATTGGCACAAATAGTGAACGCGCAGATGTCTCAAATCCTGAATGCTAACCATCCAGCTGCGACCTCTCCACTTGCTCTGTCAAGTAAGGAAATTAGTCCAGGGTCACGGGACTCAGCCTCCTTGGAAACCAGCCGCAAGATAATAATAGCTGCTGAAGAGGACTTAAACTCTCCAAAAGCCGGTCCGTCGAACAGTAGCCGTAAGGTAATTATACCTGTTGAACACGATCCAGATTGGAGCTCCGATTCAGGTTCCCAGGACTCACAAATGGAACTGGAATCTCGAAACATGAAACGGCGTGCGTCGCCTGGAGCGCAGAGTTCTCCAATGAGCCCAAAAGTTAAGAGTAAAAAACACCAGAAGGAAACCGCATCAAAAAGAGATTTCTTGAAAGATAGTATACTTGAGAAGGCAGTGAATACTGCCGGAATTTTGACACAATAGGCGGCTTAAAATTTTTGCAGTGGAATTGCCGTTCAATTTTTTCTGCAGCTACTGATTTATTTTACATGTGTAATGAACATTCCCCTGATGTTATTCTTTTGCAAGAAACTTGGCTTTCGAAAGAAAAAAGTTTTCATCTTAAAAATTACCGCATATTTCGTTTAGACCGGCCCTCTCGGGGTGGAGGATTAGCAGTATTTATTTCTTCACAAATTGCTCATCGAGTTAAAATTACATGTCCAATAATGAACTTAGAAAGTGAAATTTTAGCTTTAGATATTTCTCTTCCGGGATGTCTTCCGTTTTCGTTAGTCAATGCATATTTTCCTACAGGTGTTCAAAATTCTACTGTTATTGAGTCGGTGATATCTTGTTGCAGGAAAGAAATTATATTGGCAGGAGACTTTAATTCTCATCACATTTCATGGGGTTTTAAAACAGACATGAGTGGCAAGCGTTTGTGGGATTTGGTTTCCAAGAATAATTTATCATGCATTAACAAAAGAACCCCCACGTTAGTTTGTAATCAGTCCCGTTCTGTGTTAGACCTTACTTTCTGTAGTCCTAGCCTCTGTATTTCTACATGGTCTACATTGAACTCAGGTACAAGTAGCGACCATTTTCCTATATTGTTTGAGCTTGTATGTCCATTGACTTCAGTAACCTGCCATTCGATTACTCATGTAAATTTTAATACATTTCAAAAACTGCTACGTGCTGCTTTGTCGAAACGGACAGACGAAAATGATGAGAAAAATCCCATGAACTTTAGTGATATTGTCAAAGAATCGTTAAATAAATCTAAGTTCACAGTAAAGGTCTCTAAACGAGATTCTTTAAATCCATGGTGGAACTCAAATTGTTCACGTGATTACAGGCTAAGAAAAGCTGCGTGGCGAAAATTGCTTTACAACCAATGTCCTAGAAATTGGATGGATTATAAATATGCGGCTGCAGTTTTTAAGAGGACAGTCGCTACTGCGAAGGAGGGTTATGATAGCCAACGTTCAGAGTTCCTTTCGAAGCCTGGCAACAGGAAACCCCTTTTTAAATTTCTTAGATCCAAAAAGGTAATTCCTTCCCCCATAAACATCGAATCGGTAGTTTCAACGCCAAATGAATTGGCTAGTTTTCTTGAAAATATTGCTAAAGGACTTGAAAATCGCTTCACGACTGCTTGTTCATACCTCTCACGGTCCCCTGTCAAAAGTGATGACTTTGAAGAGGTCACTGCTTCAGAACTAGCACAAGTTGTGCAAATCTTACCTAATTCTGCGCCAGGTCCTGATGGCATTACTGCATCAGTAATAAAAATCATACATAAGGTTTCGCCCCAAGATTTACTTGAAATCGTTAACCACTCTGTTAGAAATGCTTGGATCCCACCTGATTGGAGAATTGCGAAAATAATTCCTTTATTAAAAAAGCAAGGATCTGGATATACTTTAGATAACATCAGGCCTATTTCGCTCACTTCTAATCTGGTAAAATTAATCGAACGAATATTGCACATTCGGATAGATAATTGGTTGAATGAACACATGATCTTGAGCCCATGCCAAATTGGATTCAGGCGGGGTTGTTCCATTTGGTGTGCCCATGTTGACTTAGAAAGCAGGATACAACTAGCCCGTGATCAGAAATACTTTGCCGCTTTAGTTACTCTGGATATTGCAAAAGCTTATGACAGTGTAGAACATGTTAAATTAATAAATTCACTTACATACGTAGGTCTACCACATTACTTCGTTGCATGGGTACACTCCTTTTTGAAAGACAGAAAGTTTTATTGCTCTCAATCTGGTATATCTTCTTTAAATTATAAACAAACTAGAGGTCTTCCCCAAGGATCGGTATTGTCTCCATTACTATTTAATATTTTATTAAGTACCATTCCTATTCAACAGGGCGTACAGGTATATGTATACGCCGATGATATTGCATTTTTTGCTACAGCTGCAGATATACATACATTGTATCAAAACTTACAGATGTATATGAACACCCTTGAAACGTGGTTGGAAGGCATTAATCTGTCCTTGAACATTAGAAAAAGCGCAATTGTAATTTTCCCGCTCAGCGTTCCCGTGCAAATTTCGTTACTTTATCGCCAAGACGTTATCCCGCAGGTGGAATCGATTAAGTATTTAGGGGTTATTTATACTGAAAAACTTAATTGGGGTCCGCATATCGAAGCTATGGCAGCTAAAGGAGCTCGTGCGGTAGGGATGCTTCGTAGGCTCAGCAATAAGCGGACAGGATTACGACGTGATGTGCTTCTTATGATTTATTGCATGTATATTCGCCCGATATTGGAGTTCGGCTGCGTCTTGTTTTCTGGGGCACCTGCCTACAAACTTCGGCCATTAGTTCTTCTAGAACGCGAATCACTACGTTTATGTCTTGGGCTTCCTAAATTTGTTGCGAATAATATGTTATACAAAGAAGCGCGCCTGCCTTCTCTTCTTACACGCTTTCATATCCTGACAGTACGTACCTTCCTAAAGATATATGCATCACCCCTGAGGAGGTCGCAGTATGTTTTTATTAATCAGCCGATGTCATTTTTTAACCATCAGTGGTCTCTATTACGGTGTCCTCAA
This sequence comes from Rhipicephalus sanguineus, assembly GCF_013339695.2. NCBI lineage: Eukaryota > Metazoa > Arthropoda > Arachnida > Ixodida > Ixodidae > Rhipicephalus > Rhipicephalus sanguineus. The sequence continues at coordinate 58,124,215 of NC_051179.1, forward strand.
GTCATTTTCGCACAAAAACTCTTGGCAACATTACAAGTGAACCTTCGGGAAGTACTGGTGTCGAACAGATCTGTGCACCCAATTAAAATACAATTCGATGACATATTTCCTAAGAAATGCAAAGACTTACCTAATAGATACATAAAGGCCATTTTGGAAGACCATTTGTCAAAATTAGATACAAACATCGTAATAGCTACTGATGCTTCAGTTTGTGAAGAAAAGGCAGGAGTGGGAATTACATCATTATCTTTGGATTGGTCTTTCTCAATTCGTTTGCCTGATTTTACACCTATTTATCAAGCGGAATTACTTGCAATCATCCTAGCTTTACGTAAATTACCCTTATCTATAACAGAAGTAGTCATTTTAACAGACTGTCTGTCTGTTTGTTCTTCATTGACGGCACCTAACATGTCATGTACCTTAGAAGTATTTTATTCTCTTGTCCCAAGACATTTACGTTTTATTCGCTTGGTGTGGGTACCAGGTCACAAAGGTTTAACCCTCAATGAATGTGCGGACGCGCTTGCAGTTGCATCACGCGATGGTCCCGTAATTTCTATTTTACCGACGTTGTCCTTTGTCTCTTCGGCGCGATTTGAAAAGTTTGCCACGTCGGTTGACATTGGTAAATCTCCTTTGTCAACATCCGAATTCCTTCACCTTGACTTTTCGTGGAAAAATCGATGGTGCTCCAGCAGAAGGGCAGAAATATCTATCACCAGACTACGATGCCGAGTTCCCCCACTGAACTTTTACCTGCACAGGTCTGGTCTGTCTCAGACACATTTATGCCACCACTGCAACGAGAGTGAATCTCTGCACCATTTCTTTATAACATGCAGATTGTACAAAAATCAAAGAAAAAGACTGCTAGAGGAACCCCTCCGAAGGATGGGATTAAATTTATTCCTTCCGATGGTTCTTTCCTTTGGGGCAATTGAATTGGGCCACAGCCACAGGAACGTTTTCGAAGCCGTATGCGATTTTCTACGGGAGACAAAGCGAATTGCTTATTAGGTTATTTAATTTCATTTTATTTTTCATTCATACTGGCTTCAAAAAAAAAAAAAAAGAAATATATATATATTTCTAATGTTTTTCTAGCCTTGAATATTAGTGTGAGTTTTTCCCTACATATCCTTTTTACAAACATATTTGAAATGTAAAACAATTGTATCTCAAAAATAAGGTGCCGCCCGTTTCATGGCCGATCCCCCACAGTGGGTTGCGCCAGGTTGCGAAGGTCCAACCAACCAACCAACAATATCGCTTCCTCTGTCGGCTTCTTGCGCAACGATGGTCTATGGTGTCGCATCTCAAGCGTGGTGTACACCCATTGTGTTTCTTCGAGGGCACTCGACGACGCGCTGATCAAAGATTACGCTGTCTCTGATATTGACGAATGGTAAACAGGAAGTGTCGTCCGCGTTTGTAACGACAACGTCACCTCCAAATTGCACCCGGCACTCTGCCAGCAAACTTGAGATGTCGCAATCACTCGTTGCGAAGACGTTCGCGAAGCATTCAGCTCGACATTCAAACGCGCGGCAAACCTCGTCGACGTCAAGCGCCTATGCAGCGTCGCCGTAACGCTCCAGCGTACGGACAACCAATCTTTTTGTGCCAGCCACTTTACTGTGACGACAGCGCATGGCATCATTCAGAGGGCGCTTTTCTTCTGGACCAGTTTCTTTCATTTATTTGTTGTTGTTTCTTTAGGTTTGATTTTCTCGACATCAGCTTCTTCCTGTACTTGCAGTGCTCGTGGTTGGAGGTTGTTCAGGTATTTCGACTTCTTGCTTTTCGCATTGACTCTCGATTCTCGACCTGTGCATGTCTGACAATGAAAAGGCGCACGCGCGCTGCTTACCTTCGCCTTTCAGGTGCACGGGAACGTACTGATTTTCCACGGCGATCCACATGTCACTGCAGGAAACGAGGCTCTCCATATCAAATGTTGGTATATTTTTTCTAAAGCAGTCATTGTCAATAGTCTAGTGTCCTTGTCAGAACTGGCAAGGTTGCCTGAGTTAATAATCGTCATCATCGTTTATTTTTCCCTGGAGGGCTTCTCCCGTGGTATATTACGTGTGGCTATAGAAGAAGGGGCTACATTAATAGACAATGACACGTCTACAAAAGCATACCATACAGTAGTCAAGCTGTGAATTCACTTGAAAAGTGAAATAACAGGGCGTATACTGGATAAAACATGCCGCACTTAAATGATTAAACTCGGGGACTGTCTGTACATTGCAGCAAAGGTTCACGACTGTCATTCGGAACTGTCAACAGCTAGACGTTCAAGATCGTCCGTGGTTCTGCAGTGTCTACTAAAGCAGCAGAACAAAGTACCATGCGCATATATTATTCCATATGTTAATTTGTTTGCCTTCGACCTGCCAGCGATTGCCGGCTATAACATTTATTTATTTATTTATTTATTTATTTATTTATTTATTTATTTATTTATTTATTTATTTACTTATTTATTTTTTATTTATTTATTTATTTATTGCAGTGGTGTGTTCCATGACTTTTCTGTCGTAAACGATCACTTCCCCTTCTTCTTTTTTACCGGGTGCTTAATAACAAGAAGAAAACGTAATATCCCATATTTTTTTATCTTCACCTTAGAGTTCTGTTCGATATAGCTGTAGCTCCAAACCTACCGCTTTGTCACATCTATATTAAACATTTATAGTACAACGTAAATCTCACCCATCTGATCGCACGTTACAACGACGAATTAATACGAGCAGTTAGTCACTCTACTCTGGGTAATCAGGAACGAAATCGCCCCGACTGGCATTAAGGACTCCGTCGAGGCTTTCTTTCTTACTTAAGTGGTTTCTCGCGGTTACTGCAGCTGCTATAGGTTAAGGCCAGATCAGCGCTCACTACAAGAATACGCGTATATCGACTACGCCGCCGCCAGCGCGTGAATATTGTACACGTGCTTTAATTGTCTCAGTGCAGGTCAAGGGCGCTGGCTATACAAACTGACAATCCCTCGCTGAGTCAACCTTGCAGTCCACGTGTCTGCTGCTGCAATTAACCACGCGCACTGTGTCAACCACAATGCGATCTAGACAGTCTAATGGCCAAAATCAGGCCGTTTATTGGTATATAAAGCTCGTTTGTTCCGCCAAGACCATTTTTCTAGTTAATCACCTCTACTTTTTAGTGTTCTTTCCTTTCTCATTTTTTTTTTCTTTCTCTCTTGCTGTACTTCGTTCGTGTAGAAGCGGGCTGCCGGCGGCCATTATTTATTGACTCACGTCATATTGTCCCTTGAAACGCTTCCGTTCACGACTGCCGTCACTAATCGGGTGAGTCATACCTGTCTAGTGTTGAACGTTGTTTTTGCGGATTTTTCAATCGCAAGAACCAACTTTGCTTCTCCGGCGTAAAACTTCACAAGAACAATGACTTTGTTATACCGCAGAAAAGGGGTACTGGTTTAGTTAGCGTTTATGAAAGACAAATAGAGTAAAAGAACTGTTTAGAACGCCTCTGAATGGTTTAATAATAAGAAACAGTATATGAGCGCTTACATTAATTAAAGTGCGACGGCGTCCCACCTGCAGAGTTGGCTTCAAAGTGTCAGGTGTACGTTTTGTCACTCTTCCCTCGTGTTTGGACAGATGCACATTTAAGGTGGTGCATTTGAGCTCATTTCCACCAACGGATGTTCCGTTTGTTATTCGGATGTCCTGCCTGTTTTCTTTAAAGCAATGGAAAGCTCACCGGTCAGAGTGTCTAATCACGGAATGCTAACGCGGAAACATTAAAAAAATTTTCGATCTGCGGCTACTATGAAGCCGTATACACACAACACATGCTGCAAACAGTGGGAGGTGAACGTGATAGCTCGTGTTGGTGCGCAGTTATTTGCTGCGCATGCGCCGCGACATGTTCCACTAGTTGCCGCGAAGACCGCACCGTTTCTCGGCATGCAACTCCTTTTACCTCGTAAGCAGCGCAGAATAGAACGGGGATAGATAATAATGTGCATACACTAATTATGAGCACTTATTATGGTGCGCATGAAGGCATCAGACTACGTGCAGAAAAGTGAACGACTCCATAATCCAGCCTCGATGCTTTATATAACGCTAAGCTGAACGACATACCGGTCTTTTGTTACTTTTACACGCGATTTAAAATTATAAGTCCTGCTCAGACAATGAAAAGGATGCTTGAATCTGTCACTATAATGCATGGTCATTACATTTCCGCCAGGATCCAATCACACATTCTGGCCAGTTGCCGGTCCCTTTAAAGTTTCTCTATCTCCCTCTTCTCTTCGCTGCATCCAACTCATCGTGATCCCTATAATATACTCTTGCTTGGGCCGAACAAGCAAAGTTGCACCACAGTGGCGTTCAAGTGGTAATGGTTATGGTGGCATAGTAGGGTGTCCGCCTCCAATGCTGGGGGTATTGGGTTTGATAGCCAGTGCCGCCAGGCACCCGCCGGTTTTACAGCGAAAGCTGTTATGAGATCATTTCACCGGCCGTTTTTGGCGCCGTAGTTGTCCGCCGCCGCCGCCGCCGCCGGTGTCCGTAACCAGTATCGCTCGAAATAAGAAAAAAAACGAAATAAGAAACAAATTCCAGGATCGAACGAGGTTCGAACCTGGGCCCTCTGCGTGGGAGCCCAGTATTCAACCTCTGAGCCATGCCGGTGCTTGAAATTGCTTTGCAAAAGGGTCCTATGCAGGCTTCATGTCGGGAAGGAACCACATTAGCATATGCAATATAGCGTGGTAGAAGAGTAAAATAAGCACCAAGCGTCGCACAACGCGAATTCTGTAACCAGGCGTCACACAATGCGAATTGCGCAACGAGTAGGTTGTTGAATGCTTCCAACCCATTACAAAGGGCTCTGCCATAATTCTTCATCGCCATAAGGCACAGCATCAACAAAGTGCGCATAATGCCTTACATGCGTTTAGCAGGTACCAACGCTCTCCGTAGAATGACGAAAAATAGCACAATGCCTGCTGCCCTACTTCTCAAAAATTACAATGATTTATAGCGTAGTGGGTTCCTCGCAAGTGCACTTGTATTGGTTGCCAAGGAAGCCCATGCATGATCCATTTCCTCGTGGTCTCAGTAAAATTACAATGATTTATAGCGTAGTGGGTGCCTCGCAAGTGCACTTGTATCGGTTGCCAAGGAAGCCCATAAGCGCGTGATCCATTTCCTCGGGGTCTCAGTGAAGTTCCTCGCCCCACCCCCCGTCTATCTCCCACGTCAACGTATGTTATACAGCATGACGGGAGAGGGAAATAGCGACCGGGCGTCACCCAATGCAAATTACATAACTGGTGGGCCATTTAAAGCTTCCAACCCATTACAAAGGGCTGAGCCATAATTCTTCATCGTCATCAGTCGTCGCGTCAACAAAGTGCACATAATGCCTTACAGACGGGTAGCTGGTGCCTCGCTTCTCCGCAGAGTGACGAATAATGGCTTAGTAGGTGCTTCCCAACTTCACAAAAATTGTGATTTATGGCGTAGTGGGTACCTTTCTAGTGTACTTGTATTGTAGCCCTAAGAGAGCTTACACAAGCTCTAGAAACGCCGCTCTTCCAGCTTTCGCTGTGACTGTGCTGCGGTTTCAGCGCAGGCCTGGCGTTTTTTTTTTTTTCTAATGGAGAAAGGGGCACCGCGACCTGGCGCTCAGTGGTATGAGTGTACTGTCCCAAGAAGTATCGGTATACTCGTCTCAAAAAGCGGCCCCTCCTAATGTCGTTCGTGGCACGTTTTCCGCGCTCTTGAGGTATATTGCTCACACGGCATATCGCGTACAATCCGCCATAGCGAGCAATCTGCCATACCGCCAAATCGCCGTACCCGCCACGGTGGTCTAGTAGTGATTGTGCTCGACTGCTGACCAGAAGGTCGCGGGATCGAATCCCGGACGCTGTGGCTGCATTTCGGTGGAGGCGAAATGCTAGAGGCCCGTTTACTTAGATTTAGGTGCACGATAAAGAACACCAGATAGTCAAGACCTCCGTAGCCCTCTAGATACTACGGCGTCCCTCATAGTCATATCGTGATTTTGGGACGTGAAGCCCCAACACTTATTATTATTATATCGCCATATGGCGATATAATATGCGTTAATTGTTCAGCTGTGGTCGTTAAATTGACAATAGTTCTGCACGGAAATACTTAAGGCCTCGCTTTTCTTTGAGCGTAAGCCCTACACGAAGTTGACTGAGGGGCAATATGGGCATGCGTTTAGAAGGGTGGTCTGCTGGGCGACTTCATATTGCATCTTGGAGGAGGCAGCGCAGAATAACGCTGTGTCTGTGTGGTTCTTTTTCTTTGTTATTCTCCGCTACCTTCTTCAAGACGTTCGTGTGTCAATGCCTCGAAGAAGGAACGCTCGCTTGACGTAAACTTTTCAAGCGAACCGGTCAGGAATGTAGCCCAGGGACGAGTAGCACAGCCCGCTTCAGGAGCTTGCTTGCAACAAATTGCACGCTCCCACGCTACCATGACCTACCCTCTCTCTTGTTTTTTTCGCTATCTCTCTGTATTCCAACTCTGGCAAAGTTGCTGGTTATGAAAAAAAAAAAATGTGCACAGACGCCTGCCGTAACACGACACGGCTCGTTTTCTGCATAACCTAACGTCCGAGTTGTCTACCGCGCCTTCGGGCCTGCCACTGTGACAGTGTACGCGCGCTATTGGGTCACGGCCGTGTCAAAAAAGCGTGCGCGCTCACGCACAAGCACGCCTAAAGAGGCGCGGGTCGGGTGTCACGGTGTGTCTCGCACCTCAGTGTTGGGCGCCTTGAAGTAGATCGCTCAACCTGAGGCGTCGTGGCGCGACAGCGTTCACGCTCCACTTGTTGCGCGGGCGTGTCTGTATATTTGAGCGGAAACCCCTTTTTGCTCACGCGAACTTTGTAACTGTTACTCGCGCGCTCGCGCGTGCTTGCATATTTCTCGTAAAAAGCTCTCTCGCAGGTAGTTTCACGCATCGGGAGTCCAGAAGGGCAGCTTTGACCTCTGATGTTTTCACTTAGAGACCAACAGAACATAAACAAAGAAAAGTCAGCAAAATTGGTTAGAAACCGACACACATATGTAGTCGAATTTTAAAGGGGCAAAAAAAAAAGACAGCTATTTGGTCAACGGGTTGAAACAGGAAAATGACCGTGCGTTTCAAAGCCAGAATGACCTGTTAATGGTTCTGCACCTGGCTGTTAGTCGCCTACCTGTAGCAAATCTTTAGGCCAGAATGCTCAAATCCACCCATCAGCATTCTAAATTTGTTTATTATTACTATTCCTCCCTATCTGGTCTTTGATGGTGCCTTGAGAGAAGTTAAACGAAAGTGAAGAAAAAGAAAAGTCCTTACAATGCACACGCTCGATTATCGCCTATACAACGTGTCACTTCCCGACTATGCAATGACACGGAGGGACATCGAAGTCTGCAAGTTTTGATTACGCGCTATTGAAAGAATCGCAACGAAGACGACAATCAGGCGGACAGAGGTTAACGGGACAAAGCGCTACTTTCAACTGTCTTATTTTCCATGCGTTGTTCATAAATATGTCGGGTACGAGGCACTCATCATAACGATAAGAAAACATTACCCTCGTCTGTGAAACTTATGGAAATAAAATTTTAGTTTTTTGTCCCGTTAACCTCTGTCCGTCTGAGCGTATTCTTCGTTGCCATTCTTCAATCAGCGCATGCATAATCAAAACTTTTTTTAATTTGGCATGAACCGACTAGCCCCAGTCATTCGCTTTACAGTCTGCAAGGTTGGAATGTAAACAGGGAGAAGGGGTGCCACATTCTGTTTATCATGCAGTCGAATGTTCGAGGTTGTGACGACCCCGACCAACCGAGCTCCATTCATGCGTGTGAAGGTGTCGGCTAACAGGTCGTGTAATGCCATGCGCGGTCATTTCCTCGTATGGGTCTCTCTCCAGGAGAATGCTCAACAAGTTCACCTCCTTACCCCATCTAAAGAAACATTTGAACAGATAGCCAATACGCCATTGAATTCTTAAGCACGACACCGACTCACTCCGTGCACGTTAGTCTTTCCAGCGCACCTCGAGAAGGGAGGCCGCAAGACGACTTCGGTCGTAAAACGAGCCATTGGTGTTATTTACACACTGCCCCTCGAATTAGCTTTTTTTATAATTTGTTGGCTTCGCAACTGCAAGTCTCCTATGTTATTGGACTTATTTCGTCACCGTGTTCCAGTAAGAATATGGTTATGGTATTCCACCACAAACTCCGCAGAGGATCTCTTTTGCTACCCGCTATCTATAGATAATACACAAGAACCTGCTGCTCTTTTTTCACTGCAATTCTGTAATCGGGGGAGCGCCCCTATTTCATCAGTCGCGGAGGCGATCGGCTGCCGCACTTCGGTCATCCGGGCGGGGGCCTCTCCGGCCTTTTTAAGCTGTACCCGACTATATTTTTGTGTTGTTGTTGTTGTTTTGTAGTTTGGGTAGGTTCTCGTGTACCGCGTTGCTCCACAAACACAATAACGAGTTTAGCGAATGTATTCTGCGGAAAGCTGCAAGGCAGCGGAAGGGTTATGAAAGGAATAATTGGCAACCACCCGTTTGTATCACGAAGCCACAAGGAAATCCATACGGATTTCTCAGAAAGGAAAGTTTCTAGTTGAAAAAAAAATCGTTCTGTCCGGGAATTTAACCCGAGACCAATGCCTTTACGGGACGATCGCTCTGCCAATTGAGCTAACCATGGATGCTAGCAATTGGCAGCACGAAGGCGATTTAGTCAACAACTCGAAGCACATGGTTCAATCCCTGGACCAGGACCAATTTTTCTTCATCTGGAAGCGTTCCTTTTTCAGAAATCCGTATGTATTTCTTTGTGGCTTCGTGCTACAAACGGGGGGTTGTCAATTATCCCTTTCATAACAATAACGAGTCATTCTGCATTTAGGAATGGTTTATCGGGGTGCCCCGCTAACATACCGCGGGCGACGTTAACTATAAATCACGGGTCTTTAGAAAAGTATAAAGCCGGCGTGTACCCGTTCGCAATTGGGACATATATACCCGCTTCTTTGCGGATCCCAGTTGACCTGAGCGGAAGTGTACCGGCCAATAGCGCGGTTGGCACTTTTCCGCCACTTCGCCTTCAACTTATCCGAGGCCACGGCAGTGACCGCGTCCACGGTTGGTGTCACCGACTTAGCGTGGCCATCCGCGAGCCGATGAACTCAGTCGCTGTTTACGCTCGCTGAGGGGCGTCCTTTCTCCCGGCCGTCGGAAGCAGAAAAGAAGGGGATCAGACCGACGCATCGCTCCTATAGCCGCGAACCGGGTAAATAGCCGTTGCGGAAGAAAATAATGGTGCGACGGAAGGTGTTACGCCTTCTCTATACCATCCGTTTCTTTCTCTTTGTCGTGAAGAAGAAGAAGAGGCGGAGAAAGGCCTTATCCGTCGCGGCCAGATGGCGGACCCAGATTGGCGCCTCCGGACGCGCAGCCAAGCGCGGAGACGCGTCTTGCAACGCCGGCCGACGCGCAATTGTGGTGGTGCGTCGCGCGGACGGCTGGCAGGTTCGCCAACGTCGTCGTCGTCGTCTTCTCAGGTCGCGCAAGCGGAGCCACAAGTTGCGCGTGTCGGAGGACAAAAGGAAGAAGAGTATTAGTTCGAGTATATATAAGTGTGAGAAGGAAATGAAGGTATGCTACTTGCAGCATTTGCCAAGATCTCCCCCTTTCCTTGTGTATCAAGTTTATTTTGCACTTTATATAGTTCGTGGTCGCGCAAGATGAAAGGACGATTAACTTCTTTTCGGTTTCGACGCCGGCGATTGGTCACGGTCTCGGCGCGTGGCGGCGTGACTAAGAGCGCGAAAGGTGCATGAGAATGTTCGAACGCGCGCACGCGCGCACTGCGCAGAAACACGATAATTTTGCTTTCTTTTTATGCTATACTACGCGTGCACGCACTTGTGAGCGAATGGAAAAGACTCCGGCGGACATCTACTACGCAACACAGAGAGATACAAATGAGGCAGAGGCAGAAAGGTTAGACTAGTACTCAAGAAAACAAGCGAACTGTGCAAGCGAACTGAACTGTTATATTGCGTAAGCGTATGCGTTGCGTAGGCTCGCCTCTTAGGCTTCTGTTTGTTTTGAGAAAATACGAACGTAATCATAATCTCCAACCTTCATACCGCTTCAGCGTTGTCTGTGTCATTCCCAGGATTTGGGGACATCTGTACGTGGCGCCATCTCTCGGCGGCAGCAACGGCGTCCTGCCATAGCCATAGGTCGGCAAAAAATGTGGAACTCACTCAGACTCACTCATGAAATATATTTTGCCCTTCGGGCTCACTCGGACTCAGACTCACTAAACTTTTTCTCGACCAGACTCACTCAGAGTCAAACTAATGAAAACATTACTCACCCGGACTCACTCGGACTCAGACTCACGGCTCGATCTGAGTCCGAGTGAGTGAGTGAGTCGGCTCATGAGTGACTTTGCCAACATATGGCCATAATTGAATGGGAAACAGGCGAAAAAAAATCAGGTCTGACGAAAAAAGCTAGCTACCAAAAAAAGGGCTCCGGGTTATATGCAGCAGAGGCCCACTGGAACATTCTGGTAAGATTGCAGTATCGCAATGCAAGCGTGTGGCTTCTCAGGACAATTGAACACCGCCCATTAGAAACACATGGGGCCCCATTGTAAAATATTGAACACTCTGGGAAGCCACGCGGTTTGTAGTGCGACACTGTAATTTTACCAGAATGTTCAAATAAGTATCTGCTATATTATAATAATAACAATAATAATAATAATAATAATAATAATAATAATAATAATAATAATAATAATAATAATAATAATAATAATAATAATAATAATAATAATAATAATAATAATAATATCTTGGGGTTAACGTCCCAAAACTCTCTGCTATGTAGTACCGGGAGTCCTATTTGGTAACTAGCTTTTTTCGTCAGATATGATTTTCTGTTCGCCTATTTCCCATTCAGTTACGGCATGTCACCGCTGTCACCGACGTGAGATAGCGCTACGTGCATATGTCCCCAAATCCTGGTCACGACGTGTATGCGACCAACGCATCTTCCAGCGATCCCTGTAATAGCGACTCTCATCCTTCGTTAAAGCCGATGCCTTCAAATGCTTGTTTCCCATTCTCATCATATATAACTCTGCCATGTTTGATCTCCTATGTCTTCACTTGACACCCTTTCTGCTGCAGTGAATAAAAGACAACTCGTTTTGACCCCCCATTACGTGGCTAATAAACAGCTCGATTTCTTCCTCTCGATCACTACTTAATATAAGCGAAAGGGCCTTAGAAATAGCCTCTTTTCTTACCTTCAACCTTTCCTCTGTAAGCTATATATACAACCGTTTTCTTCGAAATACCACTTTCCTTTAGTATTTTTCCTCCTGAATGTATTAAAAGTAGTACGGACTAAAGGACTATCATTAGAAAAGCACTACCATTTTTCGCATGATCGCTCAATTCGCGGTACCTATAGCTTCGCCATAAGCGATTCTTCGCTGTATGCAAACTTTCACGCGCAGCGCAATCATATATGAAACTAACAGGATGGGGTCCATGCGAAGACCGCTGTCAAAGGCTGCACAGTATATTGCAATAACAGTACATCTTCAGATATATACAACGGGTGAGGGGGACTTCCCGCAGGACAGGATTCGTAATTAGTGATCTCAGAGAGGGCCGTTAACCTGACGAGAGGTTAGGTTAACTACTCGTCAGGGGAGGATTCTTCTTCTTGTTGTCATTGTTATTACCGCCACCATCATCAGCGATCATAAGTAGTAGCAGCAGCAGCAGTAGCGTGCTGTACACCCCTCTCGTAATGCCTTTGTTAGAAAAGACTGCTCAATCAAGAGTATATATAGCACACTTACGTAATGGGTGCAGTTTCTTGCGAACATAAAGAAGTTTGGAAGCTGGAAAATCTTATCGGTTTCAAATAGCATGCGACGTTCGTTCACGGACGCCGTCGGCGCATGTGCGTTCGTTGACATCAACTTTATAGTTTCTGTTTGTGTGAAGATACAACATGGTGGTGGCAAAGCTTGGGATAATTGGGGACACATCACTCAATCACGAAAAACGTTTTTAGTGCGTAAAAAGTTGAAAGAAATGAACCTGGATAAGACAGAGCGCGCATGTAAACTATACCGGCGGTGCGGCTTTTTCTTTCGCATCGAGGCCACAGGTGTGAGTGCGCACCTTCGCACTTGCGCGCGTAATCCTGTGCACGCCTCTGCGCCGTGGTATACTTGCGAACAAGGAGCGTGGGACACGCATAATACAGATGACTGCAGAGTGTGGAGGAAGCACGTTTACACATTGGGCGCCCCAGGCGTTTCGATATTCCTTCGTGGACCCCGTTTCGCACGTGCGGCACCGTTTCAGATGAGTCTGACGATGTTCGTTTGCATTTAAGTCAAAGGGTGGGCGGGCTGGCGAGCGCCAGATGTTCGTAGTCAATAATTTGTATACAGTGAGAGCAACAGGAACTAACAAGATGAAATCCGGGACGGATATGTTTCCACATTTATTTGGAATGCGGACACATTTAGGAGTGGGGCGTATAGTCATAGATTCTGAACAATTAGCATATTTCTCGCAATCGAATACAGTGCGACCATGCTGCGCGGGGTGTATATGCATGACTGAGTGGTACAGTCACTGCAAGACTGCACCTGTTCGTGCACTATGTAGGAACTGCTACGCTCCAGTGCACTGAGTGCACCAATGCACTATACTGACTGCATCACTGAGTAGTGCAATCGCTAGGCTGCACTGCAGTCTCACACCGCACCTTTACACTCTAATCTTCTTATTCCTCTTTTCCCTCTCCCCCATTGTAGGCTAGCCAACCAGACGCTTTTCTCGACCATTTATTTCCCTACATTGTAACTATTTCTTTCTGCGTTTTCTGCTACTTCATTTGGAAGAAAAAAGGTTACCGACCTTTTCGCTTTGTTTATTAAGGCGAAAGCCTTAGATGCCTCATCAAACGCGAAAAGTGACTGTCAGCGTCCCCATATGACGCCATTATGACATCACTATGACGTCATTAATTGGCATTGTCCGATGGTCGAAGGTGGGCCGATCCCACAGGCAGTGCAAAACCACGTTGGGTGAAGATAGCTGTCGGTGGAGGGGAAGGGGGAGGGATCTGTACAATACACTGTGAAGAAAAAGAAGAAGATGGCTTTCGCCTTCGAGTCGTTTTAGGCCAGGAGTTTCAACCTCACCTCAGCTAGTGGGGCGCAGGCACGAAATTTGGTCTCCCGATGAGCAGGAACAGTGAATAAGGTTGGAGCTGGGGATGGAGTTTGAACAAAATGTCAGCTTTAAAAGAAAGCCCCATATCTAAAATATGCGTATTTCTGAACGGGATTTACCGTCGGGTTTCGCAAAAAATATCGGTACTGATCTCCATGCAGAATGAGTGAAATCTGGACGCCGATTCTCAAATATAGATTTTTCTTTTTCTTTTTTTTTTTCACGGTTGTTTCAACACGTGGTGACCGTGTGGGGTTCCTCACGAAAAAAAAAATGCTTGAGGCCAGTCACGTCTGTGTGGCTCATCAACGTATAAAAATCATTAAAAAATGGGACGAAGATAATCATGTACTCGCCGAGCCGCTAGCGAGAGCTCCGCAGTCGCGAACGGGCCCGCGGGCCGCGTGTTTGAGACCTCTGTCTTAGGCAAATGCATGAGACCGTATGCGTTTTTATACTCGGTTATTGGCCGTTCATTTCCGACGACACAGAGAGAGTGACAGTGAGCTCTTCTCTTGTATCGCTGTGAAAAAACAAAACGCCTGTCGTTACGTAAGTCACTCTCTCTTTGGAGTCGGGTGACCTTCATCCCTGCACGATCCGTTTATCCGCAGTGTTTGCGTTTCCGTCATCGCATCGCAAGTTCTTAAACGAGACGTCAACAGCAGCTGCGTATAGAGGCACGCGTAAGCGTATAGGCCGTGCATACATGGGAGCATATCTGATTAACTTGTTTACATAGACGCAAGAAGGACGCACTGCTATGCAAGAGGTATACGCAAGCGAGTAGAGAGTGAACGCACTATGTAAGAAACACTTCCGCAGTACATACCTGTACCTGCGGGGGAGACGAGGTCGAATGGAGTGGGACTGTAATTACACACCCTGTACAAGCACTCACCGAGAAGCGGCCCACCAGCGAAGACTTGACGGAGCAAAGACAACTATGAGAACGCGTGTGGGTTTAGTATATGGGACGATATTGCGGTCGCAGACGCCCACACGGTAGACAAACGTATCGGAAATACGCGCCGAGAGCTCTCGATTCAAGGACTTAGATGCCGCTCAGATCAGTAGGCACACGCTCATTCGGATCTTCACAAGGACGTAGCCTCGACTTGTCAAACATCGAGAACCTGCAGATGCCTGAGTTGTATAGTGAAAAAAGAAAGGCTTTTTTTTTGTAGTTTCAACGCGCCTGGCGCTTTTCGCGTGGCGCTTACATTTGCCAATATTTGAACGGTGTCTAACTGACTGCTGGTAGCACGACTCGCTGTGGTTTTATTCCTTGTAACGCTTTTCGTAGTTCTATTATAGCTTTGACCGCGGTTAACAGGCAGTTGGGCTTTCTTCCTTTCTTTATTTGGTTCTTTGATTCCCTGTTCTCACAGACTTGTCTGATTGGGAACGTCGACCTGCATAGATGTACGCCACTGAAATGTTCGGTTGTGCCTTTATTATTATTGCTTTTTTTTGTGTGTTTCAGATCATTCCAGATTGCGTATACGATGTAGATAAACAATACAGGCACGCTTCTTTACTCTGCCATAGTGCCCATGGGGCCCATCTGACGACAAGGGCCCCATTGCGTGAAATTTCCGTTTTCTCTTTTTTATCGGGGGGAGGGGGTGATGGGGGCCGCGTTTTGTATACGGTTGTGCTTGTTGATGATAAAGACTTTTTTTTTATACTTGCCATCTTTTCCCTAGAATGGCGTTACTGCTACTTCAACTTTTCACTTTTCTAACGTTCTTGCTAATTGAGATGTCCTGCATATGCGTTCTTTATCGCGATGTAATATTTTCTCTTTTGTCGCATGCTGTTCTTTTTTCCTACATATTTATTGTATCACTCACTTTTCTGTCGGTGCTGTCAATGAGGTTAACACAGCTACAAATCTTCCTTTCACCCCGACGCGGCAGTACCATCAGTGATGTGTGCCAAGCGTATTCCCTACAGAAATCACTATAGAGGGATTCTGGCACTGTAGTCCATATGGCAACTGGTGGTGGTATGGCGGTTCAGTCAGTCCGGAAATGGGGGACAGCGCACGGCTATCTATAAACTTACTCGTTCTGACGTCAAACGGCTTTGTGACTTCACATCTTGATCACATTCAACAAAACGCCGTGTTATCAACGCAGCGATTCTCAGTGATTATTCACAAGCCAGATTCTGATCTCAATGGTGTGTATGAAAAAAAAAAGAAAGATGTACGTCGATTTTTTACGGTTAACAGAGGTTAAAAACTGACAATGTCTCTTATGCATTCGCCTAAGACGATTCTTTTTCTCCTCAGTCGATGTTAAGACACTCTCACCCCTTCCCTCCGAGAGCTTTCCGCACCTAACGTGATTTTGCACTGCCTCCAAGATCGGAAGCATTGCAAGCTTTCTGCGCCTCACCTGGTTTTACACTGCCTCCGTGATCGGCCCACCTTTGACCAAGCGACGATGTCATGTGACGAGGACATCGTGCGATGTCCCGTTGTGACGTGTTAGTGACGGCGTGATGACGTCACAAAAATTGATCTGTAGCGTCCTGATGACGTCAAATGGTGACGTCATAACGTGAAAATGATTTTTCGTGTCATTGGTGTCGACGCCGTCGACGGTAGATTTTCGCGTCTGATGAGGCACCTAAGGCTTTCACGTTAAATAAATCTACAAGAACGTCTGAAGCGACAAGCACGAAGACTGATGGGTCGGCGCGCGCTCTCTCTCGGAGGTACGGGCACCAAGTGCTCCTTGATAGACGGCGCCCCGCATGTCGCATACGTGCAGACACGTATGCGATCGAAATAAACATGTTGGCACGGACAGGAAGTGAGTTGCTCACGCAGCCGAAGCGAGTGCATAGGTGCCTCGTCTCTCCATACGCACGCTAACTCTGTCAACTGGCGCGCGCAGCTCGCCTTGCTGTAGTCTCTACTCTATCATCGCAATAAGTGCATGCAGCAGCGTTGACTAAAGGCATGCCCCAGTGCTTACGCTTTCAGCTTCGCGTACCAGCTGGAATTGGTTACATCTCGAAGAGGCTTGCACCGCCGTCACGCCATATAGAGTCACGCTGCGTAACGCGCCGAACGAGATTGCGCGAGTAAAGATAGACCTAACCATGCAGTCGAGGAACGCGTACATCAGGCTATATATGGCGGCATCTGTACAACTCGAGATAGCTGCATCAGTGCGTTGGGTAATTTGCATAATCACTGCCGGCGAGTCTCGATATAGCTGCTTTTTTTCTAAGTGCGCTTACTTACAAGATGACTCCAACCTAAATAACGCGTTTGCGGTAGAAACCGCTTAAGTTTGTTTAGGTATTACAAAGAGCACTGGCCTTCTTTAATCGAAAATAGAAACCGCTTTCCGTAATAGCCTTTATCCTACATGCTGTTGCTTTCCGCCCGTTGCGAAACCAAACTTGAAATGAGAAAAAAAGAGAGAACGCTCTGACTCAACTTTAGTAACGTGCGCGAGCCCAATTAAGTGCGTTGTAAAAGATCAAAAATACTTATGTAGGATATCGCGTAACTTCCTTTCTTTTCTGTCTTAATTACGCCTCGTGGCCCCGTTCCCATACAACGTTTAAATGCCACCCTCTTTCGGACGAACGCCGCAATTATATCTGTGAAATATATAAATAGGAGGTCTTGTACGATGTTGTCTTGGGTTATTCTTGGGCGTTTAATAGGCGAAACTGCCTGCTACGGTCACGTGTATCTAAAACAAGATCGCTTGCGGAGAACGCGTGAGAAGGGAACGCACAGCATACTTGGCTTTCATCACTGTTATAGAGTGCGGATTACCCAAACCTCGTAACCCCAATTAAAATTTAAAGAAAAGTGCTTAGTTCAACTACCATTAACTCTACGAGAATCACCGAGTTCTTGTTCTGAAAACGTGTTCGAGTGTACAACTTCCTTATTCTGAAGTCCTAACTATCAACCCGTGTTGTTAAAAGTGGCTAATCACCGATTCTATGAACATGGATATACAGTAAACTGACATAAAGAAGCGTTACAAGAACACGGGAACAAAGCGAAATAATAGAACTTTCAGGGGCCTTAGTGCATCATCTCTTTATTATATGCATATTTACGGTAAGGCACGCGAAAATATGGATGGATGGACGGATGAACAACTTTATTTTAGTCCTTCGGTACGCGCGATTAGCGCGCAGCGGGCCGCTCCCACGTCGGGACAGAGAGACGCGAAAATATGAAACATTTATTAAATAAATATTACTATTGGCGTTGGCATGAATTTGTTTTATCGAAGATTTTATTTAGTGTGCTCTGATATTTAGTTTTGCATGTCCTGACGCGATTTATGAGCCTCTGCATAGTTTTTAGATACTAACCACAATCAGCCATTATTTTAAAGTCAGCTGATTCATAAAGTTCATAAGCGTGGTTTATAAAAGCGAGGATGGAGTTCGTGCACCAGAAGTTTATTTTCTGGCACTGTGCATTTATATTTTTCCCTTACTCGGCGACATCAACGTTACGACCGAAAGCTTAATTCATGTGGTTCCTGCAAGCAGCCGTTTTTGGAGCGTTGTACGTGTTATATTATACGTGTGCATTCATTAGCCGGTTCGGTGTCGTTGCCACGCACTTGCATAGTAGTTTATTCTTTCCTCTATCTGTCAGCCCTGTGGAGAACGAATAAGAGAACGAGCGAGACAGTGACGTCTCGAAAGTGGCGCTGTCTCTGCCTGCTTGTTGGTACAACACCATAATTAGTCTCACAAAAAGGAAGAGGAAAAAAGGGTAGAATTAATGGCAGTTGGAAGCACTTTGTAAACCTCCTCAGAGACGTTGCTCGCCATGAGATAACTTAATTTCAGTTTTCTTCTTCTTTTTTTTTTAAATTACGAAAGCCTGCCCTTAGGCATAGTACAGCCTGGTGTCATATGTGCACATACAAATTTGCTTCATGTATGAAGTTTATGAAGTTTAACTGTGAGCGGTGTAAGAGTTAGCGATCAAGATCGGGTGGTAGGCCAGACCTGAGGTCTGAGCTAGACCTGTTGAGTGTTGTGGAGTGTGTGTGTGTGTGTGTGTGTGTGTGTGTGTGTGTGTGTGTGTGTGTGTGTGTGTGTGTGTGTGTGTGTGTGTGTGTGTGTGTGCGTGTGTGTGTGTGTGTGTGTGTGTGTGTGTGTGTGTGTGTGTACATGCGTGTGTGTATGTACACGTAGACATATTCGTCGCGCACTGTGCGTCCCATTCCATTCTCCATCATATCCATCTTGAGGCGTGACACCGTGCAAACATTTACAAAATGAGTATACATCGTTTTCTCTCACGGAAGTACGTCAGAGAATGGGAAGAAGTACAGGGGGCTTTGCTGCCATAAGACCCTCTCCAACAGTATAGCAACGCTTAAAGCAACGACCACAGATCACTTATGACTTTTGTTTCGTTCTCTTCCGCGACACCTAGACTGCGCGATGTTTCCTGCGTATACGACTTCAGGACAAGTCGGCCAAGGGATTTTAATCGGGAGGCGATCGACTTGGCGTGATGAAATGAAACGTGTTTCGCAGCTATTACTTCTGCTGCTGTGGCTGTTGTTGTTATTGTTGGTGCTGATGCTTGTATATACTGTTGCTGTTCCCGTGGCAACCTGGGCTTCTTTCGTCCGCACTTACCTTTCCCAGAATGCCGCACGGCAAAAGCGGCAACCGATTCAGTCTGTGAGAACGTCTCGTATCAGAAACGGACAATTTCGAACCTGCGCTCCTTATAGATGTCGATATAGTGTGCTCAGCGTCCACAGATTGCTATAAATAGAGAACAACGACTGCATCAACCTTCTCTGCTGCTTCGGTCATTTGGAATAATGTGTAGGTCGGTGTGACGACGTTTGTGAAATTACCTGCTGAATAGCTGCGTGGAGCTCATGCTTGTACCTACTAGAGGAAGAAACCTCGGAGTAGGTCATTGAGGAACACACGCGTGGACTCAAGCTCGCTTCACAGCAATGTTGGTATGCGCGGCCCATACTTATTCGCAGTATATACTTTAAATGGCCCGACAACCAATTTTTACCGTACGAGTACCTGTTTTATTTTGTCCAACGGAAAGCTTACTGGTCAGAGTTTCTAATCACGGAATGGTAACGCGGAAAACGTCGCGAAACATTCATAATATAAACTTTTCGATCTGCGGCGACTGTGAACACCGTGTACGCACAACACATGCCGCAAACAGTGGGAGGTAAACGCGACAGCGGTTCGTGTTTGTGCGCGGCGGTTTGATGCGTATGCGTGCACTCCGCGCGGCGTATGCGAGCGGAGTGCACGCATACGCCAGAGCTTGATGCTACTAATTGTTCCACTAATTGCCACGAAGGCAGCGCTGCTCCTCAGCGAGCAACTCTTACCTCTCAAGTAACGCAGAATAAAGCGGGGATGCAGAATAATATAGTTACTCTAATTTTGAGCACTAATTACGGTGCGCAAAGCATGAGACTACGTACAGCAAAGTAAACGACTCCATAATCCAGCTTCAAAGCTGTTCCGCTAGGTTGCGCGACATACAGTTTTTTGCTTACTGTTAAACGCGGTTTAAAATTTTGAATCCCATTCAGATCGTGAAAAGGATGCTTGAATCTATCACTATATTTCACGGTTTTTTCATTTCCATCCGTATCTAATCATACTGTAGCTTAGTGTTCTGGTCGCTATACTTGGTCGCCGCCGGAGAGATGACACGTACACACAGCAGATCCATAGACTTTCTCCTAATTTATTTGGCTCAAGTTTTCCTAATGGAACGTTGTACACACTTGTACGCTACATAACTCTGACAAATCTGAGCAGCACTCGCTGCAACCTGCTCTCGTGGCGTATACAGTGCAACTCTCTCTGGGCTCCTCTGGAAGCCTCCCGAGGCCACCCCAGAGACCAAACAAAAAGGACCACTCAGACGTCCCCGTTGACCACACCCAATCGGGTGTCACGAATTCGGACAGGTATACACCCAATCGCGGGCGGTCTCCAACGAGTTTGAACTCGATGACCGCCGTCCGCCTAAATAATGATGATCTAAACTAAAGTAAAAACACACAAGAAGCTACCGCGACATCCGTTATAGGCTTCCACCGTACAGTTCACCCCGCATAACTTCAGGCGCCGCGGATGCAGAGCCGCCTGCGTCCCCTAAATGGGAAACAGCCACTCGTAGGAAGAAAGTCAACGCTGTCGCCCAACAGAGCCGGTGAGCCACTCAAGGACACCGCCGCAAACCCTGCTATTGGGCAGACCCGCGACATTGGAACGAGGCAAAAGTTAGAAGAATATATATTTTCTTCTAACATTTGCCTCGTTCCAATGTAGCTATAGATACATCAACGTTTACGCGACAATACGTTCCGGCCAGTTGTCGGTCCCTTTTAAAAGCGGTCGTTCAGTGTTAAAAAATGCATCAAAACCAACACGCACAATCTCATTTGGGTGTTCTCTGACGCATAAGCGTAGGTTTTTTTTTTTCTTCTATGTTGCGTACTTCTCTGGAACGTTGTTGTCGAGCTGCATCGGCATAGCGTCTTTCATCTTCTTTGTATGGCGTTACGCATGTTACGCACGCAGGCAAAACTAGCAGAGCCACGTATAGCATAGCCGTGGATAGTATGGTATAGCAAGAAGACGGGAAAGGGAAGTGAGGTTGAAGCGGGCGGGAATGAGCAGCGGACAAAGTAAAGCATATCATAGTCATCTTCTTTGTAGCTTGGTCAGCGTCTAGAACGGCCTCACCGAAGGGGCATCCCGCGATCACTGAAACTCGTGTCTGGAATTAAATTTTAGGAAAATGGAATTTTCCTGATGCGTCCAATGCTCCATATCGCCTCTAAATATTGTCCAGCTTTTACCCTTGTTTTTTGCCGCTGGTACAAAACATCCATATGAATCGTGTATATTGGTCAGCCAGTAGTGACGGTGAAGAACCAAATGCAACAGATACTGGATGAAACACTTTATCGTGCGAACTAGCGCACAGTAATAGAAAGACTCAAGGTATAAGCGTATAAGCAACACTCGCTGTACAATGATAATCTGCTCGTCTATGAAAGGCATCGGCTTCTATACATCGCTTATCAAACCTTCCAGCGTAATCGCTGGCTGTCGCGTTGGCTCTAGAATAGGCTCGGTTACATCGTGCTCTCCGCGTAATCTTAACAGAACAGCCTGAAACTGCGGCCACTCGATACGCAAAAAAAAAAAAAAACTTTTTTTTCTTTTTCTTTTAATCGAAGGGCCGTGCTGAAACAATCACGAAGGTTCTAAACATTGCGGTGTGGTCTGCGACGAGCGGTGGTTGCAGATCTCGTGGGTGAAACACAGAAAATAAAGGAATGAGCACGCGTGGAAGTATTGACGTTCTGCAAGCGTTGTTTTGTAGCCTATAGTGGTCAAGACAGTCTCCTGCGGAGCGTCGGGGCCCTCCGAGTCCAACGCCGCCAAGGAATTTTTGTTTGATTCAGTTATTTCTTTATTGCAGTGGCCGTCTTACCTGACGGACGGACGTAAGCTTGTACGCTTGAAATGGTTGACGATTTAAAGTGCCGTGCGAGAGTGGTAAGCCGTCTCCAATGCAGACTTTCCTTCTCATCACCTGAGTCGTTTTGCTGGGATAAAAGATGAATTATTTAAAGCACTGCGCACAATAGTACGCGAGAGGTATATCCAACCAGCACAGCACTCTAGTATGCACAGTACGCTCTTCCAGCAGTACGCGAAGTCAATTTCTACAAGAACAAAGAATACCTCATACCGTCAATTGGAGCCAGTTTTCGCACACAACTACTGGCACATACTTCCTTGAAGAACCACCGAGCTTTCTCTGGTTTATCCGTAGATTACCTCCACAAGTACGTTTCTTTTTAGCAGAAACCTTTATATAAATAGGGAACAGCGGGATCTCTTTATAATCTTTGAACGTTTTATTTATTCAAGCATAGCTGAATGACAGGTACTATTCTCTGATACGGGGGTGTGGTTCAGCTTTGGCTACTATTGATTTTTACCAATGGCGGTGCGACCTCATGGTTGGGACAATTTTTGCAAAGGAAAAACCCACCTAGAATCTCCTTTGGGAATGTAAATTTCGCGGGTGGGTAGTCTGCGCATGCGCAGCGGCGGTGACGAGGCGCACGCCATCTTTTTTGGTGGCCGCAGCGCGACCACCTTTTACGTATGTTTGTATATATATATATATATATATATATATATATATATACGCGTGCAAAATAGGGTGGGTGGGTGGGGAGGTGTCCACTACGTATTCTCTCCTTCGCATAGGTTGCATGCTACTCGCCGACTGCTTCGCATGCAGTCGATTCCCGCAATGCGTGGGATCTGCACAGCAATAGTACAGAGAGAGAGAGAGAGAAAAGAAAGACATACATAGAGAAATTCTTGGCGAAAAGATTTGTTGGAGAGGCGAGATTCGAACCCGCGTACCCACGATCCCAAGGCGAGCGTCCTAACAACTCAGCTATCCAGGCACTCTAGCATAGCATATCTATAGCATAGCATAGCATAGCATAGCATAGCATAGCCTTGTATGGTATGGTATAGCAAGGGGGGTTGGAAAAATAATTGTGGGTGAGGAGGAGGGAAAGAAAGAGAAAGAGAGAGCTAGAGAGATAGAAAGGGAAAAAATACAGAAAGAGATAGAATGTAAGAAAGAGGAATCGAGTAATGGACAGAGAGAGATAGGAAGGGAAGGAATATAGAAAGATCGAGAAAGAAAGAAATAGATAGAAACATAAATAAATAAATGTAAACGTATACAAAAAAAAAACAGAGCAAGAATATGTAATGTAGCAAGGGGTCGGAAAGAGAGAGGTGAAAGGATAAATACAAAAACGCCAGGTCTGCGCGGAAGTCGCAGCGCAGTCACAGCGAAAGCTGGAAGAGCGGCATTTATAGAGCCTTTTATAAACTCCCCTGGGGCTACTAATACTAGTACACTAGCAACGTACCCACTACGCCACAAATCATAATTTTTGTGAAGTTGATAAGCACCCACTACGCCATTATTTGTCATTCTGCGGAGAAGCGAGGTACGATCTGTAAGGCACTTTGTTGATGCGACGGCTGATGACGAAGAATTACGGCTGAGCCCTTTGTAAAGGGCTGAAAGCTTTAAACGACCCGCTAGTTACGTAAATCGCATTGTGTGACGCCCGGTCGTTATTTCACTCTCCCACCACACTATATAACATACGTTAACGTGAGAAAGAGAGACAGGGAAAGAACTTTATTAAGACCCTGAGAAAGTGGATCATGGGGGCCTTATGGGCTTCCTTGGCAACCAATAGAAGTGCAGTTGCGAGGAACCCACTACGCTATAAATCATAATTTTTGTGAAGTAGGGAAGCAGCCAATGCCATTTATCGTCATTCTGCGGAGAACCATGGTGCCCGCTGAACACCTGTAAGGCATTATGTGCACTTTGTTGATGCTATGCCTGATTACGATGAAGAATTATGGCAGATCCCTTTGTAATCGGTTGGAAGCATTCGATGACCCACTCGTTGCTCAATTCGCATTGTGTGACGCCTCGTTACAGAATTCGCGTTGTGTGACGCCTGGTTGTTATTTTACTCTTCTGCCACGCTACATTACCTATATTAATGGGGTTCCTTCCCGACATTAAGCCTGTATAGGGCCTTTTTGCAAAGCACTTTCAAGCACCGGCATGGCTCTTAGGTAGAATACTGGGCTCCCACGCAGAGGAGCCAGGTTTGAACACCGTTCCGTCCTGCATGGATATATTGTTCTTATTTCGTTTTTATTTTCTTATTTCGCGTGATAGCGGTTACAGACACCAGCAGCGGCGGACAACTATGGCGCCAAAAACAGCCCTTGTTGTGATCTCATAAGAGCTTTCGCTGTAAAACCTGGCCAAGCCAGGGCCAGCTATGTGCCCACCAGCATAGAGTTTCCTAAAATTAACTAGAGGGGACTCTGGCGCTGCGATCGTTCAGCCATCATGGGAATTATGGGTAGTACACGGATTTGCCTAGTCTTCGTACTTGCTGGCTTCGAACGCACTTGTGGCTTTGTTTATTGCTGTGTTTTTGGTTTTCTTTCGGATAAAAGAATTAATGGATCGTTGTGAACTTCGTGACCAGATTTGAATTGATGAGCCTAAAAAGGTCAAGTGGTGAAGTGGAACTGCTGACTTTTACTGAACTTCGTTTTGCGACAAAGCGGATGCAGGCGACGCGGAGCCAAACGGAGCCGAAAGAACGAAGTTTAGACAAATCTGTGTACTACCCATCATTCCCATGCTAGCTGAAGCGCCATGCGTTGCAGCTCCCGTAGACACTATAGCGCCAGAGTGTTGTAGGAAACTCTATGCCCACCAGCTCTTCTGGGACACAGCCTTGCGCTACTTAGTGGAACCTGCGCTCATTTTTTAAAGACGATAGTCTTTCTTGGAGAACTTAAACGCAGAAATTTTGGTCTGTCTTTCTGTCTGTCTTTCTGTTTGTCGGCACGTCCCTCGATTCAGCCACTCGGCCAAAGTTGAACCACTTGCCCAAGGGCCAGCCGTCTTGAACTGGTACGGCTGTTCATACTTGTGAACGTTGTCGATCAAAAAGTAAATATCATGCATATCTGAGGTGCAACATCACTAGGTAAGTATTAGGTGGCGTGTTCCTTTAATAGAAAATGCATACATACGTAATTTTAAGAACCCTAGTTTCTTAAGCAGCGCTGAAAATGCATAAGAATTGAAGCTTGAGCGAGTTGGTATGCGTTCATCTTTGTTGAAACAGCGCTCACTAGACGACGACGAAATAAAAGAAGGCACAGGACAGGCGCTGCCTGTCCTGTGCCTTCTTTTACTTCGTCGTCGTCTAGTGAGCGCTGTTTCAACAAGCTGAAAATGCGACTGCGCTGAAATTTGCCTTCCTCCGTGCCCTTCGCACGAGCTCATTGTTGTGCTTCGGTTTCGGTTCTGTATTGCACTGTACGAATGCCATGGGTTGGTGTTGAAAAACTTTAGTTTTGAGAAGGCCAAGAAGGGGAAAAAATATTTTAAAAATGAAAAAGCAGCGTTGTGGGCGGCCTTCAGGCTGCCGGTTGTGGGCGCCGCTCTGGCGTTCCTGTTTTACCCAGGCGACGTGTAAATAAAAGAGTGTGTGGAGAGTACTCGTTGAGTGCGGACGTTTCTCTGCTTCAGCGCTTCGCGCCAAACCGCGTTTCCGGGCTGGCTGGCGTCCCCGCCGGTCGCGTTGGTCACCGCCGGTCTTCGCCTGCTGCTGCGCCGGGACTACCAGCACGCAAACACAGCACTCATGTTTCCCGACGTATTGCCAGATGACGTCCATATCTCACACAGCGCCTCTTCTATCGTCTTTACACGACATTTGCAGCGAAGCACGCAGATACGCGGCCAATTTTTTTATATGGTATTATTCAGAGTCACGGCCGCTGTTATGAAAAGTGCGCGAGCTTACTGAAGCGGCGAATTTGGCGCTGAATCTCACCATGCGCGAGCATGTCGAAAGGTTGCTTCTTTCCGTGGTTTCTTTCGAAGACGAGAGAGGGTGTCAGCGTGGGCTACCCCAAATTTCCTCTCGACACTGAATAGCAATAACAGCCCCAATCATAAAATAAGATATCGTTGTTCCTGACGAAAGTAATATATCCAGGTGTGTAATAATGACGTCACCTCCAATACTAATTTCCAAGGCTTTGAGAATGGCGGTAACACAAACTCAGGTAGATATTTTTTTAAACCTCCTCAGTGCGGTAGGCCCTTTCGTGCCACAGCGGCGGTTGGCTCAACCAGGAGACTACTGCCTGTTTTCCGGGCATCAAACAGGCCGAACCTTTATACTTATTGAGCGGTCGTGCTAGAGTTCATGGTGCTCTAATTCGTTCACCTGTTCTTCCAAAGACACACTATAACTCGATTAAAATCTAAGAAAAAGGTTAGGAACCCTTGCACTGGAAAATGGGGGCAGGCGAAGGCTGGCGTGTGAATGACTTTCTTTCTTTCTTTCTTTTAAGGGCGGAATCTTTAAGCTTTTCGTTGCGCGGGGTAGTGCGAACCGGAGCTATCATCATCATGAATCGACACGCGCCCTCTTCGTCCTCTTCTTCCTCTCAGTCCTCCTCTTCATCTTCTGCTTCGCTCCCAAAACACGTGCGCCGATTTCTACGGCGCGGGATGGAATGAGTTCGACGGGTGAGAGAACGAGTTCAGAGAGAGAGAAAGAAAGAGAAAGAGAGAAATTCTTGGCCAGGTGGGATCCGAACCCGCGTACCCACGACCCGAAGGCGAGCGTCCTAACTACTTGGCTATCCAGGCACGCCAGCAGAGCATAGCATAGCATTGTATACTATATAGTATAGTATAGTATAGTATGGCATGATGGCGGGAAAGGGAATTGAGGATGAGGAGGAGGGGATAAAGGAAGGGAAAGAGTAAAGCGTAGCATAGAAAGAAAGAGAGAAATAGAGAGGAAGAAATGGAAGAAAGACAGAAAGAGAAAGTAAGAGAGAGAAAGAAGGGCAAGAAAAGAGAAGGATAGAAAGAGCGAGAAAGACAAAGAAATACATAGAGAGAGGAAGAAAGAAATAGAAATAAGCAGAGACAACAATGACATAGAAAAAACAGAAAGATGAAAGAAAAAGAAAGAAACAGAGGAAAAAGAAGGAGAAAAATAAAGAGAAACAATGAAGGCCGCCCAGTTCCGCGCTTCATTCAGGCTTGGCACCCCTGGTGCGAAGCTTCCTCAATTTTCTTTCTTTCTTTCTTTCTTTCTTTCTTTCTTTCTTTCTTTCTTTCTTTCTTTCTTTTTCTTTCTTTCTTTCTTTCTTTCTTTCTTTCTTGCTGCCGTATTGGGTAATGCTCTCTCGTAACTTTTTCGTTCCTCCATGCCGGGTTTTCGCCTTCCAGTGGTCTTAGGCAAATGCATGGGGAACATGTGACTTTTCATTTGTTTCTTCGTGGCGGTGAATGTCTTACGTAACAGACGGACGGGCAGATTTCCTTTTGTGTCGCCACAGAAATGATTAGGCACTTCAAATGGGACAGTACTAAGCCGTCCCCATTGCATTCTCTTCTGCTGATATTCTCAGTTGTCTTGCTGAGATAAAATGTTTATTATTTAGAATATTGCGTACTCTACTACGCGAGAACAGTATGTAACGTATTGGGTACAACACAACGCGGATGTTTTCATGTGCTCTGCATTTAAATCATGCGACAGCTGCGTGCACGTGTTCATGCGTGTTTAGAGCAAAAGATGAACGATATAGAATACCCATTTGCATTCTTTTAAGGGAGAGCAGATGCTGTCCCGGTCTCTAGTTTGTGTGTTAACAAATAAATATTCTTGTGTTCAGACAAAAATTTCCGACGATTGAGATTACAATGTGCCCTACTATCAGAAAGCTCTCCTCAAAAACCGCTATGGACGATGGACTATTGGACTGTGACACTTCCACATGGAGCCAGTCCTCCCACACAACTACTACCAAATACCATTCTGAAGAACATCCATGCTTTCTCTGGCTTATCTCCAGGTTACCTCCACAAATATATTTATTCCCAGGAGAACATTAGTACAGATATGGGACAGACAAACCTCTTTATATGTTTTATTAGTTTACTTTAATCAAACATCCCTGAACGTCAGGAAACGTTACCACATAATGGCTAGGTGTGGTTGAGCTTTGGCTGCAATTTTTTACGAAAGGTGGTGCGGCGTCTTTCATGTTCTCCCTAGCGTTCGTCAGCCTCATGGGTCGAACGCATTCGTATGCTTCAGTTCAGTTCACACTGGGCAAGCATGGGCGCGTGACCTCGTGGTCAAGACACTCGCTTTCGGATCGGGGGAACCCGAGTTCAAACCCCGGTCCTGAAAGAAAACTTATTTAGTTTTATTTATTTTATTTCCTTGGCGCAGGTTGGATGCGGGTGAGGAGGGTTTCTTGGACAACGTCATAGGTCAGTCAATACAGGCTTCTCTTGAAATCCACGCAGTCTCTCCTCTGGGAATTGTCTAATAACGGCGTCACACGGGCATTTTTGGTCGCGATCAGGGCCGATCTGGATTAGGCGTGATCCGGATCAGGCGATGCTGCACGGTCAAATTTAAACGCGATCGGGATCAAGGGATCACGATCTACGCATGACAGACGTCAGCGCCAAACTCGATCCAGATTAGTAATTTGGACCCGTATAGCCGCGATCGTGATCAAGAAATGCAATCAAGATCGGCCTTGATCGCAATGAAAAAATATCCGTGTGACGCCGCTATAAGATGCGTAAGCGTAGAGTTTAACTGTAGGGTGCGGCCTAACATAGAACGCTTTTTACGGGCGTCATCGGCATGGCGTCTTCCTTCTTTCGAGCATTCGGTCTGGAACGGCACCACAGAAGGCGCTTCCAGCGGCCACCGAAACGCGAGTTTGGCATTAAATTTTCGCGAAGTCTACAATTTATCTGATTTGTACAATCCTCTATGTCAGCTTGTCCTGTAGACAGGGCTTCTATTTCCACTGCAAAAAAAAAAATTCAACGAAACCTGCATAGAAAGTGTCATTCTTTCACATTTGGTTTGCACCGCCAGTATCGCATATCTAATGGGACATCTTTGAGCGCAAAAACAAGACATTCACAAGAACGAGAGAGAGAGAACGGGCGCTAGTGTATCGCATAGTGTATAGCATAGTGTATACGTATAGTGCATAATGTATCGCATAGTGTATGGTTGAGACATATTGTCATTCTGCAGGCCTGTACAGTTTTAAATACCACGGCCGCTCAAGGAAAAAAGAAAGGTACCTCTTTTTTATTTAACGGCCATGTTAACATTTAAGACACTCGCCTTCTGAGCGTCGGGCCCTATAGGTTCGAATCCCACTATACCACCAAGGTATTTTTCAATGCGAAGCATTTCTTTGCGTACCAAAGCCGCTTTGACCGTTATCTATCTATCTATCTATCTATCTATCTATCTATCTATCTATCTATCTATCTATCTATCTATCTATCTATCTATCTATCTATCTATCTATCTATCTATCTATCTATCTATCTATCTATCTATCTATCTATCTATCTATCTATCTATCCGCCTACGACTTTGTGCTCCCGTGGCCGTCTCCTCAACTTTGTATATAGCAAAATTAGCATGGGAGTACATTAGTGTATCAGTAACACAATTAATGAGTCATAACATGAATAACGTGACATGCTTTTCGCGTATGTCATGAAACCCTTTCCCTCGGTGACGTGTGACGCATACCCCCATACCACGGCCCATAGAGTACGGGTATGCGCCACATGTGATTCATTGTCTATAATTGCGAAAATATACTTCGGAATTTTTACCACGATATAGTGTTCAGGATCCCGTGTCGCAGAAAATTCAGTGCCGGCGTGGGCGGCGTTGTACGCCGTTGGACGCAAAGGATAAAAATTACGGTTCGAGCTGGAATCGAACCCAGGAATTCTTGTACGGCGGTCAAGTATTCTACCACAAAGCCACGTCAGTGCTTGAAACGGCGTCGGAAAAGCACATGTCGGGTGAACGCTAATTGTCGTTCCAGGGTTGGCTGTCCGATTTTATACCAATGTAATAAAGATTACGTATATACTCCTATGACTCAGCAAACTATAGTCAAGCGTTGCTCGACCCTGTAAGAATACGTCAACGACCGCTCCTTACGATATGCAGCTCATGGCACCGTAGTGTTCTGTTCGTTCCGATAAAACTGATGCCTGCGCTGTAACGTGAGTGCCAACGTTACGTCGGACCATATATATATCGGTCATTCCACGCCAACTGTCCCAGTCGGAGCGCTCGACAAAAATCAATTTCTCTGAAAAAATCTGAGAATATTACACACATATAGACATTAGTTCTACAGTATTTTCACAAAATATTTGAGCGGCAAAAATTTCTCGCGTACGTGAGCGCCATTTGAACTTCTCGATATGGTGGAAAACCAGGTACAAAAGAAAAATTCGCTATAAATGGACCGTTTCATGCATTCATTCGAAACTTGCTTTTTTGTGTTTTTGGAGCATCGCGCTTTCATTATAAGACGGTTGCTTAGAGCAGCTTTATATTTTTCACTCCTTGGCGAGTAGGTAAAGTTGAGTAAATTGCAGCGTTTTCGGGAATTTTTTCACAAAAGACGATTGTAGACCAAATGCATCAATTATTTTTATAGAACTCTGCATAACACGTACTATCTCCTAAAGTTTTTGTTTTGCCTGTGTGCGGCGCACTGACTCTAAAATAAAGTCCTGAACTTGGAAAAAACGCTACATTGGCCTATGTTCAGACGTCTGTAGCACCCTAAGGTGGTCCAAGAAAAAATAAGCAGAAAAGCGCATACGATTGAGAATCATAACACCTTTGTCCACAGAAAGTTTAATCGAAGTAGTTTTTGTTTTAGTCAAGAAAAAAATGTTTGAAGTTTAGTCCCACCATTGCATTACTTTGCTATGGGGGCAGCACAAACCGACTGAATTTACTCCATAAAAAAAAAGAGGTAGTGTATTCGTAGTACATGGTTTTCAGCTGTTTTAGTATATAGTACTTTTTTAATGTATATTACATATCAAGGAGATGATAAAGAGTGGTAAAAATATAACAATACCATGGGCTTAGATGCCGAAATTCCCCAATAATGAATCACGTTACTTATTGCATTGTTTGCGCACACCGGAGGCGGCGGCGGCGGCGACGCTGGACAACTACGCCCTAAAGTAGGCTGTTTGTGATCTCATAACAGCTGTAAAACAATGCATGTTACCAGACAGACAAATTCTGCTTTAACCAAAATCTGCTGCCTGCAACCATCCACATAAGGGTGCGAAAAATAGCTTGGCATATCCCTTCCGTAGTGTCGCGGACGACGGACGGAATGCGTGAATACGCGGCGCGTTGTGACATCATGTGCCGTTCGTTGCGGAATACTTAGATGAACTCCGTTTGGATCCGCTACAAAGGATCACGTTCACGCCTCCTTGCTCCGGTTTCTATGAACTTTGAGACCTAACTTATTTTGACGCCAATTGATTCTCAGAACCGCATGCAATAAGTAACGCGATTCATTATTGGGGAATTTCGGCATCTAAGCCAGTGGTATTCTTATATTTTTACATCCGTTTATCATGTCCTTGATATGTAATATACATTATAAAGCGCTAACAAAAGGAGCTGAAAACCATGTGCTACGAATACGCTACCTCTTTTTTTTTATTTAATAAATTCAGTCGGTTTGTAGTGCCCCCATAGCAAAATAATGCAATGGTGGGACTAAACTTCAAAAATGTTTTTCTTGACTAAAACAAAAACTACTTCGATTAAACTTTCTGTGGACAAAGGTGTTATGATTCTCAATCGTATGCGCTTTTCTGCTTATTTTTTCTTGGACCACCTTAGGGTGCTACAGACGTCTGAACATAGGCCAATGTAGCGTTTTTTCCAAGTTCAGGATTTTATTTCGGAGCCTGTGCGTCGCACACAGGCAAAACAAAAGCTTTAGGAGATAGTACGTTTTATGGAGTGTTCTATAAAAATAATGGATGTATTTGGTCTACAATCGTCTTTTGTAAAAAAATTCCCGAAAACGCCGCAATTTACTCAATTTTACCTACGCGCCAAGGAGTGAAAAATATAAAGCTACTCTAAGCAACCGTCCTATAATGAAAGCGCGATGCTCCAAAAACACAAAAAAGCAAGTTTCGAATGAATGCATGAAACGGTCCATTTAGAGCGAATTTTTTCTTTTGTACCTGGTTTTCCATCATATCGAGAAGTTCAAATGGCGCTCACGTGCCCGAAAAATTTTTGCCGCTCGAAATATTTTGGGAAAATACTGTAGAGCTAATGTCTATATGCGTGTAATTTTCTCAGATTTTTTCAGAGAAATTGATTTTTGTCGAGCGCCCAGACTGGGACAGTTGGCGTGGAATGACCCATGTATAAGCTACCCTTTAGGCGCCAATGCAGACATCGTAAGATGTCTACAAGCAAAAAAAAAAAAAAAAATAAAGAGAAAGAAAAGAGAGATGGAGAAAAAAAAAAGAGAAAGGAAATACTGTGCATCATCGCACAGCATTCGCATGCATCGATTCCCACGGTTGCTGGGATCTGCCGGATTTTTTTTTTATATACATATTTCTTTATCGCGATTTGTCGCACGTGACAGAGGGTAAGACGTACGCGCAGTTTTCTCATTCCGTCGGCACATAAATGTTTACACATTTAAAACAATTTAAAACAATCTGTCCGCGCCGTTGTGGTGTAGCGGTTACGCTTGGCTGCTGACCCGAAGGTCGCGGGTTCGATCCCTGCATTTCGATGGAGGCGGTCGCTTCTCGATGGAGGCGAAATGATAGAGACCCGTGCACTGTGCGATGTCGGGGCGCGTTCAAGAACATCAGGTGGTTGAAATTTCCGGAGCCCTCCACAACGGCGTGCCTCGTAATAATCGAACCCGTGACCTTCGGGTTAGAAGCCGCACACGGTAACCGCTACGCCACCGCGGCGGATTCAACAATGAAATGTTGCAACGTGAAATGACAAGTCAACTCCATAAGATGGATAAAAGACCAGGTTGTCATATCAGAAGCGGCTGAGCTGACCGCCGACAGGTCCACGACCGAGAGGCCATCGTTTATTGGATAACGATGCTACAAATTACGCACGTGGCCGGCTCACCTTCGATGGCCGCATTTCTGTACGCTCATACATTTTCGTGTACGACGTCGCCACAGAAGACCGTGAGTTATAAAAACTTCGCTTAAAAAAAATAAGTGAAAGAACATGTTGTGCATGAGCTCAATGTCAATATGAACACGTGCATGAATGATTCGTGGCAAAACACATGATCGTTTGGAAAGATCCCGAGGAGGCATGTATAGCGTTGCAGGCTGAATGTTGCATATTCTCCTATCCTGCATTTCCCTGTTACTTCCTGCCTCCTCCACCCCACCCCCTCTCAGCTACACCCACAAGCCCACACTCAATTTTGTCTCCACTCTATGCATAAAGGTTCTGGTAAGTTTATTAAGGCGAAAGCCTTAGATACCTTATCAAACGCGAAAATCGACCAGCATCTTGCGTCGGCGGCGTCAACACGGGTGATGCAAAAAGTCATCATCACGTAATTGTTACGTCACTTGACGTCACAGATCACCAAGTTTTGTGACGTCATCGTTACGTCACTGTGACGACATCGAATTACATCATTGCTTGGTCAATTGTGGGCAGATCTCGGAGGCATTGCACAACAAGGCTACGTGCGGAAAGCTTACAATTAGGGGTGTGCGAATAGTGAAATTTCATCTCGAATCGAATTCGAATCGAATAGTGCCGAATAGTAGCCAAAAATATCGTATATCGAATCAAACGTCGAATACAAAAGATATTATTAATAATTGAAAGAAAGAACAAAGAAATGAAATCTGCTCATGTCCTCGAGCACATAACGCGGTGTGTTACTGCTACCGAAATACTACAAACTGTCATGCGGAAACACAAATTGTTCTACATAGCCTCTCTCGCCGTTATGTTACGGTGCTTCCTGCAGTTGAAAACATGCGCTCACTGGACACCTCAGTAGCAGGGATGGGAAAGTATCGCAAAGCAATTTTGGCGATTCCTGAATAAAATGCAGCGCCATGTTTTTTTCCAGTATTTAAAGGGATCATCCTTTCTTAGGATGAGGGGCTCATTCAGAGGTGTTTCGTATTTTTGAACCTCTTGACCAAAGGTCTGAGCTCGGTGTGCTGGTTATTATTTTTTTTATGCTAGCAGTTCGACAGTCTCCCTGGCCTTTAAAATACACATGCTCTCGCTTTTGAACCAGGTTATCGAGAAAAGTTTTAACGGAAAGCCCACTGTAACGACGTTAGCATTAGTTTTAGTCACCCCGCCCTAACCAAGTTGCACCATTGGCCTTTGTCGCAGTTTAGATATTCGTCCTGTCGAATTATTCGAAATATCGAATACTAGCTACTCGAAAGTCGAATCGAATAATTCGATTAGGTAATATTCGATTCGAATTAGAAACTCGAATATTCGCACACCCCTACTTACAATGTATCCGATCCTCGAGGTATTTCAAAACCACGTTAGTCCTATAGAGAGATTTCGGAGGGGACTCGGGAGGTTCAACGCATCGACTTTGAAGGAAAAGAAGATGGCTTTCGCCTTCGAGTCGACTGAGGCGAATCCATGGGGGGCACAGCGAGTTAATTCACAGGGATGTTGTCGGTCGTCACTCGGACAAAATGATGTTGCTCGCAGCCTGAACGTGCCTTGAAACCGCAGCAAGACTTGTATCGCGAGCACGCAACCCTATACCACACCGACTCTACGCCGCTTCCGGCACACCGCTTATTACGCGCTTCTTTTGTCCTGGAAAGATAAGGGTACGCATGCGTGACGCGAGCACATTGACCATGCTTGCAGGTGCTGTAGAGAAACGAAGCGGGAAGACCAACCTGTGGCCTGTGTGTTCTATACGCAAAGTGGTGCATTCTCTACGTCACTCGTTTCGCCCGGATCCAATCTGCTCCTGTAATGATTTCATCCCGTCTGGGACGTGCGCTTGCTGAACATCTGAGACGATGTTACAGACTGTCAGAGCCGACCTTACGGCGGCTGTGGGCATCGCTGATGTTTTATTTTGTTTTCTGTTTGTGTGCAGAGGACAACAGTGGTCATTTCGGTGCTGCGGGGCACTTGATTGTCGAATTGTATATTCGTATATTTTCTCCGTAGTCGCGCACGGTGTTGGACTCAATAATAATTACATCGTTTCTTGAACTCCAGTTCCATTACTAACGTGTCTTGGGCACTTTTCCAGAGCTCGGAATAAAACACATATATTAATGAGTTGATTACAGGAAGCGTATAATACAATATTAAGGAAATAGAAGAAAGAAAAGTTGCATACTGGTGCTAACCGCATAATATTATACTCTGAAGAGAATAGTGGAATCAAGAAAGGGCTTCATTTTGTTGTTGTTGTTTTTTTACGCTGTACCGCTATCTTTTGCCACGGCATTCTGCAGTTGTTTGTCTTGACTTTTCCATGGTTACGTGACCCTTCTTTTCCATTTTTGTGCGTACATGTCTATACAACTTCTTATCTATACCAAAAAAGAAAAGAGCGTGGCTCCATTCTCCGATAACATTGTCGTACAGGTTGCCGGGGAAACGTGACATAGCCCACCATGGTAGTCTAGTGGTTATGGTGCTCGACTGCTGACCCGAAGGTCGCAGGATCGAATCCCGGCAGCGGCGGTCGAATTTCGATGGAGGCGAAGTGATGGAGGCCCGTGTACTTAGATTTAGGTGCACGTTAACGTACCCCAGGTGGTCGAAATTTCCGGAGCCGTCCACTACGGCGTCCCTCATAATCGTATCGTGGTTTTGGGACGTATAAAACCCCAAAAAGTATTCATTAAAACGCGACGTAATTTTTTTTATTATAACGAGTGCTATATGATCAGTTGCTCGAGATGCGGTGTGATGTACGTTGCTCAGAATCTGGCCGCTATAGGTAATGCTGGCTCTAATGTAAGCCAAAATTACGCCGACATGACACGAACTACAGGCGCTGAAAATGAAACGCATTACTTTGCCCTAAATTTTCGCGTTTCAATCCGTGAGTACTGTATGCAATTTTTCTCATGTTGCCTAGAACTTTCTTATGAGAAAGATATTTAGATGGGCTAATTGGTAGCTCATTTTCCTTGCGGACAACAGCGCGATACTAAAACGACGAAAAGAAAAACAAACACAGCTGTATGCCCTTTCTTCGTGTTGGTTCGTTTTGCCCTGTTCGCCGGGAGAAAAATCTTCCCGTACGCGTTAGATGTTACTAAAGGTATCCTGTCCTACAGGCTGCATCTGACCAATTAATATTTTTATTGATGACATAGTAAGCACAATTCCCGTTCAGTGTGCATATGGCTGCATATATCCCCGTAACTGAAAGTTTATGCGAAGAAAATTGGCCGCGTATCGGCGTGCTTCGCTGCAAATGTCGTCTAAAGACGATAGAAGAGGCGCTGCGTGAGATATGAACGCCATCTGGCAACAGGGGCGTAGCCAAGGGGGGGGGGGGGGTTGGAGGGGTTCAACCCCCCCCCCCCGAAATTTCAGTTTTGCTTGCGTATATAGGCACGCACACATACAAACGCACGCACGAACATACATAAAGTATGGTTGAACCCCCCCCCCCCCGAAAAAAATTTCTGGCTACGCCCCTGTCTGGCAATACGTCGGGAAATGTGAATGCTGTGTTGCGGGCTGGTAGTCCCGGCGCAGCAGCAGGCGAAGATCGGCGGTGACCAACGCGACCGGCGGGGACGCCAGCCAGCCCGAACACGCGGTTTGGCGCGAAGCGCCGAAGCAGAAGAAACGTCCGCACTGAACGAGTACTCTCCACACACTCTTTTATATTCACGTCGCCGGGGTAAAGCAGAAATGCCAGAGCGGCGCCCCATGGCACTCGTAGAGTGCAATACTGAACCGAAACCGAAACACAACAATGAGCTCGTGCAGAGGGCACGGAGGAAGCCAAGTTTCGGCGCAGTCGCATTTTCAGCGCAGCTTAAGAAACTAGAATTACGTATCTATGTATTGTTATACATATATACGATGGACACGATGATGCCGCCTTCCATGTACCCACCTACTGAGTACGCTCAAGAAGCTATTGCCCGCGCCGACCATGCACGTCAAGTTGCGCGCGTTCGGTTAACCGAATCGCAAGCGGGCCAACAATCTCGCTACGATCGCCGTCACAGAAACGCCCACTTTCTTCCTGGATCTCTTGTCCTCCTTTGGTCTCCAGCACGACGTGTTGGGCTTTGTGAAAAGCTCCTCTTCCCGTACACTGGACCATACCGTGTATGCCGCCAAGTGACCGACATGACGTATGAAATCGAGCCATTGTCTTCGTCCTCGTCGACTCAGCCCCGCACCGACATTGTTCACGTTGTCCGTCTGTAGCCCTATCACATACCGGAACCCACCGACGCGTGTATATAGTGACCATCCTCGCGACCGTCTTTGCCCGGGCGCACCGAGTCGGTGCTTTCACCGCCGGCGGGTAATGTTATGTGCCGCTTACCTAGAGGACGAAGAAGAAGAAAACGTGTTCGTTGCTGCTTTCGCCATCTTGGTTGTCACCCCTACCTCTGTGGTTGTGTAAATACTGTAAATACAGCCTTCTTCTGTCGTCTCCCCGTAACAGTATTTTCTACTAAAGGAACACACCACCTAATACTTACCTAGTGATGTTGCGCCTCAGATATGCGTAATGTTTGCTTTTTGATCAACAATGTACACAAGTATGAACCTAGTCAGCCGTTCACGATGGCTGGCCCTTGGGCAAGTGGTTCAACTTTGGCCGAGTGGCTGAATCGAGGGACGTGCCGACAAACAGAAAGACAGACAGAAAGACAGACCAAAATTTCTGCGTTTAAGTTCCCCAAGAAAGACTATCGTCTTTAAAAGAACGAATCTTCGTCCTGAAACTGAAATTTTCAAGGGCCGTTTGAAGCATTGGTAATCGCTGTTGACTGGAGAAAGTAGCTATAGTGAGCGCACAGCATGGGGTTAAATAAATTTGTGATCGATAATGATGATTATGATAATGATGAAGTTCGGTATTTTAAGGGCGCAATAGAAAATGATGACCAAATAACTTTTTGACAGCGAAAAACATTGTGTTGAGCCGCAAACGTATAAATTGAGATAACTATATAGCAGCATATCGATGTAGATGAACATGCGAAGGATGGACTTACGAAATGTTCGATGTATGAACCTTGGCCAACCGTCAATCGCCCCTCGAGAGTGTAAGCAGCAAAAATACCTAAGACGGTCCCTTAACATTCGCCTAAGACGAAGGTGAACGCCATGTTCTTTATTTTCTTAGTCGATGTATTGATCTTCCACCACCCCCATTCGATTGTTTTCTGCACCTCACCTGGTTTTGCACTGCCTCCGTGGTCGGCCCACGTTTAACCACGCGACGATGTCGCGTGGTGACGTCATTACGTCAACATGTGTCATAGCGACGTCATGTTGACGTAATGACGCCGCCACGAATTTTTGCTATCTGTGACGTCATGATGTCGTTGAATGGTGACGTCATCACATCATGATGATTTTTTGCATCACTCGTGTTGACGCTGACGGTCGATTTTCTCCCTCGATGAGTCATCTAAGAATTAATTTCGTGTTAAAAGAACAAGGAACAGTGTTGCCATCGTATGAGGCATGCAGGTATTCGCTGCTGACTTTGAAAGGCTACATCCCTAGTAAAATAAACCACTTTACAGCACGAATGAACGGAAACGAAGAATTAAAGGCACTATTTTGAAAGCGACCAGCTTGAAGGAGTTCCAAATATCGGTTCTAAGTGATACATTTTTAATCGAGGACTCCACTGCATTTCTTGGCTTATATATAGCCTATTCATTTATATAACATATATAGCGCTGCGAATGCTTGCGCAATTGTTTTAATCATTAGGTGGTTT
Organism: Rhipicephalus sanguineus; assembly: GCF_013339695.2. Taxonomy (NCBI): domain Eukaryota; kingdom Metazoa; phylum Arthropoda; class Arachnida; order Ixodida; family Ixodidae; genus Rhipicephalus; species Rhipicephalus sanguineus. The sequence goes on from NC_051179.1 coordinate 58,163,124, forward strand.
TAGAATAGGGTATACAAAGCACTGCGTTAGCGTTTGTCGCCACTGCGCATGCATGCGTCGCACGCTAATCTCTTGGGTTCGTGAGTTATAATTTCAAAATAGCGTATACGTATACGAAGGTACGCAAACCCTACGAACCCCGTTCTAAAACTCTCTATTGTGTTATTTCGTACATTTAGGTGACGTATAACAATGATTACTATTTTAACTATAGATAACGTGATAAGCGGTGAGCAGTAAACAAACGTATACCTAGTAATTATAGCTACGCAGGTGCACATATGTCCGCATTCCCTTGGCTTGACCGATATAGGTGGGCCGTACGTTTATATATGCATGCGGTGTGTAATGCTGACTTGACCGTATATCATCGCCATCTGCGCTAGTCCGCCGAAAGAGGAAGTCGTTCACACGCCCCTTAACTAGCACAAACACGCGAGAACTAAATTGGGATGACAGAACGCAGCCTCGTTATTTGCGGGCGCGCCGGCACCTCTGTATCTGACCTCAATATCGATGACAAATAACGCGTGCCTCGCTTTGCAGGTATACAGTTCTCGCATGACGTCTTCAGGATGTCTTGGCCATAGCTTCCTCCGTATTTTTTTTTTTTCATTTTCTTTCCTTAGTTCTTTTTTTTCTGTACACGTGTTTACAAGCGGCGCAGCTTCGCTAGCACATTGCTGCCGGGATTGTTTGATGCCTTCGCTGACTTCATAGCGGTGACGTCAGGTAGCAAACACTGACGTCAGCTCCGTATCCGATGGACGTGACTATGCAGCGTTCGCGTTCCCATCAGCGCAAGGCCCTCCCTCTAACGCCTGGGTGTTCTTCAGTTCGATGCCATTGTGCAGGTTTTGGCCCCACCAAACACCTTACCGAAATACCAAGTCGCTGAAGCAGCGGCGGTCACGGATGGCTAATAACGGCATTCGGTTTATCACGAAGACGAACGTCAGTGTACAAGTGGCACATACGTGTCAATCGTTCTTTCTACTGGTATATCATGCTGGCACGCAGTTGCAGTTAAAAAGCACAGCTCTGACGATATTCACCTAAAGCATCTCAATGAAGTTGGCGCCGCACGTACGCTTGAAAGTGCGGTGTCAGCAGAACTCACGCACGCCAGTGCGTGCATGTGCTGACGTCACACAAAGGTGCTCCCTATGGCCAATTGCACTGGCTTCATAAACAGTGACGTAGAATGCACGTAAAATCTTGACGCCATAAAGTTCTTAGTAACATGATAACGGATCTGCTGGTGCTCGTGCAGAAAATAAGAATATGGCGCGAAATATCAAGCCATTTTGTTTACTAGAGTTATGATAAGATACGCGGAGCTTTAGCTGAAGAGACGACTTCTCAAGGTAAGCGACATTCAAAAGCAGTGTTGTAGGAGCTGGGAGAATAAGTAACTAAATAAGTTATTCGTTACAATAGAAAAAAACTTGCGTTACCGTTACAAAAAAAAGGGTATGCGCGCGTTATCTTGCTGTTAATTTCTGTGCGGAAATTTTATGCAGTACATCATCCCTGCGCGAAACTTCGCAATTTTAGAAAGGTCATATTTGAATACAACTTCTAGCCCAAATAATGGGAATTTACCTGGAATAACGATTTAACGAGGAAGAATTTCACAGACGCGTGCGACTTAAGTAATATTAGTGACCTAACGACGCTACCTGTAGAAATTAGTCTGATAAGTTTTCCCCTGTGGCGCATGGTGAACGCACTGTCTGTCCCATCGTTAAATTAAACGTAAAACGAGAATCTATCAATGTAGCGCTAACTTTGCAACGAAAACTAAATATGCCGGAATGTCAAGAGAGTTACAGTAAATATTTACCAAAAATGTAATCTTCCAAAATACGTGGCAGGATTGTACAAAAAGAAAAAAAAGTGCCAATCTGGTAGCAATGTAAGAAAATGCCTAAATGATATTGTTCAAAAAGCTTTGGTTCATAGACAAATTCCTTTGTTTCTTTGAACCTGCACAAAACGCTTGAGTAAACGGTAATGCGTTAACGCACTAAAGATGTCAATGTAAGCACTTTACTCATTACAACTTCGAAACTGGCATCCAGTACGTTACTAAGTAACCAAGAAAAAGTAACGCGTGCACCGCCAACACCGTAAATTAAAAGACTCAAGTTCCGTTTGGAACACGAGAAGTGCAGATAACCTGAAGGAAATTTGCACGTCTTGGCCTCTTTTCTTTTTTTTTTCTTTTTGTTGTTACGATTCAAACGAGGCGGGTGTAAACACACTTGACCACTGCTTGGATCTTTAGGTCGTCCTTCGGCAACAGAACTTCCAGGTATGGCAATTAACGCGCTTCCACGGCGAAGGTGCTTTTGGACCAGCGGTATAGCCAGGAGGCTTCCTCGACAGCCGTCTCTCGTTTCTTTAGCTTGCCTATAGGCATTCTGCTCCAAGTATAGATGAGCTGCACTTCGGGGGCCTTCCAACGAGGATAACGAGGACCGGGGACATTCCCGGTCACTGAAAGTGAGACATTCGTCTCGCTTTCAGTGACCGGGAGTGTCCCCGGCTTCTATGTCACTTTCCTCTATTACAGCTTAGCAGAGGAGCCGCTGCATTTAGAAAGCCGCGTTCACTCACTGGCGTTACTAACGGTGCTAACGGGGTATGACTGGGAGAGCAGCTGTTTCCGTGTTCTGACAGAATTCGGTAAGCCCCCTTTTATTACCTATGTTGCTGTCATGTATATCATGTATATTGGCACTGGCGTAGCCAGGAGGACACGGTTTCAATTTTGCATGAGTGTATATATATATATATATATATATGAACACATGCACGAATGTACATGAAGAGTGTTTGAACGACGCGGTTTGTATATATAGAGAGGAACTACCGATAGATGGCGAACCATGTTTCAGAACATATAAAATTGTGCGAAAAAGTCGTGTAACGCTTACATTAAAGAGAAGTAAATAATTTGATTAGACTGCATAAGTACTTAGCTTTATTTACAAGTTCGCGGGGAGAAAAGTCAGTTTAATCATTAGTGGGGAATAGAAACAACTATAGTTTCCTTTTTCTGAAATATGTTTCGAGGCCGCGTAGCCCTATATGGCACCAATGTGAAGCTGCAGATTTCACGGCATTCTCGCATAGCTGAGACCCATTTTGTGCATAAAAGTTGGCTGAACCTACAATGTCGATATAGAATTTGCTTGTGAACAGATCGAGAATCCTGTGTGTTCACATTAATACATGTGAAGTAGAGTCCAGCCGACCATTTTAAAGGGACACTAAAGAGCAAAACGATTTTTCTAGTACTCTTTCACGATGCCAAAAACACCACGCTTGCTGCGAGAAGACGTTTAATAAGCGAGAAAACGCACAAAAACAAAATGTGGGTGTCGACGCCACCTTGAAGTTTCCGCACCATTCGCCGTGACGTCACATGTTTTGACGGCGCCTACTATGTGTAGTTCCTAATCGGTAAAAATGAAGTACATTGTCCTCTGAGGGGGCCATACACTTAACATACCACGTTTGGGTTAATTTTGTTGAGCCAATGGCGCCAAAATACGATAAATACACTTTGAAATCCGTGACGTCACGCGGGAAGATTTCAGCGCGGAATTTGAAAATGACACTTTGAACTTGATTTTCTTCTCTATTAATAAACCTATGATGGCGAAATGAACGACACTACAGTTCTCAGAGCACAATTTATCCATCTAAACCGATTCATTGTTTCTCTTTAGTGTCCCTTTAAATCTGCGCTCACGTGAGGAAACACGCGTAAATAACTTAGTGCGGTCCCGTGTGTCATCGGCGGAACTCCTTTCTGCAAAGGGTCCTTCAGAGCAACAAAAGGGGTTTACTGTAAACTATACTTCACTTTTGCCCGTCTCTCATTGTTATTCTTGCAGTCAAGAAACCAGTATGAATAAGCGGCGACTCGCCCTATATGGCGGCGTTGCCGCGCGTGCCGATCGGGTCAGTATCACGCGAGCGTAATTGGAAGGTCTTAACGCTGCGGAGACCTTGAGGCGTATCAGCTCTCGCGTAGCTCCAAGGGCGGTTCTCCTTTTACGGTGCATGTATAGTGGGTGCTTACGCTTCCAGCGCGAACTAAGGGGCACGTGACCGAAACGATATCGCAATGTGCACAGTAAGGGTCGGTATATAGCCACGCCCGAGTATTTTATAGCATGCAGCCTTTCACGATCGGCTCCCGTAATGCTCCATGGACCAATGAGCCGAGACTTCAACGAAAGCGTGTTTGTCGACTACAGTGCTTGAGCGCTTGGCATGCAGTGGTGGCGTGTAGTAAAACATCACGCGGGTGTGACGTTATTATCCGTGGGAATAACACTTAGAAGAAATCTTTGAGAACACTGATTGTGGTGTCCCTCGGAAAAGTCCAGTGCGCGTGCGTGTGTTCTTGCCTGTCACGGCAGGCATCAGCTGGCAGGCGCACTTATGAAACGACGCATACAATTAACCGGTTGTTTAGTACCTCAAGACATATCACTAGCTTACTGCAATTGCTCTTTCTCAACCCCCGTTAGTGCTGCACACCCTGAGCACCCACATGACGCTGTACACCAGCCAAAAGCAACAGATTCAGAGTATTTCAGATAAAGTAAAACGGCTTCTGCATCTACGTACACTACTTCGTGCTGAAAAAAAAAAACTTAGATTATTTGTGTGCACTTAATGCCAAAGAACGGGTGTTAACGAAGTCATTAAAAATGAATGAACGAGAAATAATGCGGTGCGGAGGGAGTGGTCTTCATGATAAGCACTCACGAATGCCGCTTTCGTCACCCACGCAAACGGAAATGAGCCAAAACATTAGGCAACGGGAGTCTATGTCATGAAATAATCAACGTGGCTGTCGCCAGCTGTCGTCGTATTTTCTGGCATGTGGTCGTCATTGCCATGCTTCGTAGTCGCGAGGGCAAGCTATCGCTTCTGTCGGCTGACTGGCCTTTCGCACCGCCCTGCACGCCTATAGATTTTCTGCTTCTAGCTGGGTCAAATCTGTTCCGTAGTCACTTCGTCTAACGTTGTGTGTAGCACTTAATTCCATTCAGGAAGGTGTCTCAGAAAATCACATTTATGTGATTCTTAGGCCCATTAATTTACCCAGGCAAAGGGGTGTGCGTTAAACTCGAATATAAAATCAAAGCTGCAGAATATAGCGGTATGCTTTCACCATTGTAAAAAAAAAAAGAGAAAATCTGTGAATAAAATCAGAAGTTCTCTTCTGGGCACCCTGAAGTTCCTTCATGTCGAATTCGCCACCCAACATTTCTGATTGGCTTGACAAATACACGTCTTCTCTGATCGGCCCAAATCACCAACATGACGGTTCATCGCATAATCGCACACTCCTGCTCTACGTTTTCGCTACGCTATCTTGACCTGAAATATATACCAAACGTCATAACACCATGACAATATACCGTGAAGAAGATACACCATAAAAATATATATTTCGGAGATTGAATCCCCCAAACTACCATCATGGTGGTTCGGGGGAAGCATGGAACAGTGAGGTTCTTATCTTCGTTGTAGACGATGTCAGTGCAGAGCGTTAAGGTACGGACAAGCATGCACTATCTCGCCGGTCAGGGCCACACGGCACGCGGAAATTCGCACGTTTGGCCGTTAAAAGTACGAATAGGTATGTTGGAGGTTGTCGCACTCGTCGCACTGCACACCGAAAAGGAGGCGCTCGTAAAAGCCGATTGCTGCTTCCGTGTTGCGCGGCCGCAACAACGAAACTAGAAAAAACTCGCCAACTCCTTTCTTTCTTTTTTCTTTCGTTTGTCGTTCATCCAAAGCTGTCATGTCTGCCAGTCCGACCGCTCTTCGAACGCCTCCTGTATAGACTCTTCTTTCTCGATAACGCCTTCTTCTTTTTCGTTTCTTTAAACCAGACTCCTCGTCTTCCTCCTTCTTGTTCTTCTTCTTCGAAGGAAAGGCGTCTCTCCACTGAGACAGGTATAGGGCGATATTATCGTCTTAGCGGAATTTCGATGAAGGCTTAACAGCGGGCGTCGTGTCCGAGGCGTGCGCGTCCTACTCCAGGTCACGCGTGGCCGCTTCGATAGCCGAGCAGGAAAGAATCCAGGCGAGGCGGCCAACAGGTATGTATTTTAGGTTTCTGCGCGCTCGTCATCTTTAGCACCGCTATCCGACGTAATCCTCGAGAACGCGGCGTCATACCCTAGCTGCGGCCTTGTCGTCCTCGTTGCATCTCTGCCACTGAGTCCCGATGTGGATTGGAGAAAGGTCGCGTGCCTGTTGAACGGCATGACCTCGTTGAAGTGTTAAATAAAGAAGGTCACATCCAAAGCACGTGTTCGAATCTATACGACGCGAAGCTTTTGTAAAAACTCTTCAATGACAAATATGCTCTATATGACTGAATACGATAGATACGTATAAATGTGTTTATATTCATCCTATATATGCGCGAAGTGTAATAAAAATTAAGCAATATCTGTATGTACACAGCGAGAGCCGCGACATTAATTTCACGCATGATTTACTTTTGTGCACGGAGAATTCTCAAACTGTGATCAAATGTTAACACCAAATCAGGCTGATGGTGATGTGCATTGTGCAGATGTCTACGCAGTGACGTCACGAAGGTTACCGATGGCCGATGGTTGCTCGATGGCTCGATGCGCGATGGCCTGACTGCTCGGCTGCTGACCAGAAAGACGCGTGTTCGCGCGGCTGTCGCATTTCGGCGGAGACGAAATGCCGCCGTTACGTACCGTTACGGAGGCCAGTGTAATCAGAGCAAAACCAACACGGTGACGATAAAAACTTGCTACAGTTACAGACAATGCGATGAGCGCCTTTTAAATCAGGCGTTCTTTGTATTCGAGCGCCTTAAACGTTGGCATGCGTCAGCCGGCGCTTCGTTTTATATGGTACCAGTCCATCTTTAATGCATCCTCAACGGCACAAAAAGAAGTGCAACAAATAGAAGTGACACCTGTATTTCAGCAACATAGCAACGAAGACGTGCTTGTCAGTCCTCCCAAACCGTTAATCGAGGCAGGCCTTAGCTGTCTTTCCTTACCGCTTCGTTCCTTGTCATGTATTATTTTCTTTTTTTTTTTTTTTTTTGAGAATTACTTTGCTTACTTTGCTCGTGCAAACCTGTCCGCGAGCTAATCGTGTGATTAAGACTTGGGAGACGTGGGCCATTAGCGCCGCCGTCCGGGTATGACGGAAATGGCGGCTGAACGGGCGATCGAATGGCCGAGGAATGATGGCCCCGTTTCTGGATGACCATGCCCGAAGTTTTCCGGCTGTCACGCCAGCGGTGCCAAACCAACCCGTCACAAGCTGTCATTCAAGCGTTCACTTTATCACTGTCATCCAAGAAGACGCGGATTCTCTATAAGAGTTGGTGGCCGTTATGCTACAAAGAGGTTGTTCTCTATCCTTTTCGTCCTTTTGTGTATTTTTTATTTGTTTGTTTATTTTATTGCTCGTTTGTCAACTGTCTAGTTCCACAACGGGACTTTCAACACGTGCCAATCTCATCTTGTATAATGGCTTCTACGCGAATCGGAAGGGTTCGCTCTTAATAAATAAATAAATAAATAAATAAATAAATAAATAAATAAATAAATAAATAAATAAATAAATAAATAAATAAATAAATCGGCCCGTGGCGAAGTGCATCACTGGATATGTGCATGTCCTGCGGCTGCTGAGCGCTTAGTATACATTGCGGATACTATTTTTTCCTTCGGCTCCCATTATTTAATGGTTTGGAAATCCAAGAACTCTCGCGTATACATAGATGGAGGTGCACACCCGTGCGGTCACGCATACTCCGAATCCATCCGCACAATATGACGCCCCTCATAGACTAATGCATGCGCTCTCGGCTGCAGAACGTCATATCCCACAGTATTTATCTCTCGAAAAAAAAAAATCCATAGAGCCATCCGTTGTGTATCACGCCTTTGTGTATGGATTGTTTACCTCCATCTATATAGCGCACCTCTCATGCCCTCGCTCGTCTCCTTCCTTCATTTCTGCGACATCTGTCGCCCCGTGTACGTGTGTTGCGCGGGAAGTGTCTCGTTTAAAGCGAAGAGAGCGTCCCAAAAGACGCGTTTCCGTTTTGCGATGTTTTGCGAAGACTTCCGGCGGCTATTCGAGACTGCGAGGTCGGAAAACTTCCGTGACGCATCTCGCTGAAAAGGTCGCCGTGGGAAGGGCTGAACGTTTGCGAGAAAGCGCATGTCGTTAAAGCGTCAAGAACAGTTTCACCGCCGTCTTGATTCCTGCGGATGGCGCATCCTTTGCATTTTGATCAGGACCCATATAAGGTATAGACGGAAATGTGTTTGCATCCTTTGGTTATGCCCGTTGCGTGTGTTTATCGTTCATTCTTCGTGAATAGCAGTGTGCGTGACGGCTCTTGGGCTCATGCAGCGTGGTTCTGTGCGCGGTTCGCTGTAAAAAAAAAAGAAAAAAAAGAAAAAGAAAGGTGTCCGTTTACGAAAAAAACGTACTGGCAATGCGTTGTCAGAAGTTTTTACGCGCTAATAAGACAAGGGGCCTGTAAAATTATGGAGAGACCGTATAACTATAACAGAAAATTGCGTTTTTGCCGCACATATGTTCCGTTAATCAAGTACGATGACATGGTCTCTGTAAAGCCGTTACAAAAGCTTTTGCTTTCTATATGCAAATCTGCCGTTAGCTACACACAGAGAAATTGTTTTGTTACGGGAAGACATTATGAAAGCAGATGCTCAGCGCCCGAATGAGATTGTTGAGTGGAGGCATCCAGCCTATCTGCCGTTAATTCATTTTGTGCGGAGGCGTCTCGTGCCTCGCCTCGCAGTGCACAAGAAAGCTACAACTGTTCTGTCCGTATCGTAAAAAACGTACATAACATCCGTTTTTTTACGTTTAATATGTTTGTAAAATTGCGCTTTTTTTTACAGTGATAGTGTTTGTGCGGAAAGCAAAGCATTCTTGTGAACTGATGAGTACCGAGGTGTCTCACATCAAAACCTGATGATCGTATTGTATTAGCGATACATCAGGGTTACTCTCGCGTGCAAAAAGAAGGTTATTTTGATAGTAGGCTGTGACTGGGCTGTTCAGCGTTTGGGTTGTTTGCAGTATGCTACACATATCGTTGCGTATATATATGTGGTTGTAACACAATATGAATAAATAGTGGGAATTTTGCGCTCCCCTGGACATATTCCCTCTTCATTTGTTCGCGCTAATCAGTCATAATTTTTATGGTCTACTGCGTAAAATGAACCGACTAGCCCAGCGACGTGTTCTCTTGAGGAGTACTGGTAGCATCTGTCAGTGCTAAATGTAAACGTTGCGCCTTTGTCCGAGAGGTCGTCGGATGTGATCCCCGGCGCCATTCTCAGAGGGTGGTGTATAGTGATTGCATGTATGGTTGCTGGTCGGTGCTATCATTGCGGCGAATTGCTACATGATCGCTTGCTCGGTAATGACCGACCCGCCCTGTATGTATAGACATCTTGCACCTGCAAGATGGCGCTACGGCGCCTTCATTCATCAGTCCAGATACGGAAATGAGACGACATCCCATGTGCCATTGACCTACGTGTTTCAGCGCTCGTCTAGAAGCCGAGCTCAAGTTTAGCCATGTCTGCGCTTCTTATTTAGACCGTAAACGCGTCCATTTCAAGCGGACCATGCGCTCTCCATCCATGGGAGTGCTTCGGGTATTCGAAACTCTTCCCTTGTGCTAAGCGATCTGAGGTCTCACGGTGAATGTGTACATGCGTCCCCGCAACTTTTTTAGGTGTCCGCTAGGCTGTGTGTTCTGGTGGTGTACTGTTAGCTGTGGATGAACGAAAGAAGGCGAAGTGTTCGAAGGTCTCGTTTCTTTTTTAAACACAACCAAATGAAACCAACAGGCATTTAAGCTAAAGGGAAGCATAAGGGACATCATTTGTTGTTTTTAACAATGTAATGCTGTAATTACGAGATAAAATCAAATGAATTAAAGTAGATGAAAAAGACCTCTTGCGTCGGCGGAACCTGAACCCACAGCCCTAGAATTACGTGCGGCGCTCCCTTGTCCACTTTTTGGGGTATTTCTGTCGGTATAATCTTTGGGAGCGTTAACCAGCGCCACTTTTAGCCAAGATGGCTGTGAGGAACGCTTTTTTTTTTTTTTTTTGCCGGAGGGTGTCACGTGGCACGTGATCTTTGCATGGGGTGGCAGCTGACCATTAAACCCTCGCAAGCTATACCTAAGGCATCGAGTCTGACGACACGAGGCCCTCGTTATTACGAAAGAACGGGAATTGTTCGAGGGAAAGCTTCAGTGCAAGGTACTCTTATAATGCCCGCAACAAAATAGTAATCATAAAGTGCAGCCAGAGAAAGGGTGCGAAAAGGTCGCAGCGTGTCGTCCGGCCAACAACGCTTCCGGTCTCGGCAGCGGCGGATGAACGCACGGACTCATGCGATTTCTCTGCCTCAAAAACACATCTTTTTTTTTTGTTCTTATTTTGACGACATATAACGTGTGCGCGGGACGGTTCTTCTTATTTGACCTTCGGAACGCAACGGACGCAGATTCGAAATGCTGTATACGTGCGAAGAGCGTCACGTGCGAATCGAGTAAGTTGGTATACACAGGAAAGATAACAAATGCATTTCCTCTCTTCATATAGTGTCGGTCGTTGGATCCGGCATATACCGAGAAGCAGTGCCTCGAAAACGGTCCAAAAGGAAGTTTTAGGAATGGAAAGGACGTGCTTGCAGAAGTCTCGTGAGGTTGGGTATCTAAAGCTAAAGTGGTCACGTTTGCAAAACGTCTATCTTTGTATTTGTCGGCAGAATTCTAAAGGCATTCCAATGATGCATTCGATTCTCGCTATAAAGGTGCGCAAAGAAAAGGAGGACCGATGGTGGATTGCCCGGGTGGCTGTGCCTTCCTTATACTGTGTATGTCCTTTAGGCTGCAAACGGGTCTGTACGTGAGTACCGAGCGGGCTAAAAAGCACTTCCTTTGAAACACACATACAGTGATCGCGTCAGACGCTTATCCACTTTTCTACTAGACATACCTTCTATTTAACCTAATCTTCCCTGATAAAGACCTTGCAGAAATGCGTAAGGTATCTCTCCCACTCCATAGAGTTTGCTGTGGACTATAGTTGGCACATCGTATCTAAGACGGAAGCAGTGCCGAGCTGTTACGGAATCCGCAGCAGAGACGATCGCAGCGCTGAACTGCAACGGCGGTTCAGCGAGGAAACACTGCTGTTAAATCTGAGCTACTGGATGTTAGAAATCACACCGCCACTGTTTATAACGTCTCCATCATTTAACGTACGTTCCTCACAGCAGCTGCAACTTCAGCTGCAGGTATACGAGAATGTTGGTGTGGTCGCTTTGGACAGGATGTGTAAAGCCAAATCATAGCGAACAACGACGAGCATTTGTGGCCATCAAAAACACACAGGGTCTCTTATGCATTCGCCTAAGACGACTCGAATGCGAAAGCCATGTTCTTCTTCTTTTTCCTCTCAGTCGATGTATTGATCTTCCCCCGCACCCCTCCGAAAGCTTTCTGCACATAACGTGGTTATACCTCCGGGATCGGAGGCATGCATTGCAAGCTTTTCGCATTTCACCTGCTTCCGCACTGCCTCCGTGATCGGCGCACCATTGACAAAGGGACGATGTAATGTGATAACGTCATCATGTGACGTCATGACGACGGCACAAATTTTGACGATCTGTGACGTCGTGACGACATCGTATGGTGACGTGATCACGTGATGATTTTTCGCATCACTCGTGTTGACGCCGCCGACGGTCAATTTTTGTGTTAGATTAGGCATCTAAGGCTTTCACCTTAAAGAAAGCACTGAATAGCGCGCACACACACATGCACAGACACACACACACAGACCCGCGCGCGCGCACGCACACACACACACACACACACACACACACATACACACACACACACACACACACACACAAACACACACACACACACACACACACACACACAAACACACGCACACACACACACGCGCACACACACACACACACACACACACACACACACACGCGCACGTATCTCTGCAGCTCAGGACCCCCCCGTAAGTAAGCATGTTCGCTTCCCCCTTCTTATTCCACTGCATTACGTTGTAAGCTTGCCAGCAGGCGCGTGTAGTTGGGCCTAACACAGGCATGAGTCGTAAATGGCACAGAAAAACACAAACAAAAACAAAAAAACAAGGCGGAACTAGTTGGAAGTGACAAACGATGTCACTCGCACATCCGCACGGGAGCAAGCTTGAGCGAAGCGTGTGTTGTTTGCACGCTCTGTTTGCTCAACTTCCCTTTCGGACGCGCTTCACAAACGCTTAGCGTCGATGGCCCCATCGGCTGCTTCAATCTGCGGAGAGAACAGCCTGAAAACGCAACAACGGTGATGACAGCACATCGTCTTCCGAGCACTACTGAGAGGTCGTTCGCCGGGCTTAACAGCCTAATTTCGCCCTATTTTCGGGGGAAATTAAAGTGAACAAAGAGTTAGTTACAGGTGTTTTGTGTACGTGCCAGAATCATGTTGTGATTTACCTGCCGTTGTAGCATGTATACAGTGTCGTCCTGTTAAGCTCCAGGACGCGGGTTCTATTACCGGTAACGGCGGCCGCACTTCGATGGGGCGAAATCTTCGTTGCTTGAAAAAGTTAGTTAATTAAACATACCTCATTAGGCAAATAAGCTGAAAAAAAGTGTGACTTAATCCATGCAATATTCGTCAACAAGCATTTGGTCGCGTCGTCATATAGAGTGCGTCGGCATATTTTTAAACTATGGCTTGAGATAGCTGGGGCTCCCTGTTTAGGTGCCTTTAAGGTTTAGGCACCCCATTATACGGTGCGCCTCATAACCGTATCGCACTTTAAGTCCCGTGGAACCCCAAGATATTATTACCACGAGAGTGCTGCTCACAATTTAAGGCGACAGCCTCATATGTCTCAGGAGCCGAAAAATCCGGCGTCCGGCGTTGACAACCCGAACGGTAACATAATTACATGTGGCATCATCAATGATGCCGTGTTGTGCAGTCATTAATGACGTCATAGATCGGTCAAATTTGTGACGTTACCCCATGACCTCATCACGTGACATGGTGTTGTGGTCAGAGATTGAACGCCAAACTTAATGAGCTGTGCCCTCTGTGTCTATAGCTGTGCCCTCCTTATTGTTACCTAAAGAGACCATGAATTTTTTCTTAAGTTTCTGTGTTATTCCATGCCATTGGCTTTAGTTTTTACTATAAACCGTGAAGACCTACTAGCAGGGAATGATTGGTTCACTATATATCCCGATGTAGACTGGAACGAATCAGAAAATACAAGCGCACACGCGCTCACGCCGAACTCTAATGGGAGCAGGTCAGGCATGGGTCGGCGCGTCGCTTTTTAAACATGCACACGCCGTAGCACCGATATATACACACACTCCTAAAAACTTCGGGAGTCACGGTGCCCGAATTCGGCTCCATACACAACGTGGGCTTGTACGCATTCCGCTGTGTACACAAGAAGCGAAGCGTTCGCCACCCTCCGGGGGTCTATATACACTACGCTCATAAAAGCTATATTTCGTTCCGGCTCACACACATATGATGTACGCACGGCGACTTTTTATCTTGACCACCGCGCTTACGCTGGCCTCGTTTTCATTTCGGGATGCCGCAGTTGCGGCGCGCAAACACACGCACGCACACACACACACAACGCACTCACCGCTAAGCGTGCGGCCATGCAAGCACCCATGTCTGCACGCACTGCAGCTCCATTCCACAACAAAAGTGAACTTTTCGCGCCTGCGCGTCTAATCGCACGCACGAGTGCGCTTGTTTCTCCGGCGTTACGTCTGCAACACCTCCGGTTTTCGTTCTATTCGCGAGCACACTGAAGTCTGCAGTCACGCGCGCAGCGATATCCTAAATAGCCGCCTCGCTACGCGTGCTTTCAACACTGCGTTCTCTTTTGCATTTCCTCCTGCATATTTTCTCAATTCCTTTTCTCACAAAGGAGGGAGAATACACCGGGATATCTTATTTCGCTGGCAACTTATCTATTACTCACGTGTAGTTTGATCTTATCTATATTTCATTCCCTCCACGGTCGTACGTTATTCGTTTAGGCATCATAATAAGCGCTTAATTTCATTTCGATTACAACCTGCCGCGATGGTCTATAGTGGTTATGGTGCTTGACTGCTGACTCAAAGGTCGCGAGATCGAATCCCTGCCGCGGAGGCCGCATTTCGATGGAGGCAAAATAGATGTCCGTGTGCTTAGATCTATATATGTGCACGTTAAAAAACCCAAGGTGTAAAATATTTGTGGTGCGCCTTCTCTTGTTTTCTTGCTTGTCTCAGTTACACCACAAATATTTTATTAAGCTATGCATCAACTCGCCCAACGTCACACTCTGCTAAAACCCAAGGTATTTTAAATTTCCGGAGCCCTCCACTGCGGCGTCTCTCATAATCATATCGTGGTTTTGGGACGTAAAACCTCAACAATTGCCGTCTCGCTCACATCGTTTTTCTTATATCACACACGTTTCGCTCTTTCTTTTTGTTCGAGTAGTGAGCTCCCACTCGAGAGAATGAATTGGGAGGGGGGGGGGGGGCATTACATTGTTGCGCTTGCATGCACACGCGCAAGTTTACTTTTACAACCACAATGAATCCCTGTACGCTACAGTAAGCTGTATTCTAACAGCGTACGCCCGCACAGTAGCATTCATTCACACGAACGCACGTACGTGAACAAACAACGTACGGACTCTTATACATACACAGACACAGACGGGTGCAAGGAAAGCACGCACGTCCCTGAAAGATTACGCACGATTCACACACATATACGTATACTCGCAAGTCAAGAACACACACGCACAATGCCGACATACACAACAAAGGCGCGAAAAAAGCCTAACCTCAAGGCAGGCCGCAGTTTTTGTTTTGTTTTGTTTTGCTTTTTCAGTGGCAGAACACTTGTTTCTCTTCTCTTCTTCTTTCTGGGCCAATGGACGGCGCCGTCTCGGAACGCCGGCGGCTGCGGCGTATACACGTGTGTGCGTATTTGGGGTTGACCGCTTTGGGCACTGGCACCCGAAACGTCGTCGCCTTCCAGTTCTTTTCCCGGCCGTCGAGACACGTATTGGGGGGGAGCTCGCGGTCGGCGCCGTACATTTACTATAGTACATGTGTGTGCGCTGTGTGTCTGTGTGTGTACACAGGGAGCTGGCAGCGAAGAAGACGTGCCGAGCGTGAGAGCTGCGCTGCGCGCACCATAACCTTGATTCGGTCGGCGGCGCGCCTCATCGCGTTTCCACTCATTGTCGCTGACCCTGCGTGGACCATAAATGTTATACTGCAGCGGCCGCGCTGGACTTTCCAGGTCGCCGCGAAACAGAAGCAGGACGATGGTGAATTCTGAGCTGTATTGCCGCGCGATGGGCTTCGCTATATATATACATTTAACTACGCGTCGTGGCCTTGAATCCCATGCGTTAAAGCTGTACCTATATAAATATGACCAGAACGACCTAGACTATACAGGTAAGAAGAGTATACGCTGGGCGCGAAATGAACTTACCCAGCAACGACTGTTTTATTTGTTTGCTTTTATGCAACTGGTGTTGTCGCCGTCGCCGCCATCAGTTTGGAGAAATCGCAACGTCGTCAACGGTCTGCACATCGAACATTGCTTTAGAACAGTACTGTAAAAGAGAGCATAACCAGACCGAGCTACTGCAATTAAGTTGCAATGTGCTCCTCCAGCGCACACATTAAAACTAGGGGGTTTCGCCGCAAATACTTACTTCCATTCGCGAGCGAAAATAATGTGTTGATGCAACAGTATTAACAAGCTGACGCAGAATCGCAAACCAGGGCTTTTTTAGGTATAGTCGTTTACGTGGCAAACTTGAAGGCAGTCTCATTATAATGCAGCCCTTCCCCTTTTAAAATAAGAAAAATATTTGCTGTCTTCACATTATTTTAAGCTTTCGTAATGGCGTTAGTCGTCGACAGAAAACTATTATCGTCATGAACCGGCACGCGCTGTCTTCGTCCTCCTTTTCAACTTCCGCTTCGCTCCGAGAACACTCGCGCCGATTAGTCCGGCGTGGGATTCAATAACTCTGATGGGCGAGATAACGAGTGCAGAGAGAGAGAAAGAGATAGAAAGAAAGAGAAAGAGAGAAATTCTTGGCGAAAAAAAACCTCTTGGCGTGGCGGGATTAGAACCTGGCGCGTACCCACGATATCAAGGTGAGCGTCGTAACCGCTCGGCTATCCATGCAGGCTAGCAGAGCATAGCATTGCTTTGCATAGTATAGCAATGGGGTGGGAAAGGGAAGTGAGGGTGATGAGGAGGAGGGAGAGGAGGAGTGGAGAGAGTAAAGCATAGCATAGAAAGAAAGAGAAAGATAGATAATCAAAGAAATAGGGAAAGAAAGGGAAGAAAGAGCGAGAAAGAGAAAGAAATAGGTAGAGAGAGAGAGAGAGAGAGAAAGAAGGAAAGAAATATAAATAGACAAAAAAGACTGAAAGAACGGAGAGAAGAGATAAAAAGAAAGAAAGAGAGGAAGAAAAATCACAGCATATCCACGGAGTGAATGATGATGCGTGGGCGAAGCTGCGGAGGTTCATCGGTAAACCGTGAATCTTCCGTGAATTATGCCCAGTACATCATCACCGACGTGAGATCGGGCGCGTTTATACTAAAGGTTCGATGAGTTATGACGACTTGCAGCTCACTTTAATTTTACATGTACGCTGTGAATTTTCATTGTTTAGAAAATCATTGCTTTTGAAAACATGTGGCGTCTTTCGTTAAGCAGCTGCCGTCTTTTCGTTTTGCTTTAGAAACATCTGGCGTTCTTTCGTTTTGCTTTTAGAAAACATCTGGCGTCTTTCGTTGGTTTATTTCATCAATCAACGGCGTTTTGAACAAAATTTTTATTGTTTAATCACGCACAGGAGAAATCTCCCCAGGCACTACCTTGGAGGTAAACAATGGCTGCTAATGGGAATGAGAGACAGAAGAAGTCGGCTTTTAGCTAACACTTACACTTCTACTTCTACTAACGTTTCCTACTGGAACATGCCAACGGCTGCTAATGGGGAATGAGAGACAGAAGAATTCGGCTTTTAGTTAACGCGCACGCTGCGAATTTTTTATTGTTCAACAACGCACAGGAAAAATCTCCCACCGGCACCACCTTGGAGGTCAAGATCTGGTACTAGCGTTACGACTGGTTACGCACTACGACTACGTCAACTACGAGGGACAAACGGGTGCCGCCTTAAGGAGCTTCGCCCCTAAAACGCATGTCCTGATGTAGAGAGGTGATCGAGGTGGGGAACCGACCGGAACGGAAGAGCTGTTTGGACTTGATGAGACTTGGCAAATATCGAAACTTAGCAAATTTTGGCAATACCTAGGAAAACCTAGCAACACTTAGCGAAACCTAGCAACAACCTACAGAAGCCGTGACTAGCTAGCAGATCACTATGCTCCGCGGTGACACAGCCTCGCGTGACATAGTACAAGATGTCTATATATATATATATTTTTTTTAGAAATCTCTGCAGTCTTTAAAAGCTATACACCCTGTATAATTCCAATAAATATTATCGGGGAAAGAAGTTCTCCGAGATCATCTTGCTCTCCAACATTTAGTTTCAATTTGTGCCTCAATTTTCCCCTCTGTTCTTCCACATGCGAGGCGACCATTCCGTTTGCCTGGAAATCCCCCTTCGTGCAAAGCTCAAGGGAGCTTGGCTTCGCGCCACATTCGCTGAAGGGGGATTCGGTATTTTTTATACACTTTTATATTTACATACTTTTTTTGTCTCATTCTTCCAAGTTAACCAGAGAGGCTTGATCGTAACGATAAGGACGAATATATACGCTCTCGAGGAGTTCAACGTTAGCCCAAGGGGAAATTATGAAAGCGAAACGCTGCTTGTCTGGTTTCAATATCTAATACGATTACTCGGAACAAGAGGCAAGTGTTTTTGTCAAAACAACTTTTATACGTCACCCGAAGCGCTTCGGTATTCTTGGCTACAAAACACGGCGCGCAACTTACACAACTTAGCTGCAAGCCCGATAAACAGATATATACCACGTATCGTCAACGGCATCGCAATGCGATGTGCGACGTGACCGTGAAGAAAAAGAAAAGAGATAAACGAAAGAGGAAAAAGACAACGAGATAAGTTTTAAAAGAACGTGAAAAGCTTTGAATGGTTGCATTCATCGAGTGCCTCTTCGCATATAATTATATGCTCGAACTAAGGGCATGCTTAAAGCGTTGGCACCATTGCCTCACGTATACGTGGGCGAAACTGCTACGTAAATAAAAGTGCCGCATAATGTATGTTTTTTCGTGCGGTCCTTTACTTCAATCTTCATTTAAAATCTATCTATCTATCTATCTATCTATCTATCTATCTATCTATCTATCTATCTATCTATCTATCTATCTATCTATCTATCTATCTATCTATCTATCTATCTATCTATCTATCTATCTATCTATCTATCTATCTATCTATCTATCTATCTATCTATCTATCTATCTGTCTGTCTGTCTGTCTGTCTGTCTGTCTGTCTGTCTCTCTATCTATCTATCTATCTATCTATCTATCTATCTATCTATCTATCTATCTATCTATCTATCTATCTATCTATCTATCTATCTATCTATCTATCTATCTATCTATCTGTCTATCTATCTATCTATCTATCTATCTATCTATCTATCTATCTATCTATCTATCTATCTATCTATCTATCTATCTATCTATCTATCTATCTATCTATCTATCTATCTATCTATCTATCTATCTATCTATCTAGACATCTGTTTAGGAAGACACACGCTATTTAGCCACACACACACATGTACGAAAAGGGAAAAGGAAGAGGCGAGAAAAAGTTTGGGAGAAATGTAGATAGTGTAGTAATCGCCCGTTCAATCTCCCATAATGTTGTATAGGGCAGTCAACCGGGCCCAAGTGTCCAGCCCAAGTGGTCCGAGTCGTATAATTGGCAGGTCAGCAGCAGCCAACGTCCACGTCCTGGAAAGAACGGAAAGGTACAAAGGAATTAAAGGTACTTCGTATACACGAACCGGCATTACAGTCAACGAACTTGCTTCATGTACTGTATAAAAGACTGCAAAGATCCGGACCAGTGCTCCCTTGACCCACGGCCGCCCGATGGAACTCGTTTACATCGAGCTGCTGATCCAGCCCCCCTTTCCCGAAACCGCTTTTCGCTCAGTCGCAGAAGCAGGTAAACCGAAGGCGAGAAAGAAGAAAAAAAGACGCGAAAGAAAACAACTAAAGGTTGCTTAGCTGTCTCATGACCTTGACTTTACCCTGACTCCGTGCGTCGGAGTGTACAATCTGACGGGAAAAGAAAAAAAAAGAAAAGTCCGCTGACTACTTTTTTTCTGAGTCCTGACTTGCCACGTATATGACTCTCCTCAAAGACACTCGCTAACTCTCTTAGGAGATCATTGTATACTCTTGTCGGGAAGTTGTGAGACCCAAAAAGAGAGTTAACTTGCCTTTTTAAAGATAGTCATACACGTGGCAAGTTATGAGTCCACGGAAAGAGTAACACATGCTTGTTATTTATTTTTTTTTTTTTAGAGTGTAGGTATACACACTTGTAGACGCGTGCCGATCGACGGTCTTGCAAACTTGGTCTCAATGACCCTTTTAAGTTAAACCCAGATTCTGATTACAAGTTTTGCGTACTACACCAGTAACGAGCCAGTAACCGACCGCAAAAGCATGCGGGTGAACTGAAAAACTTGGTGTCCATTGCTGCTGTTTATTCGTTGGACGGTCGATCATCAGAGCAGTGATAATGAATATATATCAATATCAATAACGATATCAATACATAAGAATATCAATATATCAATTCCCATAAATGAAACGAGCTTCACTATACCAAGTTTTCTTATGTTACCGCTGCTATACAGCACCGAAACCTCTTGCGCCACACACTATGGCTTATGTTGCGAACTCATGTTGAGCGCCAGAATAACTCATGAGCACCGTATCATGTCTGCAGTCATAAATGAAACATGCTGTTCATACGTGTAGAGCTCGGTTGGCAAGAAATGTTTTAAAACCTGACTTCCTGCGACTTTGAAGCCTCGCGCCTTAAACGCAGCATAAGTACGTGGATGCATGGCTTGCGCCGATGTCATTGAAGTCGTCATGCACCAGCACGGTGGTAAGACGGGACCATGACGTCAAGCGAATGATACCAGTGATCGTGCGCACGCCTGTGAGTACGTTGCATGCGAATTTTGTCATTATTGGGGTGTAGAGGCCAGCAAGGGAGCGCGTCTGCATGCTGGGGAGTGGGGTCATCCAGTGCAGGAAGCCTTTCTTTCACTGCCGTGACATGACCGGAGAGGTTACTCATATTGTGTCACGTGCAAAGTTGACTGGCAATCCTTAAGACCGTTTACACGGATATGCGGGGCCTGAGTGTGCTAATCAAGCAGCGTAGCTTATTGCTGCTCCATAGAAAAACATTGCCCGCATTGTCGTAAGCAACCCTCCTCCCCTTGCCTACGTTCCGGAAGCGTCATTATCACATTGCAGGAGGTTAATTGCTACACTGAATACAATGCAATGACGTCATCGTATGTGCCACGTTGTAGTACCCGTACATTAATACGCTGCATCCGTTACGTCACGTGAGGACTATCAGTACCGTCACCGTGGCATAGTCTTCCCGTAAGCTTTTGTTGCCGGCTGCATACAGAGCGTTTGCTGAAACGCGCTATATAACCCTGTCAAGAAAGAAGTGCAAGTGAATAGTTTCCACGCGCTCTTCAAGCTTTTTTTTTTCCTTACGTCGCTCAAATAATACACGTAGCAAATTAAGTGGATAAATTAAACAAAGCTTTCGTAAACTTGTTTTTCGTGTTTTAGGAAGCTTAAGAACAACGCACGTCAGACTTCGAAACCCCACCTCCACTGCCCAAAACGCACTTCGCCGTCGCTCTCCGCCTGCCTCCCGAGCGTAGAGCATGGCGGCTTCCCGTCAAAGCTCTGCGTGCTGCATACAGAGCAGGCTCAACGTCCGTCATCGGGATCGTCTGTATTCTCAGCGCGTATGAACCGGCCGACGGGCGCGGAGAGAGTGCGCGATTTTTTTTTTTCCTATTTTCTTCGCCGTTTAGCGAGATCTAACTCGATGCATTATCTCGCTTCTAAACGCTCGCACAGCGCGCGTGCGAGGCAAGACAAAGAAAGCACCTGCGGCGATGATTCACATCCTGGCTATTCACGCGGCTGCTCCCGTAAGTCTGCGCTTCTAGAAGATACTCGGCACCTGGTCGAGATATACCGGACAATGATTGACATAAACTCCTCGAGCTGCGAACGCATATCCGTGGTTGCGAGCGGATACGGATAAGACGTCAGCATCAGATTTGCCAGTTTCGATTATAATAAGCTGATGCGGGCTTCTTTTTCGCCGTGTCGCTTGTCGAGCTTTTTGGGGCTTATTCTCGTTTTCCTACAAATGTAATTCTTTTCAAGTCACGTTCACTAATATCGCGTTAATAATAACTGTTGGAATTGAACGTCCCGAAAACACGATATGATTATCAGGGACTTCGTATTGGAGGGCTCCGTAAATTTAGGCCACCTGGGGTTCTTTAACGTGCGCCTAAATCTAAGTACAGGTGACTCAAGCATTATATAACCTCTATCAAAAATGCGGCCGCATTTTCGATGGAGGCGAAAATGCTTGAGGCCTGTGTACTTAGATTTAGGTGCACGTTACGCGGGCTGGGTATCTTTCCCGCGTTATTTTGTTGTATTTCCTTCGTATCTGAGAGAATTTTCATTAAGATTTTTTGTTCAGTTTCTTATCATCCGCTGAGGGCTCACGCCGAGTAGCCACGCCGAAAGATAATGGCGTGTCTAAGGGCCTATTCCGTTCGAGATTATTCGTTAAAAAATGCTACGTCACCTCGATATGCCTCAGATTTTCTGAAAAAGTGATTGTAGGCACCCGTCACTGACCAGAGGGCGCGACGGAGCTCTTATTTGCCCCCTCAGCATCGGCCTCGAGGGATACCGAAAAAACGAGACGTTCGTAGAACGCATCGAGCTGCTCCGTTGTCTCCCTTTGTGTACTTTGGTGCACATTTTCAACGAAGAATCCATGGACCATGGGTGTGGCCATAATACCCTCCGGGGTGTTGTAAGTATGCGTGAACCCTCCCCCCTTCCCAAATGGACTGCCGGACCCGATTTTTGCTGCTTCTACACACTAGGGTGTGTGTTCTGGCGCTACTGTTGGAATAAAAAAACGTTCTTTGAGCGTTTCTCGAGTTTGATTAGTAATTACCATGGAGGTTATAATTGAGCTGGTCATTGGAGTGACGAATTGCAGCCAAACAATACCTGTAATACCTATTAGCGCAGCCGAACCACACACGCGCCTCGCACCTACTTCGCTTCCGAGGGCTTCCCAAGAGGAAAAACGGTCGAAACCAGACGCGGGAGGACGAGAGAGGGCGAAGGGAGAGAACTGCCTCCTCTCCCACTGCGGCGATAGTGTCGCCGGTGCGCGCGAGAGCTCTGAATCGGCCGGCCGGCGTCGGTCGTTGAAGTACGTGACTCGACGGCCACGCACGCTGCCTCGCGGTGCCAGTCGTGGTGTGGTCTGGCCTCACCGCGTGCGCCACTGACAACCACTCCTGTACTGCTGAGACGAGGAGCCAAGCCGTCTCGAGTACACTCGCTTTGACTTCAGCGCTGCGTTCATCGCTTCGATGTGCCACCGGCAGCTGAGTATTCCAGTACCGGACCACCGAATCAACTCGGGACCCTAGAAGTGCGCGAGAAAAAAAAAATATTTTGTTTCTTGTGCTTCGGTGAACGGTGGGTGTTTTTTCCTCGCGGTGTTGGGAAACTGTGCACCACTCCCTTGGGATTACCGCATCGGCTGCGACGGAGCGTCGACTGCCACCTTGGAAAGCCCGTGCCGCAAGACGACGTCACGTTTGTTGAAGTCAAGGTGAGAAGCAGGAATTGAGTGGCGCGTTTTCTTGTCTAGCCGAGAATGACTGGCGTCGTGGCCCCGACGATGAGAGGAAAAAGCTTGCAGCGTGTCTTGCGCTTTCCTAGGCGCGAAGGTGTTGCTAATTCAGTTATTTTTTGCTTTTCTTTCTGTAACGTGCCTACAGTTGCAATGCTGTCCGATTCCGGGTCACTAGTGCGCGTTTAGGAGCTAACTGCAGATCGATAGAGTACATTTATGATTTAACTTCGCTATGTACTTATTTTGCTAAGCGCGTGTGACCATCAGTTAATTATTCTCCGCATTGAAGAGCTCGTTAGAACACATTCACTGTCACTGTGAATGAGTGAACACACGGTGCTGTAACATCCAGTTTCAAAGAAAGGTCATTCTACAGGGCAGAAAGAGCCCGCCTAGTCGCCCCCGGATTAGCATAAAGCCCGAGAGGCCTGCAATCATTCTGAGAGTGTACCGAGTTATGCGCGGTATGCTACGCGCATATATTACAGCGAATAGCCGCATTCATTACACCGTCATTTCAGCGATTAACGACAGATATTGCGCCAAGGCTGTCGATGTGCGCTTTGGCATGATTTTAGTGGTTGTCTTTCGAATGCCATATCCCGTGCACAATAAAAACATGACGGCGTTGTGAAAAGCGTTTTTTCTTTAACTTAGAATTGGGCAACTCGGAAATATGGAAGGAACTGTATGAAGACAACGAAGACACGGGTGGCGCTGACATTTTTTGTTCCTTTTGCCTCCTTCGTTACTTCTACATGCCATACCAATTCGCGCAGAGCGCCTCTATGCCGGCGATACGAAACTTTAAGAGGACAGCATCTCATTCCTTGAACTTGACACATTCTCCACTGTAAAGCAGCCGGCAGGGCGTGCATTCAACAAAGGTTATCCACTTCAACGGCAGCTTTCGCGTCACATACACGTACGCTCGCTATCATATTGAGGGAAAAAAAGAAAAAAAAAAGACCTTGCACGCCGTGATGTCTGTGCTTGTCATTCACTCATTCGACTTCACGAACATGGAAGTGTTAGCGCTGATAGCACGTTCGAGTTCAGCACCCCTAGATCATTGACAGAGGCTGCTTGCAGCGATATTTTGATTTCACTTGGCATACACTGCGCCAGAGCAGGGGAACTATACTTATCGAACACTCCGTCACGAAGCTTTGTCTGCGGTCTAAATGGCTGGGTGACGTCAGAGTGTGGCGTCGCTTGTCATTTCTTTAGCAAACTCGTGCGATTTTGTACACCTTTTTTTTTTTTTTTTTTTTCAACGGTGTGAAATGCAGGCACCACACGTTTCTTACACGTGCTCTCTGTTGGCGGGTTTTTGGAAGTGCGAAACATTCCAATGAGGTGGGGGGGGGGGGGGTGTTGGACGGAGCTTGAAGTTGAGGAAAAGACCCTCGTCGTGAGCACGTTTCGGCTTCTGTAGGGGAAAGGACAGGAAAAAGATGAGAAGACAGAAGAACCAGGAGGTGGGAGCGGCGTCCATATAGCCCAGTACGTGGAGGGAGGCCTTTGCAGCCGTGTGTCACAACCGCCAGGAATACAAAAGAACCCACACCTGATTGAAAAAGGATGCAAGCAGAGTTCGGGGCGCTAAGCTGGTAAACCACTTTTAGCAAGTATTACAGAACCGCTCCTCCTTTCCTGCTCGTTAAGCCGCTCCCAGTGACGGTGCGTCGCCGGAACGACAGGCTCCACTAACAATGCGTAGGCTGACAGGCCACGGTGAGGCGTGAGAACCCCACAGAACTTTTCGAAAAAGATTTTGTGTCGTTGGGGTGTGTTCTCTGGAATTAGGAGCGGCAAAAGCACAACGATCAAAGAAGGGGCGATACCGTCATGCCGTACCGTACTAGCACTGTGTTCACACAGCGCTATCCTGTTGTGTGTGTTCCTTTATTGTCGTCGTTTTTTCGCGCTGAACCCACTCGCCCAAACCTACAAGTTGCTAATCTTGATAGCCACGTGCCAACAAGCCCGGCTAACCACCGATGTGAAGTTTTGAGTATTTTTTCAGGAAAACAAGAAGGGGGGGGGGGGCGTTTCCCGTCTTTGAAAAACCATTGCCATCGAGGCTGTAACCAGTGTGAAGAGATGGTTTTGCATGCCACTCTACCCACATGTAATGCGCTTCCACCCGCAGGCTTGTCTCCGTCCTCTGTTCTTTCCTTTCTTATCGCGGCGTTCCTCCCCGAAATCCTCTGCACGTGTCAGCTGCAATTGCCGACCGGGGCATTTATGTTGAGGCAGGTG
Source organism: Rhipicephalus sanguineus (assembly GCF_013339695.2). NCBI lineage: Eukaryota > Metazoa > Arthropoda > Arachnida > Ixodida > Ixodidae > Rhipicephalus > Rhipicephalus sanguineus. Next base: position 58,188,571 of record NC_051179.1, read on the forward strand.
TGTTGCAGATCAGGTGTTGGGGCAGGTGTAGGCGTGCAAATTGCGCCCAACGACATCGCCCTTTCACCTTTCTTTTGCACCTGAAGAGCACAGCCTCGTGGTGTTTCTGTACACAAGCACGTCTGGGAGAAAAAGGTAAAAAAAAAAAAAAATCTTGTAAACGGGAGGAGAAAAGAAAAAAATTCCTCCCGACAGGCAATTCTCTGAGCTCGTCTGCTTTATGCGATCACTTTAGAGGAAGACGTAAAGCTCCCTGGACCGTAGGAAATTTGTAGCTAATGGGGAAGGCGGGGGGGGGGGGGGGCAAGGGTGAAATGGCAAGAGTGAGAAAAAGCCTTAGTATGCCCCCCCCCCCCCCTTCCCTCTGATCTGGAACAAAAAAAAGGGGGCGGAAGCCCGTATTTCAGCTACACGGCCTTAATGGAAAGCGCCAACAAAAAATGAGGTATTTGTTTCTGAGGTTACATAGTTCTTCTGTTTCGTTGGTTTTATTCGGATTCCTTAGTTCAGAAGGTCGTTCCCCTCGTTGTGGGTTTTGGCGTATTCGCGGGTCCAGATCGCTGCCGCGGGTTGCCGTGGCTTTTGAGCCACTTTCTATCCTATTGAACTTTTCATATGAGAAAAGAAACATTCTTTTTAGACTGTGGCACGTGGAGTACAAAGGCTGACGTCACTGCTTCGGCAGTGCATTGTTGGGGGATCCCGCCTATTTACCACAGCCCAAAGAGGATTATGGCGGCGCCCAGAGAGCCTTCTGTGAAAAGGTACATAAACAGTAATCCATAATAATCGGGATCGAAGAAGGAAAACAATCTACATGCACCCGAAAACTCGGCAAAACTACGAGGAACTTCGCAGAATGAACAAATTTGATTGCGCGTTGTTTGAAACGTTCGGCATCTAATGTGTCACACAAACGAACCCGATAGGACTTTTTCTTTTTGGAACCGACCTCGCAGTTTGCTGGCAGAAGTTTTGCAAAACAACTGATGCTATACAAAGGGAACAGATCCACTCAAGACAAGAGCGAGGAGTTGCAGCACATTGTCAGCCATACCTGCCAAGGTGTTGGCGCATTCTACGAGCAACTACAAAACTTATACAGGTTCCTATACATAGCCGCGCTCGTTTTCGCCTGATCGTATCGCCTTTCTTACCTACATTTCACGACAAGCGCATTGTATACCTGACGAGGAAGATTTGACGCCTGCTCAGGTAAAAAAGAAAAGGCATTCTTCCTTCTGTCAACGCGCGGCGTGTAAACGGCTCACTGCGCATTTTCCCCGAGGAACGCTATCAAAACTCAAGGCGCTGAAAGTTGTGAACCATCAGCGCGCTTGACTGAGCGTGCTTGCCTGTTCGTCGCCTATGTATACAAAGACGTGTTTAGGCAGAGGGTGTGGCCTATGTACGATCATCTTACTGGGCGTGGAGTTATGTCGGTGTTTCTAATGCTGGATATCTGCGTTCAGCGGTAGCATGGAAAACGCAGCTGTTCCCGAAGAACTATAGGCAGTCAGTAATGATTGCGCGTATTTTGGGAAGGAGCCCTATATTTTGAATGCGTGCATAGGAACAGAGAATTAGGTTTTTGTTCCGCAACGACTGAAATAGTTCACTTTGGATGACGCTTGTTCTGTTTAAAATAGAGATTAGGTATACCTATACTGTGGCTAGATTTTTTATTTAAGTCATGGATTGTTTTGTATTTTCCTGCCTCGATGAATTCTGCGCATTCCTGAAATCAACAACGCACAGTCGGTGACATATATGAGGGATATTTGGCGGTCCCGCTGTTTTGCGTACAATGCTTCTCTCGAGTTCTTTGGGCAGTGTTGTGTCCGTTAACGTTTGGTTCACTGTTTATAAGATCTCGCATACTCGAATAAGCCACAATAGCACTCATAAATGCCTGCTCCTTCCACAGCGGTATCGTCACTCTCCTAATCTGAAATCTGTGGGTACAAGGAGACAACGTCGCAGCTGTCGTGTCAAATAACAGCTCGACAAAATTGGTGACATTAATTAGAACTAACAAACAAGAAAGCCAAGGAAAGTATAAGGGTTGTTATTTGTAGTAATTATGATGTAAATGTGAAGAAAGTAAGGTGGACGAAAAGTCAACTTGCCTCCGGCAGGGACCGGCTTTCTTCGCTTTCTTGTCTGCTAGTTCTAATTAATGTTGTGTCTTGCAGAAGAAAAGCGAGGCCTTCAAATTTCCCTTCTTTCGTTTATAAGTGTGCTGGCGTGTTTATCTGAAGCGAATAAAAGATCGATTCTGTTTGGGAGTCCGACAGCAAGCCCAGGCTATCCAGAGGGCCCAGGAAAGGGCAGAGCGTCACGGCGTTCTGTCCTCTACGTGGGCGCGGCCAGCAGTTACAACGGCCTCCCGTTAGGGGGTCGTAACTCCTCAGGATCCAATAAAGTTCGTTGTCTGTCTGTCTGTCTGTTTGGGAGAAAGCAACCGTTTTTAGTCGCCTTCATTCGGCTTGCTACCCTTTCCTCCAGGGCAGAATGTAGCCAACCGGAAAGTTATTCAAATTCACCCTCTAGCTAAATCACAATTCCGCCCTATGAATGGAAAACCACGCTCGTTTTGTATCTCTCTTTACGTGGGCGTCGCACCACGGGACGTCGTCCATCGCCCTCATCGTGATCCGTGGGAGCCTCGACGCCCCCGGAAGGTCGGTATGCCCGACTGCTCACAATGAAAAAAAAGCCCTCCTTTGGACATGCGGCACGCGCACGGACGAAAGTGATGTCTTCGCTTTCTCTCGGCGCACTGTGTTCCTGCCTTCGCATAGAGCGCATGAAGCCAACGATGAACAATGGACATCGCTTCTGACCCACTTGCGTTAGCGTGCATTCCGTGGACGATGGCAGCGTAGTAGTACCTTCGTACGACATTTCTTTTGCGTGCGCTCATTGTGTACATATACGCGTAGCAGCGTGATTCGTTTTGTGTGCGTGTGCTTTTAGTCAGCCCGTGTGCACGGGGAAGAGCATGATACGGTCATTTGCTTTTGGGCAGTGGTGGCTCTGTGCGAGCCCGAGTGGAGGGTCTCATACCTGTTTCCTTCGAGATCGGTCGTGTCAGTGCATCGCGCGGGTTGGGTTAATAACATAGCGGCGAAAGTAACAAAAGACAAAGAGGTCGCATGTATCGATGTCTGGGATGTAGACCAACCGATCGGCGGTAAGGTAGTGTAGCAGAGACGGAAGTGTCCAGAGAGAGAGGGAGGTGGATAGACGATCGTCAGTTGTGATGCTGTCGAAGTATGATGGCTGCGGTATTCGCTCGCAGATACGATACTCAGAAAGTTCTTCGTTTGCCAAAGAACTTTCAGGTTCTACATTAGTAGGGCTGGACTTCGTTATACGTGAAGGCTTTCTCGGAGTTCAGGCCTCTTAAGCAGACAAAGAACGCGCGTACAATTCGCTGTACTGATTGGTCCGTTTCGATCACTGCGGCTTAAGACAAGTCCTCGCAGTCCTCGCATGGCAACCATGGCGGCGGGGCACGCGATTCGTGGTACTCATTGGTCAGTTTCGACCACTGCGGCTTAAACGGCCATCGCAGTCCTCGCATGACGACTATGGTGGCGGGGCACTCAGAGGACCCTGGATACGTTCAATCGTCTTGGAAAACACACGAATTTCTTTGCCCTTTCTTTCACTTGCGGCCGTCACCTATACGAATGCATCTTTTCGAGCGAGAGGAGCTCCCATAATATTTACCATGGCGCATAAGAAGCGCTGCCACACTAGATAGTGTGCTGACGAAATGGACGATGAACGCTTCTGTGTGCGCGTGTTAGTACGAAGTACTGACTTCCCTCCTCCCCTTTCATTACCTGTTCTGTTTTAACTAGCTTGCTGTGGAGAAGTTGAGGTTTATATTACCTCGGCCACTCCATTTCTATAAGCTCTGCAGCGAAAAACCACTGCCTAGTGCTCGGTAGCCAATCTGGCGCCGCCTAGTTAATCTCTCTGCCTCTCCGTTACGCCTTCTCAGTCTTCCTACTGGCGTGAGTCCCATCTCCATTGTCTCATCTGTACAAGTCACACGAGTGTGCATCGACCTCCCACAGGCTGGGCGCAGAAAGCGGCTGCGTCTCAAAACGGGAACTTTCGCATAACGGAACGGGGCACTTCCACGTACCAACGGTGTTCGCGGTCCCTCGATATTACACAAGACTGGTCGGCATCCAGACTTCCTGGCCAAGGGACACCGTATGGTCGCGCTAGCAGCCTTCCGCACCGCGTGTTAACCCGTCCGCAGACCCCGCCCACTCTTCACTATAGAGACTATAAGCAATTCCTGCTCGCTTCCTGTGCCGACCTTATTCCGCGGCAAGTTTGACCAACAGGGGGGGGCGCGGCTTTGCTCATTAACTCGTTTCTCCCGCCGCGTGCCGATGCCAGGGCACGGTGCGAAGAAGAAATGATAAACGCTCGTCGTCCACAGGCAGCCAGCTTGCTCCTGGAGCGCGCGCGCGCCAAAGCCAGCACGCCGACTTGGCAAGACTCACAGAGCCTTGTCCGAACCCGCCGACGTATCCGTCTCAGCCTGCGAAACGGAAGCAGGGGGTTCGGTCTAACGACAGCTGCCTTCTCTGCTTTCTATCTCAAAGCGGTCTGCTGATGAACGCGTGGGTCTTGCACGGTCAAAGGCGTGGGCCGTTGTTTCGGCGCGCGATTCCTTTCTCGAAAGGCGAGTCCGAGGTTTGATTGCTTTTGCGTTTCTTGCTTCGCTATATACGGGCGGAGATAGGTGCGCCGCACGCACCGTTATGCGCACCTCGCGACTGAATAAGAGATTGTGGATGTATGTGCGGCGACGGGGCGCTCGCATAATCATTGTCGTCGTCGTAAGATTGACGCCCCTGCTCCGTCGCTTTTCCGGCTGTGCGGTTTCCTTCCGCGTCGCACGCAGTACGTGCGCGGGTGTGTGTATTCGCACCACTTGGCAACGCTGACTGCTTTGCGCGAGCGTGCATGTTTGGGATAGAGAGCTGTCCGTATACATACGCATAGACGCGTACGGGCGTTCGTGAGTCTGTGAAGGGCTATGGTGCTTGCATGTGCGCACACTTCCCCCGCACTGTCCCACGGCCGGAACAGTTTTTTTTTTCACTGCAATCGTATGATCTGCGTCGCTCAGTGGGCTTCACTAATCTTTCTACCCACGTGTGCCAGGCGAGTAGGTTGCTTGTTCGTATGCAGTGTAATTGTCGTTGGAGTATAGATACTGTCGACAGGACCGGAAACAGATCCATTTGATAAAAATCGCCCTGTCTTGAAGCTGAATTACCTTTGGACCAGTACATACCGACGTCACTGATGATGTCATAGAAAAGCTGTTGCGGGATACAGCACCTCTCAGAAGCGCGCGTTTTCAGTTCAGGATGTGTTGTTATGCATGCTTGACCACTCGCCACGGCTGCTCTTTCGTGCGTTCCCTGGCTTCCCTCTCATTTGCCTTTGTTTGGTTTTAGCCCAGTCGCCGGGACGCGGTAGTTAGTAAAAGGGGTCACGGCTTTGTGAGATTGACCTTATAGCCTGGGCAGTGCATTGCTTCAGCGCACGATTTCCCGTCTTCGCCGCTGCACTGCGCGCGTGTGGGTGAGAGGCGCTTAATTGGCTAACGATGTAGCAGTGAAACTGTCGTGCTAGCAATTACGAAACAATCGCGCTAGTGTATAATCAACGTGATTGCACGTGCTATCTGCGCAGAACAAAGTAACGGCGTTTGGCACTTGCGAGCTGCTGGCTTCGTCTTTAAGCAAGCAGTCAGTGCAGCTACCCTGCATGCTTCACCAATGCTCCAATCGCCACAATAAAGTTCACGTGCCTGATTATACGTGCAACGTGTTCCGATTCGATGGGCTTGAATATCGCCCTCGTTACATGTTCTATGTGAGAGCTAGATAAGCACATTATGTCGCTTCATTCAGTGCGGTGCCTTGACCGTTATTTTACTGCCAACCTTATTCGATGGATGTGGTGTAGATATTTCTTCTGTTAAGCGGAGCTGATTGCGTCTACATACGTGACTGCACGACAGGCACGTAGCCAGGATTTTTTTTCGGGGGGGGGGGGGGGCCCAAGGCCTAATTGTTCGAAAGACAATCTTTCCATGGCAAAAACAAAAAAAGTACCCTGGGAATATAGAGGGATGGAAAAATTTCGGGGGGGGGGGGGGGCGGGCCCCCCGGGCCCCCCCCTTGCCTACGTGCCTGCTGCACGAGTACATTCGCACTTTATAATGCCCTGGAATATTCGTAGAAAGATGGTTACAAAAATTCCAAGGGGCCACCTTCTGGTAACAAAGCACAGTACAACCTTGATATATCGAAAATGGATATAACGAATTATCGATTACAAAGAAGTAGACGAATATCCTTGTCATTAACGCAGTGTCGAAAATACACGTTCATAAAGAATTTTCCGATATAACGACATCATTTTTGTGTGAGATGCGACTTCGTTATAAGGTTTGACTGTATTCCTTCCAGTGCCTTTTCTGCCGTGGCATCCGCTTCGCGTGTTGTCGGAAAAATCGGTGTTAACTTGTTGCCGACACACCTGCTCTTTTTCGCGCTGTTTAACATAACCGTGCTGTCGAATGAACTGCCGATATCGGTTTGTTACGGAGCCTGTAGCAACAACGAAGGCAATGCGGAACGCTTTTCTAGAACACTGGCCGACTGATCTCCGTATATGCACTCAGCTCTCACCCTGCACCGATACCCCATCGATCTCTCTGAGGGCAGCCGGTCGTAGACTTCGTGCTTCGTAGAAATTAATGGGTCGATGTATGAAGGGGAGAGGCGACGTGTAAGCGCACGCCTTCTGACGTGGTGTATCGGCTCTTGAAGTTGCGACCTTGTGAGATAGGACGCCGGGCCTGTACGAGATATTAATCCGGTATAATGGACTCTGCGGTAAACGCAGCGCGCGAGCTATACACGATACCGTTCCGCGATACTGTAATTGTATACGTAGCATTCATAGCTACGAGCCTTGATAATTGCCCTTGCACGTTCTTCGTCGCTCGCTTTGTATCTACATAGATAGCTGATTCCCGATAAAAGAAACTTGTCAGAGACGCGACTGAGTCAGATTGACGGCTATAGAGGCACTTGAGGGAAACACTGTATAGTGTATCGCTCCACAGTGCGCTTCAAGTGTTTTTCTCAGAAATAAATGGGCTGACGCGATAACACGATTGAATTATAACATTGTTGCAACGCGAGTCATTAAAACGTCCAGCTATAGCCAGCTGCCGACTTGTCATCCTGAAGTAAAGCGCAGGATAGCACGAGTTTGCCCTGCAAAAGAAACAAGCTTGAATGGCTTGTGCCTGTCTGTCAGTGTAACTGTGTCCTTGTTGTCGAAATTTATCCTTTTTTTTATTCTTTCTTGCGCACGATTTTGTAAGGCAAACTCGGGCGCTTGCCTGCTTCAACAGCTATTCATTTTGCACGCTTTTCGTTTACACTTCGAAAAGTGCCTTGGTTTTTTTTTTTTTTTTACAGGCACGCAGCGTCACGGTAAATTATTTCCATCTCGGAACTGCGACTTCATGTACTATATATATGTACTATATATATGTACTATATGTATATATATATATATATAAACCCAATGCGAAGAGATATGTGCACGGCATTCATAAGTAGTAAGTGGCGCGTGTTTGATATAGGTGGGAATTTCCCGCCTTCCCTTAACCTGAGGCCGAAGTCGGGAAGCATTTCATTTCCCAGAATCATTCTTAATTAATGAGATGCCTTCGCGGCTCATTAATTTCTCTTTCATGAATTTCAGCCACGAATTTCTATTCATATTTCCTGTAGTATCGTACTTGTTTTTGGGCTAAAGATGGCGTACGTCGAATAAGAAATACCTCAACCAGCCACGTCCTACTGGTTTTGAGAGCAGCAGAGCAAGGAAGTGCTCAAGTAACATGCGGTACGGTACATAACGTTCACCTGAATACGGGAAGAATTTAAGCGGTAACGCCACCGGGTAGCACTTCCTACCACCCACGTATTCGAGGCAAGCTAAATAAAGCTCAACGCGTCATCCGGGCGATTACGCGTAACCGTAATGCCCGGGTGACTTTTGAGTGCCTTAAATCCCTGCTGTCTCGGTGTAGCGTGCGGCGCTCGGAGTGTGCGGATATACAGCTGATTTGTATGGCTGAGTGCAGGCGTGCGTCGACGCCACCGGCGGTCCAAGTAGGAAGAAGAACTGAGCCTCTCACGCAGGGAACGCGACTGGTCGGGCGTGACGGGCCGGAAAAAGCTCTCCGTTTCGCTCGCCTAGTTGCGTGCAGTTGTAGAAACGCCCAACCCAATGTTATTTTGTAAATCTTGAGATATTACCTTAATATCAGCCTACACACATCGACGTCGTCTTGGCACTTCAGTATTACCCTTAAGGTACTGGACAAAGTGACAAGATGATGTTAGCTCGTCAATAAGGTGCCGTCCAAATTCAGCCTGATAATAGTTGCAATAGCAATAATATGTAGCATGTACAGGAAAAAAAAACGAGTTTATTATACTCCTAAGCGCGACAGTTCGAACACAACCATATTTGGAGAAAACGAGCTAACACACAATAAAAACAAAACGTTGATAATGCATAGCGACTTTACCACTTAGGAATTTATAAAGCGACATCTTCTTTTGTGTGACGCGTCACGTAACAGCTCCAAACAATGTCACTGTCCTTTAGATTTTTTTCTTTTAGGAAAGTTCAATTTTATAAAAACTTTCCTAGAAAAAAATGAGGGCACAATTATTTCGGCATGGCGCTTGTTAGCTAGAGGCTTATTAACTTTTTATAGAAACCTAAATAAGAGCAATCGAATGAGATTAGAAGAGACTTCAGCCGACCAGGACCGAAAATTTTATCAGTCATTACCTGTCGCCTTGACGCAGTTCCTATGCAGTTCTGCTATACGTTATGCTGTTGAGTGCTATTTCGCGGGTTCGATTCCTAGCCGCGGCTGCCGAATTTCGACCGAAGCAAAATGTAAAAGGTCTTGTACATTTGTGTTTAGGTGCGTGCGAAAGAACCCAAGGTTGTCAGAAATTATCCTTATGGTTCCACGACGGAGTTCCTTATAACCTAATGCAACTCTGTCACGTTATGTTCTACGAAGAAATCAACCAGTGAAGTTTAATTGTAATAATAAGGGCTCGAAGTCAAGAGGAAAGGGTGCCACAGTGAACGTATCAATATTGATGCTGTGTGCTTTCGAGTGAGACCAGTTTAAGTTATTCAGATGTGAAAAGGCGCTTAGGCGAAGACACACATGGGCGAGATATATAGACAAATGATCTATTTTACGAGTGTCGCCGTGTACGCGCCTTTCACCGCAGAATAAGCTAAACCAACACTCCCAGTTTTCTATCCCAATGTTTCGAAGCACTTAGACGAACATCAGAATGAGCGACCGTGACTGCGCTTCCGTCTTTCGTCGCGCTGCATCGAACTACTCCGGAGCGAAGCCATATCACGACCTCTTCCTGGCCTCTTTTATAACCGCATCGGGTAGGGAAGAGTGACAGAAGCGGGCGTCGCTGAAGGCGTGACCGAGTTTTGTCATCATGCAGCGTATACACGTTTTTGACGCAGCACGACTTTTGCCTTTTGAGAGCGTTTTGGTGCTCACTTGCCGACGCCGTTGATGGGCTCTCTTTAGAATCCCATTGACCCTATTCGTTGCCTTCAACGTCACTTAAGAACGTTCGTCTCCTTTTTTCTGTTCTGCGCTTCATCTCTTCACCGTTTCGTCAGCGGATGTTTTGAATCGTCACCCCACTTTTGCCTGGCACGTGTTTACGTTTCATACGCGCTTCCTTATGAGCTGTGTGGCAGCTTATATTGAAAAGAATGGCAGGTTGATAGACTACTGAATGAAAGATTGGACAGTTAGGCACGGAGAAAAAGAAAAGAAAAAGCGCCGAGCGATTACGTTGGGCGAGCAGCTTACAGAATGCGAATCTCCGCATGAATGTCCTCATTATCAGACAATTTGCTCGCCATACAGGGAATAAACCAGTGATGAAATTACGTTCCTTCGCGCTGTGAATCTGTCTTTCATACTTCTGGCCTCTCTATTGCTTTGTTTACATTTTATATCGATTATTTTGTTACTGCATGTACGTTTATTATTTAAAGTTTGCGTTTACATTCATTTCAGCATCAAGCTGCTTCATGTTTTCGCTCCATATCTCTGCTTTTAAAAAGGAAGTTTACGAATGTCTGGGACGCACTAGTAGGGCACAAACATGTACGTTGTAATCTGTAGTCATTATACTCAACGCAAATTCTACCAGCGCCCTCGAAGAAGCGTTGGATTGCTTGCGCTGTCATACGATGTACTTTTGTTGGACACCGGCCTAATAGTTTCTCAAGCGAGGAAGTTCAGCCTGAATCAACTAAATGGAGTTCGTTTATTCTTTCTCGCATTCATCTGTAAACGAGTACAACAGAAACGGAGGGGGGTGGGGGGGGGGGTATGAGAAATTATTCTGGCACACTTCCTCGCACACCTAGTTTCATTAATACAAAATGTCAGGCGTCTCGACCCAGAAGTGTCAATCTCCTTCTTTACTACTTTGTTTCGTGCAGTTGTGATGTTCACTAACGTTTAGTCGTGCACAAAACGTTGCTGGATCGTAGCACGTGGGCACTCTCTGCATGCGGCAGGTGAACAGAAGTCAGCATGCAGAGATGTAAATATTGAAGGACCGAGCTTTCACGCAAATAGTGAAGAAAATAGCCGAATTTAAGGCTTGCTTCAAAGATTACTGAACCGTTGACTCGGTAACCGAGTCTGCGGCAGGTGCTACATTTCTTTCTCGAAATTAAGAAACAAGTGAAACAAAATAAAACGCGAGATCGAGGTAATGGCCTGAACTTCCTTTTGGCGTAGCGAGACCGGGCGACCAACTTTCTTTTTTTTTTCTTTCTCCTCCGCTCGCGGAAATCATACTCCGCTCTGCTGGCTTGTTTAACCGCAGCTGAGCAAGCGAAGCGTTGACGGTGGCTTCCTTTCTATTTTCTTTTCTTTCTTTTTTTGAAGGCCACTTTTCACGCACCTCCTCCGTGGTTGGTCACTGTGATTCCGATGATGATAATGATGGGGGAATACGCACGCCTGGTCGCACTTTGTGACCACCAGAACCACGGTCCGATTAGGGCCACTTGCATCCGTGCGCACGTGGCGCACAGAAAGACCCCTCGCGTACCAAAGGACCTGCGGTTCCTTGTGGATTGCATGCTTTACGTGCATATACTATAAGTCGTGCAAAGACGTGCACGATTGCATGTAAGCCAGTGGAACTCGCGAAGCGCATTTTCTTTTCTTCCTCTTTTGTTTTCGGTCAGGTGCACGTCAGTCTCTACTTCCGCTCCCTGGCCATCACACAGTTGGCCCCAGTAGGTCTACAGCCGAACACGTTCAGGCTTGTCTCGACTTATTTTTTTTTTTTTTGTCCTTCCGCGACAGCGTTGGATCTCCGTGCTCTCGCGGTAAACAGTGCGTGAGTGCGTGCGCGTTCTGTCCATCCACTGCGCATTCACACGTAAACATACATCACAAGCTGCTTGCAGCAGTACGCCTGCGCGGCGACATTCGGCCACCAGTGTTTTGCAAACTCCGTCGATTCCGCTCGCGTCTGTGTGCCCTAGATTCGCGGAGATTAGTAAATGCTCGCACTCTGTGTACGGCGTGTGGTAGATTTGCATACGCGAAGGTACTTTGGCCGCCAGAGTCCGCGCCGTCTCGTCCCTCGCTTGCCGAGCTAATAGGGCGTGGGAAAGGATGCTACTTGGGAGCGTACTCGCAGGGTTGCCGATACATCAGGCTCCGAAAGCGCGCTATACGTATACACATGTTTCTATACTCCCAGCGCGACCATGAAGAGAGTGAAATGCTAACTGAATTCATTAACCGTCAGTCTCCGTCAATACGCTCGATGCATCTTGGTAGGATGAATCTCCGAAGGACACCTATCCTAATATAATCGAGCGAGCAGTGTTGAAGTATGAAGCTTAAAGCCTGAAGCAAATAACGAGCTTAAAAGAAACTCTATTAGTGGATCGGAGCTACTACTTCTCCTCGATCACTTGGGATTCTGATTTTCATTGTACCGGTATTAATTCAGTGCGGACTGGACTTTAATCTGCATGTTTATTGTGCGCTCACCGGAAAAACTCATCTGATGAGTTTTTCTGGTGAGCTCATCCCATCTCATATGTGGAGCACCGTTTGAAGGCATACCAGAGTTCTTGTATATGCTGTAGGGAGCATATAGAGTAACTCTGGGCACACGGATCATCCACCGTGGTAACTTATCTGCTAAGGTGTTCGACCGCTAAGACCGAGGATGGTGGTTCGATTCCTGCTTACGGCGAGCGAATTTCGACGTGCATGGTCGAAACGCACAGACGCACTCGTGTACTTATGCGCGAAAGAGCTCCGCGTTGTCAAGGTTAATCCAGGGTCTTAACGCGCGAGCCTTTGCCACGCTTATACCATAGTGCACGCGTATGCACACAACGCGTGCGGTCTGGTTTCCGTTCATTTCGACACCTCATGCGTATTTGGCGCGCCGCTGCGTTTACCGTGTTCACGCTTTTGCGAAACAGCCCCGGGCGCTTTTGGACTCGCGCGAGCGCCGCCTGTCTTCGGATGCAAATGAGAGTTGATAAGCGAAGCGGCGCGCATATGTATACAGTGCATGTATGTACGCGGCGCCGCAGTCAGCGGTAGAGGTCAAGCCATGCAACGCGCGCATGCCGAACAATGCATCAACGATGCTGTACGCTTCAACCCTTTCCGGATTTCTTTGTTCTTGTTTTCGTAAAACGCGCGCGCATGGTTTCGGAAATGAAGACAAATGCGCCTGGCCCAGCTTGGTCGGTCGGGTTTATAACTATTCGTTCACGTTATGTGCTGCGCTGATCAGCGGACTGGACGGTCCGGTTTTCTCGCGCGGGTATAGGATTCCTCCGTGCGGTTTTCCTTTGATGATGCATCGTTCCATTCTTCGTAGACGCGGGGACGAATGGCTCTGGTCATTCTTCTCGCGTAAGTTATTGCTCGCGCACCGTTAGCGTTTCTTTTTCTTCTTTTTCCTTTCTATTCGAGCGCTGATTTCACATTCCGCTGTGGCGGTTCATGATTCTCTCTTTGAATGCAGTGGAAGTTAGATGCCCGGCCGGTGTCGGGCGTTTTCCAATGTTAGCTTTCACGGAAGTTATCTTACGCACAGCTGGTGTCTCTTCAATAGGCAGTTTTAGAATAGCGTACTCAAAGCTTCGCGTTAGGTTTTCGCGCAACTGCGCATGCGTCATACGCTAACCGCTCGGGCCGCAAACGCTAACGCTAACTTAGCGTACGCTATTCTAAAACTGCCTAATTCTTGGGAACGCCCTTCTCGAGCAAGGGGAATGCGCGAAGCCGGACGAAGTCATTAATCACCGAAATTCTGCGTGATAAAACGATTGATTTTCGGTTAGAAACGCTAGCGAAAACTTCATTGTTCAGGCCTATATGTATACAGTGCTCAGTAAAAGCCCACGGACCACGCCAGTCAGTGCGGAACTAAGCCTTTTGCTAAATTCTGCCTGTCTGCGTCCGTTATGGGATATGCATGCTTCTGTTCGTCGGCTCTTGTGCCGCGAGGTCTTTGGTTTCATTTCATTTGCAGAACCCCAGTCTAGCGACGCACACTGATGTCAACCCAGTGGTACTTGGCTATTGGTTTTAACGATACTGAAATATAGACCGAAACAAGTCACCATGGTTGCCAAAGGCTGCGTTACGTATACGGAAAAGAATAGAAGGATATGGTGCCTTGCAAGAAGATGACGGTAGCTTACGGACACGAAATGTCGAGGGGGGGGGGGGGGGGAGGTACACCGTTTCATAAGTGGCCCGTAAACGCTTACTGCTCACTACATACCTGCACCTTAGATCATATTACCGTTGTTTTCGTTTATGAACGTTCTGACGTTTGAAATGTCCGTATACAAATGAAACGCTCCGTCCTGCTGGTATACAGTCAATCTACGCCAGGGGTCTCAAACCCATCTCAGCTAGCGGGCAGCAGTCGCGAAATTTAGCCCCACAAGGGCCGGGACAGTGAAGATGGTGGGAGGGGGAGGGGGGGGGGGTGAACAAATTGTTACCTAACGCTGCCATTTTGAAAGAACACCTTTTCCATATCCCATATATGCGTCATTTCTGAAGGAGATTCGACGTCAGGTTTCGAAAAACATACATATCGATACCGATTTCCACAATGACTAAAATCTGGACGCAGATATTGAAATATTGAGTTGTCGTTCCACGGTGATGTTTCAGCTCAAAGTGACATGGGGTGCCTCACGAAAAAAAATGCTTTGGACCAGCCCTGTCTCCGCAGCTTACCCGAACAAAGCGCTATTAATTGCAATAGGCGAGAAAGTAATGCGAGTACTATATATAGCACAGTCACCAAACTTTATTTTCTGTGAAGCCGCGGGCCCCGTGTTTGAGACCCCTGTTCTACACGAACATGAGACCTTTTTCTCTACGACCTCGTGTCGGAGTTTCCTACTGAACCACTTTATCGACAAGTTGCACCCTATTTATAGAAAGATGTACAGAAGCTGCTGCAGTGCTGTGAAACTGGCTGTGAACTTCGCGCGATACGGCGAGCAAGATCTTCTCCCCTTACTCTCTCTTGTAGCCAGCTTGTGTACCACATCCCGGAACGAATCGCACTACGCCTGTGCTATCGGAAGATGCTGGAATTAAATTAAAAAAAAAGAAGAAACAGGAGAGGCTAATCCAGATACGCAAGGCTGTTCGAGGACGAGCAAAACTGGAATGCGTGCCTGGCCGTGCAACCGCTGCCCATGTCGATAGGGTCTGTCAGATTACTCGCTCGCTCTTTTTTAATTTTTACGCACAACTCACGCGAACACCTTGTTCCTGCAGGAATCGACGACACTTCTTTCGGACGAGTGCGTGATGCGGAATGCACCTCTTCTCTCCCAACTTCCGGTGCGCCCCTGCCTTTTTACATTTTCGAATCCGCCCACTCCCTCCTTTTGTATAATCTTCACTCGCTTGCGCCAAGCATGTGGGTCGGCGTCCTTTCGTCTCAGCTGGACAGCGTCCACCGCATGCAGTGGACGGGGTTACATACATCCGCACAGGCCCGTGCATGTAGACTTGCGCTCAACGCCTTCCGTACGGCGATGCGAGAGGGTCGACTGCCGTGTGGGGGTGCTGAATCCGCCCAGGCATGCGTCAGCGTGTTCGGCAATGCGGGGCAAACTGCCTGCTAGGGCTGTGCAACAGGTCTTGTTCGCCCAAAGAATGTACATCGCGCATTGTGTAGTACTAGTAGGCATGTATATCGATGCAGAGGGACCAGTCGTGCATAGTGACCATGCGGGGGTTTCGCAGGTCCATTGCACAAACCTTGCAATACCGCCCTTTCTCCCTCTATCTGTCTTTGCCAATATTTATGGTGCTGCACAGCGCGACCGTCAGGTGTCTAGGGCACCGTCGATATGCTTGTTTGCTCGGATGCCTTTGCTTTAGGCCGTACATCTCTCTGTCTCGACACGCGTAACATTTGTCAAGATTCTTTACCTTTGCCTACTTCTAAGCCTTGCGTGAACGTGTCATCCGTATCGACCGTGCTGTTCCGGCGATTTATGGGAAGTAGATCACCGCTCCCCGCTGATACATGCTCAGACGATCGAGAGAGAAGCTACTGGGCGACCACTTGGGTTATTTAAAAGCGAAAATGAGTACTGGCATTTCCTGCCCGATAAACACACAATATACATAATCAAGTGGACGTGGATTTGTTGTGATGGTTTGGGGGACGCTGGCTTGGCATTCACGCGGAATCTGCCCGGGGGAGGCAGTTGCAGTACGAGCACTGGGATAGACGTAGAGCAGAGCAAGCTTATGTACACCAAAGATATAGTGCTGTATGTATGTTATTGAATCATTTTTTTTTCAGAATTAAAGTACACATTCAAATGCTTTATTTGCAGACATACAGCATACAGAGTTACCAAAACAGGCTACATTCATAGTGGAAGGCTATTTTCGGGTCCAATGATGTATGCAATACTACGAAAACATAGCCAGATACATCGCGTACGTACGCATATTTTCATTATACTATAGAATTTGCTCGAGCGTACAGGAAAATGCATCATGGCGAAATACATATTGAGTATTATCCGTTTTTAATGTAAACACGGGGAAGCACTAGTTAAGAAAAGCACTATTAGGAAGTTCAGAAATGTTGTAGTTCGGGCGAGTTGATCATCCATGAACTTAGCTTGTATTAGCGCGGTACATGCGAGAAGTAGACACGACACACAAAAATGTCAAAGTGTTGGAAATTTAGCGCCTACCTGTCTCTTTATTTTGTGTGTCGCGTCTACTTCTCGTGTATGTACCGCGCTAATACAAGCTACGTTCACTATTAGGAAGTTCCATCGAGTTACAAACACCGAAAACAATACATCACGACCCTGAAGACCACCTCTGCGTCGAGCTGACTACACTTCGACACCTATAATAACGTGAGTTATCGGTAATATTGTCCAATTCGCCAATAACGCTCGAATGTGCAGAATGGCTCGTGTGTCGCAGCCAAAACGTGCATCCTCATCTGCAGTTGCGCGCTTTGTACTCGTCGTTAGACTGAGACAGCGCAGCACAATTGGAGAGTCATCAATCAGAGCCGTCTGCCCAGTGTCTCCCCGATCAGTGCGGAGCGCAGTTTATCTCAGCTCATCGTTCAGTCGAAGGCCGGCCGCTCCCGCGTCATATTTTCTTGTGTCCTGGCTAGCTCTCCCATTGGTTACCTTCATTATTTTTTCTTTCGGCGGTTGCCAGTTCTTAACTTGGTGTCCGGTAATCTTCCTCTGAACTTTCTGCGCGGAAAAGGGCAATCGCTATCGCACTCATCCTTATGATGAGGAAAACGTGGGCGTACCCCGAGTTGGTTAGGGGCTCCATCAAACTTTACATAATAGTACCTTCGTATATACTTAGTGGTCGACCACGAGAAAAGAACTTCGCAACAAGAAAAGAGCGTGAAACGACTGAGCAGTTTCAGCTATGCGCATATTTCGGAGGCTAACAACTTTTATTTATTCATCGCGAGGTCCTCCGATCAATATTGTTTAAGCTCTCTAGCCATAATATTTAGTGTCAAGTTGCCACAGCGTGGCTATCGTGAAACCATTTTTCCTGGTGACGTAATTTTCGAGATTGATGAACTGGATTTATTCCGCGTGATAGTACTGGAAAGTTGCCTCGGTAATGAATGGCGACGTTATTAATGGCGGTAGGTTCGTGAGTCTGTGTGGTCTTGTCGCCGGATTCTTTGAGCTGCACGGTACTTTTGCTGATGTTGTTGCGATTAGCGACGAATCGGTCTTCTACCGAAGTCCTAAAGGGGGGGGGGGGCGGTGAGCAACTTCGTATCTGCCTATCTTCCGGGTTATGCCAAGATGTTGGTCAGCGTACCTAAAACCAGTGGTTTCTGAATGCATATCCAGCAGTACGCAGTTATAGTCAACGTCACTTCGTGCTTGTTTTTCCGTTTACTGCATGTGTTCTAGCTTCGTAGTAAATGCGGTTGATTTCACGCCCACATTTGCACGGCTTTGCGCTTGACTGACTTATTTAGGAAACTTTTTTGTAGGAGAGGTTGGCATCGTGTGTTCTGCCGGCTGCTCCTTTCTTAAGCAAGCGCTACATAATGAAGATAGGCTTATAACCGATAAACGAGCAAACATGGTATAATAAAACCCTAAAAACTCATGAGAACTATGATCATGCAGATCAGTGAGGTTTTTTAAGAATCCTTTTAAGATTACCTGCGCCAATTGTTTGCGAAGCTTAAGATAGTAAGAAGCGATAGGTTATGCGTGGAGTTACACAGTGTTCATTTAAATATACAGCTGCTGCTTCTGGAGCACCAATTTTTGCCAACCGTTGCTCACGAACGAACAGTCAGGGGTTGAGGTAGCTTTTTGTTTTGTCTTCTAGTAGCGTGCAAAACATTTCTCGCCAGCCTTACAATAGGTTCTCGACTCGCAACGCAAAGGAAACATGTCGGTTCTCCTTTATAAAGCGTAGCCCAAACGCAAGTAACATGAGCACGGTCGTAGATGTAGAGCATTGCAAGACAGTCAGCTGGGCCGTACTTGAACAGGCTACTAAACACACGGCAAAGAACGTTTGCGATGTTAAGTAGTTGTAGTCCACAAACGGATTACGGGCTCTCTGTCCCGTAATCCCTATGCCAAACAAACTTCAGCTCATAGTGTAAAAAACAACACGTAGCCCAATGGCAACAAAAATTGATATCACTTGCCAACAGCCTATAAATGCGTGGCGTCTACGCGAATGGTTACTTAATTAGATTTTTTTCCTCGCTTAATTTCGCAACCGACACTGATATCTCGCACGCTGTGCAGCAAGAAGCTTGGGCGGGAAGTCGAGCGTGTCGCTCACAGAGTTTCGCCTTTGCGCAGCGTTCCCATTTTTCTAGCGGCGCGTGAGCCCTCTACTTATTTATCTTAGAGACAAAAGGCGCTGCTGCTACGCCTGAACTCTGCGTCGCCAATTACGCGCAGCCCGTGGAAAGGCAGGGGTTCGAGTTTTGCTAAACGGTCGTGCTGTACTATGCATTAAAGCCCAGAAATACTGATCTTTGTACCCATAATGAAGGTGATTAGGAGAGAGAGACTGTGATGAGAATTGATAAACACCATTGTTAAACGAGACGCGTTTCTGGTTGTACCGAGTTCGTTAAAAAGGTATCGCGAGTACAAAGACTTTTTTAGTTCTACTCATTTAATAGTTTACTCTGAGATACCCTGAGCAACATGAGGGGTAGTTATTCAGAAACACACATGCTCACTCCGAAAGGCAATCGATAAACGTAAGGTATACGGAAAAAAAGTGGCACATGCGATAGTAAAAAGTACGTATAGATTGAAACTTGCAACGCGCTGCTCGAACACAAGGAAAGACGCGCAAGGACACACGTATGTACACAATACGAGCGTGAACAACTGCTTATTTGATGAAAATTTTCAACGATGCTCAACCAACTAGACCCTATACTCTGGCTCTTCTATGTATAGATGAGCTGCACAGTCTATCGACACGACACGCACAGCTAACTACTGGACATATATTGTATGTGTACAATGACCTGCTCGGGCGTAGGAAAGTTTTTACATCGTAATCATTCGTTACGGCGCTGAGATGAAACGTGTCCCCCATCCCCCTAATTAAGAACACTACGCACGCCTGCGCCCCTGTTTTCTATCTTGGACCATTTCCACGAGCTCCTTCGGCTGTGCGGATGAAGCTACGACCTTACTGGCTTAACAGTACATGGTAGACTTCAAAAGCAAGTGTAGTGCTGAGGATTCACACCAGCGAGACCATGGAGTAAGCACCTGCAGCTGCCTAACTATACAAAATGTTTGTCACTCTCTCGATCTTTCTCACTGAGTACTGTATGCTCGCGTGGTGCTGCATCGAATTAACGCGACAGGCGGTCTGCTTAGCTAAGTTAACGGGACGCGCTCTCTCCTTCGCTCCCAAGTCTGCCGATATTCCTGTATACAGCGGACGACCATGCATGCGTCGCAGTGAGCAAGGGTCGCGTTTGCATAGCTGTAGTTTGCAGCGCTATTCATTCTTGGTTAAGCCAGGCACACGACTGTCCAGCTTTCCGGTCCGGTGCTCGCTTGGGCAGGTTTTGCACGTATGCATGCAGATTGCGTGTGTGAAAAATGCAACGACGACCTCGAGAAGAGACGTAGACCAGAAGTAGACGTCTCGTCATCGCTTATGCACCTTTCTATCTTGTTTACTTTTTAATTCTCTTCGCGGGGGCCCTTCTTTATGTAAAACTGATGCAGCTGCCTTCTGCGATACTGTCCTTACTTGCTGTCTTTGTTATAGCGTTGTAAACGTCAAAAAGAACGCGCAAGAGCAATGGCCAACGGAACACTTGATACATACATGTAGGTACATGGTACATACATGTAGCTCAACATCTCGTGCAGAAAAGGATCGCAATTTTCGCAAATTGCTACAAAGACTGCATCGTGGCCTACCTCAAGAAAAATTCACCAGGCAATCTCTGGCGCTCATTAAACACCTTATTGGCAAGAGCTTTAATATAAAGTTTCAGTGGATACCATCCCACGTTGGCATTGAAGGCAATGAAAAGGCTGATGCCCTTGCATGCGAAGCGCGAACATTTGTTCCAACAGTAAGAACTGCCAAAACTTACCAGAACAACAAAGATGCGATACGCAATCATTTCAAGGCGATCTACAAGTTTCCACACCAAGCATGTGTAATCACCGGACTTTCTCGTGAACAAGCGACGCTGTTGTACCGCATAAGAACCGGCTCCGCACACACCCCGGCGTGGTCATTCAAGACTGGGCGATACGCTTCCCCGTTTTGTGCCTTCTGCGGTGACATCGGGGACATTGAACATTTTATTTGGCTTTGCCCGCAGTTTGATGTGGAAAGAGCAGCGATGGTCCGCACCTTGCAAAAAGGTTGTCATAGGCACCGGACATTTGAAGACGTCATTTTTCCTGAAGGGCCCGCGGCAACGAGGAAGAGTGTGCAACGAATTTTGTTGGCTTTCCTGCGAGACACTGGGCTGTTCGGCACTTGGTGACATACCCCTACAATTCAGGAGATGCTCAGGCGGAACAATTGCCGGCCATGCAGGCCAGGCTAACCCCGCCTGCTGCAACATCAGCACCACCACCACCACCACCACCATACATGTAGCTCAAAGTTGGTTTGTGTAGTGTATAATGTGAGCGCTTCTTCTCGCTCTTCTTCATTCAATATGAAAAAAAAAAAACAAATTGGGGCATCGGAATGTGTGTGGGGGGGTGGGGGCCGTGGGGGGCACGAGTAGGCCCAGATATCCAGAAATCATGCATATAGACAGCTCACAACGACTACAACAACATTTAAAAAAAGTGTGGCCACGCGTATATCGTCCATTGTAGTACAAACTGGCACGGCCGCTACATAATATATAGCGGCCGTGGAAAGACTTTCACCATACCGTCACGCTTGATATAGTTAAATTTTGTTGTTTGAATTTAATGCGCATTGGGAGCACCTTTCGCTTGCCTTTCCATAACTTTCTATGCTGGTTTCAGTTTTCATGATGCAAACTGAAATTACCATACAGGAGCACCATTTTTCTTTGTGTGTGTCTCTTCTATGTAGAGCTGCTTGCATTCTGTAGTCGGGCGGCTGTGTAAAAGAGTAGACGTATACCCGCAGGGCTATACCGAAGAACAAGAGGTGCGGTGGTCGGCGTTAGACAGCTAATACGCGTTCTCGAGGGGTTGGTCATCGCCGTGTATACTTCGAGGGCGTGACTAGCGACTCAACGAAAGTCACGCATCACATACGGGCAACAGATAGCGAGCCAACACTTTTTATGACGCGTTCGAGAAAATCGCTGTGTGACGCGCATAGTCGCGACGGACAAGCCTTTCTCAAATCGAACGTTAGTCGCCGCCACACTCGTTATGTATAATTACTCACAGTGAGCATGCGTCATACAAAGAGCAACGGCGTCTTTCTAATGGCGTAAGATTAACGCTAATTTTCATGACCCCCGCCGTTTTGTTATTAGGTGCTCGCCTCTCACTAAATAGGTTCAACATTATGGAGGACACTCCCGGAACGTATGTACAGTACGGTTCAGTGCTAAAGGGAACGCTTGAATGAGCCCCCTTCGTATTGCTGGCGCGCTAACTGCAAGTGGGTGTGTGAATTGTTCATGCACGGAACTAGTCTGTCAAAAGGTATCAGTACTGTCCACCACCAGTAGTCTTGCAAATATAACCCACTATATGCTTTGCAAGGAAGCAAAATTCGGACATGCTTAGCACGCAAGTGTACCCGTATGTTCATGCGGTGATAGCCGATGCGCGGTAGAATGCAGTGCAAAGCTTGGAGAGACATTCGTGTCGTGGCCGATCAAATTGCACACTTAGTGAGTAGACTGAAATGACTAAACCTCGCACCGTGGCGCTGTTTGGCTTTTTCGCCGAAAACGCCGAATTATAATCATCACTGTAAACTTCGCACCGCGCGTCTCGTAGGACCATGCATTCGTACATATGTTCTATCATGCGGTGGACTATCGCGAGCTCCCGCCTTCGGAGCACTGCACTAAATTAGCGTCGCCTCGCATAAGGGTACCTCAAACCTCTTATTAGTTTTGCTTGTCCGTTCGTGACAGAACCCCTTTGTTTTCCCACACGCGATTATTTCGGGTGGCTTTCTTGGTGCGACGTCCAGGGGGCGTTCGGGCGAGATGGACCCCGCTGAATCGGCGGAGCGTAGCAAACCGCCGGTTGGCTTACGTTGCGCGCGTTGCACTGGCGAAGACGTTGAAAAAAAAAAAAACAATACTAAGCGCAGAGCCGCGGATAACACAGCGAGCAAGAGAGGCCGGTGCGACGATGCAGATACCGTGTCGACCTTGCGGCAACGAAGCAGCCAGCTTCGCCGCAGGGGCGCAGTCGACGCGGATTCCGGTCGTTCTTGGTCAGCGCTGAGCTGTCGCTTCTCAGAACTGGTCCACGGGCACGCAGAGGAGGATCTCGCCGCACTCACGTTGTTCCTACGGCAAGGAAAAAAGGGGTGGGCAGAACGCAAGGAAGTGTACGTTCGGTGCTGAGTATGTCTGTATCTGCACGACAAAGAAACAGGCATAGGCCTAACTCGGTGACAACGGCAACAAAATTTCGCACCACGTGTAGAAAGCCCACGTTAAAAGCACACTACAGTTAAACAACGAATCGATTTTTATTGATTAACTGTACTCTGATATCTGTAATGTTAATTTCACCAACATAGGTTTATTAAAGGGGCACTAAAGTGAAACAACGAATCAATTTAAATTGACAAATTTTACTCTGAGAGCTGTATTGCTTTTAATTTCACCGTGGTTTATCAATAGAGGGGAAAGTCGAGGTCAAATTTCGCGCTGAAATCTCCGCGCGTGACGTCACGAATTTCAAAGTGTATTATTCGTATTTAGGTGACATTTGCTCGACGAAACTTCCTGAAAACTTGGTATGCTAAGTCTATGGCCCCCCCTCGGATGATAATGTACTTCATTTTTGCCGAGTATGAACTACCTGGGACCTAGTAAACACCGTCAAAATCTATGACGTCACGGTGTTTGGCGCGGAAATTTCAAGGTGGCGTCGCCACACGCATTTCCTTGTGGTGCATTTTCTCGCTTACCAAGCGTCTTCTCACAGCAAGCGTGGTGTTTTTTTTTTTCTTGTATCGTGAAAGAGTTATTAACTAAAACAAGAAAAAATCGTTATTCCCTTTAGTGTCTCTTAAAACATAAAACGGCCACGAAGTTTCTCACCACGTACAAAGCCTAGGTTAAGATAGCAGAGATATATGGCAGCCTCTGCGCAAAATTTCGCGCGTTTGAAACATGACTGGACGTGTCACGAAAGAGGTCGTAAAATTATACGTATTTTTGATACTGAAACTGGAAATGAGAAGGAAACGCTGCGGACACCTTTAGGTTGAAATGACGCTGAACGTCGAACGTTGAGAATCAGCGTGGCTCCTCGCCATAAGCTCCCATATAAAGCAGCGCATAAGTGTCACGCTGAAAATCGCAGATACGATCTGCTGAGATTTACATTACTACCGTTAAGCACGTGTCCGGTGCAGGCGTCGTCTGCGAAGGTGCTATTTCATCGTTATTAACCCGCTTTATGTTCCATATACTATATAATGGTAATAAAAAAGACTCGACAACTAGTATTGCAGCCATTTCCGCGATTAAGCGAACTCGAAATTTCGGTATAGTTTGCCTTCGAGCGATGAAACGGGAACAAGATAGCATAGGCTTGTGCGGTTATTGCCCCCTTCGTCTCTTGAAATGGGCGTAATGTTTAAGCGGAGAAGTTATAGTTGTACGCGATCGCTGTAAGATACGTGGTCTCTTGCGCATGACACTCCGAGAGCGTTAATGGTTGGCGAAAGTTCTGATGCTGTCGAGAGATTTAGTGATGCAGACTAACTTACAACCTCCGCGAGCAACCAGTCTCATAAACTTGGATATATTCAAATGAAGAGGCTGGAAGCGTTCGTCTCTGAGCGGAGCGGATTCTGTCTTTTGTACGTTAGACAATCGGCGTGCAAGTCTAAGCGCTCATTTGTGGTGAACGAGGGATTTGTATATAAGATAAAAAAAATATAAAGCTTACGGAAAGCGAAGAAAATCTGAGAGAAAGAGAAAGAAAACCAGAAGAGTCGGTGCACTCCTTAATATGTGAGAGCGTAATATATATATATATATATATATATATATATATATATACATACATAATGCTTCTTATGGTCTAGAACAGGTTCGTGCTGCCTTTTTGGCGTGCATGCTATCGTTCCCGCGTTCTCCAAGTTTTCTCGAATTAGAGCGCACGTCTCAATTGAGACAGGAAGATGAAATAACTTGCGTACTTCAGTACACGAGTGCCGCGCAGAGTCTTCTCCGTCCCCTGCGCGATCACACTGCGGGATCTTTATTTTTCGTTAACAGCTTAGCAGTCTGAAAAAGAAAAAAAAAGTTCGTTTGTTAGCACCGCAGTAACTGCCATGGATGCTGAGTTTATCGTAACAAAAGAAACAGCTCACAAAGACGAGCACATAACCACATAACACGGGCACTGACTCCCAACTGACAGTTTTTTTTTTTTTTCGAACGAAGCGGCAGTCTTGATTCTCGGTTTCCTGTGACTGGCTGTTTAATAACTTTTCATTATCGATTACAATTGCGCTTTCCAGTTTAAGCTGCCTTTTCTTTTCATCGCATTTCCAACGTTGATTTTCCTTGCTTATTATTTTTTTTTCTCGCGACGCAGGGTACATGGCGATTCGCTAAGCGTTCGTTTTTCCTGTTTTGTTCACGGTCAAACGGAAAGTATCGCATTCCTTGGCGGCAACGTTTACAGCCAAGAGACAGTAAAGATAGTCGCATACGGTTTTCTGGCTTCGATAGCGATCGTGAATACCGGCCGTTCCTAAGCCTTTTGTGTTGGTTGATACGCATCAATGCCCGGAAGAATGGGGAAACGATGCAGCTTTTTATTTTTTCTCGCTAGTGTATAACAAGATAACCGGAATAGTATACATAGTTACTTTATCAAAGTCTTTGTGTAATCAACATATATGTGCTCAGTGCGCAGCTTTCTTTCTCCGTAATTACACTCACTTCGCCAGAAAACTTGAACCCATCGCCAAAATATTTTTTAGTTCTGCATTTCACTTTTGCTAGTATTTATCAACACTACCTTGACGGATACAAAGGAGGGTGAACTATAACAAATGGTAGGCGCTTCCTCACAGATAATCGAAAACTGGGCACTTCAGATTCGTTTTCTCCTTACTATATAACAGTACATGTTCGCTTCCATAGAAAAAAAAAATTTAATGAACAATGTGCTTTCATAATAGTAATTCTGCTTATATCCTGGAAAGCGTATACGATGTTGAGTGTTTTTGAAGGCGTCCAAAGCAAAACTGTTACGTTTAGAGGTGAGAGAGATAGAGAAGCAAGAAGGGCTGAGAGGTTGACCATATGCACGTCCGGTTTTCTACCCTGCACCTTGGGAAAGGAGAAACAGGTGGAGAGAGAGAGAGATGGAATGGAAAATAGCAAAATTTGTTTGTATATTATAGAAATGCAATGGTATTAGTATACCGAGGTTCAATTGTTTAGATTGTAGATTCAGTTTTGCAAGTCATTCCCTTTGTTCGGCAGCAAACGTCGAATGCTGAAGACATTAAGTATACACTAAATAAAAGGCGAAGCAGAATACTTCCACCCGCTAAAGCACACTTGTATACAACACGAAAGTCTTCAACATTACATGTTGCCTTGTACGACGTTTATTGTGAAATGTCAACATCTTGCTGTCGCTTTTAAGCACGAGGTAAAATTGTACCTATTGTGCTGCTCGTGAAAGCGTTTATACTGCGAACCGCTTGCTACGGCTGATCGCTCGGTTGCTTCTCCTTGAGGCATTGACCGCGAACGGTGGACTTGTAATTCCTGGAAGATTAAAGCTGCGGTGCGCTTCTTTCTTACTTAAGATTTGTCCGCCGCGAGAGTCGCTTTCACACACGGCTTGCATGTGACCTGGCTGAGTGCGGGCAAGAATTGTTCAAGTGCTTAACTCTACCGCCGCTTGTTTACTCCTGGTTGTGCTCACGTGTTCTAGGCGAGTCGTCACGCCCGCTGGCGCGCATTTGCTATTCTGGGTGGTCAGTATACTGGGGTCTGACCAGGCGGGTGTAACGCGTCGTTTCATGTTAATCGGGGGCGCATGCCTGGTGTACCAACGCCGGCCTACGCACCTAACCATGGGGGTTACTTCGTTCAGTTCATAGCATTCCATATGAAAATTCACTAGAGCTTAATCTGGCGCTGCGACCATGTAGCTATACCGTGGGAATGTTGGGTAAATATATACATGAGTAAATGAAGCTTCTTGCTTTTGGATGTGGCTTTATTACGTTTTATCTGCCTCTACAACCTAAATTCTTTTTTAACATCAAAGGCAGTAAGATGCTGCTCGCATGGTTCATTTGCAGATTGCTGCCTTTCCAACACCGTGTGACTTTATCTTATCGAATATGGCCAACCTTTCATTGCCGCGAACCAGCCACCGTGATCTAGTGGTTATGGTGATCGACTGCTGATCTGAAGGGTCGCGGGATCGAATCCCGGCCGCGGCGGCCGCATTTTCGATGGAGGCGAAAATGCTTGAGGCCAGTGTACTTAGATTTAGGTGCACGTTAAAGAAACCCAGGCGGTCGAAATCTCCAGAGCCCTCCACTACGGCGTCCCTCTCATAATCATATCATGGTTTTGGGACGTTAAACCCCAACAATTACTGTTATTATTTTGTGCCCCAAAAATCGTTCTTGAATCCACGATGACTAGTATCGGGAAAATATACGTAACTTCCCCTGATTACAATAGTGGCGTATACCTCCTTGCTCTCGTAGACACTAAAGCTCAGATTTCTCACAATCATTTCTGCAGGAAATTCAAGCACTTATGAATAATTGGACTACCAACGCTTCTTTGGGAGCGTGTGCCTGTGCAAAGTGCGCAGTTCCCTCCTCCTCGTCTTTCAGTTCCATTTCCCCTTACCCATTGCAGCAAAAAGGGTATTAAGTTAAACCTCCTAGCTTTGACTTTTGACTCCCAGTTTTTTTTTTTTTTTTTAACACGAAAGTGTTTTATGCCGGGGTCCACCAAGACTTCACTGACGTATTTCCGTCACGGATATGACGTTCTTAAAATGTACACGAACATAATACAAAGAAAAAACCAGAAGAAAAAGTTCCACAAACATGGAAAATTTGGGAATCGAACCCACGACCTCTCGGTCTGCGACGATAGATCGCCGAGCGTTTAACCCATTGCGCCACAAAGGCATTTGCAGAGAGCAACACAGACGCGCCTTATATATCTAACACTCCTCCGTGTACCTGCGCTCTTGCTCGGGGCGGTGCCGCCGCCTACGAGCAGAAAAGAGAAGTACTGCATTATGACACTAACGCACACCGGCAGTGAACGCTTCGGTGGTCTCAGCACTACGACGCCTCGATGCCAGCATTCGAAGGGACGCTGGCTTCAAGAAGCACTACCAACGCCACCTAGGTGGCGTTCGCCCTACTCAGCACAGCGGGGCGTGGCCTCCGCAATTAGCTCTGAAAATGTTTCTGAAGTTCATCGCGGAGGCTGCAATTGCGAGGCGCTATACGCGCTGATTTGACTCGGTGACGATTCAGTTACGTGCTTCGTCTTTCGCGTTGTGCTAGCGTGTGCAGCGTAGTGCAGCTTCCATATGCACCGACGGTGTTTCTCTGCTGTCTACTGATACGAGTGTGATGGCACCGACTACGAGAACTGCGGCATTAAGCGCCGTCGAAAGACAACGACGTCGGCGAGCTAACGTCGCGCAAGTGAGTTTGGTGCAGCGATGGACACGCCAGGGGGGAGCGGGAGGCCTTCGCGCGTTCACGGCTCAAGCTGAGAACTCTGCCTCTCGCTTTCCAGAAGTTGACCGCATCGCGACCCAACTGGCTGCCATACACACACCGAACCAAGACCGAAATGATCGTACCTTCGCCGAAGCGACCCGCCAGCGGGACGCCGCTCGACAATACGACGCAGGATGCCCAGCACACCCACAGGATGGTCCACGACCCGCAAATCATGCACCCTTCGCTGCAGCGGACCGCGAGTTCACCAAACGATTCAGTGAGAACCCGTTCGGTTTCGCCTGCACGGTTTGCGAACGCCTGTGGTTCACGTGTGATTTGCGCGATGCTCTGGCGCGTGCAATGGAGAGTCTCCGGACAATGTATCCCGGTCGCGAGTCTTTCCAAGACTTCCGCTTATGTGCCAACTGTTTCAATTTCGTGTTCTATACCGATTCCTATATCAGAGGGATCAACCACATTTTTTTTTACTCTGTCTCGTTATTTTTATGGTTATGCCCGCCTGGAAACTGCGTCTCTCCCCGTTAACGAAACGAATATGTAAGCATAGTCCGGCGTGACGTGATTAGCTCGACTTTTGCGGTTGTATGCTGTGTTAACATAGTTAACACCGCGTAGTTAACAGCTCGTCTGCTAACCACATAGTTAACAGGGTGTCTTCGAATTTACATACTATATTGTCACGTGGTCGTGACGTCGATGAAGACAGCAGTCGGCGTTTGCAGGATGAAACTGTTTATTTGGCCGAACTTGTGGCCGGAAAATGAGAACTATAACTACAGCAATACACGCTGTACAAATATAGCGGCGAACAGGGCGTCGTCCGTCGATCAACTGACAAGCGGTCAATCGCGTCGGCTTTTATACAGGCGGTATCGAACTTTCCAGCAATATCGCTGGTGGCGGCGTTATCTCTAGACAAAGCTGGAACGTTCGCGTGCGGGGCGCAATCTTAACAGAACGATCTACTATAGACGTGAAGCTTCTCGAACAATGCTTCGCGGACAGCGTCGAGCGTTGATAACCGTCCCTGCCGGTCAAACCCGAATACATCAAAACAAGACAAGAAGTGGGCGTGGCATTGCCCCCCTCTGAAAAAGCATCGTCCCGATGCTTGTGAAAGAACATAGAAGAGAGAAAAAAACAAGTGCATACAAAAATAAATTACAATAACAAAGGAAGAAAAATAGAGTCCCCAGGTTCGCTAACGCGCAAAAAAACGGCTTAAGGCGCACGACATGGACGACTTCAGGTCGTGCGCGGCGTCGCTGGGAGTTCGTAATGCCGTCCGGGATCACCTCGTAGTCAAGAGCGCCGAGGCGTCGAAGAACCTTGTATGGCCCGAAGTATCGCCGAAGGAGTTTTTCGCTAAGCCCACGTCGGCGTATCGGCGTCCAGACCCAAACACGGTCGCCGGGCTGGTATTCCGCGAAGCGTCGTCGAAGATTGTAGCGACGGCTGTCGGTGTGCTGCTGGGTCTTGATGCGCAGGCGGGCGAGCTGTCGAGCTTCTTCAGCACGTTGTAAGTAAGCGGCGGCATCGAGGTTTTCTTCGTCGGTGACGTTGGGTAGCATGGCGTCGAGCGTCGTCGCCGGGCTCCTTCCGTAGACCAACTTGTACGGAGTCATCTGCGTCGTTTCTTGGACGGCCGTGTTGTATGCGAAGGTCACATACGGAAGGATGGCATCCCACGTCTTGTGTTCGACGTCGACATACATGGCCAACATGTCGGCGATGGTCTTGTTTAGCCGCTCGGTCAGGCCATTTGTCTGTGGGTGGTACGCTGTGGTCCGGCGGTGGCTTGTTTGGCTGTATCTCAGTATTGCCTGAGTTAGGTCAGCAGTAAACGCCGTACCTCTGTCGGTGATGAGAACTTCTGGGGCGCCATGACGCAGGACGATGTTCTCAACGAAGAACTTCGCTACCTCGGCGGCACTGCCTCTAGGCAGGGCCCTCGTCTCGGCGTAGCGGGTGAGGTAGTCTGTAGCTACGACGATCCATTTGTTTCCGGTATTGGACGTCGGGAACGGACCCAGTAAGTCCATCCCGATTTGCTGGAACGGCCGTCGAGGTGGCTCGATAGGCTGCAGAAGTCCGGCTGGCCTAGTGGGCGGTGTCTTGCGTCGCTGACAGTCCCGGCAGGTCTTCACGTAACGAGTGACGTCGGCGGAAAGGCGCGGCCAGTAGTACTTCTCCTGTATTCTTGCTAGCGTGCGAGAAACACCCAGGTGTCCAGCCGTCGGGTCGTCGTGCAGAGCCTGAAGGACCTCTGGCCGCAATGTCGAGGGTACCACGAGAAGGCTATCGGCTCGAAGCGGTGAGAAGTTCTTCTTTAGGAGAACACCGTTGCGCAAGAAAAATGACGGCAGTCCCCGCGTGAATACCTTCGGAACAACGGTGGTCCTGCCCTCGAGGTATTCCACAAGGCCCCTGAGTTCTGGATCCGTTCGCTGTCGTTCGGCGAAGTCGTCGGCACTTATGATTCCCAAGAAGGAGTCGTCCTCCTTGTCGTCCTGCGGCGGTGGGTCGACGGGGGCGCGAGACAGGCAGTCAGCGTCGGAGTGTTTCCTTCCGGACTTGTAAACGACGGTAATGTCGAATTCTTGAAGTCGTAGGCTCCACCGTGCGAGGCGACCTGAAGGGTCCTTCAAGTTAGCTAGCCAACACAATGCGTGGTGGTCGCTCACAACTTTGAAGGGCCTGCCGTAGAGGTAGGGGCGAAACTTGGATGCAGCCCAGATGATCGCTAGGCACTCCTTTTCTGTCGTGGAATAGTTCGTTTCTGCCTTTGATAGCGACCGGCTAGCATAACTGATGACCCTTTCCAGCCCGTCAGTCTTCTGCACGAGGACGGCACCGAGTCCTACGCAGCTTGCGTCGGTGTGGATTTCCGTATCGGCGTATTCGTCGAAATGTGCTAGTATCGGAGGCATCTGAAGGCGTCGTTTCAGTTCTTCAAATGCTTCGATTTGCGCCGTTTCCCACTTGAATGGCACGTCGGTCTTCGTGAGGTGAGTTAGCGGTTCGGCGATTCGTGAAAATTCCTTGACAAAGCGCCTGTAGTAGGCGCACAAGCCGAGAAAACGGCGCGCGGCTTTCGTGTCGGTGGGGGGCGGGAAGGCAGCGATGGCAGCTGTTTTCCGCGGGTCTGGGCGAACACCACCCTTGCTGATCACGTGACCCAAAAACAGCAGCTCCTCGTATGCAAAGCGGCACTTTTCAGGCTTCAAGGTGAGGCCAGAAGTCTTGATTGCTTGTAGTACAGTGTCAAGGCGCCGGAGGTGTTCGTCGAAGCTTGAGGCAAACACAATGACGTCGTCCAAGTACACAAGGCAAGTCTGCCACTTCAGTCCAGCCAGCACGGTGTCCATAACGCGCTGGAACGTCGCAGGTGCCGAGCAAAGACCAAAGGGCATAACCTTGAACTCGAAGAGGCCGTCTGGTGTTATAAAGGCAGTCTTCTCTCGGTCTCTCTCGTCGACTTCGATTTGCCAATAGCCGGTCTTGAGGTCCATCGACGAAAAGTACCTCGCGTTGTAGAGTCGATCCAGGGTGTCGTCTATCCGTGGGAGAGGGTAGACGTCCTTCTTCGTGATTTTGTTCAGGCGGCGATAATCGACGCAGAAGCGTAGGGTCCCGTCTTTCTTCTTCACTAACACCACGGGTGACGCCCATGGACTCTTCGACGGCTGGATGATGTCGTCGCGTAGCATTTCGTCGACTTGTTTCTTTATGGATTCGCGTTCTCGCGTTGAAACTCTGTACGGGCTCTGCCGGAGTGGCCTGGCATTTTCCTCTGTTATGATGCGATGTTTTGCGACTGGGGTCTGGCGGATTCTTGACGATGACGAAAAGCAGTCCTTGTATTTCAAGAGCAGGGTTTTGAGCTGTTCTTGTTTATGCTTCGGAAGGCTAGGATTAACGTCGAAAACTGGTTGAGAAGCTTGGTTCGTCGGTGTTGGCTCGGAAGAATCGGCGATGGCGAAAGCCATCGACGTAGCCGTGATTTCTTCGATGTAGGCGACTGTCGTGCCTTTGTTTACGTGCTTATACTCGTTGCTAAAATTTGTGAGCATCACTGTTGCTTTGCCTCCCCGCAACTCTGCTATTCCTCTTGCGACGCAAATCTCGCGGTTAATCAACTGGTGCTGGTCGCCTTCAATGACGCCTTCCAGGTCTGCTACTTTCTGAGAGCCGACGGAAATGATGACGCTGGAGCGAGGGGGAATGGTGACTTGGTCTTCCAGCACATTCAAGGCATGCTTCCCTGGCGGCGTGTACCGCGGTAATGCTTTTTGTGTAGATAGTGTTATCGACTTCGATCTGAGGTCGATGACTGCACCATGAAGGCCTAAGAAGTCCATACCAAGGATGACATCTCGGGAGCAATGCTGAAGGACTACAAAGCTTGCGGGATAAATCCGGTTGTTGATGGAGACCCTCGCTGTGCAGATTCCTGCCGGCGTTACTAGGTGACCTCCCGCTGTGCGGATTTCGGGGCCTTCCCAGGCGGTCTTGACTTTCTTCAGTTTCGTCGCGAACGGTCCACTGATGACGGAATAGTCGGCTCCAGTATCGACGAGAGCGGTGACGTTGTGGCCGTCGATGAGAACGTCGAGGTCACTCGTTCGTCGCCTACCGTTTCGATTTGGTCGCGGCGTCGGATCACGGCTACGTCGGTTTGTCCCGCTGCTTCGTCGTTGTGTCGTCAGGTCTTCTTCGGGCCGTGAAGTTTCGACGTCAGGGCTTCGTTCGGCTTGCGGCGTGTTCTTTAGATGTCGTTGCGGCGTTGTCGTCGGCGGCGGAGGACTTCGGTATTTCGTCGTACAGCAACCGCACCTCCATCGGTTGCTGCCCTTAGTTTTCCGGATACGGGCTAGGTGACCGGCCCCGAGTTGGGCCAGTGTATGGTCGGCGTTGGGGAGAGACGTAGCGGCCTGGCGACGGCGAACGGGAAGGTTGTCGGGGCGTCCATTGCGTTCCCGCGAGGTAGTCGGCGATGTCACGTGGTCTTTCCCCTCGCTGTGGACGCGGCGCGTCGATGGCGAATCCACGCAGTCCCATCTGTCGGTACTGGCAGCGGCGGTAAGTGTGGCCAGCTTCTCCGCAATGGTAACAGAGTGGGCGGTGGTCGGGGGCGCGCCAAACGTCGGTCTTCCTCGGCGTGTATCGTTGGCCGGCTGGCGGGCGGTGTGACGTCGGTGGCGGCGGCGGTGGTGCCTGGCGGCGGAACTGTTGAGGCGGCGCGGCGTCTTGACTTGGGCGAGGAGGGGGGGCGTTGCGTCGGGCTGCAGCAGCATAGGTCACTGCTTGCAGCTGCGGCTGCGCTGACTCGGGGGTGCCCAGAGACTGCTGGATTTCCTCTCGGACGATGTCAGCGATCGACGCAACTTCAGGCTGTGGTGAGGGTAAGAGCTTGCGTAGTTCTTCCCGCACGATCGCTCGGATCGTTTCGCGCAGGTCGTCGGAGCCGACAGCATGAACAACTGGGTTGTCTTGAATCGATCGGCGATTATACTGCCGGTTGCGCATTTCCAACGTCTTCTCAATCGTCGTCGCCTCTGAGACGAACTCTTGGACTGTCGACGGTGGGTTCCGCATTAGCCCAGCGAAGAGCTCTTGCTTTACCCCTCGCATGAGCAAGCGGAGTTTCTTGTCCTCGGGCATGGCTGGGTCGGCGTGTCGGAACAGTCTGCTCATCTCTTCCGCGTACAGCACCACGTTCTCGTTTGGAAGCTGCACACGGGTTTCCAGCAGAGCTTCGGCCCTCTCCTTGCGGACGACACTCGTGAATGTGGCAAGGAATCTTGTGCGAAAAATGTCCCACGTCGTGAGGCTTCGCTCTTGGTTCTCGAACCAAGTTCGGGCAGAGTCCTCCAAGGCGAAGTAGACGTGTCTTAACTTGTCTTCATCGGTCCATTCGTTAAAAATGGCGACGCGGTCGTACTTCTCCAGCCAACTTTCCGGGTCTTCAGCAGATGATCCGTGAAAGGTCGGTGGTTCCTTTGGGCGCTGTAGCAGCACGGGTGCAAGCGGCATGGTTGCTGTCATTGTCGCTGTTGTGTTGGTCATGGTCGGGGTCTTCCTGGTCTTGTCGGGTAAAGGCTGGTATTCTGGAGGTAGTCCTTGTGTCCTGCGGCTTGCTCGCTGTTCGGGGTAGGCGTCGATGTCTTCGTTGCGGCCCGGACTGGGTTCACGGCCTGACGGGGGCGACCGGAACATGAGCGAAGCAGCACCTCCACCAGATGTCACGTGGTCGTGACGTCGATGAAGACAGCAGTCGGCGTTTGCAGGATGAAACTGTTTATTTGGCCGAACTTGTGGCCGGAAAATGAGAACTATAACTACAGCAATACACGCTGTACAAATATAGCGGCGAACAGGGCGTCGTCCGTCGATCAACTGACAAGCGGTCAATCGCGTCGGCTTTTATACAGGCGGTATCGAACTTTCCAGCAATATCGCTGGTGGCGGCGTTATCTCTAGACAAAGCTGGAACGTTCGCGTGTGGGGCGCAATCTTAACAGAACGATCTACTATAGACGTGAAGCTTCTCGAACAATGCTTCGCGGACAGCGTCGAGCGTTGATAACCGTCCCTGCCGGTCAAACCCGAATACATCAAAACAAGACAAGAAGTGGGCGTGGCAATATATTTTAATTTAAAGCGAGGAATTAACAAGAATAAGTCCAGAATGTGTCCTTTCTTGCTTCCTATCCTTGTACTCGTATACCTACCGATATAAAAAAAAGTGCACCGAATGTGGTCAGCCGAATGCGCTGCGAGGAACACGCGCGCTGCAACGGGCGCTTTCGTCCTTCGGTCTCTGTCTCCACGTTCTTTCCGTACGAGGGCTTTCTATATTCGCTTGCGCCCGGTCATTAGCTCTGTCATTTGGCGTCGTCCTTTTCTGCTCCTCAGTGGTCGTCCGTGGTGGCATCCAGTAGCGCGCTGTACTTATAAATAGAAGTGTTCTCATGGTTCGCTCAAGCCTTTGTTCTCGTATATAATTTTTTTTCTCCCCGCTGTTCGAGTGTCTCTTACCCTGAGTGCATTGTATACCTTGTTATAGCCGCGGTTTTTCCTCGTTTTTTTTTTTTTTTGCTTCGCGCGCCTGCTTATTTTAGCTCCAAGTTGGAGAAACACTGAGAAACATGGATGTTACTAAGCTCGCTAATGGATATAAAGCAAAACCATTAGTTCAGAATGGGTCATAATGGATGCTAGAAACGCTGACGATATTAGCGCGATGTCCCGCTCTTCTATACATATCTTCTAGGTTCTGAAGGTTCGGGCAAATGATGCATACTTAGCCACGTAATGTCTTCGTCTCTTCCACGTACTGTGTGAAGGTTGCCGCTCAACTAAATGACGGAGTCACCATCTTTACTATAACGCTTTCAAGTTCGTTCGAGTTAACGAGCGATGGAACAGGAAATAGCAGGTGTGACATCAGGATATGCGAAACGGGCCGTTTGAACCATCGCAAACTGATGCAAATGGTTTTCGATAGTTAAGGTCAATATTGAGGAGCTTAATTTAGTGTGTTATTTAACGCGTGCAGCGTATGGATGACCGCCGCACGAATTAGAGGAACGAATTGAGTGTCGAGGACAAGGAAAACGGTATCCATGGAGGCAGTGAATTTTAGGCTGTAAAATGTTTATAGCACTCGCGAAGTTGCATGCTAATATGTCCCATATGGCTGGTGCCATCACCCTTAAAGGGACACTAAAGAGCAAAACGATTTGTCTCATATTAGTAAAGCACTCTTCATGATACCAAAAACACCACGCTTGCGGCGAGAAGACGCTTAGTAAGTGAGAAAACGCGCAAAAACAAAATGTGGGTGGCGACACCACCTTGAAGTTCCCGTACCATTCACCGTGACGTCACATGTTTTGACGGCGCCTACTATGGACTACGTAGTTCCTAATCGGTAAAAATGAAGTACATTGTCCTCTTAGGGGGCCATAGACTTAACATACCAAGTTTGGGGTAATCTTGATGAGCCAATGGCGCCAAAATACGTACACTTTGAAATCCGTGACATCACACGGGGAGATTCCGGCGCGAAATTTAAAAATGAAACTTTGAACTTGATTTTCTCCTCTATTAATAGACCTATGATGACGAAATTAACGGCATTAGAGCTCTCAGAGCACAATTTATCTATCTAAATCGATCCATTGTTTCTCTTTAGTGTCCCTTTAAGTGTTGAGGTCCAGCCGTTTACAAGAAGAAATGAACAATAACAAAAGTGCGACAGACGACTAAAGAATTGCAAGAAGTAAAGATTGTTAGATATCGGCTGCCGAACTCAAACGCCCAATATTTCTGTGCGTACCAGGTGGTAAGAATGATTTGTTTTCAACTACACTGTTTCTTTCATCACAAGCTTATTTTGAGGCAGAATGTAGCAACAAAGTTTATTTCGACAACATTTGGTGCATGGGATGATAGGGCGTGGCTTCTTTAGGCAGGCCAGATGGCCGTCAAGCGATGTTGATGCCGACCTCTTCAGCTCATTCTGTGATTTGGGAGTTTGGGTTTTCAGGCTAGAAATAAGCGCCGCATTCCATGCTTCAGGTGATGGATATTCCATGAGGTTAGCGGGAGATTGTTTTTCTCCTCACAGTCCCATATTTTGCGGGCTTGGTCTAAAATAATATACGTGCACATATGTGCAGTCTTGAGCAGTTGCTGGTTTGTGAAAATTTTTATTAGTTTTAACTTTTAAGAGTGGGAATGTTAGGCAGGAGCCCAGGACACAATACCAAGTAATTTTTTACTTTGTAAGCGACGTCATGCGATTAGAATGCCCAGAACTGCCCTGTACCTGCGAGGGCGAGAAGGTAAATTTGTTCTTTTTGTTTATAATTCGAGAGACTGCCCTTAGGCACAACATATTTACATGACACCAGGAGAGGCGCGCCACACGTAAGCAAACAAGTTGCGTTCGTGCATGAAGTCTAATAAGGATCGTTGGAATGGGGTTTGTATTTGCCCTTGTATATCTTCTGTTTAGAATCTACGCAATCATCATTAACTGCGATGGCGTCCATACGCGAGCGCAGGGTTCCCCATCAGGGGGGGCAAAGGTTCACCGCAGCGCCCCCTCACCATACTAAGTCAATGTATGGGGCAGATTTCGCCCCCCGCCCCCTCTTAAAGGGCCCCTCACCAGGTTTGACAATTTTGAGCTGACGAGCGCAATGCATGCACTAGGCGTTCACGATTACGTCTGCCAAAATTTGCAACGCTACGCGCCGCGTAAATGGGTCAATTTTCAAGCTGAACGCTGCTTGCCCTTCCTCTCGCGGGCGCGCGCTTTAGAGAATGAGGGGATGACGTACATGAGAGAATGGCCCTGCGTAGGTAGTAGTGCTGTGACGTCGCTCCTCTACGTAGACGACTGTGCTCTGACGTCGCCAACAGTAGCACGTGACACTGCGATAATTATTTGACACGACGCGTAGTTTTTGTAATTTGTTGCTTGAATGGATGAATAAAACTTGAGAGCAATAATAAAACACACAAACGGAATCTGTGCGTTTTCTTTTTGAATTTTTACTGCGAATCGCAGCGAGATTCGAGACTAATCTACCTCCGTTTCGCACGCGTTCGTGTTCTCGCGCTTTGCGCATCGTGCAGACGCCACCCTTTACAACGAAACTAATATTCTACCGCGTTCCAGCGCTCATTAGGCTCATTTATCCTCCCGCGTCTAACTAGATGTTCATGCGGCACACCGC
Source organism: Rhipicephalus sanguineus (assembly GCF_013339695.2). Taxonomy (NCBI): domain Eukaryota; kingdom Metazoa; phylum Arthropoda; class Arachnida; order Ixodida; family Ixodidae; genus Rhipicephalus; species Rhipicephalus sanguineus. Next base: position 58,226,506 of record NC_051179.1, read on the forward strand.
TAGTCTCGCGTCCGTACAAATGTTGCAGCTTTCGCGCTCAGTAATAGGTTGAAAGCCAAGTGATCGGCGAGGGCGCATTCGGCATAACTTGCAGAGATGAAGCGCAAAGAACGCCGCCACAACACTGCTCGCGTCTCGGGGGCTCGGGCTGGTTCGGGCGCGTCATGCGCTCGTGACATTTTGTGCGCATGACGTGATCATGCGTATGCCTTATGTGATCCTTCCGCTCGCGTGGCGAAGAGGGCAGGGAAGGGATTTGGCTTGCGAAGGCTACGCGGGGCGAGCGGCAAGGGTTTGCAGCTCGCCTCCTCGCATTATGGTTTCGCGCCGCTACAACTTATTGTTTTTCTCAGCTTCTAACGGACCGATTAGAAAAATTCTTGTGGCATAATGCTCTTTATTGGGCTCGCAACAACTTGCAATGTCTAACTAAAATTCGCTAGGTCACCTGGTGAGGGGCCCTTTAAGTGACTAGAAGGGTCAATGTACGGGGCAGATCTTGCGCCCCCCCCCCCCTCTTAGGTGATTAGGGGGGGGCACACCCCTGCCCCCCCTGTGCGCACGCCTATGATGGCGTCGAAAGCTTCTTTCGATTCCCACTGAAAATTGTCCTTTGTCCTCTGTCTCACGTGCACCACATGAGAAAAAGACGACCCATACTTAAGAAGAGCTTGCTCTCAAAGAACTGCTACGGTGTTCGCTAGTAAGAATATCTTCGCTTCACGCGGTCGCTGCTTTCACCTCGATCGCCTGTGTGCGGCCGCTCTTTTTTTTTTTTTTTCCGAACTGCGCTGCCTGGAAATAGGACGGCCCATAGGTGTCGTCCCGCGAGAAATTACGCTCCCATTATCCTCATCTTCGCTGTAATTATCCTACTCCGAGTTTGACCGCTTTGCGGCCTTGACCGGTTTCGGCCTCGTTATACAAGCGTGACGATGTTCCGTTGGTTGCACTGCCGCGTTTCGGTTCTGCAGTGCTTCGTACCCGCTGACTTCCGCGAGCAGTGACGTGTGGTCGCCGGCTGACTTCGGTAACTTCATTAATGTGGTTACGACGGCCAAGCGAGGATTTTTTTTTTTTTCAGGACGCGTCTTTCCCAGCGCAGCAACCGTGCATAATTCGAACGGTCCCTGACAAACTCGTCGAAGTCGCTTGTCCACGGATAGAACATGTAATCGCTTCTCGATCTTGGTTATTGGGGCAACCGCAGTTATGTTACACCGAGCACTTACGTAATTTGTAGCCGTATACGGTATTTACATATGTGCACAAACACCGCACACAATGGGCAAAGTGCGTTGTGTGTGTGTAAGATCGCCAATAAAACGGTGTTTGACGTGCTAGATACGCTTGTCAGAAAGACAATACATGCTAAATGGCACATCATATCTCTCGATTTATTGTCACCATATCGTGTCTGCAGATCGATAGACACATTATCGGCAAGAAAGTTGAGTAGAATGTCTGGGTCTAACCAAGGAGCTTGCATGCAGCGTTTTAATGCGTCATACAGTACTTGTAATCTATGTACTTTTAATCTACGTATAGGTGCAAATGATGAGGGACGTGGTCAGCCATACGAATATAAATTTAGTGGCGAGTGCGGTAATAAAGTACCAGAGACTGGTTTGAGCGGTCGACTTGGGCCTTTGTTTCCCCTTCGGACACTTCATGGTACCTTTTTTTTTTTCGTCTCTGACGAGGATCCTTGTTTCGAACGGAAGTTTCAACACGCCGGGGGTGCGTATACTACGTCGACACGTTAAATCGATATACTGTCGAGATACGGTCGCTAAACGATCGAGAGGTATTTCGAAACTCGACGCGCGGCGGGCGTTGGCCCCGCCTATACGGAGCTAGTTCGAGGTTAGTCGTTCCAAGGGCGTCGTCACGCTATCTGTTCTGGCGGCGAGACAGCTCGCGTCTAAGCACGCGGTAAATGTGGACGTGAGAAATGGAAGGCGAACTGGCTCTCTCTGTGGCATTCGTTCTTACGGTGCCATAGAGGAAGCGTTCAAGCACGCGTGTAAATGGAGCAACAGGCTTGCCGCGAGCCGCGCACCTTTCTATTTTTTGCTTCTCTTATGTTTTTGAAGCGCGCGTTTTCGGGTCTGTGCAGTTCATTGTGTAGCTCCGCGGGGTGTCAGCACTGGCCGTCACACTACGTCACACTGCATGGCGCTGTGTTCTGGGTGCCGTGCTTGTGTATGTATGCGCCCCTTGGTGTGAGAGAAAGAAAAGAGAAAACAAAACGTCGGTAACTGTGAGAACCTGCATGAGTCGTGCTGTCGATACGTGCTACATATATTTTCATATTCGACATTCAAGAAATTATAGCGCCTTTACGTAACGCCGGGTACACGTTTTCACTCAAATGTTATAATAACGAAGCCGATAGACAAAATTTCCATAACGCACCTTAAACACATTTCGTATATATTAAACACAGTCTGAAATTCGAGCCGTAAGTTCGGTGACGTTTTTTCACCGTGCACAGTGGTTTCATCGCATGGTTCGTTATGCGACTACTTTTAACGTTGTCAACGACGACCTTGATGAACGGCCGAAGCTCGGGCATTACCCACTCAAAACCCGCCCCAGCATACGGGCAAGCGTTGCCCGATCTGAACCGCATCACCGTGTTCATCTGACGACATCGCGCTCACTTTCTGGAGGTGGAGGAGGTCAAGAACACTGCGACTTTCGCCTGCCTCGGTCTCCTTCATAGAGGTCATTCACTCGAATACCTTTGCTATCCTTCCGTCAAGCACACTTACATCGTCTGCAATTTCGTCTTCTCTTCGCCGTAATCAAGGTCTTTCTGAAACTTATCAAAGGAAGATGCCGCACAGTGCAAAGAAACGACCTCTTCGATGTCCTGCTGTTGCGTGTCACGACCTCTTTCGGAGCGCGCTTAATGAGCTCACCAAATAGGCCGTGTCAAGGAAAACTTCATATATGTACTCGCCGTCAATTCCAGTCGCAATCTCCAGTCGTTTTCGTTCGCAAAATCGTAGCCGTCTCTTCGGTACACTCTATTTCATTCACTCTGTATACACGCCACAGTATACGCGCGGACGGCTGCAAAACGACGCGTCTTCTTCGGCGTTGCGTCGTCCACGCTTTGACCCCGTGGATGACCAATCCTTTTGTGCCGGCCACTTACGCGACGACATTGTGCCGCGCCGTCTTTGTGCCTTCCTTTGTTCTGCCCCTTTAGTCTTTCTCCTCAGGCTCATTTTGTCTTACGTACTTTCATTCTTTCTTTGTTTTTCTTTCTTTCTCGCTTGCTTGTTTGCCCTTTGCTTCATCTCGTTTCAAGGGTCGCGCGCGCCGCTCTATTCATCTCTTCGTCGCTGCTCCGTGCTTTGCATCCGCAACTCTCCATTCTCCCTCCCTCCCTCTCTCTCACGTCACTCGCTGATTCACTGTTACTATACAACGCTCGCTACTTCCTTGTTTGTTTCCTGTCTCGAGCAGTGATCACGTGCCGCTGTACTCTACAATAATGGACACCTGCGCTCGCTCGGTCATAGTAACAACTGCTAGCCACACACTGCGCCTGTATACTCTAGGAAGGTTGCACTGCGCACGTTGCGTACACGTTGTACACCGTGGCATCACAATGCCACCGAGCCACGTGCCGTGTCTTAGAACTTCGTTTCTTTTGCGCTTTTCTTCTAATGCCAGTTGTGCCCTTCCAATTGCATTTTTTTTTTCATTTTGTCAACAACACGAGCGGCCTTTGTGCTGTCTCTGGATGGACTTCTTGACGTGTGTTTGTGCATGTGTGCGTGTGTGCATGCGCACTCTTCCTGCAGAGCTCTTGCTGTGGTATGGCCGGAGCTTGTTTATTACGCTTCTTTTATTCTACATGAAGCTTGCAGCGGCTTGTTCGAGCGAGGCCTTGGGTCGTTGACCGTATGCGCATACGCTGCGTTTCCTGTATACTTACGCAGGCCTTTAGGCCTTTCCTAATCCGCGACCACTTAATGAACCGTTTGCCTTTCTATCCATGCAGCCGTGCCGAATCTAAACTGCCGTGGCCTCGAGCGTTCGTCGGTTATCGGAGGACCTATTAAGTGATAACGCTGAAATCACGTATTAGCTCTAAGCGGGCTCTCTTGCTGCAAAATAGATCCTATTAAAACGTGTCTTTATGTGTTTGAGAACTTCGCATAGTATAGCATGGCCTCCGAGATTAGCCGGCGGCGCGCCGCCGGCTAATCTCGGAGGCCATGGTCTAAGCCACAATGTGTTCTCCGCATACCTGCGGACGCTATGGCGTGCGTGTACTGAGTGTACTTCATTTACTTCGCGGTTGCTTGGCAACTGATTTCAGCTCCTTTATGCTACACACTTCGTCCACTGAACATTAGCAAACATCGAAGTCGAGTTCTTCAAAAATTATCCTGCTTGACGGAAAGGACTGATGGAAGTGCTGCGTAGCTCTCACCATCGTATGTCGAGGACTTTTTATTTTCCACATTGGTCAGCACTAGCCGGGATATGCTTCAGTGCACAGGAGCGGTAGCGTTTTCCAATGTCTACGCATTGCAATGCTTTGTTAGTTTCACGCACGGCAACGACCGGTACACAAGTATATATGTCATGTGTACTACATTCCATTTATATAATGGCGCATAAACTCACCACTGATGTGTTTCCGCATCTTTCTTTTTTAATTTTATTTTTCTAAAGCGAACAGACGCGCTGTATACAATAACGTTTCATACAACACCTCGCTGTTTAACAGCGCCAGATTGAGGACGACGTGACGCGGCCGCAAGCGTCTACCAATCTACAAGTCACCACGTCTATACGCCATGCTGGAACAGCCTGTTATCTACATGGCTCAAGCTGTGTAGCTGAGGGATGCACAGTCATTGCTACCATTTTATTATGTATCCTGTCGCCACCACTACCTCTGCCTTATGTAACTGGGGGGTGAGAACTAGTCAAGCGGCTAGTCGCTTTTTTTTTCATCCCCTCCATCAACATTGTATTGGTGGGAATAAAATTATTATTATTATTATTATTATTATTATTATTATTATTATTATTATTATTATTATTATTATTATTATTATTATTATTATTATTATTATTATCCGCGAGCTTTGAAGTACTAACGCAATTTAGCGTTGTAGTGCATAACACAGCATTTCTAGCGCAAACACGATGGCATGACGTGAATTCTTATAATTTTACTCTCAACATAAAGCAACTGCTCGTGCGAAACAGTGTTTGAGAGCACTTTTTTTATATGGTTAATGCCTGCACGCCTGCTCCTTGTTCCAACATAACGCGCAACACGATTCTCCTTATGCAACTATATATTCTTAATTATGCCGTTCATGTTTTCACGCGGGTTAAATAAAAATTTTAATCGAGACGTCATGCACCCGCTTCGCTAGTGGCGTCACGCGTTAAGCTTAAACAAAGGACTCTCACGACTGTACACAATGCATCTTTACCTAAAGTGGTTCAACACAAGGAAAAAGCAATGAGAACCAGCACGGCAAAACGACGCAACCGGCAATGAACGTTCTTGGGGTCAAACACAGAGCACAACGCACGTACCTTCGCTGCTTCCGCAACTTCTTTTGTTCTATGCCAACGACTTTCACTTCAAGGGCGCATCGGTGCAGTGTCCTCACGTGGTCGTGACCTCGAGCGTGCACTAAATTACGACCCGGTCTGTACTCTCTTATCTTACGTTTTTACTCCGTTAAGCGTTTTACGGTCCAGTAAAAAACGCGAGCGCGCGTGGTGAGGAAACCGCAGGAAATGACCAGGTCTCTCCTGCTTGGATAGTACCTGTACGGTGGCTACCCCCCTAGCATTAGACGCGGTGGTTACAAGACCTCGTGAACCTGTTTGTTTCGTTCACAATGGGAGTCCACGTATACGTAGCACGGCGTCGTTGTGAGGACTCCGGTATAGCTCGAAGTACAATAATTGTTCGCACGCACTGTAGGTCGAGGTCACGTGGTCCGTTTTAGTGACGTGATTGCATATACACCACGGACCGTAGCCTTGCCCGGTCAACGATTGTCAACCGTTCTCGAGTCCCGATAAGCGCGGTCGCGCGAAGCTGAAGCCATTGTTGCGTGCAGCGTGCCGCAAGCTGAAGCGCGCGAAGATACGTTGCTCAGTCTCAGATGCACTCGGGGGTCGTGGGACTGCACCCATTTTCCACCAGGTGTGGTTCACGCTTGCGGTTTCTGCCGGTGCCACAATGTCGGTAGTTTCTCGCAGCACTTCCGCATTACCTTTTAGTAAGACAAATGTTGTAATTAGAGTATGTAATAACATGTCCGAGGCAAATATGTAGCCCAATTTTAATGGTGTTCTTGGAATACGCAAACTACACAGTGGCTTTTGAAATATTGAATTTTTACGATGGCATATACATGTCAGTAATGAAATGTACACTTGGGTTTGGTAATTAAGTTATGAACTATTCTTCCGGAAAGACAAGATTCTATAGTCGCTTGGTTTTCAGGGTTTCTATTGGTGCGCGATACAATATTCATTCTTGCGACCTGCTCTGCAAGTAGCGAGTCTCCTGATGTCTAAACACCTCGAGAATAATCCGCTCTCCGGTCTATAGCCGCAGCAGCAGCGCAAACTCAAATGTCCTCGGCTTGACAGGACATCAATATCGACAAATTTTGGTGACAACTGTCGCACAGCTTTAGCAAGTGTTCTTATTGGTTTGGCTTTGTGCTGTCTAAACGCCTTTGAAATGTTCCGGCAATCTTGACCTGATTTCTACGATAGCGTTTTATTTTTTATTTTTATTTTTACTTTTTACGTACGCCGATTCGTATCGCACGCGTCATTTCATATGACAACGTCATGTTGTACCATGCAGCCGAGAAAGTGACAGATGAGCGAAAGGCATGTGGTTAACCGGAAGAGAAGTTTCTGGTTTGTAACATTTCTCTAAGGGGAAGGCAAATAATGTTGAAAACAAATAAAAACGTAGAAATAAAGCAGGCGTTCAAAAAACACTGCAGCCAAAACCCTCGCGCATAACAGAGGCCTACGCCCGCCTGTTCATTTTCATAGTCCCCCTTAATCAACGATATACATCACCATCTCCCACAGCCGCTATCCATGACAGCAAGGAAACGCACACTGCGCAACCTGGACATTGGTCTTATCTTCAGTTGTTCCTAGCGTCCGCCTCTTCTTCAGCCCTCTAGTGCTGCAACATCGAGGGTACGTGTTGGCGTCGGATGCGGCGCCAACTGTCTCGTCGCTGCCTTTCAGTATTCGCCTGCCCGTCACGGCCCGGCGAAGAAAGCAGCCTCCTCCGTCCCATTGTTTTTGAGTGAGATGATTGCGGGTAAGACGAGGAGGCGGTAGCACAGGCCTGCGAGTATGGGTGGGATGAAGAGGGGGAGGGAGGGGGTGAATCAGGAGCAAGCTGCTGCCTCTTGGAGAGATTTGCTAACGCTATTCTTACGTTGGGCTTCCGCCCCTGAACTTTGTGTGTGCGCGCGAGCACGCTCGAGTGACGGAGAAGCAGAAGAGACGCCGGGTTCTCCTGAACTCTGTCCCCTTGTGTGAGCGGGTTTGTGCGTTGTGAGAGGTATACAGGCCGGGTGTTCGCGTAATAGACCGGTGCCCTGCGCCGATTTCCGAGTGCGTAGGTCTCCGCATCCGTGTCAAGGAAGGCGTTGTTGCGGGCTCATACTTGCGCGCATAGGGCAATGCGTGCGTCGGGTCGCTTCCCTGGAGTCTCAAGGACGTGAGACAGCGAACGACGGTGTGCGGATGAGCTTCCGTCACGCGTTTTCTTGGGAGCTTAAAAGTCAAGCGTTGCGGTCGGTCTTCGAGGTGTGTACGTGGGGCGATCCGCGGGCAGGAAGTAAACGAGGGTTAAGGGGAAGTTCAGAAACAATGGGAGACCCAAAGCTGCATCAAGGAACTCTATGGGGTCGGGCGTATACAAAATAACGCGCAGAAAGAACAGTAGAACATCAAGTCCACTGTGAGGTCTTCGTGCACGTTTTGTAACCTCTTCCGTAACGCATTTTTAAAGCTCCCGGTCTGACGACATACCGTTCTTTCTCTTTTGCTGAAGGTCCTGGCTCGTTAAACAATAACTTTAGGAGAATTCTAATTCATTATAATTAGCAGTGTGTGCGATGCGCTGTTGTGAGCTCGTTGATCGCTTATACATGTTAATTGTCATCACGGTTTTCAGTTTTCGACTAATATTGAATGTGGTCTTTCTAGTTCGACAAGATAACAAACGAACCATGGAACTGAGTATATTGTCATCTGTTACATCACTAGTTAGGTCTTTCAGTTTTACGTCCCTTATTGCATTATGTTATCGTCATAGCGCAATTTTTTTTTTTTTTTTGACAAGGAACGAGATGAACACGTCACACACAAGAGCTAACTTCTGGAAGTTAGCGCTTGTGTAGTAGTAGACAAGTTCATTTTTGTTCGTTTTGCTTTGTCAAGTCTCAGAGGATGGAAGCCTCAGTCCAGGGCCCCCATTTGCTGCTGCTCTCCGGCTGGCCCGGTTAATTAGTATTTGCTGGTCTTCCAGTACACTGCTCGAAAGAACGGCTTCCCACTGCCAAGCCGCTGAACTTGTTTTTCGGTTATCAATTTGTTTTTCTGCTCAGTGACCCTTTAAACGGTGCGTTGCTGAAAAATAAACAGCTCTATGACGTACGCGTTTACAGAAGGGGCGCGCCGCATTGTCACGCACTGCTTGCGCAACGCTGAACAGATCGGCCCGGTCGCAGGCGTAGTCGACGCACGCGCGCGTGCCGCGGTCGTCGCGGACGGGACAGACGCCACGCTCCAGTTGTGCGGTGGGCGCGCCTATGTACTTGTCACGTACTTTTTCTTTTTTTCCTTTTAAATACGCGTGCCACATTGCTTCGAGTGCTCCAACAAGCATGTTTGATCGTGTCTCGAGCTCTCTCGTATATTCCCAGATTTAAAAAAAAAAAATTCCCACGGCTACTTCGAGCTCGGTCGCCCGTGTGTTATACATCCGGGCAAGTGCAGCGGTGGCCACAAATCCGGCCACATATGAACAAAAAAGGAAAAAAAAGTTTCTTAATAATTTGTGGGGTTTTACCTGCGAAAACCACCATATGAATACGGGATTTCGACCGTCTGGTGTCCCTTAACGTGCACTGACATCGCACAGTACAAGGGCCTCTGGCATTTCGCCTCCATCGAAATGCGACCGCTGCTGACGGGATCGAACCAGCGAATTTCGGGTCACCAGCCGAGCAGCGTAACCACTACATCACAGCGGCGGACTATGAAAGTTTTTTGGCAACACTTCAGTTCACCTAACCCTATTTTTCAATTAAGTGTGTAGACAGATTTCGCAAACTATTGTCTTAATTCATCTCTATCATCCTACGAAGCTTTTGTTCACCTTTTGGACGCCGTCGTGTCGTTTTAAAATGGAACTGAAATGTCAGCTGCAGGGGTCATCTTGTGGTCAGGCGAGAAAGCGCTCGCACGAGGCGTCACTTCCTTTCAATAGAACCTTTTTTCAGGTAGACTTTGCAAAATTGTGCAATGACGCCATGTATGCTTCGATGCAGTGGACTTAGCCTTATCGTGACAACAATGACGGTACTGCCTTTAGATAATGACCGCATTACAAAATATCGCGTATAAACACTGTAACCGTGCCATATAGAAAAACGCGTACGGCGTTGAACAAAAAGACGTTTGTTTGTTGTAATGATTTGTACGCTTCAAACGGGAAAATGAATTCTCAGCATCGCTGTCACCTACAGATACAAAGCGTGCTCCGTAGAAATTGTGGTCTGGGGTTCTCGCTCGATGGAATTTATTTACCGCTACCCCGCACAGTGATAACCTGCTCTTTCAAGAATTTCGCTTTCCTCTCATGCACACACTTCGCCAAACCCGTTGCAACGGGCTTGGCAAACGGGTTGTGTATAGTGACGTCGCCCTGTACCACCGACTCATATGCTGCCGATGCCTGTTCGCATTAATAAATAATAAAGACACGTCAAGGGGAGGGAAAAAGAAGTTAGCAACGGCCCCGCGTTTATTCCGGAGATATAGGCGCGACCGGCCCATTTCATACCGGAGAATTGCGAAACGTATTCCGCGAAGTCTCGCGTATTAGATGCGCACGCTTAACGGCAGCCACGCGGCTGCTACACGGCGGTATGTGTGCGCGAGACCTTGAGGCAGCGGCTGTCGCTACGTGCTGACATCACGAAAGGGAAGGTGCTGCTTTCTTTCCTGCTTGCTTATGCGTGCCTTACGCTGGTTTACTTCAGAGACTACGTCACCGGTTGGGGGAAGGTTAGATGAGATGCCGAGTGTTTTAAGCGGGCCTTGCAGTCGACGGCTACTGCTGAAACAGGCGTCTCCTGGTGGCGCGAGCTGCAGCTGACGTGTATAAACGTTGCGCTTAATGCGTTGTATGCGTCATTTCCTGTGTCAAGCCTGGCTTCTGGAATAAAATCTGTTCATTAGTAGCCAGGCTGCCGGATGTTTGTAGCAGGTGCAGTAGCGCGTGCCCCTGGAGTTGGTCAGGTTACGGGAAGTGAACGAGCAAAAATCTCCCTGTACGAAGAGCTGAATTTTTGAGCGATGCAACACGCTACCTGTAAATCTTTTTTTTATTTATTTTTTTACTGCGCCGTGTTATGCAGTGCGCTGCGTCAACCCGCACAGCTTAGTCACGTGACGCCTGCGACACCGAATGGCGCGATTCGACCGGTCCCGTGAACGGGCAAATGCTTTCGGAAGTCTCTCAAGTCTTACCAACGCAGGCAGTGCTGTTTATGGGCACGATTACGATGCAAACGTTTACTACCCGGTCTTGTGTTGTAAGTCGAATGCACATGATCGTCTTACACAGTAACGGCTCCACGACGAGGAGCCCGAATTAGGACATAGATGGACGGAGTAGACGGGATGATGCGCCGCTACCAGCTGTTTTAGTAGCCGCCAAATTTTTGCCTATAATATGTGCCACTTGGGCAACTAGCCCAACAACAGGACACACCTATATACCGCCGGATAAGTTATCTTTCATTCTTTTACACCCCCCTTCGCCCTTCCCAAGCACAGGGTAGCAAACCGGAGTCTTCCTCATGGTTAACCTCTGTCTTTCTTTCATCTCTCTCTCTCTCTCACGCTCAAAGGGAGTTGCAGAACTTTATGTTAGCGCTGGCACTGCGGAATTTAACGCAGAGCTCGTATACGAGAGGTGCTTGGAGCAGGAATTCAAGGACTATACGTGAATCGTCCAAGGCAGTAAGTCAGTTTTGTTATTCTTGACCTTCGTCTAGTTAATGGTTACTTGTTGTAATAATTGACGTGGCTACTTGTTCTGCACATTAACTACTATTCTTCTTCTTTTTTCTTGATCTCGACCCGCGCACCATCTGCCCGCTTGTACATACTGTACTCTCTGAGCTGTCATTTTTCATTCCTTCTCAGCGGACTTCATTAGTCTGATGATGACCTTTTTTTGGCGAAAACCCTCTCTGCGGCAAAGCCACGCAGCGATGCAACAGATGCGTGGTGGAGGTTCCTTACGCGTCACGTGGGTGGTACTGCTTCCATTGCGGGCTACCCGTAATTACGGCCCAATCCAAGGCTCTCGGAGTCACGGAACGCTGTGGGCGCGGGCGCCAAGTCGGCCCACCGGGGCGCCGACCTCGAAGTTTCGCGAGCGAATATGCGCGCCTATATAGCTAACCGGTACGCGTGCGTGTGGCGTCTGTGGGTGGCTGCATACGTCCCGATCGCGTCGATTCAATCGCAGCATGCGTGCCGACATCAATTAGAGCCACGCTGCATGCAGCGTGGCTTCACTGTGTATAGTTGCGCCCCCTTTTGCGCTGGCGGTGTGCCTGAGGATGCTTTGTCGATTCCCTGCCCAAAATATCAACTCCCGCATTTACAATATTTTACTTCCTTTATGAACAGAGCATAGGCTATAGCTTTCAGTTAACAGAAAGTACGCTAAAAGGAAGAAAAAAAAAGATTATATGTTGCTCCTTTCAGTGAGCCCTGACTTGCGAGGTATATGACTCTCTTTAAAGAGACACGTTAATAACTCTCTTTTGGGACCCACGACTCTCCGAAGAAAGTAAAAGATTCTCCTAAGAGAGCTCACGCGCCTCTTTAAAGGGAGTTATACATATTCCTGGAAAGGCAGGACTCACAAAAAAGAGTCAAAAGTACTCTTTTTTTTTTGTCTTACAGTTTACATCAGTGTGAGGTTATAGCTCAACTCTCTTTCTTATAAGATGGGAGATCTCCAGTGTCATTATATAGCACCGCTGACTGACTATACTGTTACTGCCACGAGCAACCCCAAGTTAGTGACAAATCATATTGAAACAATATTCCTTGCGTCAAACACTTCGCAGGCTTTTGAACAAATGATATCGGTCGCCCGAAACGTTCTGACTTGAAAAAAAAAAAAGCTTCTATTCCGACTTCTAACGCCTTTTTTGCATGTGTGAGTAGTGTGGAATGTTGGATGCTTCGCTCATTTTCTTGCCAGCTCCCATTATACCCTATTCAGTCATCATAATGGTGTCATTGTAATGGTAAAATTAGACCGAGCTTCTTGTCAAACGATCTTCCCCGCAATGCCTCGCATCTGCAGTGCAAGGAAAAATTTCATCTTTCCCGAATTAGGACACGGAGCTTGTTTCCGTGCTTGTATACCGCGGCGCGCCAATTTTTAATCTTTCTCTTTCCCATTCATCGTTATCTTTCGCTGATGCAATCGCGTCAGGGTGCGCGAGAATTAATCGTTATAACGATGAACACCACCTTTTTCATCCTCTAACAGAGAATGTGTGTCCTGTAGCACTGACAGAGAAACAATTAAGTTACAAGTAAATGAGTTGTTTATGTAAACAGCTGTGCAGGCATTGAACTCATTCCATCGGGTTCCGCAAAGTGATTGCCATAGCGATGACGCAGATTGTTGTAACTATAGAAACAGACAGCGGCCGTACAGTAATTACCAAAGGACAAGGTAAGACCACATAGAGTTGATAGCAGGCCGAACTACTTACAGGGACATCGAGGTCTTCGCATATTGCGAGTTAACGAATATGCGTGCCGCTGAGTTGTCGGAAAGCCATAAATTAACTATGCGCTCCAACGTACAGTCTCGGTGAACCAAATGACATGCATCTCGGTGCGGCCGGAGATGATTGAACGTGCACGCATTCTATATTCTAGATGATGCCAACACAGTCAAAGGAAGGTGAGCGCCCTCTGCGAGTGTATTGACTGGCTGCTGGTTAACAGTGGCTATAAGCTCGAAACCCAGCTCTCGGTATTTAACTAAAGCAAGGCTCCCGCGTCAGGGCGATGTGTACCTGGTCTAATGGTATGATGAATCGATGCCTTGGGGCCAATCAGTCTCGATCGTTTGCGAGATCGCTTCCGCGGATGTTGACACTGATGAGAGGAGAAATTTGTACCTCTGAAAGTGCCATCTGGTCCTTGAGCCGTCAGTGGTACACAAACAGAAGATGTAACCTTCGAAAGCGCTGAAGTAACACGAATGTATCCTCATATTCATGATTACAATACTAATCCTTCCATACGGAATTGAACTGCTGGCGTTATTTATTGAAGCCAAACACGAGGCAGTTCTTCACTTTTTTTTTTCAGGGATAAATATTGCGGCAATATTCAAAATTAGTAGTGCGACTTAAGCTATGGCAGCCAAAGTTTTCAACGTATAGTTACAAATGCACCTACCAATATCTTATCTGTAAGAAGTTCGAGTTGGGTCATTGCAATGCATTAAGTGTATCTTCTAGTAAACGTGTGCTGTTCTAGGTGAAAGCGTGTGTAGAGGTACGTTAAAATTCAGCAAATGCATTGGCACTGGCGTTTGGGCGATTTGTCATGTGTTCATCATGGTAGAATATATAGGTGCACTGACGGACCCAAGAAAGAGAGGAAAGACGGCCCTAGTGTCCTCTGTATTTCCTTTGCCGAGTCTCTAACTAACAGCTTTGACATACACATCAAACCACCGCCAGAAGAAGAGACAGAAGAAGCAAAACGGGCGCCTCTCTTGCCTGTTCTTTGTTCTTGTGGTTCATGGTTCAGCGCCTAGTATATTCAAAGCAACGTCCCAGCTGGCTCAGCAATGAGTTCTGCTAAGGTGAACAGTGTCTGCCAGTGCTCCGCTTCCACCATGATTAACTGACCAAAACATTCTTCATCAACAAATATTCATTTTGTACGACGCTAGTGTAACGTCCTATAAGTTAACAAGGGACAACTTATTGACGGATACACGGTCCCTACCTGACCGTGCGGCTTCTGTAGCCGTGTCAGAGATACAAGGGCACTTTCTCGCTGCATATAGCGCGGAGGGCATCTGCATAGAATGGACGTCTGTCTATCTACGAAACTTGTGTTTTGCTTCACCCGTTCGTGCCGCTCGCTGCGCCAAAAAAACATCTGCTGTAGGGCGCCCTCTTCGCGCTGCTTGACAGCGCGTCCCCGAATGAGGTGTCAGAAGGATCGCGTCAAGGCTGTTCGCGCCGCCGCTGCTTCAGGAGCCGCGGTATCAACATCAGCAGTGGCAAAGACAGACAGACTCGTTGGGCCGGTTTGACCTTACAGCGAGGAGTCCATGCCTGCTACTGCTTCTGCATAGCGGCCTGCAGCAGACGCACGCATACAAGCGTGCAAGCTGCCTCTCTACGCATCCATCCGGGTCACGCGCTATGCCCGTAGAATTTCGACAGTTTTGTTAGTGAGTTTTAACGCGATAGCGTTAAAGAGCTCGTTTCGCCAAAATTTCGGTGGCGCCAGCGTCTTTGGTTGTGAGAGAAAAGTCAGCGTTCTCCGTCAGCGAAAAGTCGATGTAGATGCAAATAAATTTTTGGTTCGAGTGGGATCGGGGATTCGAATCTGCGACCCCTCGCTCCGTGGCGCGATGCGTTCAGCCGCTCGGCCACCATGCATGCATCCTCTAGCACACTAACGGCGAGCTATTTATATACACCATTTAGCGTTGGTGGTACGCACATCTCGGAGGTTCTTCAGCAGCTTGACAGAAAATCCGTGAGATGGCGCAAAAGGTTCACGGGCGCGCTTTCCGTGTTCTGTCGCGCTGCATGCATGGATAGAGGAGCCGGCGCTCGTCCGCACTTTGGCTTTCCTTGCGACACGGCTTAGGAGTCGACCGAGAATCGAATCCAGGCTAGCGATTGCGAAGGCGATACAAACACGGTCGATTACGCAATCGCGTTCTACTCTTGAAAGCGAAGCTCAAGCGTCCTCAAGTTCTTCAGCTATCACAGTGGAAATTTTATTTTATTGAACTGTCAAATTCCACCATGTTCAGATTTTTAAGCTAATCATAGACGACGCATGGCCACCTTGTGAGCCAACGCGATAGATAGTTTGACAGTGTATGACGGAATTCGTTTACAACAGCCACGATAACATAATAGCACCAAAGACCGGGTGACGGCCCTGACGCTGTTCTCAGCGTTGGCGTCTTATCACATACTTTGGCTGCGTACTTTTTCATGTGCTGGGGTAACGACTAGAGGAGGAAGAGAGTTAGTACGAACGCTCTGTTTAAATCTTACAGAATGATAACACGAAGCCTTTCGAAAATGTTGAGCCAAGTGTGTGTGCGTGGGGGGGGGGGGGGTGCAGGAGACAAAACAAAACGCTCGGCACTTCCTCTGATAAACACGAGTCAGTAGAGTCAATCCAGTGCAAAAATATCAGTAAGAACAAAAGAGAAACACATTATGTGTTACCAGATTGCTACACTGTCACTTTCGTTAAACAAAGTGATTAGTACTTTTACATCATGAAGACTATATCACGCGCTACGAGTCCCAAGAACCAAGCAATTTATTTACGCAGAAACGACTATTATCACGGCGATCCATAGCCGACCTCAAAGCGCTTCTCTGCGGCTCGAATGGGTGCGCCGGTGATCTCGGTGTTCGCGCGCGGCTCTCCGAGTCTCGCCCGGAAAAGTACAGATCAGAAGGGACTTCGCCTTGTTATGCCAGGCGATGGTTGAGAGGCGGCTGCATTACGGCAGTGCCGTGGTGTGGCCGCGTTTCTGTTGTGGGCTTGTCTCGGCCGGAGGATGTGGAGAGGCCCTCCCCCCGATCGCTGGAATCTGGGTCGACCGCGCGCCCGAAGACCGACCAGTTCGAAAGTGGACGCGCGCGAGCTGCGCGCGTGCCTCGCGATCTTCGGCGGCGCGGCCCACGCGTCGTGCGCTCAAGCACACATAATTCCGTGCAGTGCGGCGGGCAATGGATACCGCAAACGCCGTCTACATCTTTAGCTTTTTCGAATATGACGCTTTTTCTCGGACACCTTGCTGTTTAGGACGTGTAGGCAGGTAATAAGAGCTACATTTACTACAACATAGCCTTGCTTTAGAGTAATGGTATAGTGATAATCGCTTTGTGGTCGCTGTGGTAGACCATGATTGGTTCCGCGACCATTTTCAGCATGACGAATTTGTTCCTTTCGTCGGGCAATGTATTCACGCTGTTCTTCCGGTGTCTTTAATTTCCGTTCTCTACCCATGGCAGTCTTAGAGTGAACTGAATGAGTTGCTAGACGGGTCTCCCTTTTATATATGAAAAGGGGAAACACACGCGGGGAGAAGGAAGGGCCGTTTGACGTCATTCGAAGCCCGCGTGTGAAGTGCAAAGCAGCTGCAACTAAAGTACCTGGATAGCCGAGTGGTTAAGACACTTGCCTTCGGATCGTAGATGCGCAGGTTCGAATCCCGCCACCTCGTGAGGAATTTTCTTTTGTTAAGATTTCCTCTCTCTCTCTTTCTTTCCGTCTCTTTATTTCTTTCTTCCTATCTTTCTTTCTCTCTTCTTCTCACCCCCTTGCTAAACGCCGCCCGCCTGTTTCCCAATTCTGTGGCACATACCCGTTTATGATGACGATAGCAAAAACTTTAGTGTTTACGTCACGAAATTTTCCGACCAATGAAAGGTATACATCTTCGCTGTAAAATATCGATGCGACTATTAAGTTGTCGCGGGTACTTCTGCTATGCGGCTGAAACGCTCGCAGACATTCTTTGGCCGTTAGGCATTTCGTATGGCTTAAAAATTGGGGGACACTTAAGCTTCGCCTTTAAGAATTGAACGCGATAGCGATATCCTGCCCCTAGTGCGCACTTCGAACACTACGAGTGTTTAAGAGGATGCACGCACTAAGGTGTGTGCCTTATGTAATGGGTAGCATGCTTTAAACCAGGAGCAAATATGCGCGAGAAACTTTTTCGAAGTTGCGATGCACCCACTACGTGGTCTTAAGGGAATGCGCGCAGTAATGTGTGTGCCTTTTGTAATGGGTGGCTGTGTTTAAACCACCAAGTCGTTATGATATTGACGTGGTGTGACGCCCGATGGCAATGTACGCTTGTACCACGCAATATTACTGCGATATTACATCTCGTACTGTGACACCTGTATACAGGACGCGTATTTTTTGGCAAGCATGAAAGTTACTTTCAGTGCAGCTCCAAGCAGAGGCGTGGCTGTGTGGTAGAACACCTGCTTGCCACGCAGACGGCCTGGATTCGATTCTCACTCGAACCCAACATTTTTATTATTTGCAGCTTTTTCGATTTTTCGGTCACGGACAAGATGATGATTTTTCGCTCACAACCAACGGCGCCGACACCGACGCCGACGGCGGAATTTCTGCGATACGAGCTCTTTAACGCTATCGCGTTAAAAGTTTGAGAACACCGCAAGCAGGAACAACACAATCGAATAAGTGATGATATACTCCTTAGCAAGTGGCATCTTATTTGTATATCATGCAATCAATGGAAGACTTATCCTTCTCTTCATCATCATCATCATCATCAGCCTGTCTACGCCCACTGCAGGGCAAAGGCCTCTCCCATGTTCCGCCAATCAACCCGGTCCTGTGCTTTCTGTTGCCACGTTATACCTGCAAACTTCTTAATCTCATCTACCCACCTAATTTTCTGTCTTCCCCTCACGCGTTTGCCCTCTCTTGGAATCCAGTCAGTTACCCTTAATGACCACCGGTTATCCTGCCGGAATACAACCAACCCCTATACATAGCCTTCATAGATTACGAGAAGGCATTTGATTCGGTGGAGACATCAGCAGTCATGCAAGCACTGCGGAATCAGGGCATCGACGAAGCCTATATAAACATAATGGAAGAAATCTACAGCGCATCCACAGCCACTATAGTCCTTCATAAAGAAAGCGACAGAATCCCAATAAAGAAGGGCGTACGACAGGGAGACACGATCTCTCCAATGCTATTCACCGCGTGTTTACAGGAGGTTTTCAGGGCCCTAGATTGGGAAGAATTAGGGATAAGAGTTAATGGAGAGTATCTCAGTAACCTGCGCTTCGCAGATGACATTGCATTGATGAGTAACGCGGGAGACGAATTACAGCTCATGATTACTGAACTGGATACGGAAAGTAGAAGAGTAGGTCTGAAAATTAATATGCATAAAACTAAAGTAATGTGGAACAATCTTGGCAGAGAACAGCGCTTCGCGATAGGTGGCGAGACGCTGGAAGTTGTAAAGGAGTACGTCTACTTAGGACAGGTAGTAACCGCGGAGCCGAACCATGAGAGTGAAATAACTAGAAGAATAAGGATGGGATGGGGCTCATTCGGCAAGCATTATCAAATCATGAATGGTAGTCTACCACTATCTCTCAAGAGGAAGGTATATAACAGCTGCATCTTACCGGTACTTACCTACGGAGCAGAAACCTGGAGACTTACAAAGAGGGTTCAACTTAAATTGAGGACGACGCAGCGAGCGATGGAAAGGAAAATGATAGGTGTAACCTTAAGAGACAGGAAGAGAGCAGAGTGGGTCAGGGAACAAACGGGGGTTAAGGATATCCTTCTCTTATGTAGCAGTTATTCTGTATTTCAGTATGCCGAGCGATCGAGACAGATTGTAGCGAATGTTCTTGCATAACGAGCCGTTTCCAGCTCCCGCGTACTGCGGGTATACTTGATATCTATAGAGTTCTCTTGTTGCGTACTAGGTTGTGGGTTCGATTTCCGGCCGAGACGGTATCATTCCGATGGCAGCATAATGAAAGGACGATTATGTACTTAGACGGAGGTGAGAAATAAAGGAATTTCAGTTAGCTGAAATTAAGTCGTATTCCCCCAATAGAGCATACCTCGCGGCATAACTAAATTATGTTCTTCGGGACGTTAATTATATCAACGATTCTAACAAGCAAGGTTCGAGAGATGTAGAGGAAAAAAAGAGAGAGAAAGAGAGCTCTTTATTGAAAGGCAGAGAACTTAGCCGGCGTGTGTAAATTCGCTGACTTGCTACTCTGCGTGGGGAAGGGGATTGGGGACTGAAAGACACAAAGAGAGAGAGAGATAGAAAAAAATATAAAAAGTTAAAATAGAATAAAGAAGAGGTAAAAACACAAAGTTTTTGTATCTTGGGCGGGGACGTGTGCTGACAGTGACTTATTACGTGCTCTCTAGGTGCCATTAAAGCTTGTCGAGCTGACGGATGCTCTCTAAATATGTGAAGAGTAGGAAAGTTGTATGCTGGATTCATTGATTCACCTTGTTCCAGTGGCAAGGCAGGGATAGAGCTTTTAATAACACCTGTCTTGTACCCGCCACGGAGGTCTAGTGGTTATGGTGCTCGACTGCTGACCGGAAGGTCGCGGGATCGAATTCCATCCCCGGCGGCCGCATTTTCGACGGAGGCGAAAATGACCGAGTCCCGTGTACTTATATTTAGGTGCATGTTGAAGAACCCCAGGTGGTCGAAATTTCCGGAGCCTTCCACTACCGCGTCCCTCATAATCATATCGTAGTTTTGGGACGTTAAAGGCCAACAATTATTAACACCTGCTTTTGTGACAGGCCTGGTACACAGCTGTTAGATGGAAGATAGTGAGATAAAAGCAAGGCACACACCTGCAAGAACACGTACACTAACACAGGTAGTAACGCAACGCCCCATCTGACCACGTCATTGTCCAGCGTGCCATCTTATTCAGACTGGCTACTGGTGCACGCAACTTCACCGCACTACGTGCCGCGAGATTTGGCGACATCGTTCGGTTCTAGCTTTTAGCCTGCGGCTGATGCACGGTCCGTGTGAAAAGATGGAGTGGAACGGACGCGGCCGGGAACTTCCTCCGCTTGGTCACGAGGTCGTTTCCTCGAGAAGGTCTGTCGAGTTTGGTGGGGGACGCCCTTAATGTACCACGTTTCGCCGATCAGGTTTGGCATCGATTTCTATCGATACTCGTCGCGGATGTCTCTGTTCTCGTTGGTTTGTTTTCGTCTGGCGAAATGTAGGCAACAACCCAGATATGGTAGTCACGCGTGCTCTAGTAACGTCAGTTGTTCGCAGTAGACAAACAAAAAAAAAGTTTTTCAACTTTTGAGCCTTGTGGCACGTCCCTGATTCACGTTCCAGATTCAAATAACCGGTCAAGGGTTAATTGCTATGTATTTTCCTGCAAGTGGAGAATGCAATGATAAAGTAATTGGGGCTACGTTTTCTTATCTAGCAAAGAAGGTTTACGACAAGAGCTGGTGAATGATGTTCAGGGACGGAGTAGATCGGAAGAACGGCTCTCTTAAACAGGCATGGCGCATATATATAGTTGGGAGAGAAGAGTGTATTTCTTACCGCATGCTATAGTTAAGTTAAAGGGGTTTTGTATACATACACTCTAATAAAACAAAAGAAAGAGTCCTTTGACTCGTTATGTGAGCCCTGACTTGCCATGCATATGACTCTCTTTCAGGAGACATGTGAACTCTATTTGGAGATCATTTACACTCTCGTCGGAGAGTCGTGGGACCCAAAAAAGGAGTTAACGTGTCCCTTTAGCGAGATTCACATACGTGGAAAGTCGAAAATGACCGTAAAGGGTAACACATACGGTACCCTTGTTTTTCTTAGAACGTAGTGCACCCTTTAACGCCATCCATCAAATCCCTCGTAATTTCTTTCTGTGTTTACTTGCCATTCGATATCTAGAAAACCTTTGCAGCGGGTCGCGTTGTGTCAGTGATGGTAAAGGCTCTTATTAACAGATATTTCTGCCTTGTCAGCGTCAGATGGGACGATGCCTGATCGCAGACTCAGGCAAGCAGCCATAAACAATGGAAACAAGTCTTACTCCACGCTTCCCCGGCTCTCGACCTCTCAAAAGGAACGGGTTTTCGCAGTCGCTTTCTTTCAAGTTTACATGAGCGTGTAATTGTTTTTTTCCCGGCGTCCTTGTAGTATTGAGTAACGTTGGAGAAGACGGAACGACTCATCCAAAGGACGGAGTCAAAGAACTCTGCGTTCTATACTCTCTTTCTTCTCCTCTACATTAGCCTTTTTCTCGGATGACATCGGCGATGATTGAGCATGACGTATTGTTTGTAATGCACGATACACAATACTCGAACTATAGGCAAACTGAGAAAGATGCGAACGAAAGGGACTACGGAAGAAGCGTGGAAGTATATCGCGTTGTGTGGGATGGGGCGAAGTAATTATGTGACCCACCGCTGTGGTCTATAGGGGTTATGGTGCTTGACTGTTGACCCCGAAGGCCTCGAGATCGAATCCCAGCCGTGGCGGGCGTATTTCGAAGGAGTCAAACTGCTAGAAGCCCGTGGGTCTAGATTTAGGTAGATGTTAAAGAACCCCAGGCGCTCAAAATTTCCGGAGCTCTCCGTTACGGCGTCTCTCGTAATCATGTCGTGGTTTTGGGACTTAAAACCTAACAGTTATTATTATTAGAAGTAATTTTGGGTGCGATCGAAAGAATAGAGAGTGATGGTGAGATCGCTTGACGAATATATTTCTATGAGAGGAAAACAAGGCTCACGCGGTCGCTTGCAATTTGATTATTTTTGTGCACGCGGGTTTACGTACCCAAAGTGATTATCGTTAAGGTTGGTGCTGATGTAGTTACGGTTCTCTTATTTAATGACTCGTTACTGAGTGTTGCGAATTGGCCAGTAATCGGGAGCACGAGGTAAAATTATCATATAAATAGAAACGAATTTTATATTGCAAACTTTAAGCATTGATACAAAAAGAGCTTGTTCTGCGCGAAAGTTGCCATATAAAAAGTAGTTCAGGTGAGGATCGGTCGGACAGCGTCAGTTGCAATATCTGAAAAGTAATGAACGTAGTTAAGCAAAAGACAAATCGGACGCTTGGTTGCAATTTGTGGGGAAATCCTGGAGGACGGTACATGTGTCCTTGTACCTGAACCCAAAGAGTCGAAGTCTTGAAAGGATGTATCGGGTCCACGAAAAATCTTCATAGCGGAATTTTTGATATAACGTTGGCAAACGGGAGAGGACCCGCCTAATTTTTTTCCTCTCCTCTCACGCAGTAAATTGTGTCAGCGTGCAAATGCACAGCTTGTTTCGTTGCAACTGTATGTTGATCCTCAGGTCTAAATGAAGATATTATTGGGAAAATACATTTTAAAAAATGTTACGCAGACTTTTCTGGAGCTTGAAATTAACCTTGTAATAGTAAAGCCACGTGGTCAAGAATTGGATGTAATTCTGGCGTATATAGCTCCTACAATTCATTCATTCATTCATTCATTCATTCATTCATTCATTCATTCATTCATTCATTCATTCATTCATTCATTCATTCATTCATTCCAGAGATGGCAAAATTACACCCCGAAAAGTAATTAATTTACATAACAAATTACAGCTGGCCGAAAGTAGTCCCATTACATTACCACTGCTTTTGACAATTAATTAAATTACTTCGAAATACTCTAACAAATGTTTATCCTCCATGCACAACTCATATGTAAACTATGTTTACAACACATATACATTGAAAGATCGAAGATCTTCGTCGAACTTGCTTGGCTTGAGGATTGGCACTCAGATTAAGTTGTCATTGTTACTTTCCTTTCGCGGTCAATTTATGATGCCATAAAGGAAGCGGGCATTGTATATTTTAGGTATTGGCAATTGGGAAACTAAAGGGTAATTCTCTTAAACTTACTCGCATGGAGGTACTCATTACATTACTAAATTGCCAGCCCGCAAAAGTAAT
Source organism: Rhipicephalus sanguineus (assembly GCF_013339695.2). NCBI lineage: Eukaryota > Metazoa > Arthropoda > Arachnida > Ixodida > Ixodidae > Rhipicephalus > Rhipicephalus sanguineus. The sequence continues at coordinate 58,249,640 of NC_051179.1, forward strand.
TCCTTACATGACTAATTACAGCAAGAAGTAATTTCATTACTGAAGTTTGTTTCATTCATTCATTCATTCATTCATTCATTCATTCATTCATTCATTCATTCATTCATTCATTCATTCATTAATTCATTCATTCGCGCCTACATTAAATCCTCACTAATGCACGCTAAGGTCGGTGCACGGTGCGAGACTCATACGGCCAGGGGCAGCTCAGCATTTACTTTCAGTTGTTCCAGTGGGATCGCCAGGTGTGCACACGCGCGAACGAAGGGAGAAGTACCCCTCTCGCACCTCTCGTTCCTCTTCTCCGCCGTTTTCCTTTTGCGGCCTTCCAAGGACGGCCAACGCCATCGCGAGGCGTGACGTCACTTCTTGAGTCGCTTCACTTCTGTCCGCGCTGTCTAGATGGCGCCAGCCTTGCTGCTAGTGCTGCCGGCCTCGTGGAGCAACTTTCCGCACTGGATCGAGTCCTCAGTTTTACGTCGTGGGGAGATGCTGATCGTCGGCCTGGCCCACTGAGGGTTCCAAAGCTTATCGCATGCACTGAAATGTCTTCCAGTATTCTCAGTACAGGAGAAACACATGCGTGAAAACAGTTGTAGATTACACGAGAAAAAAAAAGTGTACTGCAACGTTTCTTGATAACTCTTTGGAGTAGAACTGATAAAAGCTACTCCATCCGTTCCTCGCTTCTCCAGCTCCTTTCTTGTTTTCTACTTGATCGAATCCCGGCCGCGGCGGCTGCATTTTCGATGGAGGCGAAAATGTTTGAGGCCCGTGTACTTAGATTTAGGTGCACTTAAAGAACCCAAGGTGGTAGAAATTTCCGGAGCCCTCCGCAACGGCGTCTCTCATAATCATATCGTGGTTGTTTTGGGACGTTAAACCCCAGATATTATTATTATTATTATTATTATTATTATTATTATTATTATTATTATTATTATTATTATTATTATTATTATTATTATTATTATTATTATTATTATTATTATTATTATTATTATTATTATTGCCCCTCGTATATTAAGAAAAACTTCCCGCTTTTCGGTACCATTCGTTAAAACACGATATGGCAAAGCTATTAGAAAGGTCTATGTCCCTACTGTCTTTAATGACCTCCCCGACAGTGTTTTTTCTGCAACGACGAAACGCAGTCTACGAAACAGCCTAAAGTCGCTTTAATGCTGCTTTCCCCTTCCCACGTGCAGGGTAGCAAACCGGAGACTGCTTCTGGTTAACCTCCCTGTCTTTCCTTTCTCCCTTTTCTCTCTCTCTTAATGCTGCATCATTTATATCATTTATCACATTACTGTTGTTTCTATTTTCTTGCATGCCGGGTATAATCTGTTTAAAGTTGTTCAATCCTTATCTTCCCATTTCTGGTGTTTAGGTAATAATGCTTCCGCTAATTTGATTCTTGTTTGTTATTGTGTTTCAATGTAGCGTAAATGAGTTACATGTCTTCTTTCTGATTATTTTACGTGACAAGCTCTTCAAAATGTATGTCATCTCTCGTTTGCCGATGTGCCGGGCCTAGTCCTCCAAGCCACCGTCTGGCTTTGACAGGCCTGTTATCTGTTTTGTACAACTCAAGATGACAATAAAGATTATTATTATTATTATTATTATTATTATTATTATTATTATTATTATTATTATTATTATTATTATTATTATTATTATTATTATTATTATTATTATTATTATTATTATTATATTGTTTTCTCCTTTGAAAGGGAGTGATGAAGCTTTGCCGGTATCTATTTATTCATAATTTCTTTTTCTGACGGGGAATATTATGTAGTCGGGCGCGGTTACAGGGTTAAAAACTAAGAAGCGGGTGTTATTTTTATTGTCATGGTTATCGTTCTTGTAATAAAAAGTTAAAAACACGAGAAAGACTGAAAGGTAAGCCCGCAATATAAAGCAAGCAAGAAGTGCGATAACACGAGAGGCACGAGGGTGAATCGAAGAATAAAGAGCTGGGTGATTCCACGTAAGATCGAACAAACGATGGCTGGTCGACCTCTCAAATTTATTTCAAAATTTTATATATTATTGCCTGATGAGTGGAAAGAAGAGATCCGCAATTTGTTTTGCCGCCAAAAATTTTTTCAAACCACAGGAAATCAATAATGACGAAGAGGTGGAGTGGAGCGCTCATCCGCTCTGCTGTTTTGGCCAACTTTCGTTATGAATTGCACAAAATATATTAAAGTTAGGTAGCTGAAATTTATTTACCTAAATATATGCATGTTTTTGATTCTGCTCAGGTATTTTTAATTTTTATGTGTAGTGTAGATGTTTTTATAAAAAGCCTCAAAAATGGCCCAATCGGCAAAATTTTCTTTACTTTGAAGGTCTTTATCTCAAAAAAGCCTTGTAGCAGAGGTACAAAAATTTCGCATTACGTTCTTCGCATGCGTATCTACCAAACTGCCAAATCTTGTATTTATATAACCTTTCAGTAAAGATATATGATCGGGCTAAGTTCAAGAAAACACCGAACAATGAAAACTTCTGACGACAATTAAAAAAAAACCCCATTTTTTAAAATTCTTAAACTTTGTCCACTTATTCTCCTCCACATCAGCTTTCACAATCATTAAAAACATGTTGCATAATGTCGTTGCACTAATAGTTACGGCCCCTCCAATGAGACCCTTAGGCAAGGATGGGCAATTCCGACTTCTTGCCCAGCAAGTGTATAAAATGCAGGCAGGATTGAATTTCTTTTTGTTAAAAGGTCAGCAGGTACCTAAAAAGGTGTCGCCGGCACTGAAGACGTTAATTTTGAAATTATTTGGTCACTGCAGCGGCCACGAGCGTGGAGCTACCGAGTAGGCGCGCGCGCACCCGAGATGCTCGTTGTAAGAGACGGCGCAGTGAGAGCTCGTTCTCGCGTCCTCAGACCGATTGAGTTCGAAACAGCAACACCTCTCGGGTGACTTGAACGCACGTGCACCGGTAGTCGCAGTGATCTGGTTAATTGCGTCGATTTCTTTTTCAGGGGGCATAAGAATGTCATCGTTAAACTGTGCGTTCCGTGAAGATCTTTCATTGCAGTGGTAGTAGCACAAGTAGTCCGTCTCACTGACAGTCACTGATCTTTCGGGCGTTAAACGTTCCTTCAAAGCATTTATGTCTAGGTCGGTAACTCTGCGAAATTTTGGCTTCTTTGCTATAATTAAAGGAGTACTGACACGATTTTGAGACATCGCAAAAGGGACATTTTTTGCTTCGTTGGTATGCAGTGTCCACGCTGTCCACACACTGGAGTCGGAGAACACGTATAAAATATTTTAATTTGACTTTGAAGTTTTCGTCGCTGAGCATTTGCAAGCCAGGCACACTGCAAGGACATTATCCCGACAAGTCAAGACAGTTCCCCCGAGTTCGCGAGTTCTGCGTCCTGCATGCAGCCTAAATCGTAGAAATCACTGTCAGGGTCACTGGACGACAACTCACTCATCGTTGTCTATTGCACCACGAGCAGATGACGGACTTCCCGCTAGTACGTCGCGAATTTCTGTATCTCCGTGACGTCACACTGCTATGAAACGACACTGAGAAGCCACCCCCTCGATATCGAAACCGAAAGTGTCTTTTTAAGGTGGCGCTAATTAAACTATATAGGATGCATTCCCAGGCACCACAATAGTCGTTTTACGTTTCTCGACACCAGTATTTTTATTTAGAGCAACAATCCGAAATTTTTTAAAATTCGTGTCAGTACTCCTTTAAGCTTCTTGTGCTTCGAAAGGTAGTCTCCACAATAGACTCATTCAGAGCTATACTTTCTCGTCATGAGACGCACAGGGGGAGTAGAGTAAGAGCAAAGCACAAGAACTATCCGCGCCGAATGAAGTGTGAACAGCGCACCGAACGCGCGGCCAGTTCACGCCGTCTGCTGCCGACATCTAATATAGACAAGCGCATCCGGTTACCGATAGTTTTGCTTTTCTTTCCTTTGACAATCCATATTTTGCTTTGCCACTGGAGCGCCACGTTCATGCTTTCCACTGATCGCAACTGGCGCAGCGCAGTTTCTGTGGCAGCAGCGTGCGTGAAGCGAGCGCTGATAGCTCCCTTTAGAGTTTTCATCTTGCTTCCATCTCCGCCGTGTTATCAGCGCCTAGCTGAGATGCGAACAGAGGGCGGATAGAATAGCGAAGCTCCAGTGCACGTGCGTTCAAGTCACCCGAGAGGTGTTGCTGTTTCGAACTCAATCGGTCTGAGGACGCGAGAACGAGCTCTCACTGCGCCGTCTCTTACAACGAGCATCTCGGGTGCGCGCGCGCCTACTCGGTAGCTCCGCGCTCGTGGCCGCTGCAGTGACCAAATAATTTCAAAATTAACGTCTTCAGTGCCGGCGACACTTTTTTAGGTACCTGTTGACCTTTTAATAAAAAGAAATTCAATCCTGCCTGCATTTTATACACTTGCTGGGCAAGAAGTCGGAATTGCCCATCCTTGCCTAAGGGTCTCATTGGAGGGGCCGTAACTATTAGTGCAACGACATTATGCAACATGTTTTTAATGATTGGGAAAGCTGATGTGGAGGAGAATAAGTGGACAAAGTTTAAGAAATTTAAAAAATGGGGTTTTTTTTTAATTGTCGTCAGAAATTTTCATTGTTCGGTGTTTTCTTGAACTTAGCCCGATCATATCTCTTTACTGAAAAGTTATATAAATACAAAATTTGGCAGTTTGGTAGATACGCATGCGAAGAACGTAATGCGGAATTTTTGTACCTCTGCTACAAGGCTTTTTTGAGATAAAGACCTTCAAAGTAAAGAAAATTTTGCCGATTGGGCCATTTTCGAGGTTTTTTATAAAAACATCTACACTACACATAAAAATTAAAAATACCTGAGCAGAAGCAAAAACATGCATATATTTAGGTAAATAAATTTCAGCTACCTAAATTTAATATATTTTGTGCAATTCATAACGAAAGTTGGCCAAAACAGCAGAGCGGATGAGCGCTCCACTCCACCTCTTCGTCATTATTGATTTCCTGTGGTTCGAAAAAATTTTTGGCGGCAAAACAAATTGCGGATCTCTTCTTTCCACTCATCAGGCAATAATATATAAAATTTTGAAATAAATTTGAGAGGTCGACCAGCCATCGTTTGTTCGATCTTACGTGGAATCACCCAGCTGCGATTTGGAATGAATTCGGTTTGTTTCATCGGCTCATCAATTAAATGTTCACGTGTCGGGCTCCAGTGAACACACATGTCATTAATTATAACACGGCACGTATAGTAGTGGTTATTAGTAAAAATACAACAGAATGTGACAACAACGCTCTCTGCTGCTCTAGTTTACATACGTGCGTGCTTGTGATGGCCAGGAAGGATGCTTAGATTCCAAATTAATTCGCACCGTAATAATACGATGCTGCATTTTATTTCTTCGAAGGTTTTTTTTTTCCTTTCTCAATTTCACCGGTGTGCAAACTGCGACAGCGATAGCGTGCGTCGTTCATTGGCGTAGTCAGGGGAGGCGGGTTCAAAACCCTCTCCCTCGAATTTTTTAAGTTTCCATATGTATATATACACGCACACGTACAAACGCACGCATGAAGAAATACAAAATGAGTAATGCCCCCACCCCCCCTAAAAAATAATAAAAAATTCTGGCTACGCCCCTAGCGTCGTAATTAAGTCACGCTGCAGTTTTTTTCATCTCTTTCGTGGGTTTGATTTCTTAGACAAATTTCTTTCTTCCGTCGACAAAATGACTTCTTCCTTAGACAAAAATTGTCTTACTCAGACAAATATATATGCTTGGTTGAATTCCTATTCACCATTAAAGGCAGTGCAGCCAATTATTATTATTATTATTTTAACTAGTGAGTGACTGAGCAATTTTAAAGCCGCTTCCACGATGTGTGGCGTTATGAATGCAGTCCACCTCGGTTATTTCAAGGCGCTATTTCTATCCGTAATTCATTTACGTCATTATTAGTCGGATAAATAATTTTCTCTCGCTTGTACTTACGTTCCAAGCTTGAAATATTCTCTACGCTTGGTATTTTGTGTTATTGCCCCGGAAAACTCATTTCTGTCACAATTTCGAGAAGAGAACGGTAACGTTTAGTCGTTGCTTAATGATCATTGCAATGTAGTAAACTAAAGAATTGAATGTTATAACACAATTTGTCGAAAGCTGTGAACATGTCAATACGATGTAATTTTTCGTTCTTTTCAGTACGATTTATTTATTTATTTATTATTTTTTTATTTATTTATTAGTTCGAGCAGAGCGGTATTCCGTGATGCTAATGTTACGGGGACTATCGATTTTGTCCAACTACTGGCGCACGTTAGTCGGAGCTTGCTGCGCATATGCTAGAATGTCAGAAATGCATAAAGCCTGCTCTTGGCGCAAATGCTGCTCTTGGTCCAGGGGACGTGGAATAGAGGATTTGCCACGAGAGCCTTTATGCCGCGAGATACTTTAGAGAATACCTAATCAGTTAGACCAAACTGGGCCGCTCAAATTCTTTGCATGCGCTCGCAATCAGTTTGAAGGGAAAGAAAATAATAGGCACCTTGGTAAGGCATTCATGAGACGACGGGACCTTAAACCTCTTCTCGGATGAAGACATCAAGGCTGTTATGTACCACGCCTGGCGATATGGAACGTGCCCAATTGTTGCGGGTCTGTTTCGTAACACGTGAGAGCAGCTGCATGCGTCCAGGCAAATCTAGCACACTGAATCACTCCCCATTCAGCGGCCGCCTGCAGCATTGCTCGCATTTGCGCATTCTGCACGCTATGGTCTTCCAGGTCTGGGCTGGAATTATCCGTGGATGTTATTGATCGCACCACTTATTTCTCCATAGCTTATACTGTTAGTTGCCCACTCTCACAATAGCCCGCGCTTTCTTCTAGTTTTTCCCCGCCTTAGCAGCGTCTTCTAGTGCCCGCGACTTCACTGATTATATGCACGCGAACCTTGTAATCGTCCCATTATTCATCATTCCCGCGTGCGGTAGCAAAGCGAACGTACCCTTCTGGGTATACGCATTCCTAGCCAGCTTTTCGAGTCGTATCTCATTCTTCGTATCTGTATAGCCTCCAAAATCTTATACGGAAGTCGACTGCGAACGACTGTTGGCTCCGATGGCTGGTCACTCGGTGATAATGTATGCTCGATATGCCAGATGCCACTCCTTCTATGCAGAACAGCCTTTCCAAGGGACAGTGAAGACAAATCAGTATATTGCCTTTTGAAAACGACTGGTCTGTGTGAGTGTCTCTGATTCGCGTGACGCCCTTCTTGCGTGTGCAAGCGCTGACTGAGCCAGTTAATTGTTTCTTTCTGGTCCCCTAGCTTTGCCCTACCCACTGGGCATACAATTAAGGAAGCCAATCGGCTGACATCCTATGCCTTCCATCTTTTGCTCTTGCTCAGTCCAGCAGTCAGTTTTCCTGGCATGCACTTATACGCAGCAAGAAGGATATAATTAGAGAAGAGACGGAAAGAACTTGTGAGCATGTCCACTGGTATACTGCTCGAATGCGAGGTATAATGTAGCGTGCGGAAAAATTTTCAATGCTCGATCGAGTATTGTCATGGATGGTGGGTCCTGAGATCCTTATCCACTGCCTTAGGGGTAACATTGTTTGCGCAAGGCACATTTCTACAATGAGCCATAGATCGTCGCAGGTGCTCGTTAAACATGCTTACAACGACGCTAAATGTGCTTGCCTGAATCAACAGCTCGGTAGCAAGTGAGGAAAGGTACGCTCTGTGGCTGAGGGGGTACCGAGGGTGCGCGGAAGCGTAGAAGTGTCGTGTCCAGAGAGCATGTGCAGGGCGGTAGAACCCACTCTTTGCCGAGCGGATGGAGCAAGCCAGTGCAACCATTGAAGGAGGATTGAGTTGGCTTTCCTCAACACTCTGTTCTTAATTTCCACATCAAAGGGACACTAAAGAGCAAAACGATTTTTCTCATATTAGTAAAGTACTCTTTCACGACACCAAAAACACCACGCTTGCTGCGAGAAGACACATAGTAAGCGACAAAACGCGCAAAAACAAAATGTTGGTGGAGACGCCACCTTGAAGTTTCCGCACCATTCGCCGTGACGTCACATGTCTTAACGGCGCCTGCTAGGGACTACGTAGTTCCTAATCGGTAAAAATGAAGTACATTGTCCTCTGAGGAGGCCATATACTTAACACACCAAGGTTGGGGTAATTTTGTTCAGATAATGGCGCCAAAATACGATAAATACGCTTTGAAATTCGTGACGTCACGCGGAGAGATTTCGGCACGAAATTTGAAAATGAAACTTTGAACTTGATTTTCCCCTCTATTAATAAACCTATGATGGTGAAATCAACGACATTAGAGTCCTGAGAGCACAATTTATCGATCTAAACCGATTCATTGTTTCTCTTTAGTGTCCCTTTAAGTTCAGACGATCTTGAACAGACTAGGCTGAATATCAGCTTCATGAGAACGGTCCTTGGCTTCACGCTCAATTGCCTCTACCCAACAGGCTAGGAGGTGGAGCCAAGCCGTAGTCGCCCAAAAATTACATAAAATTACTCACGATAGCGCCTAGAGGCAATTCGCCTTTTTCACAATACCCCGGCTCATGCGCCCTTCCCCTAGCGGAAATGTCGCGAAACGTCTGTTCATCTCGGAGGCTTTTCTTGTCGCAATACCGGTTGTCCCGGACCCTACGAAAGCCCTACCAAAACGGTAGAGGGCAGCGCAGGAAAATGAAAAAGGGGGATCCTCTGTGGCCTCAGCAACTACTGTACCAATTATTCACTAGAAAAGTAGAAAATACATTTAGCGAATAACGTTTATACTTCTAAGTCTCTCGATATAGTCGAGAAGCAGCACGCACAACTAAATCACAAGTAGCTGGGACCGGGGCCTCCCATCTAGAGTGCGGATAACCGGTGTGCCGCGCGATGGCAGAGGTCGCGCCACGCTGCGACCTCGACCGTCACGACTGACGGGAGTTGCCTAAAAGAAGAGGAGAACGAGACACTTCCGAGCACCACGTGGAACATAATAGAGCCAGATGGGAGAATGGAGGAGAAAGAGTGTGAGCTTCGCTCATCTTCCTGGTGCACTGCGTTCGTTTGCCGCTTTTCCGTGGCTTCTATGCTTTTTTAAATCTAAGTCGTACCTTTTGCGCGGTCCGTGCATGTGACTATACCGCTGCTGCTGCTACCGCCACTTTCGCTTTGTGTGTGGCGACAATTACCTGCCATGGTGGTGGATGAAGGTACTTGGGCGTGCATGGAGAAGAAAGGAAGGTAGCTATATGAGCGCGAAAAACCGTACAACGCACGGCTCGCTCACGAGGCCCACCGCTGGGGTTGGCCGAGGAAGGTTTTTAGGGGCACGAACTACTCCGGGCGTGCGGAGAATGGACCTATTAGGGCAGCAACCGCTGCGCTTCTGTTCCGCCGCGTCGGCACCGCTTTCATTTGTGCCGAGAAGCTGCACCCGGGAAAGATAAATTGGTGCTCGTGAGTTGGTCGTGGTGTGGTGAAATGTTGCGGGAGAAGAGCGCTTACTCTAGCTCCCTTTAGAAACCCCCCCCCTGATTGGAAGCGGCAAGCTCATTGATGACGGTAAAGCTGGAAATTGAAAGCTACAGAACCAGGAAAGCCTATGCACGCGATCGTCTCGCCGCCACCACCTGCGTGCTCTGAAAGCGGCAAGGCCTGTCGGCCATTTTTGGTTCTTGTAGTGGGTCAAGCTCGACCGACCCAGCGGGCATTCAGAAGCTGGACAGTAGTTGCGCTTTCCTTTTGGTGTTTGCCGGCGCTATTACAGCTTTTGCTTTGAAGCATGCGCGATCACCTTCGCGGCTTTATGGCTGTAGCCCGCTTCCAGCAAGGCATTTGTCACATGTTGATAAGCATACCCACAGTTGGTAAGCTTCTGTGCAACAGTAAGGTGCCACAAAATAAGTTTTTAAAGGTATCGCGCAAGTCCCTTTCTTTGTTTCTCGATGGTGTCTTTCCGGCAACATCAATTACGTGAAACTTTCTAAATGGTGATAAGTAGTTACGCACGCCGTAGTAAGTAGTTACGATAAGTAGTTACGTACGCGTGTTCTCTGCAAGTGTTTTGTAGCTTGAGCATTTGACGTTCATGATACTCTTCTGCGATATCGCGTGCCTCAATGCGTAAACTGGCCCCCAACGTGAAGACGTGCGTTGGTATTCCGTGGGCACGCAGTGAGAAATTCAGCTTGGTACGGGTAATGTTTAACGATAGTAGAAAAGATAGGCCTGATTTTTATCATTTTAGTTCCCATTATTTCTTCGTATACGATCAGGGAGGCTGTTTAAAAACAAACAGTGCACACAGATTGAGCGGCTTCCACGTCACCAAAATTCAAGAGAAAGACAAGACTGATTACCAGAAAGTGACACAATAAGTGTGATAATTACGATCTAAATAACACCAGTTCCCAATGCAGATAGAGAGAGATATCAGTTATGCAGGAGGCATGGTCATTAAGCGCAAGCGAAATATCTAGTTTACTGCACTGCACTAGGGAAAGGGCAAGGGAGCGACAGAAAAGAAAGAAAAGGATGATATGGAGATAGGGAGATAGGTAACACTCGCACAAGCGAGTGTTTAAGTGCATGTGGTTCGAGTGTGTGCTTGAGTGCGGCTACCAAAGAACATTCTATGTAGCCGCTCATGAATTCCCAATAGAGTAAGTATGAAGAAGATTATGTATGAATAACAGATAAGCACAATTTGCTGAAGATAAACAATATTGCGTTACTGATACAATGCACTGATTTCTCTTCCATCCTCGTCTATTGTTGAATATACAAGAACGACAAAGAATGTATAAAAAAAAAAAAACGTACCATCGCTATGGTTTGCTCCTAGTATCATGGTAACAGCGAAATGTTTGTGATGTGGCCGTACGTTTTCAGGAATAGGAACACGCACTGCAGTGATCGAACGAGCAAGTGCGCATTTCGTGGCTCGATTTCATGTTGCGTGTTTCGCATGCGAAATGGTAACTTGGGCGTCACCCGCGTGATCATCCCTCTACGGTTTGCTAGATGTTACACATTCGTTGCATTTTCGCATTCAGTATTTTTAGCGTTTCTCACAGTCTTCTATTGTCCTGCAGGAGAGTCTTGATGACACTGTCCCGGCGTCCTTCATTCGTGCTGGTGTCTGCCCATCTTGAATAAAAGGTAAGAGAGCTTCATCGGCACTTACATTGATACTTGCGGCATCCGTGTATACTCTTAGCGTAATGTGTCAGCATGAAACAAATAGGGAATATTTGTTTTAAAAGTAGGCATTCTCCTCTGATTTCTTTTGCCAATGTTCATACCACATACGCCAAAGTTGCACGCCAAAGGAGAGATCTGTCATTGCCGTAAAATTACATTGTCTGTTCATTGACCCAGGTGCTGTTGTTTTTTCCGTTCGCATGACCATAAAAAAATTAAAAAACAGAATAACTGAACAGATAGGTAAGGACAACGCATTCATTGTAAAGCTACGACGAACATGTGCGCGCCGTCATATGTTATGACAATCCGCTGTACTGCTGCGCTGATACATGGCGACATGCGGGCCATTGTATATTGATTACCGCAGCCGTTTCGTACCGCGGCAGTGAGGCGGCACATATTAGCGCGTAATGCCACAACTACAGGCAGAACTAAAAGTCAAGCAATAAGCTTTGTACTCCCCACGTCTTGTCTCATCTCATCTGTCCACCTGTCCTGTGCATCTAGGCATTTCTGTGCATGTTGTTCTTAGTACTTGGTATCCATGGTCAAGACTAAGTGTGTATTACTAGATCTACATTGCGATCTTTGTTGTGTACCACCAAGTCGCTGTATGAACCAAGCGAGCTTTAACTGGGCGTCTTTCCTTGGACGTCTATGGCTTACGGACATCACTGAAATGAACTGACAAGAGGGCGAAATCGCATAAGGAGGATCTGGTAATGCCGCGCGCCTCTAGAAAATATAAACCACATTTTCGAGTTGTGCAGCCGGTCGTACAGACGTATGTAAGGTACTCTTAAAGTATGTATAATAGTACGTTTGTAAGCACCGCTGAAAATACTTCGAACTATAATTCCATTAAATTTACTTTTAATTAGATGTCTCCAAGCTATATGCGAATCGTATTCATTTATCTCTTATTAAAATCGAACGCGACTTTTAATTACATATCAAGAGAATACTATTGAGGATGGCAAAAAAAAAAGCTTAATTTAAACGTATTAATGCTGACATTGTGAGGACGTATTAAATGAAAAAAATATTTTAAAACGCTCATACGAAATAGAGAGCTAATAATAGCGCTTGAACGATCATAAAATGGTTCATTGAACTTCACCAAGGTCAACGTATCATTTTCTATAAGATGAGCCTAAAACATTATAAACCTGAGTGCAGCTTTCTGACACGCTGCAGGGAGCGAGGTTTCAGAGGTACGTAGCTCAGCGAATCAATTCTATTTATATAACTCTGTACCACAGTAATTAATTTCAGACTCGAGCAACTTTATCTTTTTAATTTTAGTAATGCACGCTCTAAATGACCAGAAATAAAACCGATCAATTTATGCTACTTTTCCTTCGCGTGGACATATTAGGGTTTTGTGTAATCAGCATCAGAGGACAATATTTGCACGTTGCCGAAGCGCTGCATAAACTTAGGTTGTCCGAAGCCCGACAGACAAATTGTGGTGTACAGTCGGCGACAGAAGTTTAAAGAACACTACGTATGAGAAAGCTTTGCATTTCCCAGCAATTTGTGACTTCATTCGGTAGAACTGCACAGTATATGTTGCTAACGCCTTTTAGAACAGGCAGAACGTCTATTTGGGTTCAAGGCTGCCTGCCGAAGCAGCGAGAATATTCAGCTTCTTCTTGTCTCTAGAGGTCCTTAAACTTCCGACGCCGACTGTACATATAGTGTGCACAACCTTCCGCACCTTCGTTTATAATGCTGTTCTGTTCTTTGCATCTCGTTCCGTGTGAGACGTGCATTCGCACGTCTCATAGGTTCAACGCACTCGTAATTTTATTTTGTATTCTTTTATCCGCGTACACGTTCGGCAGCTCGCTCAATAATCGGAGTTCGCATCAGCGGAGCACGCACACTTTCGCATCGCCTGTCGTCGGGCGTCGTCACATTCGAGCTCCGGCAGTCACCCTCCCCCTGATTTTGCCGGCAGTGTCTCAATCTTTGATCGCGCGCTCCCACTCAGCATCTCTTGATTTACAATTGGGCGGTTCCTTCCCTCTCTTTCTTTCCTATCGGCGCTTGCCGCATTTCTGACCCGTCAACCTCCATCAGCCGATGCCACCCCTCTACCGTATTTCTCTGAACGTCACTGTCTATGAACTGCGCTTCCAGCAGTGGCAAGCAATTAGGAAGCAGTAGCGATGAGGGAGAGAGTGTTTACTGGTTCAGAGCGAGCCTTTCTTGTGTTAGCTACTATTAAAGAAGGGGGGGGGGAGGGGCGGTCATCATCTGTAGATGTATTTTTTTTCCTTTGTGTAATTTTGCGATTGGCTGTACAGCTAGTGGTCTTTATCTATACCGAACGACTTCTGGGTCTTCTCTTAATTGCCCGGCTCCGCCGACGGTGGGAGTCGGTCCTCCTTTCAACCTCTTCTCGGCGTCTTCAGTGGTTCCCGGGCGACTGCGTTGCCCGCGACTCTCGGAATCGAATTTGGGGCGGGCGCTGTGTGTGGGCTTGGGAAGAAGGACAGCTAGTGTGTGTGTGTTTCCTAGGGGGCTGTGTATACGCCGTTCCGTAGAGACTATACGCTGCGCATAGCCACCTATAAATTAGGACATCTGTCGCTGTTGCGCAACCCCCCCTCGAAAAGTGGGCGTATCGAGTGAAGTGCACCAGGTGATAAGTGCATCGTGGACTGACAAATGTTCTCCATTTGGCTGGAGGTCGCATATGTATCCTGCTAGGCAGCCACTCAGGCTTTCCTCATACACCACCAGGCTGTTTCCACAGGTGGAATATTAATCGAGTGAGCGCGCGCGCGAAAGAGAGTCGCCAATTGTGGTTTCGACAAGAAAGCATAATATAGGTTTGGATGGTACCTAAACAATACATAAACAAAACAAACAAACAAACAAACAAACAAACAAACAAATAAATAAATAAATAAATAAATAAATAAATAAATAAATAAATAAATAAATAAATAAATAAATAAATAAATAAATAAATCGAAAACCTTTTCACAGCTTGTAGAAAATTGCCCTATTAGACCTTTCTACCCTGTGAAATAACCACTTGACGTACGCCTTGCGAAGTCGTAACTTATGCAATGGCTGTGCTGCTTCCTGATATACCAACTAATTTGCTTCTTCGCTTGGTACGCGAGACATGTGGAGCTGAGCTTCAGAGTGTGCCAGAATATACCCAAACATGCGAAGCTTATTAAGTATATAGCTTTAGCTGGACCGGAGTAATTTAATGCCTCACATACGAATGAGTTAACGCATATTTACTAAAGGCAATGCTGCCTATACTAATTGCTGCCATTTGTGAACACTTTAGGCAGTCAAATGTGTATGATTCCATTCGGTGCTTTATACGATGCATGTGTGGCTGTTGGCACACACCATCGGTGTTAGTATCAATGCATATTGCATAAGAAAGGCTTCCTTTTCTCATTCACCGAATGCAACGAGCAGCCACCATTTTAGTATGCTGTCGACCTAAGGAAATGCTTGTACGTAAACTCCCAAGAGAATTGTACTTAATTTTAATTTCCCGGCATTATTACTATATTACTTCAGACATTCCTCAAAACTCTTATGATCGTTCGCGCGTACCGCCGTTTTGGCTCACAGAATCGAGAGCGTGGGAACGTGTGCGATCGTCATTGAGCTGGTATTTTCATTCATTAATTAATTTTTATACCTGGGGACATTTGTTGCATCATTGTTCGCAACCTGCCTTCGATTTGCCTCTAGCGTGTTTTAACGGCGTCGTATCTGTTCTGTGCGCTGTCAACTTGTAACCCCTTATGTAATGCCTTGCAAAACACCTTTAAGCGTGCTATAAAGATGATGACGATGAAGCTGTACTTAAACAACTCCAATCGTGCTTTATTATCACCACTCTCACCCACTTGTGCCGGTAGTAAAACTGATTTGTAATGTTATACACTACGCCCGAAAACGCTGCTGGAACCTCCATATAAGGTTCCCATTTTATTTTATTTTCCATATTTTGCTTTCCTTACCGATCGCTGCTGTTAATGTCACGGCACATGAATGACCGAGACTCTCGAGGTGTAAATCATTCGTCCACCCACCGCGCAGCGGCATTTTTTCCCATTCACGCACTCGGCGCATGAACGCACGTACGCCGCTTTAGCGTGAATATTACGTGGGTCTCCAAAAGACGTCAATGCATCGCAAGAACCGCGCGGCGTCGCTTGCGTGAGTCGAACGAAGCCTTCCTCGGCAGCGGGGGTGCGTCTTCGATTCTCTTCACGCGTTCCGCGTCGTCGACTCGAAGAAGGTCGAACTCGCTATTACGGCATTGCCGCCTCGGGCAAACGACCTCAGGGGGTAGGGGGTTTCCTCCCCCCTCTCCCCCCCCCCCCCCCGGTTCCCTGCTTTGGCGCGATTCAACGTCGGCGCGCAAGCGACGTCGACGTTGCCACGCTTCGGCGTTATCGCATGCCGGAAGAGAAGGCAACCCTGATCTTGCATATAGTTCGCGTCTCGCCGTGTACCGATGCGACGGTGTGTATGCATCTGCGGTTGAGTGGCACAGTTGTCGCTTACGGTCACTTATTTCGTATTCTTCTTTCTTTCTTTCTTTCTTTCTTTCTTTCTTCTTCTTTCTTTCTTTCTTTCTTTCTTTCTTTCTTTCTTTCTTTCTTTCTTTCTTTCTTTCTTTCTTTCTTTCTTTCTTTCTTTCTTTCTTTCTTCGAGTAAGAGAACGATGGGAAGGAGGGTGCAAAAAAATCACGCCATATCCACGAAGTGAATGACGATGAGTGGGCGAAGCTCCGGAGGTAATCTGGTAAACCGCCAATCCCCGTAAATTTTGCCCACTCGATCATCATACAAAGACCTGACACACAAACGCGGGGGTCCTCATATATGACGTTAAGCTCAGGGGAACGTTTATTGTCGGCGTTGCCGTTTTGCCTTTCGAGGGCGAGAGCGCCTTCACGATTGTTTTCATCCATGGCAGAAAGAGAATGTGTGGTCTGCAACACGCTTATACTTCATGGTCATCAGCGTCATCGTTATCACGTGTAGTGGGTACATTCCACTATACTGGAACGCGCTTATTCTTCATGGTCATCAGTGGTCATCGTCATCTTTATCACATGGAGTGGATACATCCCAGTATGCGTGGCTACATACTACATACTACAAAGGAGGGACAGGCCCACACCCTGAGGAGCTTCGCCCCTAAAATGGTGTTCAGCAAAAGGAAACACTCCATCACACCTGCTTGTACCTTTGCTTGGCCTTGTCTCCGCAAATACCGTGCAGTAGGCTATATGTGGAAGTGACAGCCGTTGCCGACCATGTTTAGAAAAGAACTCGCGAAGCTGGTTCAGCGTCAGGGTCCTTGCGAATGAGAAACATATATTATGCCAGCTGTCCTGGTCAACGTTGTGTCGCGATTATGTTAACGCCAATCAATACGATTTCCTGATCAATACCATTTCCTGATCAACACAGCGCTGCCATTGTGATGTTTTGTTGTTTCGTGTGTTTCCAGAGCACCTTCGTTGTGCCTGCGCTATACCTGCAAATTAGGATTTGATTTACACACCGACACACTGCCCATTTTAGCCGCTGTTCATTGACTGTACGATGACCACATACTAACATTGACAATACATATGCATCGACGTACGAATCCTTTTCTGTGTCTATCTTTCCATTCGTCTTGAGCTTTGTCGACGCTTGTAGCGCCAGTTCTCACAACAATTCCATGCCATAGGTATTACATTTATAGCAAATTGGGTGTGGTGATTTCTGTCGCCAGCTTCCTCTACAATGCACGCTATTACATCCGGCTGAGCACGATTCGTGACTCGCACCTCCGCTTCATGCTTCAGTGGCACTGTGTTGCTCTGCGTGCGTTGTGGCGTTCAACAAAAGGTGCTGCTCGATTATTCACCAATGAACTTCATCCATCGCGTTTCTTTTGTAACCTTTTTTTTCTTCTTTTTTACAAGATGTGCGTTCAGTGCAACTGCCAATTGCAGTGGGTATTTTTGGGAGCGAATGATTCTTCTCAGCGAAAGAAAAAAAAAAAAAACATTCCAATATCCAACTGATGAAAATATTTCTTGCGCTGGTTGGTGCTTTTCGCACTCCTGCATGCGTGATAACCGGGGCCAACTCTTTTGTGAATAGCCGAGCTGGAAAGTGGCTTGTTGCGTGCGCGCGGCTTAATATCGTCCGAAAGAACTCGGCCTTGCACACTATACAATGTATCCGTTATCCGTGTATATACTTGAAGAGGAAATGGTGAAGAGTTCAGCTGCGCGGATCCACGCAGCATCGCAATGTCGATTCAGCAAAGCAAAGAAGGGATGCGCGAAGGCAAGCATTTACCTGTTGGACCTTGCCTGAAGCGATGATTATGTACTGGTTTCTTAGGCACGTCAGCAGCTGTGAACAAGTGCATGGTTGTTCGCGCACGCAGCTAGCGACGGCACATTGTTAACGGTAAGATCTTCCGCATCGCATCGGGAATGGACCATTCGTGTGAAGCTCGAAATCAGTTGGTAGTTCCGCTGTGAAGCATCAGTCATCTCAGCATTTCTCACGCAATAGGAACCGCGGTCGCCCACGAAGTGTCGGGGAGATCACTTGACCATTAAGCATATTCTGCGTTACTCTCACTACGTTGTTTTGTTTATGTTCATTAACCCGTCGCTTTCGTCTGAGTTGCACCTTGCACTAACTGTAGGATCTGTTAAGTGTATAGCTATGCTTTTATTTTTCCCATTTTGCTGAATTCGTCGAAACGTTTTCGGTTGGTCACGATAAGACTTTGCAGTGTCTCGCCATAGAAGAATATACGCCATGGTAACTCACTAACGCGCTTAGCGTTGATATCGCTTCTGGCGTTAAGCGTTAATCGCAGCCCACGAAGCTTTGTACGGTTGGTTCGTGAGCGGAGAGACAAATGCTAGATAATTCGTGTCGCTCGCTGAGGAGCGTTAGAAACTAATCAGCAAACAGCTCAGCAGAGGGAGGTGTGCACATGGTTTACGCAGATCAAACACCGGAAAACTATACAAGACAGGACCGCACCGTCAACCTAACGGGGTTATTCCCGCGGTTAGGACAGATCTCCATGACATCTTGACCGCGACGACACATGGGAATCGACCTCTCCGAGCTGAGGATGCGTATAGGAATTAAACGTATCCACCATTGCGAAGGCCAGCCTTTCCGTTTGTCCGCAGCGCAGTTCCTTTGTCCGCGAGCTGCGGAACTGACGGAACACCGACCAAACCGCTCGTCCTTCGAGTGCCGATTGTCCTCGCAGAAACACGGCATACCAGGCCACTCAAGATGTACGCACTGTCGAACCCACAGGACGATTCCTCGCCCAAGAAGAAAGAGACTCTCGTGCGTGCATCTTCGCACGCATCGTTCGCGATGCGTGCAGACTGGAGCGCGCCTCCTCTCACGGCTTTCCCGCAAACTGCGCACGTGCACAGCGCATACGCGAACGCGCAGACTATGAATGAGCGGTCTTCGTCTTCTAAGCCGCCGCACACGCAGTCTCTATAGCTCGCGCCCATATGCATGCCGTGCGTAGGAACGCTTTCTAGGTTGAGGAGAACCTCCCGGCCGGCTGGCCGGTCGGCCAACTGGCCGGAAGGAATGGAAGAAGACTCCGCCGTACATGCGATGGGAAGCGCTCAGTTCTTCGCTATCGAGGCCGCGGCTCCGTGACCCCTGAACCCCCCAGCAGCACCAGCCTGAGGGTTGGAAGCAGCGGCCGGCGTTCCGTCTCTCCGCCGGCCCAGCGCCGTCTGATTGTTTTCATCTTATCCCTTATTGCAGCTTCTGCAGCAGCAGCAGCTAGCAGAAACGAGATGGAAGCGTTTACTTTCTCCCCTCACTTTCGCCCGCGGCCGTGAGCGCTCATTTTCGGCGCAGCATTACGGGAACGGAACGCGGTGGCGTGAAACTGGCGTGACCGTGTGCGTGCATGCTGGCTGCCTTGTCAGAGATAGCGCTCTTGGAACGTTAGCGTCGTGACGTTACAGCCATAACGGTGCGTCGCTAGACGGGTCATGCATTCACTGGGTACAGAAAGTGCGCGTGTTGTTGGTCTAGCAGTTCAGTTATGCAGATCTTTGCAAATCGCGGGTGACCCGAACGGCAAAGCAGAAACGTACGTCCGAATCTCGTGTACACCGCTGAGGCCTATGCACTGCACGGGCCGGTTTAGGGATGTGTGCGCTCGTTGCGAGTACTCCCTAGGTTTAAATACGTACCTGTACGTATCAGCAGTGCATGTTAGTGATAATTATCTGTCGCAGTCCAGAAGAGTTCATCGGTGGTGTTGTGAAGCGCGCTCGATAAAGGGAAAAGATCATTACAGTGATCTGACTCGCATTTTTTCGCCGCCCTTTCAAATACGAAGCTACGCATACAAAACTAAGTTCGTCGGATAACGAACCTCAGCCTTCTCTGTGCTGCACAGAACTATAGCGGTGCGAAACTGCCACTGACAAGACCTGCGCACCCTCCGTTGTGTGTAGACGTACTTGCCCTGCCCGCGGCGCTTCTCCGCAGCGCTGACATCACAATGCGTCATTTGTTTGCCGAAGCGGAAGGGTCTCCTTCGTCTTGTGATTTGCCTCTTCCTCAATACTCGCCCTCCCAGTGGAGCACACAGTCTCTCTTCATTCACTTTCTCGCCCCCCGCGCCTGCGTACGGGCGCGTTCGCATTTTCCACCCACATTGCTCGCTAAGTGTGACATTGAGCTCGCGTACATACGCTTGCGAAGCGCGCCGTGATCGCCCACCATTGCTTACGCTTGATGGTGTATCTACCTTCTTCCTGCCTCGGGGCGGCGGCACTTATTCACCGCACGCGCATCCGACGCTCTTCCTCCGCGTGGGAATCTATTGTCCTCGCTTGAGATCATCTTCAATGTCCTTGATGTGATCCAGGAAGAAGCATCGCGGTTTTCTTTCTTTCTTCATTGGGTTTGTGCTGCCTGGTTAGCAATCACCATGCTGCTTAGAAACCACACTGTGTTCGTGTATTTCTTTCGTTCCTTGAACGGGAAGTTGATGCCTGTGCCCCGAATTTAACTGTTTAGACGTCTGATAACGCTCCGGAAATCGGTAGCAGTTTATGGGAGTACTAATAAAGCCGCCCGTGCACATACGTCCTGCTTCACAAACGCGTCCCTGCCTTGAGCCTGCGGGATATCCATAAGCCTTAGCGGTAAGTTTCTGTTCCGTTACATGCACCTGAGAGGCCTACTTGTTTCCTTCAGCATAAACTGAACCATATTTGCGTGCTTTTACGCTACGTAAGCCTTGATCCTGTATAGGAAAAACGATTTAACGACTTCCTTAGCTGGCGGCGCTTCATTTCAAAAGAATTACCGAAAGAGGATGATAAGGATGGGTATCCTCAGACCAAATGTGCACTTGACTTTTGTTGGCATTACTGATAAGCCAAGCCGTGGACGTGCAGCCTCAACACGAGATAAGCGGAACAATGAAAACATTTCCAGGGAAGTTCAATACACTATCTCATTCAATTTTCCGTAGCGATGAAAAATCCTAGAACAGGCGGTGTTGCCAACGTTTCAACAAGCGGAGTTATCTTCGTCCGGCCAGCAATTGCTGCCCTCCTTAGCGGCGCTCTTCAGTTCTTGCAAAGCAAAAGAAGGGATAGAAGGGTAGGAAAGAACGAAGTAAGAACAAGAAGTTGCGTATAGCGGGGCACAGGAGCCTTAACAGGATAGCAGTCGCCGCGGAGTGCACTAATATCAGTTAGTGGCCTTAATTACCGATGTACGTTAGCGTCCCGTGCGGGAGATCGTTCTTTAGATAACTAGAGAACGGCTCCACACCCCTCACTGGACGAATCGACTAGCCTATATTCGTGCACCTAGCCTCGGCCGAGAGCGCGCCGAACTAGCGGCAATGTACATACA
The DNA here is from genome assembly GCF_013339695.2 of Rhipicephalus sanguineus. Taxonomy (NCBI): domain Eukaryota; kingdom Metazoa; phylum Arthropoda; class Arachnida; order Ixodida; family Ixodidae; genus Rhipicephalus; species Rhipicephalus sanguineus. The sequence continues at coordinate 58,270,848 of NC_051179.1, forward strand.
TATACGTGCACGCCTCACTGAGTCCTTAAACTCGGTCTCTCTGTATACGTGCTATGCATGTTGGTCAGTTCGTTAAAGCTTATCCCATAGTTGCACTCGCGAACAAGCAGTTCCAATTTCGCCCCTACCCCTTTAATATGCAAGGTCCGGCGTCGTAGGCGTTTTCGCTCGCACATCTAGGCACATAAACTCGCGCTTTCACGTGCTCGCGCGCGTTGAGCCGCATTCAGATATTCAAATTGACCTCGTGAACAAAGCAGTTGCATGCGCTCGAATGTGCGCCTCGAATCGTTGAAGCCGCCACACTTAGTGTTCTTTCTTTCTTTCTTTCTTTCTTTCTTTCTTTCTTTCTTTCTTTCTTTCTTTCTTTCTTTCTTTCTTTCTTTCTTTCTTTCTTTCTTTCTTTCTTTCTTTCTTTCTTTCTTTCTTTCTTTCTTTCTTTCTTTCTTTCTTTCTTTCTTTCTTTCTTTCTTTGTGCCGTTGGGATTGGGTTGTGCGGTGCGGCTGGTTATGCGTAGCCATTGAACATATGCTATATAAATAAATCAACATGACACACCCCACAAAGAAAGATTGAAGTAGGCCTATCTCTTCGTAGGCGCTGAACGAAGTTATTCTGGTCGGGGCAAAAATAATCCACTCTCCCTGTAAGAGACAGAGGAAAAAACGAAGTCAACGTCCCTGTGTAATCTTCAAGACGCAGCGAATAGAAAAAGACGCTATACACACGCATATGATGGATTATACGATGAAATAAACGTATACACTTATGGCAGTACGTCGACTGCATTGGCGCAAGCGGAGTGAACTGACTCCGTAGTAAGAGCAAAGCAACCCCATGAGAAATTACAACAGGCCTAGAAAGTTCAGTTACAAAGGGAACGTGTCATTTCTCCCACAATATAGATTAAACAGCACTTCCTTTGTTCTAAAGAGTGTGCGCAACTTACACAGCTACGCACTTTTGAGAGTGGTCATACCGACAGCGAGTGCCGCAAAAGGTCAAAGGCCTGTTATCACGCGTCCTGACATGAGCCGCCTCATTCGGAAATGCTCATGCCGGGCAGATGAAACCACGTGTAATAACACTGTTTCGCGAAGTGCCTGTCCCACTTGAACCGCCGATTCCTTTGTCCGAAGCGTCCTCCCCTTTCATACACAGCGTCGTCCCATATGTGAATCGTACGTTTTCATCTTCGAAACAGGTCGCCGCCGTAACAAGTGTCACTTACGCCGTGCGTGTGCGCTGTTTTTCTTTAGCAAACACACGCAAAAGACGCTGCTATTTCAGGTGGCCGGCGCTGTAGCTTCGCTGAGACGCTTCAGAAATGGCCACGAGCAACGTGCTTCAAGAGACTCAAACGGAGAGGCGCTCTCGTCCTGCTTCAGTGGAACGAATGGAGACAGGGGCGTAGCCACGTTAGGGCACACCCGGGCCCGTGCCCCCCCCGAAATTTTTTTTTGCCATAGCATACAGAGCAGAAAATGACACTCGACCACATCTGCCTGCTCGTCCCCACTACAGATCAAGGAGGTGCCCCCCCCCCGAAAAAAATTTCTGCCTACGCCCCTGAATGGAGATGTTTGCTTTCTCGTCATAGGATCTCACTGTCTTAAATTCGTCGCTCGAGGCGTGCAGCGCTTGCCATTTCTTGTTGACTTTCAACCTCTTTTTTCTTTTTATTCCCCGATAAAATGGCCCTTTGTTCTTTGTCCCATCGGTTTCAATTAGCTGTCGCGTTTGGGCTCGTCTTCTACAGCTCATTGGTGCATTCTTTTCAAGACTGCCGAGAGGAGGGGCTTTCTTCCGACCTCCAAAATAGCCTATATCATCTGTGCAGTCGAAACGTTTACCTTAGGGCTTAGTGCAGGTTTGAGCGCCTAAATTGCGCGAGCCTTTTGTTTTCGTCCAGCACACAGAAGAATGGCGTTTGTTCTCCATAAAAGTCTACGTATACGGTCCTTTCTCCACGTCTTACCTTTCCTCCTCGCTCTATAAAACTACGTAATGAAAACGAAGAGCGCGGCCTCGTGCTTGAACTGAGGTCATAAATCAAGCGCGATAGATAATGACCCACATCGCGCTCTCATCTGTTCGTGCCCCCCACTCACGTGTTCTGCAATCGGCCACTTGGTGAGAATGAGAAATTTCGAAGACGCGAGGCCACCCGCGGTATATGCCCGTTCGGCCGACTGAGCGCAACGTGAAGTCTCGGGCAACACTGTTCGTTGTGTCGTAAATGGACGGCACACCATGATTGCCTGGATATTTAGTAGGGAGAAGGTGGTTCTGCCATATGAATAAGCTCCGTAGTGTTGCATTTAATGCAAAGTACGTAAATCATTTGGGCGGGAGGAAAGGGAGGGTGCTCTCGCAAGTTTTTAATGACCATCAAGAAGTCGTGGCGTGGCATACAATGCGTATACGTTGCAAAAATTCGCGTATGTCTACGATTAAGGCACGTTCAGGCGCGAAGCTGTCCTGCTCGAAACAAAGGAAGACACCGGGTGAATTCTAGCATTATTGATTAATCATTCAAACTTGGAATCTCAAGTGCATGTTTACTTTCGTGGACAATTCCTTCTATTTCATAGACTGGCACCGTTTACAATGAACATTCTTTATATCATAGAGAGCAGTTAACGTCGGGACGTCGTCAAGAACACGATTCTAACATGATCGCAGCAGTTAACGTGACCTTGGTATTTAAAGAAAGGTTCTGTTCCTCTTATTCTTGCGCTAATTCGGGCAACTCGCCAAACTTTCTACCTTACTTACTGTTACGCTCATTTCTTTCTTTTCTTTTTTAAAGCGCGCTGCTCCTACACTTTCGTAACATATTAAAGGGAAACCATATAGAGCAACGTTCACTTGGAATTTCTAAATAAATTACGTTCCTGCCTAATAATTACCTTCAGTCTTGTGATATAGGAGGATGGTTGGAAAGGGAAAAGATGCACAAACGAAGAACAGGGGCGATGTGCCCTGCATTCCTTGCAACAACTTACTGTGACGTCATAGATCTTACCTGCGTTCGGAGTATATACTGACAGTGTTAGGAGAGGAGAGAGCAAGCTCGCACACAGGGTGCAATGGGGGCTTAACCATTGGTACTTGTGGTCGACTACCCTTTTCATGAGAACGTGTAAGGGAATAAAAAGAGGATTTGACTTGAAAGAAACAAAAAAGCCAACCTGAGTTTGCGAACTTCTGGGCGAAACGAAAACTGAAACGCGAGAATACGTTTTGCAATGTTTTTGCCTCACTCTGACGTTCCGGAGCTGAAGTTCGTTTCGGTAATAAGAAGAGGAATGTGGCCTTAATTTACCTCAATCACGATGTATACCTGTTTCCTGGTAAACGGATAGAAATATAGTTGTGAAAGCACACTTTACGAGTTTGAAGTGAATTGCTTCTATTTTGTGTACTCTTCGACGCTCTCTCGCTTTGGCTGACCCTGGCGTGCGTGCGTCGGGGCCAGGTAACCGTGTCCATAGTGGCCAGCTGCCGCGGGTGTGGCGCCCGCCCTGGCATTGTGCTGAGTCATCGCACCAGGAGGAGTAGGAGGGGGGGGGGAGGTGTGATTCATTCGGCGCGCATCGTCAGCTGTCGTCGGCGTCCGCAACGCTCCGGAGCATCACCATGCAACCCTTGGCTCGAGAAGCATGCCTGCCACCACCGCAGCGACGTTCAGCGGACCGAGACTGCGACAAAAGGGCGCTCTTCTTGTTTGGGAAACCGGCGGTGCGCATGCACGCGGATGCGAACGCGTTTTGCCCAATCACACAGGCCCCACTTGTATCGCCTTTGCTGCCACCGTAGTCGAGGCAGAACAGACGATAACGCTAGAAACGCAGCAGGACTCACCGCAAAATGCCACCGTTCCGTTCCGTGAAATTCTTGTGGGTCACGAAGTTTTGTTATTTTGTTTTGTGCATCGTACAAAGAGATGTTTATTGGAAAGACGCAGGTATACGGCTTGAGCGATATAGGTTGCTCTGGAGTATGGCCTGCTACACTGCACTGATGGAAAGAGATAGAGAGAAACAGCAACAACGATTGCCGATAATAAGACGAGGAGGTGCGTCTACTACACAAGTCCTTAACGCTGTGCGCCAAGCCCAGTGGCTTGTATAAAGGCTACAGCCTATCTTGTAACCCGGCTGCCCCGTTGGAAGGAACAGGAGAGAGCGGAAAACCAAGGATGTTAACCGGTCTACAAAAACTAGTATGCTACCCTGCACCGGTGAATGAGATAGAAGAGCTTGAAATTTGCAGGTAATGAGAAAGAAACAAAGGAAGAGAGAGAGGGCGAGCGTATACATGCACAGTCATGCTCCTAACAGTCACAACATCGTTACTGGTCTATAACCGCCGGTGTAAGTCTGTACAGGTGGTGCAAGCAGGTGTTGTAGATATGCGGAGTGCGCTTTCCTCGAACTGTACTTACTCCTTGCAACAATAACGCAGTGTGGCCCGTCATCACCCACTGATCATGAAGACCGCCGCCTCTCGTCCGTCTGCGTGCTCTTGGTCTATGAACAGGAGGTCGCAGGTTCGGTTCCCGGTCGCAGCGACTGCAATCCATTGGAGGGCTTGTTTTTGCGGAATGGACTAACGACAAAGTCCGGTGAATTGGTCACATCCCATTCACTGTCAACAGGCAAAGGGCAGGGACTGCTATAATCTGATCTATTCGCGCGCGCGGGCACTGCATCGTATCCCAAGGACGCAGTAATGTCGCGGAGGCCGTGTCTTATACAAGCTACGTCCGCTATAGGGCCTTCTCGGTCCTTTGCTTCAGGGACATTTCAATCGGCAACAATGTGCTCGTCTCCTCCCGCGCTTAATATGCATACCGATCGCGTTAGGCGTTCGTTCGGCAATGTGAGCGAGCGATGCAAATATGATGCTGCCATCGCCACCGTGACTTAGTTGTGCCAGAGCGCCCGATTCGAATCTTTGTTCGCGCGTGTCATTTGGATCGTTCAACGCTGCGGATGGCCGCGGCGTCAGAGAATTCATACGACTTTCAACGCGCACGAGCCCGAGGTGTACAGAATTGGAACGTGGGAAAGTTGTGTGCTGTGAGGGTTTATGTGAGAGAATGTGATATTCAAAGCATTATGACAAACTATAGGAGTGTCCGCTTGTGCGATTCAAGACGTGTATGACTCAAGACGTGTGGTTAGCATAGGCATTCGTGTTTTTACGGTCGTTCTGTTCTGTTCTAACTGTTTTGCTGTGGAGAGGTTGAGGTCCATATTGCCTCGGCTACTCCATATCACATTTCGCTGCATAACTTTTACGGTCGTGTCGGTCCACTTTCAGAAACGTTTATTCTATATTAACACTATACCGCGGACGAATGAAGCGCGTCACTTGGCTTTAGCGGAGGAACAGTTTCCTCATACCTGCTGTTGACTTTGGAAGTTCACAGCGTATACAAGAGTCGCATATGAGACACCTGAAGCCAAAAAGCTAAACTACACACACGCGCAATGCTCCGTATATTGCAAGACGCGTTTCCCAGGCGCCGCGAATCATCGTTGCATCTTCCCTTATTTGCGGGGCAGCATAAAGCCCGCGGGCTGATTGCCATGAATGGGGCGCACCGAGCGTGAGCTTGCAGCGCCTCGAGGTCGTCGGTTCGTGTCTTTGTTCCGGCGCTGTGACGCGTGCTATACCTGCAAGAACGCGTTGCGTCCTCATCTTTCTCCTGCTCTCTCTCTCTCTCTCTCTTTCATACAGGAGAAGCGCAAGCCTTAAAGTGGCTCAGCTTTGTCTCGTCTCGAACAAAGCTGAACAAACGCGCACGCATTGCATCATGCGTGGGCTCGAGTCTCCGGGGGCGGTGATGCGTATATACCTGCAGAGGTTGTTATAGAGAGTGTCGACCCAGACACCTGGAACCCTCGTCAGGGTCGCCGACTGTTCACTAAACGTTTCTCTAATGTTTGCGATCTCCCACGTATCGTTCGCATATTTCTATCACCGAAGCCACCACACGGTGCGTCGAAGCACAGCTTCTGCATTTCGTAGTTTCTTCCCGGCATTCGCCCTGTCCCTTGCACTCGTTTGCTCCCGCCTCGTTATATGAAAATAATCTACACTGCATATTAGTTCGGGCGTTAATGATCAAGGTTGGAGTTTCGCTTCCCAAAACCATGACATGATTATGACGGACGCGGTAGGAAGGCTCCGGAAATTTCGACCAGCTGGGGTTCTTTAACGTACACCTAAATCTAAGTACACAGGCCTCTAGCATTTTGCCTCCATCGAAATGCGGCCGCCGCGGCCGGGATTCGATCTCGTGACCTTTGTGGTCAGCATTCAAGCACCGTATACAGCTACCACTGCGGCGGGGTTTTTGTTCGGGTGTTCTATAGGTGGAATTCGTAAGCAAGAATTCACTGCGAAGTATAGAAAACAACATTCCACGTAGACTTGGTCCTTTCTCTCGTGGGAAAATCATGGCTTGGAGCTGGCTTGTTTTATTATGGCATGCAGCCCTTTCTATATACAAGGCCCGCACAGACCTGGTGACCTCGTGTCGTGATTTGCATGCCGCAATATGAACCACATGCAACAACAAATGGCTGCGCAGTATACAATCTGCAAACCTCAGGCCGCTTTCGTTGTCAGAGGCCTCGCAATAACTGGGGAGACAGACCTACAGAAGTTGCTCAACAAAGTCGATAGCAAGGACGCGATGCCATAATGGATGGAGCGGCACGCCGACCGGTCATTTTGATGGTTTTGGTGCCGCGCTCTCGTATAGCCTAAGTTATTGCGCTCGCGGTCAAAAGGTTTTGGACGATCGTATTGCGCATAAGGTGCTGTTTAGACGCAGCTTTGGTTCCCACGGGGACGGCTCTATCGCCTGTTGCGACGTAGCTGTGTTTCGATCGAAGCTGTGGCGTTTACTTCCAACTATCGCTTATGTAGTTCTGTGATGCAAGCAAAAGGCGAACAATTGACGAGACCACGTCCGCGCGTTGGAGGGGTCTATGGGAAAAGTGCCAACGACCGTTGGGAGTACGGCGCCAGGCATTGCTTTTCTTGCCGTGAGATGTCGGCTGCGAGAAAACAACTGAAGATATACGAGAGAGACGATGAGATGCGCAGTTTCCTAAGTGTTGTGAACGCCGGAGCGTCAGCTTGTCAAATGTATTAGGTTATTTCGAGCGAGGTACAAGAGCTTTCAACGTGACAAGCGCCTAAAGACGGCCCGCAGTTCAAGATAAACCTAATAAACACATGTATTTCTGTGAATCTGAATCGGTATTGCAGTATCGTAGCCGAGCATCATACACATCACGATGTATGGTGCTCATGGAGTGAGGCACCCGCCGTGGTGGTCTAGTGGTTATGGTGTTCGACTGCTGAGCAGGGGGTGGCGGGATAGAATCCCGGCCGCGGCAGCCGCATTTTCGACGGAGGCGAAAATGCTTCAGGCCCGTGTGCTTAGATTTAGGGGCACGTTAAAGAACCTGAGGTGGCGGAAATTTCAGAAGCCCTCCATTACAGCGTCTCTCATAATCATATCGTGCTTTTGAGACGTTAAAGCCTAACAGTTATTATTATTACGGAATAGAGACGCGTCAGTTTAAAGTAGTGCACGTTCTTCTATGCTCACCATCTTCAGTTCGTGTCGCATCGGCGAAATATTAGCTTGTGCACTTGCTCTAGAGCCAACAGCACCTTTAGTACCCTTATCGTACCAAAGTGACGTGGTTATCTCGAGCAACTGCGCATATCTACACTGGTACTTCGCACAGTGCTTACGTCGCATTGGGCTGGTTGGTAATCCATCTTCACCAAACAGCGCAGGAGTGGACAAAGAACAAGACAGAGAGAGCGCTTGTCTTTGCTCCGCACTTCGTTATCCGCTGCTGCGCCGTTTGTTGAGGATCGTCAATTGTAAGCAGCGGCTTGACCGTTTTTGAATACAAGTTTGCCGTTTATGCCACCTTCTTATTCGTACTACCAACTTCCTGCCGTGAACCCTTGACATCAAAGCTTACTTCTTCTGTTACTTCACTTGTTTTTCTGAATCACGACTGCATCAGCACGCTGTGTTAACCCATTCGTGTAGGCACTCGCAAGTCATGTCCATGCCTGCGCGTTCATGCCCGGAAGGCCCTACTGGCACTCGGAATAATTGATGTCTCCGCGTAATAATCACGTCACGGCCGCGGGGAAAATTGCTCACGCCCTGGCCGTTGTTACGCCTCATTTTCTTCTTCAGGCTTCTATGGTGGCGAAGACTGTGATCATCGTTGGCACGCCTCTTCAGTCCTTCCGGTGACGTATAGTACATACGATCCGGCCGGGGTGCCTTCGCTCGGTGTTATTTTCTGGCAGCGCTCCCGTGCACGTCCGTTGCCGGGCATGTCGGTTGGGATCGCGACTAAACTACAGACGCTGAGTTAGCTTTGAAGAGTGGGCATCCGTGATTATACGTATATATACGTACCCGTTCACTCTAAACAGGCACATGCCTAACCATGCGCGGCCTTCACAGGCAGAATGTTTAGAAAGTGAGAGTCATGGTGAATTATGCTCTTTCTTTCTTTCTTTCTTTCTTTCTTTCTTTCTTTCTTTCTTTCTTTCTTTCTTTCTTTCTTTCTTTCTTTCTTTTACTGCTTCTTCCATTCAGCATTGTTGTTTGTACCTAGCGTCAAGAGGATGTCATCGGTCTATATTAGTATAGGATGACAATATCTCCCCAAATTCGTCGAACGTATTAATTGTCTAAATAATTTTTCCTTTCTCGTGAGGGGACATTCATAGGCGGGTTCGGGGGGGGGGGGGGGGAGGGGCAGGGGGCGGCCCCCCCTCCCTAGTCACCTAAGAGCGGGGGGGGGGGGCGCAATGCCTGCCCCATACATTGACTTAATAGGGAGGTGGGGCGCTGCGATGAACCTTCGCCCACCTGTTTGGCTTTTCTTATATAGAACCTGTAATCCACCCTCACCTATGAAAAAGAAACTTATCGAGACTCGTGTCAAGAGCGACTCCTTTCGGTATTGTGAGTGTGTCCGTTTTAGGACTATCATGGTTTATGAAACTGGTCAAACGTTTTTTTTTTTCCCCTTCGAATTTTACTCTTTAGTGTCCCTTTAAAGACGACAATACGTAACTGCCTCCGCTTCTCTGCGCCGACGTGCCCTTCATTTTTGTCGTTTTCCTGCCTGTGTAACAATTTTTTTCGGGAAGCGAGTCACAGCAGACGCTTTCACAGTTACGTTTTATGTTACTTTCCTCGAGCGAACACTTCGTGTTCTCCGTTTGGCTTGACACTGACGTTTCCAAAGCACCTTGCTTCCCCTCCGAGTGACTCGTCGTCCCTCGCGGGCCATGCAGTCGCTGAAAGCTCGTCGTTCACACGGAGGCGGAAGCATGCTCCACTTCGTTGCTGACGAACTCGGCATGCTGCTGAGCGTCGCGCCGCTCTTTCAAATATTTTACCGTTTGGTGTGCATGCTCAGACTATGAGACATCTCTCCCTCTACGTGCACTTTTCCTATTCGGCTTCCTGTCACTCCTCACCCTTCCCCACTGCACAGTAGCAAACTGCATGGGCTTTTATCTTTCAGGTAATCTGGCGGCCTTCCGCATCTCATTTATTCCGGTTTTTTTTTTTTTGTTCGTCCACATTACGCTCTGAAAAAAAAAAAAAGAATCGTCTTCGATGTACTGACCAGTGTTGTAGGCGTTACTGAAAAAAAGTAACTAAATACGTTACTCGTTACACTATAAAAAAAGGAACGCGTTACCGCCCTACGTTACCTACAAAAAAATGTAATGCGTTACCGTTACCGTTACCGAAAAAAAGTAACGGACGTTACCTCTGCCGTTACTCCGCAATCATAAATCTTAATCAACGTCTCTTTGCTGCAGGAACCCACAATAAGAATTTTTTAAACCCCAAATTTATGTTTCACATAAAACTTCTAACCCAAACAACGATTATACCAAAAATGCTCATTTAACGAGAGAGACAGCGAGAATAAACATCTTTATTTCGGTAATATTTAAGCGTCGTCTTCGGGGTAGTCTCCCCTTCTATTAAACCATAGGCTTCGCCGCGTCGACAGCACTCGCTATCACCTGGCGCTGGTCTTCGAGGGTAGGCTGGCTGAGGTTCGCTCCCAAAGCTCAGGCGTGTAGTATGGGTCGGATTATTTCCACAAATGTACCAGATCTTAGCAATTATATAGTGGCTTATAGTTGCCTGTAGAGTTTTGTGTGATGGCTACTGATTCTGGCACATGGTGAATCCGTTTTTCTCAATGTGAGATTATACACAATATGAGATTTAATCTTCATCGCTATCTGCAAAGAAATCATCACTTAACTCTCACGAAATTTACAGTAATTCTAACGACGTGCTTCTAGTAGCAAAAATAGACACGCAAATTTTTTAGTAGTAAAAAAAATGATTTAATGGCCTTGTCACGGAAAAAAAAAATATCTGTGCATAAACATTTTTTGTTCACTTTAACCTGTATAATTACCGAAAGAACTGTGAGCCTTTATGTGTGGGTGTTCAAGGTCAGCCTCGCTCGCGAAACTTAGCTGCACTTGCGGATAGAAAGAAGCAAAACTTATTTTCAAAACAAAGTTGATAAGCCTTATCAACTTTGTTGCAACTTTAATAAAATTTCGCATATCTGGACATTTTTCAAAAATAGTTTTTTTTTCGCTCTACAAGTTTCAAACAATGTTACTTTACTATTTGTTGCGCATACATTTCATACTCAAAATATCTTCTTCTTAATGGCAATATTTGTGTTTTGCATCGCCGTGAACTTTCGAGAACGACAGCTAATCAAATTCGCCCCAATATGTTGGATATTTTTTCCCTCGTAAATTATGCAGTTAATAAAAAAAACAAGTTCCTTTCCGGACTGTTGGGTGTATGTGCACAAAATGTTAATTTCCCAATCAGATCTAACATATCATTTTCGGATCCGTGTCGATCTCTCGTGGAATCACTCGTTTGCGATAACCACGGTTAGAAGTCTAACTGCGGTTATGTCTGCCGTGTAACCGGGTTAGCCCACAACCGTAGTTAGCTTAACCGCGGTTAACGCTGTTCGTGTGACAGCGGTATTAATAGGCTTTGGTTGAAACAGAGGGACGCCATCCAAGGTAATGAGTAAAAATATTATTTTTTTTTGTGCGTAACAAGAAAAAAATTGACGTTTGCGTCCCACTCGCATTCTTTTTCAGGGTTTTCTTCCTGCCATGTGGGTCACGCCTATTCTTTATGATGTGCAGAATTTCGTTGAGGCAGACTATCCGATCGGCAGCGCACCTGTAGACCACCTGACGTTACCGGCTGTCTCCTGGATGGCCAGGATTCCACAAAAGCCGCTAATAGTAATTGGCCTCTAAGTCGACGACGCGGAGTTGTCAAATTCGATGCGGTGTTCGTTCACCACGCTGTGCTCGGCGAGTGTACTCCACTGTCACTCGAACTCCGGACGTCCGTTTTTATGTTGTCGCAGCCTCTCGGGGTAGATCTTTGTTTCCCCCACGTACGAAGTGTCACGATCAGCACATTTTGTGGAGTAAACCAACCCTTGCGCTTTCTCTTCGGGCGGCCTGTCTTTCGGGCACGAAAAGGCGCAGGTGCCAGCAATCCACCTGCTACAATTCACTTACACGAAAAGCATGTCCGAACAGTTTCGCATGGAGGATTCCGCCAGGGCTTTTTTGCCAATGCCTGGCAGGCCGACAGCAGTCCGACGCTGCGACAAAAGAACTCGTCGGGGCGAGCTCTGGGAAATTGGCGCCTACAGGATGAAAAAGTAACGAGTAACGTGACGCCCCACGTTACCGAAAAATGTTAACGTAAGTACGTTACTCGTTACAGTTTCGAAATTGTAACGAGTACGTTACTAAGTTACCGAAAAAAGTAACGCGTTACCGGTAACGCCGTTACTTGTAACGCGTTACCGCCAACACTGGTACTGACTAACGTTTCATCTGTGCTGTTTCAGCCGGACCAGCTGCACTTGACTGACATTCAGGAGTGAGTGACCCTGCATGTATGTGAACTTATGTTTGTTTTTAAATCGTATTTATTACGTTTTATTACGTTGATGGGAAGAGCTACGAAATGGTGCCTTTGACTGACTTCGCGGCATATGGTATTGAATTTACGTCTAGTACGCGCTCCTCTTTTTTTTATTATTGTTGTAGTAAGAAGGTTGCTGCTTAAGATGAACTATACCGTTCGAGAATAGCAATTAGCATTTTAATGCCCAGCACAGAATTCCGGCAGTGGGAGCTGATATAAAACAAACGAGAAGTGAATGCACGTCAAGTTAAGACATTTGCGGATATGAAAGCAATCGGACAGCCATGACACAGACATTTTTTTTTTGTTGTTGTTGTTGTTCTAGTCTTTCTGGGGCAAATAAACGTTTCGGGACCGTGTTACGTTCTTCGGAAGTTCAAATCGGTATCAAAGCGCCCTGTACTCAAACGTTTCTTGCGAATGAATTTACCGTCACAGCGACGTACTCGTGTCACTCACACGCTCACTTTCTATCTCGGAAATACAGGCGCTGAAGGAACCACAGTTATCTGTAAATACGTAAATTATTTCATCTCTCTTTTTTTTCGCCCATTTATATCTTCCTCCAGTGCAGGGTAGCAAACCGGACGTGTGCCTGGCTATCCTCCCCGTATTTCCTTGCTTCTCTCGCCCTTTGTCTCAACAAGACTGGATTGTTGAGCAGATAGTGTGTATCCATGGAACGAAGCCCAACCTAACATTATTACTATGGAGGGAGCGCGAAGCCTAAACGAGAAGCTGGCGCCTCTCGTTTACATTTACGCGTCGTTTTCCGAACTCGTGACCCCAACGGTCGTTCGGTCGGTTGCGCTGGTCGGTTGTTTTCTGGAGCAGGTGGCAGGGCCCTGTCATGGCGGCAGGGCGAGAGGCACAAGTTTTACCGGCGCACGTTTTTGGATGCGGCGGCAGATGGTTTCGCTGTCGTTTTTGGCTGGCGCCGTCTGCTGAGCAACACGCGCCTGCCACGCGCATGCGCCGTCCCCGCCGTTCGTTTGCTGCTCTACGCGAAGCGGGTCTTCCTTTTGTAACTGTTGCTTTCGCTTCGAAAGCTGCCGCGGGAACACTTGTTGTACACACCGGTAGCCCGCGTTGCGTCTGGTTCCGGCGGGTGTCCTCCGGCGTCTGCCCTACTCTGCACTGAGTTTAGAGTGGCAAGTGCCAAAGCTCGGAGCGCAGCGAGATAGGCTGTCATAACTCTAATGCTAACGTCTAAGGGTTTGATATCATTCGTGTACGTAATGCTGGTCAGTTGTGGTATTGTATAACGTGGAGACTCAACAGCAACTGTTCGGGCATTACTCTGCTGTGGACTTATGCGAGGGCGAGCACCCGCGGAGTGTTGTGAACGCTGGTTTACACGCGTTTGAGTCGTGATCTGGTGAAGGACGGTTACCGCACTGGAGCTTGTTTTTACCGGATACGAGACAACGTGTGCGCTGGCGGCGCGGTGAGTCAGAACCCGGCAATTGTTTCCTGTTATCCGACTTTCGCCACTACTTGCGTTGATGTTGTCTCGCGTGCAATGGCTAGGCACGCGCTCTTTGACAACGAATGTGTACTCCTTTTTCCTTTTTGCAATGTATGATGATGCCTTGTGGCAAAGCACGATGACGTTGGCGTAACCACATACTAGTTATACCATTAGGCGTTCTCGGCCTCTTTTGTTTGTTGCCAATAATTGGGCTCGACTGGCAACGTGCGCACGTGGGTATACCGGCATCGCTCACAGCGAAGGTGAACGGAGTGTTCTTGACAGTGTGGCACCTACAAGAACCGGTAAGCATTGGGGAAAGAATCGTCGCCGAAGACGGCGCGAAATTCACCTCGCAGAAACAAAGTGCGTGATGATAGACCTGACTTCCTTCCTGATGCCTATAGGTGGCAAGAGGTTGGACGTTAAGACAATGTCACGTCAGCTCTGTGACTATAGTTTACGGAGACGTTGCGTTTTCTCATCCTTTTTCCTGGTATCGCGAAAGGCCTCGAAAGCCGAGAGATGGGCACCATCAGCGTATTGCGGAGGAGCTGCGCGCGATGGAAAATTTGCTTAGCCGATGACTTCCGTGTAGTTGTCATTGCGCGTCCACAAACAGTACTGAGCCTTCTCCTGGAAAACGATCGATGAGGCTCAGGGGGTCACGGGTAAAGACCTTTGGACGATGTATTAGTAGTACATACAAGCGGCGATAGGCGACAGGAAAGCGTCATTACTCTTCGGGATCCATAGGATGACTTAACAGCCAGACTGCTTACAGGCCTTCTCTCCCTCTAAGCGTTGTCTCTCCGTCCTCGAAAGCGAAAGGCGTCGTCCATCGGGGCATCCACTGCCGAAAGACCGTGCGGGCTGCGCATTAGCTCTTCCTGCTTGTCTCGAGTAATCGCCAATGGCTTCGGCTAATCTCGTGCGTCTCGAGCTCTTGTGTAAGAGGCCTTCATGCTCACGCAGTATAGGGGCAAACATCAGGGCCCGGCCGTTACGAAGCTGCAGGCACGGAGGAATCCGCGGATATCTGCGCCGCGGCCCTTTAATGGCAGAAAGAAAGGAAGGGAGGGAGGGCCGGCGAGGGTTGGGGGCGGGAGGGAGTAGTATATACTAAGCGAAGTCCACGGTCGCTGGACTATCTTTGGCGGCGATCTCCCAAAGCTTGATGACCAGCTGCCCCGGTCTCGGGCTGACACGGCGGCGGCGGGGTTCTGGCGTGACTCGGTCAGCGCCGAAGCCTTCGTGTGTGCAAATCTAGGGAAGACGTAAGGCGGTATTAACTCTCTCTCTACCCGTAGATCCTCTCCTGCTAAAGGTTGGCTCTAGGTAAGTAATGGTCATGAGTGGAAGAAGACTACTCCTAGCTACAGGGAGACTCCGGAGCGTCAATCCTGAAGCACGAGCGTGCCAACCAACCGGTTGCCTACCCCCCCCCCCCCCCTCTCTCTCTCTCTCTCTCTCTCCCCACCTTGGCACTAAGGGCGTCGTTTCTGGCCGCGGCACCTTTCGCTTTCTTCCTGCTTGCTGCCCGGCCCATCACATATGCCCCACGGCTCGTCCGCATGGTACACGCGAGAGCGCGAACACGCGTATAGATTTTTATTTAATCGGCCCCCGCGAAAGGCTGCCGCTATTCCTGTCGTCGCCGAGTCCAGTTTGTTGAATAGCAGGTTGGCGCACGGCACTCGGCTACATTCTTCCTTTCCTTTATGAGCTTAACTCGTATAGCATGCTCCGAGGCTCGTTTGTACGCGAATATATTATCCTAATGAGAGCTGGGCGCAGTTTTATACAGCGCAAGTGTATATACGTACGCTTACTCGGTGTCGCAGACACGTCGTGGCAGGGAGTTGGCGTGGTCTGTTTTTTCGGCTTTTTTTTCTTCTTCTTTAAGGGGATTAGATGCGGTCGTTGAGCGTTAATGCATTGGCGCTGCTGTGAATAAGCGTGATTGACTTTATTGCCAAGAGGAGGGCTATAGAATGTAATGGTCTGCTGCCATGTGCGAATCAGCCCTTTCGTCGAAGCATAGCCGAGGCACTGAGCGTTATGACTATATGCAGAGAAAGATGAGGATGTAAATAAATGAGGTTGAAGTGTTTTCGTGAGCACGCTAGACGCGTTCATGTATGTAGTCGACGAGATTGTAGTATATCAAGGAGGTTTAAAAAAACCTCCTTGTAGTATATACGCTAGTAATCTCGGGCTGTAGCAAACATCTTGGGACATGAGAGCGAGAAACAAAGTGGCAGTGCGAACAACTTCCGTGCGCTCAGGAAAGCCATTGCCAACAATGAGATAGTGATGCGGAACGGAAGTGGTGTCCATCCAGACAAAATTAATATTTCGAATAAATGCAAAGATGTTGCAACTTACATACGTGGCATGCATGTAGTTTGCGACCGGACATGACACACACACAAAAAAAGAGAAAGAACTTTACAAGTTGCTGCTTGGCAACTCATATCAATAAATAAGGAAGGAATGCATCCTGTATTGACAGGACCACGGCAGCGCCCACTCGTTCTCGTTTGCGAGGCCTCCGAGATCGGAAAGCGCGGCACCCTACATCGATCGACTTTGGAAATCACGTGGTCCATTGACGCAGTTCCCACGGGTGCCGCTGGGTACGCTGGGAACCTAACTCTCCTGCGACGAACTGCGCTTGCTTAGGTCGCATTCCAGAAGCAAGGAAATAAGAGTGTGTGAGCACCATCTGCTTTGTTTTCGAAAAGATTGAACTCTGCATAACGATTACTTCATCCTAAATCGAGACATTGAGAAGAACGGGCGTATCTTTTATTCAATTTTTTTGTATCATATCGAAGACCGCTGCCAATGGCATAAAACAATCAGTCGTTTCACCCGCTGCTCACAAGCACGCCCTATTCAGTTACAACTTCGCATACGCGGTCGCTTATACACAACAGGACGTTGTCCAAGTGTGGAAACAAATGCCAACTGCGCTCCCATTCGAACACGCCTACATACAAACCGGAGACGGGGGGTCACTGCTCGGGTGAAGAACACAAAAGGGATGGCCAAACAATCGCTCTACTACGTGCCTTCTTTCTTCCTTTCTTTCACTTATTATTTTTTTTTCGCAGGTTGCGTGTTTGCGGACTTCCATCCTGCAATAAAGCGCTCGACATGACCACTTACATTTCCGAAACTATTTGTACGGTTGTTTTCCGAACCCTTCTTTGTTTGTTTGCTTGTTTTTTTTTTACCCTATACACGCTGAAACAAGGTGCTGTATGTAGAACCATTACTAACTGCCGCCTATGTAGATATATATATATATCAAGCGTTCATGGCCAGCGCTGTTTTACCATTAGCTGTCTCGTATGCGCCAGCACGCAACAAATTGTCCGTCAACGACGGCTCCAGTCCGGATTTCAGAGGAAGACAAGAATAAGACCTCTATTCTGTGCGTGCCGCAGTACTACAGATGGGAGTGAAGCGCCAGCATAATGGATGCACGTTCGGAAGTAAAATGACGAAAATGGAGTTGCGACGCGTTTTCGAGTGCGCGCCTTGTGTTTTCGTTCGGTCGGCTTTCCTTTTCATGTATATGAACAATCCGGAATTCCTTGCGTGCGTAACGCGAACGAGTGAACTTCCCCCGGGTGTGCTTGCTTCGTATAACTCTTGGTGGCGTTGCCAGCGAATCTGTTCCGAGCATCGAGTCGCGTGGAAAGGGTTGATTGCTTTCTAACGTTGAACATCTCTCCTGCCTACCCACCTTACCTTTCTCTTTTTTTTATGTTTTCATTTCACGGTCGTTGTTTAGGTTTGTACCGCTTGCGCGGTCGCTTCGGCCCTGAATTCTATTAGTCACTGCTTTGATTACCGTTTCGACGTCCACGGGAGGCTATCTATCTGACAAGGCATGTATTAGGCGATTGTTGGCGTTCGTGCGTTCGCGTCTTTTTGTTTGGAAGAGAAAGAAGGAATGAGGCACTTTGTCGAACCGTGTCTATTGGAATGGTTCGGCCTCCGGCTTAACTATACCGTGATAGTCAAGACGAGCGTAATCGGATGGGCAGTAATGGTTACGCGCCAAGCACACCGCCAGTCGCGTAACAGTACGCAAACTGCACACTCCCCAAGATGGTCCTGCGGTGTCAGGTTTGAGGCCGATGCTTCTAGTAACGTTGGCTCAGGTCAATGTCCCCAAGAAGAGTTAAAAGCGCCTTCGCGCGGCGCGCTGGCGGCTCGCCAAGTCTGGTGTGTATAACTGAAAGCTTCGTTAGTCATGGCGTGCGTTCAACGCAGGCGTTAGGGTATAAAGAGCTGGGATAGTCTGATGTAAGGTTTCCTCTCACTGGATTCTATTGCTTATCATTTAGTTTTCGCCACCACAAGATCTATGTGATAAATGTAGGGGCTGTGCCACTACGGCCACATGAACATTAGAAGCGCTAAAAGAATAATGCAATAGAGTATTTATATTGTCAGCCCTCGGTTCCAATTACGTAACAATCTCTTTCAAGGCCTTCTCTTTTCTTACTTTCCTATAAACAGCATCTACGTGTGGTCGTTCCACGTAATGTTCCGTGGCAACGGCGCTGCGTTAATTGTCCTAACGGAAAATAAACGCTTGCTAGATCAAGATGTGTTTCTGTTGTAGCGGTTACGTTACCTTTTTTCCTATGCTTAATACTCATGACAAGTTATCTAAACCTTATTAATACGTATTACCGCCAATACGCAACTCTTGTACGAGTAGAAGCTATTATTTAACGATTCCACACACAATGGTTCTTATGGTATAATAATATTTCTTTCGATATTACCGTACTTTAATGTGACAACCTTTCGGCATGATTGTATATTTCATTGACATGTTAGTGCAAACCTCACAGTAAACATCTGCGATTTGTAGGCTAGCACGAATAAGGCGGATTATTGTCCCATTGCCGCGCGGCTCGTCGAACCTCAGGAGCACTCCGGTGTCCACTGCAGGGTGTACGCGGAAACATATCACTCAATCTGCAGCATGTGGAGGTCCTATACATATATATATAGACTCCGGAGTGCCTAAAATAAACGGCTTCGACCTGTAACGAGTTCGGAATAATCGAACGAATGTTTAATGTCACCGTGACGCAACAAGTTGTCGTTACATAATCAAGACGCCTCTGCACTGTGTGGAGTCCCACGTACAGTGGGACGCGTTTCCGGGTTCCTCCTTACGCCAGATGTTACGTGCGAAAAAACGGACAAGCAGAACGATGCTTCGTTTTTCGTCCCGCGACCCTTTACAGCACTGTGTGCGTATATATATACACAACACACAACAAGCCACTCCTGCACGGGCGAGCGCCGGCGAGCTGGCTCAGATAAAAAGGGACCACCACTGTACACGTGCAGTGGTGATCTCGTTTTTCTTTTTTTTTTTTACTTTTACTTTCTTTCTCGGACAAAGTCGCCGCGGCGTCGTTTGGCTCCGCGCGGGTTGAGAGTCGCCGTAGATAATTAGCGGCGATTACGCGTCTCGCGTTGGCGGCGGCGGCTCGACTCCGTTATTTGTGCATGCCTGCACGCGATGCAAAGGAGCCCGCTCGCGCTGGACTTTGAAAGCAAGAGCTGTGTAGGCAGCCGAGCCCGATGTTTTGCCGCGTGCGTTGACCTGCGTGCTCTGGATTCTTGCACGCGCTCCGCTCTGACGCGGGGCGCCTCCTTGAGAAGGACGCTTCGGCTGGCGCTGCTGATCTTCCGAAGCAATGTACAGGCCGTGCGCGTCCTAATATAGTCACATTGCTTTTAACTTCGGTGAGCGGCAGAAGGAAAGGGGGTAGAAACGGGGGAAGGGTTGTTTATGCTCATGATCATTAGTTTTCAGAAGAGAGAAGCAATTTTTAGATGTTTATGCTCTCTTTCTCGCATTCTCTCGTCATCGGAGAAATCAACAGGGAAATGCTGATGCTGCTATCAACAGTCTTTAACTCGGATTCAATTTTGCTCGTGATCATTTATCGAAGAGAGAGCAAATTTTAGATGTTTATGCTCTACTTCTCACGGGTTAACCAACCTTTATATAGGTATGTTCGTGTGTGTACACAAAACATGCAAAAATCGAATACATGGAGGACGTTCATCACCCACGGCTTAGCAGGGATAACAAAAAATTTGCAATTGGTGAAAGTTAGCTCTTTGGAAACGTTCGTAAAGCTTCGGTATCTGCTTATACTTCGCGTGAGTTATTGCCTCCGTCGCGCATCGCTTTCGGTACATTTCTTTCAATTCGGACTTCATTGGAGTCGCGAATTTTTTCTTTTAGTCTCCCGTTGTAGCATTCACTTGTAGCTGCTAGAAAACCTTGAACCGAGCTAAGAAAAAAGTGTCACAACCGCACACGGGGTTATCATGTGCTCTGCAATGGGTGACGATGAGAACGCTTGTTTGAAGGGAAAGGTTGTGTATTCAGCGTCGTGTGTCCGACGTTCGAAATCTTCCGAATTCTCGCACGTGCCTGATCAATGGACTTATGAAAGCCTCGTCTTCTGTCCTCACTTTGAGCCAACCATTTCACGGGCTCCGCGCTCCAAGAATAGAGCAAAGGCTGCTCAGACTCTCCTTAAGGGGAGAAAGATCAATAAATTGAGAGTAGGAAAGCTCGCTTTTGTGATCTTATGAATATGGGCAACGAAGCTTGTCTTCATCGACGCTTTACACGTCGTTAAAAAGAAAAGGACCGCGAGGAAGCCTGACGTCATACCATCATCCTGATACCATCATCATGACTTCAAGCTCGAATCGAATTCTTGTTTGACTCATTGACGCGATACTTAAGCCCGAATGAACGCGGCAATACGAGCTTTTTGTTGTCACCAGCGAGCTCCTTTCGTGTTTCCTCATGCTCCCTCTTCCGCTGTA